>NC_063442.1:34272604-34895604 GCF_020379485.1 Brassica napus | reverse complement strand
GATAAAACCGTAATTTTAATACCTTTTAAACATTTCATATACTTTACAATACTACAAAAAACTGAATAAACTATTTTATTTGTCATATAAATAAATTTATTGTATTTATGTTATGCATTTTAATTTATAATTTTTGTATTGATCAATACTATTACAATTTAAATTTATATTGTTTATTTATTTTGTTTAGAAGCCTACAATGGGTTTACACCTATTAATAAAATTAAAATTAAGATTGATACAATAAGAAATTTTTAATAGATCACGAATGCAAAGAATTAAATTAATTAATGGGTATGTATAGTCTTTATCCCAAAACCCAAAATACCAAATTTTCATCAATGAGAATTATTTTTTTTTTGTAATTTTAAGAACATTTTTTAAAATAGTCCTTTTCATTAAAAGAAGAAAAATAATATTATAGGTATTATTTGTTAGTGTTTCAAAAGGTATTATTTGTTAACTTATATTTTTGTAGTTGTTAGTATATTTAAGAGTCATTAGATTTGGTAATCATAGTTGGATTAAATATGATTGATCTTGTTTAATATATTATTCTCGTATAGTTTAAGAAGTCGCTACATATTCTTTTGATTTCTTCATCACAATAATTGTGATCCCACTATATTTAGGGTTTTAATTTTTTTATGGTAACAGAAAAAAATAAATATAGATAGTTAGTTATTAATCGCATATGGTTAAAATAATTAATTGTATAACAAAAAATATAGTAACTTGTTATAGATAGGTCCAACAACCTTATATATAGGGGAAGACCAAAATAATAATCAAATGAAAATGTCCAAACAACTTTCATAGGTAGATTTTTCAAGACTGTTTCCCTTATAATAGAATAGATTAAGTTTGATCTAGTTACAAATAGTCTTACATCAATACTATTAAACATAAATCAAGTTTTATCTAGTTACAAATAGTCTAGGTTGAACCATTTCATTTATTTAGTTTTTATTATTTCGTATACAACAAACTTAGTTATTATTAAATATACACACAATCTTAATATATAATTTAAATATTTTCAAAATAAGAAATTAAAAGATATTATTCAGTAAATTTTCTAATATTTCATTTAACAATATTTTTAATATCTCGTTTAAAAAAATATAGATATTTGATTCTTTTAATCTTTATTTTAAATAATGAAAATTCGTAATTATTTTAAAGTTTTATTACAAATGAGATTAATTCATTTCTGTTTACAGAAAAAGAAATAACATTTCTATAATATTTATATATATATAATTCATATTTATAATTAAACTATTACAGTAAATCACACACACACACACACATTTATATATATATATATATATATATATATATATATATATATATATATATATAATAACTTAATCTATTTACTAACTTTTTTACAAATTATAAATTAAAAGAATTACATGTACATAATAACATAGAGGGATTCATACAGTCGACAATATACTTCAATTTATTAATGCAAAATATTCAAATAAGATATTAAAAGTAATAAATAATTTTATATTTTAATATAATATCTAAATTATAATATTAAAATATAATTTAAAATATTTAAATTTGATAAAATACAATACTAAATTTAGTTGACTTTAATATTATTTGATTATATGGTATATTGAATTATATATTATGATTTACAATTACTGTTTCTTGCCGCTTATTTCATAGAAATGTAAACATTTATCAAGTATGAGATGGGTTGAACGTCATCTAATTAATTGATATTATAATAAATATTTAATTTATATTATAACAAATAAAATTTGACAAATAGAACAAATAAAAAATAAATTTATATTATAGTATGTATCATGTTAGGATATAACACATCGATTTGGTTTTAATTTGTATCATATCCTAAACCCCATAAAGTAACCATATATCTTCAGTTTGGATATATCCGAAGTTAATTTCAAACTTTAAAAACAAAATATAAGAAGTAAATATTTATTTATATAGAATTGGATATTTAAGATATTTAGTTAAGACTTAAATACTTATTTTTCGATACCATTTCAAAATAAATATAGAATTGAATATTTGAACTACATATTTATGTTTCAAAGATTTATACTTGTTATTAATTTGGACATTCGGATCGGTTTTTGGATGTTTCTAGGTTTTTTTTTTTTTTTGGGTTACCCATTTGGGTTCGGATAATAACACTTCGGGATTTGATATGTTTTGTACCACCTTACAAAACTATTATGGTATTTTTTTTTATATTTCAGACTGAGTACGGAGTTTTTTAGTTTGGGTTCAATTTAGACTTTAATTGGATTACGGATTTTATGCCAAAACCTACTTTAAATAAAGACAAAATACAATTATATAAAATTTTCATCGAAACATTATGTAGCGCTTTAAAAGCGGGGGTCAAAATCTTGTATCACTTAAATGAGCTGATCACCGAGGAATGATTTCGATTAATACTCTTGGTTGTGACGACTCTGGATTATGGTGTCATGGTTGATTGATGAACATTCATGATCCACCATGTATCTGAATACCATTTCATTTTGATGCTGAAATTGTTACTACGTTGTCAGCTAAGCAATGCTCAAGAAGAGTTGTTGTTGCACAATGAAACAAGTGAAGCTATACATCAATGGTGAGAGGACACTAGTATCACAACATATTTTTAATTATTATTGGAGAATCACGAATCGGAGTTGGCATGTAATATTTTTTTTGTTATTTAAGGTGTTTCAAAATAATACCCAACAAGGATCAAACTGGGAAAACTCTACCTCTGATCTTCGAATCCCAAGATAGATTTTCAATCATTCTATACCACCATAAGTTAATTCGTTGAGAATACTCAAGGTCACTAAAGCAAATCTAATTAAGAGAATTTTTCTTTTCTTACAACATGACATGATGAATGGTGATTCCGAACATAGTCAAAACTAAAAGAAAAAATGATGGGGGATTGTTTGAGTCATCACAAGTTGAATCAGAGATAGCTTTTTGTGCTAAAGTGTAAATATCATATAAAATAAAGAAAATATTTTACAGTAAATTGATGGTAATTATAAAATATATAGATTGATTCCTCAACAAAAAGTAAAAACGTGAAAACAAATCTCCAAACTTTAGCTTGTAACTGTAAGCATCTATAGCTAGAAATAGCAATAAAATCCTTTGATCTCTCAGCAAAGGGAATCAAATTACATCTTGGTATATAGATATTTACGGATAGAGGATTTCGGATTTAAGAATCCGAAGCGACGAGATTTTCAAATGGTGAGAGTTTCCTAAATCTATGTCCAACGATCTATCAGTGAAACAGAATCCAAAAGATATCGTCAAACTGTTTCTGATTCCTCATCACAATCAAGTGTACATTACATGGTATATATACCCTTGAATCAGAGTAAACCAAAATACAATCTAACATAAATAATGTATCGAACCAGTCTAAACCGGTTCTCTAATATAATTGATATTCCCCCTCAAGATGAGAGTTCATAGATGTTATGAACACCCATCTTGCGCAATATCTCCCGAAATGGTGCAGGATAAAGCGCCTTGGTTAAGCCATCAGCAAGCTGATCTCCAGTCCGCACATACATTGTCTTCAGAAAACCATCTTTCATCTTCTCTCGCACCTTGTGGCAGTCATTCTCAAGGTGTTTAGTCCTTTCATGAAAGACAGGATTGCTGGCAATATGAAGAGCTGCAGTGTTGTCACAGTAGAGATGTGCAGGCAAAGAGTGAGGAACACGGAGATCATTTAAAACCTTATCAATCCACATCATCTCTTTAGTTGCAGAACACATCGCTCTGTATTCAGCTTCAGCAGAACTACAGGAGACTGTATCTTGCTTCTTCGACCTCCAAGTCACCAAAGAATCACCAATGAACATCGCCAAACCAGTCACAGATCATCGAGAATCAGGACAACCACTCCAATCAGAATCCGAGTATCCTCTAATGTCGAAGTTGAGATCAGATCCATAGAATAATCCCTGACCAATAGTACCTTTCAAGTAACGCAACACCTTTTGTATGGCTTGAAGGTGAAGATCAGTAGGGGCAGAAGAGAACTGAGCTAACTTCGAAACAGCAAAGGTTATATCTGGCCGGGTGTAAGTCAGATACTGAAGCTTTCCCACCAGTCTCCTGAACTGTTTAGCATCAGAGAGAAGGACACCATCTTCAATTGAGAGTTTCTGGTTTGGTTCCATCGGAATAGATGAAGGTTTACAACCTGTAAAACCAGTAGACTCCAGCAAATCAATCACATATTTTCTTTGACAAATAGAGATGCCTGCTTCAGATCTAGCAATCTCTAATCCAAGAAAATATTTTGGAGTTCCAAGATCACGAAGTTTGAAAGCTGAACTCAGCTGTAACTTCAACTCTACAACCAAGTCATCATCAGTACTCGCAATCAATATATCATCCACGTAAACCAATACCACCAAAAACTTGGTGTCAGGACGTTTGACAAACATAGTGTGATCACCAAAGCACGTCTCAAACCCCAGGCCAAGTAAAGTTGTTGAAAACTTAATGAACCATTGTCTGGAAGCTTGTTTCAAACCATAGATGGACTTATGAAGCTTACATACTGCGGTAGGAGAAATAGATTCCCCCTTAATATCAGCATACCCAGGCGGCAACTTCATATATATTTCTTCATCAAGGTCGCCGTTAAGAAACGCATTGGATACATCCAGTTGATGTAAAGACCACTTCAATTTAGGAGCCAAGGCTAAGATAATTTTCACTGTCGCCATCTTAGCAACTGGAGAAAAAGTATCCATGAAGTCAATTCCTTCCTGCTGGGTATAACCCTTCGCTACAAGCCGAGATTTGTGTCTCTCAATAGTGCCATCTGCGTTATACTTAATAGAATGTAACCATTTACAACCCACAGCCTTCTTACCAGGAGGCAATTCTGTTATACTCCAAGTCTCAGTCCTTTGAAAAGCATCAATCTCCAAGCCCATGGAATCACACCATACTTTGTCTTTCTTTGCTTCAGCATAAGTTGTGGGTATGGGAATTTTGGAAATGATATTTATGAAAGCTTGAAAAGGCTCAGATAATTTGGAGTAAGAAATATATTTGGTAAGAGGGTAAGGAGTAGTATGATTAGTATTACTATTATAGCAATGAAAGTCTTTTAGGTGGTTAGGTGGTTTTCTTTCTCGATGAGACTTAGACTCATTAGGAGTTAAGTTCTCAGAAGATGTCTCACCATTAAGATGATGAGCATCAGATGATGACGGCGCAAAAGGCAACTTGTCATCGAAATGAGAAGGGAAAAGAGGACGAGGAAAGAAATTTTTCATATCTTCAGGAATGGATGAAGATAGAAAAGGAAAAATATCCTCGTGGAAAACAACATGTCGAGAAATGGAAACGGTATTTGTCTCAATGTCTAGGAGCTTGTATCCCTTATAACCTACAGGGTATCCTAAGAAAACACATGCTTTTGCTCTAGGGTCAAACTTAGTTCTACTCTTAGGTGAAGTTGACACATAACAGAGACAGCCAAAGGTTTTCAAAGCATCATACTCAGGTTCTTTAGAAGTAAGTTTTTCATAAGGTGTGCAATTTCCTAAAACAGAAGACGGAACTCTATATATCAAGAAAGTTGCAGTCAACACACAATCACCCCAGTAATCTAAAGGCATGCCCGACTGAAACATTAATGCTCTAGCTACATTAAGAAGGTGTTGATGCTTTCTTTCCACTACAGAATTCTGTTCAGGTGTTTCCGGACAGGAATGAAATGTCTTTATGCCTTTATGCAAACACAGATCAGTAAATTTCAATTCATGCGCATTGTCAGATCTAATAGAGCAAACTTTAGTGTTAAACTGTGTTTCAACCATTTGAACAAAGCCAGGGAAAATAGTTAACACATCAGATTTTTGTTTCATCAAGTATATCCAAGTAGCTCTACTAAAATCATCAACAATTGTGAGAAAATATTTGAATCCATCTACTGTGGGAACAGAGGAGGGACCCCATGTATCTATATGCACTAATTCAAATGCTTTTTCACAAATGTTGTTGCGATTTTTAAAAGATAACCGTTTCTGTTTTGATAAATGACAAACATGACAATGATCATTTCGGTCTTTAGAAGTCATTTTATTAATAGGTAAGACTTTAGACAACAATTCAATCTTTGACATTGAAGGATGACCTAAACGTCTATGCCAAGTATCTGAATCAGCGATAAAACTAGCACACACAGTAGACATACCTGTGAAAGACATATTATAATGCGAGCTAGACAGATCCAGAACATATAAGTTTGTGACTTCATTACCGTGCCCAATCATCAACTCCCGAGTAAGATCCTGAATCAGACAAGTAGACGCATTAAATCTAACTTCAGCATTGAGAGTTTTAATAAGAACACTGACACTCAATAGATTGAACTTAAATGCAGGAATGAACAATGCATTATGCAGAGAGAGAGTACCAGTTAACTGTATAAAACCAATTCCTTCTATTTGAACCGTAAGGCCATTAGGCAAAGTCACATAGGTATGATCTAAGGGTTTGTATTCTAAGAACAAAGATCTATCATGAGTAACATGATGACTAGCCCCTGAATCTATGACCCAAGCCCTATGAGACATTCCCGTTTCCTGAGGTATAGAAGAAGTCAACATGTTGTAATGAGAAGTTTTGAAAGTGAGGAAAGTACCAGTGATTTGAGAAATATGTGGTACAGAATTCGAATTTGAAGCAAAGTTCCTTTCAGACACCAGACTAGGAGCTTGAACATTGGCACAAATTGTATCAGACTGAGAAGTGGAGCTTTGCAGTTTTGAACTCAGGTAAGAAATCATGTGTTGAATCTGGTCCTTAGACATATGTTCTTCTGCGTTCTTGATTGGATCATTAGGAACAGGAGACGAAGAAGCTGCAACATTCGTAGAACCAATCGTCTTATTGTTCTTGGAACGTTGAGGATGTCCAGGAGGAAAGCCATGAACTCGATAGCACTTGTCAACAGTATGACCCAGACGGTTGCAGTGTGAGCATTTCGGCTTCTGATAAGAACCTTGAGCCATCATGATGTTGGTGTTATCTGGAGTTGAGTTCTGAACCTGAAAGGCCGTTGGAGGAGCAATCTGTTTGGTGTCAATACCAATCACTCTCTGGCTTTCATCCTGATCCAATATGTTGTAAATCTCATTCAATCCAGGTCGAGGCTTCATGTTCAATATCTGACCACGAATGTTGTTGAAATTCTCATTTAGCCCCATGAGAAATTGAATGATGCGACTCGTCTCAGCTTCTTCCATCAGTTCCTTGACTTGCTCACAATCACATTTCTTAACCAGAGTAGACTTGGTGTTTGCCAACTGTTCCCATAACGTCTTCTTCTTTGTAAAGTAGGTTGACAAATCCAAGTTGCCCTGCTTAAGACTCATCACAGCTTGCTCAAGCTGATATCTCCGTGGAAGATTATTAACTTTGAATCTCCTAAACAAATCTTCCCACATCTCAGCAGCATCTTCATAATACAGAATGCTATCATATATCTCTTTGTTAACCACATTCAACAACCAAGATTTAACCATGCTATTGCATCTACTCCAAATCTTGTAGATCCGATCATCACTAGCAGGCCTAACGAGCGATCCATCAACAAATCCAAGTTTATTCTTCGCATCCAAACTAATTCGCATAGCAATCGACCAGCTATTATAGTTTGTTCCATCGAGAGTATGAGCAACGATAGAAAGACCTGGATGATCCGCAGAGTGCAGGAAGAACGGACTATGAGTACTGTCGAACGGTTCAGCTTGCATCGGATTGGATCCAGAGTCTCCGCGAGGATTAGATCTTCGATTCGATTGGTGATTAGGTATCGCGATCGCAGGTTCTTCAAGAATCGGTGTCACGGAACGCGAATGAGTAGCGGATTGATCTTCTTCAGGTGTTGAGCTTCGAGTTCTCGCTTTTCCAGCTCGTTTCCCCATATTTTCGCAGATCGAGCTCGTCTAATGGTAAACGAAGCTCAAGAAGACGATGATGAGGATGATCGAAGCTAGAATGCGAAGAGAAAACGAAGAATCGATCGAAGAAGAAAGAGGAATCACAGAGAGAGCTGGAAGCATTGCTCTGATACCATATCAGTGAAACAGAATCCAAAAGATATCGTCAAACTGTTTCTGATTCCTCATCACAATCAAGTGTACATTACATGGTATATATACCCTTGAATCAGAGTAAACCAAAATACAATCTAACATAAATAATGTATCGAACCAGTCTAAACCGGTTCTCTAATATAATTGATACGATCGAATCAAAACTTACAGTTGGATCCACTATATGGGTGGAGCCGTAGGTTTTGTTTCGTAGTTTGAACAATTTGTGTATATAGTACAACATAGGGAGTAATTAATTTAATTTTTGAATAAAACAAAATAAAATATAGATGAAACTTAAAATATAATTCATTTTTTTGTTCCAATTTTCATTTTCTGTTATTTGGTATTGTTTTAACCAAACTTAAGCGTTTTAGTCATTATTTAGTAGGGGTGGGCGTTCGGGTACCCATTCGGGTTCGGTTCGGATCTAATCGGGTTTCGGGTTTTCAGGTTTAAAGATTTCAGCTCCATTCGGGTATTTCTAAATTTCGGTTCGGGTTCGGTTCGGATTTTTGTGGGTTCGGTTCGGGTCTGGATAACCCATTTAAATTATTTTAAAATTTTTAATATTCATTATATGCTTAAAATTTGTCAAAATCTAAAAAAACAAAATAATATATTACATATAAATTTGTATAATATATGTCAAAATACCTAAAAATAATATATAAATTGGTTTGATTTGAATATTTGGATAGAAAATCAATACATATTTCAAGCATTTTGGTGTTTTGAATATATTTTAGTTATTTTAGACATTTACTTTTGACTATTTATGTATATTTTCAAGTATTTTAGACAATTTAAAAATATCTTATATATTTTGGATGTTTGTAATATATATTAAATTTAAAAATAAGTAATATATTTAGATATATAAATCTATTTCGGTTACATTCGGGTACCCGAGATACTTCGGTTCGGGTCGGGTTCGGTTTCGGTTCTTTAGATACCAAAATTTTGAACCCGTTCGGATATTTAATTAATTGCGGTTCGGGTTTTGTACTACTTTTTCGGATCGGGTTCGGTTCGGTTTTTCGGATCCGGATTTTTTGCCAAGCCCTATTATTTAGTATTTGCTATTTTGAACCAAAAATATCTTTCAAACGGTTGATAGAAACTAAACTAAACTAAACTTTCTTTCTTTTTACTCGCGACCTATAATTGGTACAACCGATAGCTCAGGAGTGTTAGATTAGATATTTAAAACGAGACACCTTTGAATAATTGAGTCTCTCCCTATGCTATCATACGTCTTTCACTTGTTTTGGCTCAAAGGAAAAAATACAACAGACTTATTCCGTTTTGCTGACACGGCATGCTCTAATTGGATAGTGAAATTCAATCACATCGTACACTTTAAACAAAACAATAAACAAAAAATTGAAACTGCAATTGGCTTAGAAGGAAGGAAAATCAAGTGGGTGAGTGTGGTCAATAGAATCTCCACTTGTCTTTGCGACAAATTCGGGTTTGCTTTTTAAGAGCTTTTGGTTTGAAAATTGAGTTAAGGCAAAAATATGACTCTACTGCACCACCACCTTTGTCTCTTTATGCAACTATCGTCTATTTATGCTGTCTCGTCTGCAGTGATATTTCATTTTTTTGTACGACTTAATTAAATAGTTTTTAATCAGAAACTCTACCAAATTTGCATTCTCGAGAATAGTCGAACGATAAAGATACAAAGTGGGTATAGCGAAAAAAAACGTTTTAACCAAATTTTACTTTTCGCGTCGAAGAGTTTATAGAGAAAACAAAAGAGAGTAATTCATGAGATTCAGCATCTACAACCACTAGATGTCAAACATAACCACCAAAAGAAGTTAAAGTGGTTATATGATTTGCATTCATTTCTTAATAGAAATATTATACATAGAACTTCATATGGAATTCATAATGTATTAGGAGTGCTCTTCAGAAGCAAAACTCGCACTGTATACTGGATTCAGTCTTAGTTCAAAAGAAAATCTTGTGAAGCTAGTTTTTATTTTCAGCTGATGATTTAAGCAAACCTTTTAAATTTGTTTCTCTCGCTTTTTTTGTTTGTGTATGTGTATGTTGAAGACTTGTAATTAGGGATGTTAGTAATGGGTAAAAACTCATAGGGTAAACCCTATTAAATTTTGAAATTTAAAACTCAAAACTTGTATTTTAAATTTTCAAAATTCATGGCTCTAGTTCGGGCGGGTCTTGGTTTACAGATAATCCTATCGGGTTTACTTATCCGGTTTCAGGTGTCCTATGGGTTTTATATGGGGTTATATTCAGTTTTTTACAGGGTTCAAGCCTACCCTAACAAAATATTTAGCTATTTATTAGTGAATTTTTTAGTTCATTCATACGGATTCAGTGAAAATGATATCAAAAGCCGGATAAGGAAGTATCTAGGTAAAATGAATAAGTGGATGAGAGAGAATAGGCGTCTTGTTTGTAATCTTGTTAACGAGAGGGAATGAGAGAGAAAGTGATGAATAGGGTTTTGAATTTGATTCGAGAGAATAGTTGCTGTTTCAGGACTCAAATTGAGAGGTCCACATGATGAGGAATATATGTATAGTTAAATTAAATGACTGAATTTGATGGATTCTTCTGAAACCTTAGATTTCGACAAAAACACCGCTTCGATGTGTTTGTCTGTGACTTTTTTACGTAACCTTTGTTAGATTCTCTTTGTTATGTCCATTTTCGCCATGTCACTCAGCTTGTTCTGCCATTTGCGATTATTTGATCTCAATGTAGATTGTTATGGGTGACATGTCAACAGCCCATTGGTCTCGAATCAAAAACTTAAATCTCCCGCGTCCCCTTACCCAAACCAAAAAAACTATTGATGATCACTTTGCTTTTTTCTTTTTTTTTTCTCGTAAAAAAAGGAAAAAAATTGCTTTTCATCATCTGTAACGTACAGTACATGTCATGGTGGTCTATAGGACTAACCCAATTGATATTTTTGACTATAACCCAGTGACAAAAAAAAAAAAGTCAATTATATAGATGGTTAGATTATGAATAGTAATGATAGTAGTAGATCTTACAAACTAATCCATGAAACATGTTGAAACTAGAAACTGGACATATTGTTAAGACGTCTACAAAACTGAGAGGTATAGAGCAGAAAATGAGATTACATTAGTTTAAAACGATATATGGTTGATGTTATATGATACTAATAAAATTTGCTGCATCTAATAGAGGTATATAAGAAAATGTTCTATATAGAGCAAAAAATGAGATTACATTAGTTTTTTTTTTAACTCAGATTACATTTGTTCAAAACGATATTTGGTTGATGTTAGATGTGATAACACTATATATATGTGTGTAAACAGTCAATATATAAGACCATATTTGCCCGGTTCATCGAGTTTGATTCCTCCTCTTATTAGCTACCAGCTATCAAATGGAAGTCGAACGCACAATGGTATAGTACTCACTGTAGCTATGCATTATAATCTTACAACACTATTTTCTTTCTTGATGAAAGCCTTCGTTAAGAAAAGTGTTAAGACCTTTTATGTTGATAACATAAAGTGTCAAGACTTAAGTTATATTTTGTACTATCGTTTAGAACACGATTAACTACTATTGCTCAAGTCATTTATTTATTTACCATTACTTTCAAATTGCATGTTTTCTTAATTTCTTCTTCAGTGAAATCATGCAGTTAGAGAAAATATAAATTTAAGCATGAACAATGAAAAACTATAGATTTTTTGTTGTTGCAAAAAGTAGTATAGAGAGAGGGCCATGGATCACGTGGATAAAGCCTGTGATGTAAATGAAAAAAAAAACGAAGGGAGAAGAGAGAAAGAGTGATTTTACAAATCTCTTCTAATCCTTTCCCAGCCAATTATGATCAATCTCCCACGTGGGGCGTCTGGCCCATGCATGCATATCATCTTTCAACTATTCACTCTTTTGTCTTCTTCTTCTTCTTTTTTTTTCCTGCCTGATCTTCTTTTCTATATATGAGTGTCTTTATCTCCACAAGTGGCTTTTGGAGAAGGCCATATTTTGAGTTTTAGTGTTGATTCTAGGGTTTCTATTACTAATGGCTGGTTCTTCTTCTGCTTCTTACATTCACATGGTAATATGTTTATATGATTCAAGAATTACATATATATACTCTTCTTCGTTCATGCGATGAGTGATTTTTTTTCTCTTTTATTTATTCCTCAGTACCTTATGTGTTTATATATGTATAGGTGCAGCACATGATTGAAAAATGTTTGATCTTCCACATGAGCAAAGAAGAGTGTGTGGAAGCTCTGTCTAAGCATGCAAACATCACTCCTGTCATCACCTCTACTGGTTTTCTTCTCTCTCTCTCTCTCGTATTTATTTCTCTCTCCATTTCTTAATTATACTCTATAGACACAGATGACACATTTACATATACGCATGAACTCCTTAACGGGATTATATGTCTATGTATGTGTATATATATATATATATGTATGTATAAATTATAAACATATCCACATATTAACTATTCCATTATGTAGAATTGCAATATATGTTTTTC
The DNA here is from genome assembly GCF_020379485.1 of Brassica napus. Lineage (NCBI taxonomy): Eukaryota > Viridiplantae > Streptophyta > Magnoliopsida > Brassicales > Brassicaceae > Brassica > Brassica napus. Next base: position 34,882,923 of record NC_063442.1, on the reverse strand, counting down.
CGTGTCAAATTGATCTTCGGATGTTTTGTATGCATACTATAAGTGGTCGTGCATAATCTAACGATTAGCGATAGACTGTCTTTAACATAAAAGCTAAAATTTATATATATACAAAATAAAAAACTAGTTTGTACTTGTAAGTTTGTAACCTATTTATATTCGAATTGGTTTTGTGCAATAGTTTAATAATAAATCTGTTTCCCATCATAAAAAAAAAGAAAGAAAAAATTCCTTTTACAGTTTGGAAGGAGCTGGAGAAAGAGAACAAGGAATTCTTCAAGGCGTATGAGGAGAGGCAAAGCAAACAAGAGCAAATGTCGGAGGAAGAGACAAACCAGATGATCCAGAAGATAATCTCGGATTCACCTAAAGAATCCGACGACTGATCGCGATGTTCGATATATATCTTAATTAAGAACCTTATATATATTATAGTTTATATATGTGAATCTCATGAAAACGATTTCTCCCTGACGCATGCATGTTTATGTATATGTATATCACTTTTCTTCTTATTATTCGCATATCGGTCCAACAAGAAAGGCAAAAGAGGAGTGATGACGCTCTTTTTGGTACGTTATACGTACGTGGTCCACATTGCTTTTGTATATAAATAATGATGATAGAAACGGACGCTCATTACATTGATCGGTCGTGTGGTGTTTTAGTTATATGAATGTATCATGTGTATATATCCAAATAAATTGTTTATTTATGGTTTTGGTCACCTTTAAATCACTAGCATTCTTGAAAATTAAATATTAACTACCATAATCTTTTAGACATGCTTGCAAAACTTACCTTGCTCTGTTCTAAGTCAAGTCGACTGTCTAGTCACTTAGAAAACCAAAACCATTTACAACGTTTTGATCTTAACCAAATTGGTTAAAAATGGATCCACTGAGAAAATCAAACGAATTTGGGTTTAAACGGCTGATTAATTATATAACATTAAATTTTATTATTACAGTATCAAGAAAATAATTCTTAAAATTTCCTTAACAAGATAGGTCCATGGGGTCTCATGACTATGTGGACTTGTAAAAGACATTGGAGAATTTTATGTTAGCTTCTTTAGAAAATATCTTGATATCTAAGCATTCGACATTTAAGTCGGAAGATAATCTCAAAAGTGTTTTTTTTTTTTTGAAAAATTTTTAAATTTATTCAAATAAAAAAAAACCTCTGTACAGAGTTTTATCTGCTACCATATTTAAATAGATGAAGTGCAAACCGAAAGAAAATATGCTTCTATATCTCTCAAGCTATACTAGCCTCTGTTAAACCAATCTTCCATCATCTTCTCATATTTACCTCCTACCCTCCTTCTCAATGAAGATATTCTGTTTCTAATGAGCTTATCAAGCCTTGCGATCAGACAGGTAGCTGGCTGCGATGCCTCTCCCACTCTTCTCACATCCCTCTCATGCCATAACGCATAAGCCACGTCCTGAAAGCAATAACACAGTAACACAGTCGAACTCCACTTATGTAGATCCTTCTCAACAATCCGAAGCACTCTATCCCATTTATACACTTCTCCACACCCTACCAATTGTTTAATGGTTCCAATCCAGACTTCCTTGGAAAAAGAGTACTCAAAAAATAGGTGATCACGAGTCTCAACTTCCGTGTTACACAACCAGCATGTAGAAACGGCTTGTGGATTCCACCTAAGAATCCTATCTCCTGTTGCTAGTCTATCATGAATAGCAAGCCAAACTAAGAAAGAAAATCGCGGGGTAGCTTCAGTGAACCACACTCCTTTTACCCAAGACACCTTTGGAGATGAGCTTCTTACAAGATTCCAAGTATGAGATGTTCTGAAATATGTTTTAAACTCCCCATTCTCCCTCTTCCAAAGGCATATATCATCTAGCTGGTTGAGACCTTTATTTTTGAGAGCCATAATCTCGCGATCAACCTGCCTAAGAGGGTGAACACGATGCCTTCTCGCTCGATACATCTGAATAGCTTTCTCCACCGTAGAGTTTATAGGAATACCAAGATCCATACACCCTCTTACATTCTTACTCCTGTTAGCTCAATCAGTTGGCCAATTGATGACCATTTCTCAAACCAGAAAGAGGTGGTATTTAAAAAACCAATGTAATTTACTGAAGCTACCCCGCGATTATGTATTTAACAGTGTTTTAACAAGCCTTTTGTGTATTTATGTTATGCATCAACATGGATTGTAGCAAATTATGACGATGAAGCAACTGACTAAAACTAACTATTACGGCGATAGCTTGTAGCTCTCGCTCGACCAGGAGAGTAACCCAACGGCTGAGATTCATTACTGGCCCCATTCCTTATATGTTTATAACCCATTAGCCATTAGGCTTATATTTGCAGATTAAACTCGCAGTTCGCCAACGGTTTCAAATTGGCTAATAGAATTAAAATACAGCATACGATCTATGGCATAATAATAATGTACACAAATTTATTTTTTACCCGAATTCAGACCATTTCAGTACGAAATATTATATTTTAAATCAACATTTTCAATGATTGATTTCATATTTCTTAGCGATTATAATTTTAAGACCTGAAATTTCTATAGTAATAAAAAATACTATGAATTTTGTTTTAAGTCTAAACCATTAAATAACAACTCTAATAACACAGTTTTATTTTAATTCCTAAATTTATTAAAATTTAATTTAATAATCTCCATGGAATACGGAATAGTATGGTGATGTTCCATAAATTTTACCTTTTCTCATTGAGAAGTTTTCATTTAAGATTTTCTTCATGTTAAATTCAAACATCATATTACGATTTAGTATTGGATCACGCATAGTAGATTGGGCGGATCATCTTGGTTAATAGAGAAGCAAACAAAATTTATGACTATATTTGAGAACTTAAATATCCAAATAGTATAAACTAATTTTTGAACAGTTATTTATAATGCTTCAAAATCACACAAAATAAACATAATATTTTGGGTTGAGCATTATAAGAATTAAAAAAATAAATAAAAAGTTCACTATTAAACGTGAATTGCAAAATTCTGACATTTTTGTTATGAATCTTATAGGGTTTCACTCTATTTTTAAGGCATTCAATTGCATATATTTAGTTAATCTCAACTGGTGCAATTAATCTTTCAAAACCTTTGATTTTCCAAATCCAAAATGGGTTTCAAGTTAAACAGACTTTATTTATATGAGAATTATGGCAAACACCATGGCTTGTATTGTATGATACTGTGTTTTACATGAGTTTCAATATAGTAATAATTCTTGTGTTCTCACAAGAATTATTTATGCATGAAAAAACCATCATTTATACATGCTTTAACTCAGTCTCCATCCTTTGGTTAGTAACCGAAGCTCTCTCGTTTAACCATCCAATGATATCACCAAACACAATCTCCAAATTCTGAGGAGACTCACCGTACAAAAGCCCATGCCACATATTCGGGTATAACTTGAAAGTTTTGTCGGAACTGGATGACACCTCGTATAGTAGCTTGCTTACGTCTTTGTCCGTAACTTTATCATCTTCTCCGTGAAGGACAATAAATGGCATCGCTACCTGTTTAAATTTAGATTTTAAAGTTATAAATTTTGCTGGATTATTATCATGGAGATCGATATAAGTTAAAGAGAAAAAAATGTGAAAGAACCTGATGTAGATTCTTCTCAAGATCCAAGCTAGTTGTTAAGAGTTGATGAGCAGTTTTCAAGCGAGGCCGGCCCTTGTAGCAATACTCATTTTCCCTAACCTTAAAAATAACCCAAAAAAAAATTATACAATACAGAAAACGTCGTAAGTTGTATTACAAAAATGATGATAATCAAAATGTTACCTGTTTTCTGATGTGGGATTCTTTAAATGCGACGTCAATTATATCGTTGCTAGGAACTATCTTCCAAGTTGGAATAACCCGAGTTAGCTTTGTGAGAAACTTGATCACCATAGGATGTGGCTTTATCTCCTCTGCTAGCTATACACACAAAAAGAATAAAGCCATAACTTTATTTGTATACACACCATAAGTTGTACATATCGGTATTTGCATCTTTAGACGTGCTTATAAGTTGTATATTTGTCTTATAACTGTTTAGGTCTTCTGTTAAATCTTAAGATGTTGATCCTCTTGTAGAAACCCCGAAGTAAGTGATTCATATTCATTTTTCTTGCTAAGATGATGATATGTAAGAATCTTATCTTAATTCTACAAAATATGCGTAATATTATACTCTCTTTGTTTTATAATAAGTGTCATTCTAACTTTTTCTTCTTGTTATACAAAAAATGTCAGTGTAAAATTTCAATGTAAATTATATTTAATTTTAGCTGAAAATTAATTGTAAATTACATTGGTTTTTTAAATAATTTTAGTTATTTTAATTATCATTGGTCAAATAGGTATAACTAATAATAATTTATACATTTCAATCATTTTTTCAATTGATGTAAAAAATATTAAAATGGTATTTATTAAGAAACGGAGAGAGTATGAAAAACTCTACCATAATCCTTAAAGGACAAACTATAATAACTAACAAAATATATGGAGGATACGTGGTAAACAAATACCTTACACATGGGAGCAACTAGAACGGCACCGTCCCAAAACTCAGGCTTCTTTCTTGCTAATAGTAATACGACCGCTCCTCCCATGGATTCTCCCATCAGAAATCTCATCTTTCCTTTATTCTCTTCCTTATCTTCACATTCACCATTCCCAAAACATATAAAATAATTAATACTGTTCTATTTAATTTAAAGAAAATCAATAGAGGAATTGTCTAAGAGAGAAAATATAATATGAATAGATTACCACAAATTGAAGAGAAATGAGAAGAGACGTCATCAACAAGATGATCAAAGTTTTTTATGTAACCATTTAATCCCCCAGATTTACCGTGACCTTCATAGTCTATTCCGTAGACCACAAACCCTGCGTTCACCAACCTTATTGCCGTGCCTGGTTAACATCATATATAGCTTTATTTAACATATAAATTTGTAATGGATTGGGATAGGAATATTGATGATGAAATGATTAATCATAATTTAATGGGACAGAACTGTTCATGGTGATGCTTGATTCCATTCCGTAGCCGTGGCATAAAAAGATCATTGCCTTTGGTTCTTGCTGTTCTTCTGGTCTCCATGAACACGTGAAGAGCTTCATCCCTCGTGAATTCAACACATAATCCTAACAACAATAACAAAACATAAATGCAAATATCAGTTACTAAAGGCATTGTATAATGCATAATTAAACTTGATTCTACACGTAAAGAACACATAAAAGAGCTAATTCATAATTGACGAGAGAGAGATACAAGACAAACCTCTCCGTACTTAACCATTGTGTTGTTTTTTTTCTTTGGTAAGAAGCTAAACTGGATTATTTCAATTTAAAGAAGACGAGAGTCACAGTTTTAGAGATTTGTTACCAGAACAAGAAAAGGGGATAAGAAGACAGCGATGATGAGATAATGAGGGAAAATTTAGATTGAGGCTAATTAGGAAAAGCCATTTAACTGTGCATTCTAGATTTTGGAGACTAATTGTGGATGACGTCAGCAGATCCTTTGGATTCAGCTAACTAATTTTTTAAAACTAAACTAGATTTTGACCCGCCCTTTAAAGGGCGGGTATATTTTTCATTTTACATTTTTGTTAAAATTTGTTTTTTATAAGTCAGTCGGTCATTTTTAGTCATATATACATTTTTCTTTGTATAATATTTATCTTAAATGATTAATAATAAATTTTAATAATTGTATTAAAATAGTTGGACCACATATATATCAATAGGTCATGTTCTTATTTTAATAGTATTGATATATAGTAACTTCGAAAACCCAACCAATAATGTATTTTTTTTCAAAAAAGCCCACGAACTAAAAAAGATCTATAAATATTTTTTTTTGAAATATGTAATTTTTATATTTTTGTTCTTTTGTAATCATATTGGTGTTAAGTGAAGTACATAATCATTTTTCTACATAATTATTTTTAAATTTTTACATGTTTTGCGCTTAATTTGTATATAGATACTTGTCTTATTTTAGTTTTCGTTTTGTTTTAATGGTTTAAAATAGTAAATTTTTAATTTATTTTTTAACACTCTTGTATTGGTTTAGTTTTTTTAATAGAAATGTGTTAATATGTCATGTCTGCTCATTTTCATACTTGATAAATAGTTTGCATGTTTACTGAAATAACCTATAAAACCTTTGGTCATAAAAATTAGGAAAATATTCATGTTTACCATTTTCATGGTACTATTATTCATTTTTACCACCTTTAAAAGGACATTTTCAAAAATATCTTCTTCATTAGGTAGCGAAAGACTCTTATAGATAATTATTTAAATATATAAATATATATATATATATAATTTCGAATTATACTTTTTCAAATTCAAACTTTTTAATAAATGTTTTTTTTTAAACATGAAAATTGATATTTTTGCCAATTTCTCTAAAAATTAAATGTTATTAATAACCCATTCCACCACTAATTAATTTAATATTAGTTAACTTTTAAAATTTCATTTTAATATATACTGAGTTGATTTGTAAAATTTTTATTTTATGAAATAACGTATATTCATATAAAAATTTTATTTATGTTTTCAATATCTTATAATCAATTTATATTTTATATAAAAATAATTGTATAACAGTCAAAATAGAATAATTCATTTTTTTGGTGTGTCTCATATTTGTTTTAATTTATTTATAACAAACTAAAATTAAAACCAAGTTTTTAAATTGTTTTGTATTAGTCAAAAATATTTTTTTATAAATTATTAATATTTTAAATTAATGTGTTTGTTATAGACGTCTTGAAAATATATATAATAACTCAAATATAAGATATTGAAATTTAAAATATTGTTGTCATAGAAAATTAAGATATTTTCAAAAAAATCTAATTCTTATAGAAGTTTATAAATTATTGTGATGGAGGGTTTAATAGATTATATACCCGTACTACTTCCTCAATCAAATAATTAATGTGTTTGTTATAGACCCAATATGCAATTTACTGTAACTGTTATTTACCCAATGCTTTGCATTTGGTATAAACAAAATGAAAAAAAAAATTATTAATATCTGAAAATGTCAAACAATGTGTAGTGGAAAGAAGTGGATCCCGTGTATTGTGGGATTACACTAAATTGAATGTCACGAAATGGAGTATTTAGATTAGTAAAAGTAGTTACGGTTATCCAATTGTCTTTCGATTCAGTTGAGCAAAAAAAATTAATATATATAAGTTCTTTAAATAAAAAAAATAAATGGTTGGACATAACATTTATCAATAGGTCACACTGCTGTTTTAATAGAATAGATTTTCTTCCCATCTTAATTAACTAACGTGAGTATAACTGATTTCTTCCGCAAACCTAGCGGTTGTTAGCGTTTTGCAACAATCATTCAAACCATTTTAAATTATTTTAAACCGCTCTAAACCTCATAAAATCAAAAGCTGGTTCCAGCTAACGTTTGCGTTTGCGGGAGGATAATTTTTTTAAAAAACAATATAAATAGAAAAATAAAAATATTCAATAAAAAAATTAAATTGGAATTACAAAAATACTAAAATATATCTATTATATTTTTATTAATATTATAAAACTTTAAAATAAAAATATTTTCTATAGTTTTTAAAAATTTAAAACTACAAATTTCTAAATAATTTTTTTATATTTATTATAATATTATGATTTTCAATATTTTTATATAATATTAATATTATATTAGTGTGATTAGAAAATTTGATGAAGACCCTAAGTCTTTACCTATTCGAGATGACCTCCGGTTGAATTCAACAAATATATAAAATATAACTATTTTTTGTCAACAGAAAATAACTAACTGGTTTCTGACTGGTTTTCTCGTAATCACATGCAAACGCAGCTTTGCGGTTGGTAGTGGTTGTCAGCGTTTTAGAACAATCACACAAAATGCTACAAATCGCTTTACGCCGCTCCAAACCTCTCAAAATCAAAAGCTGGTTCCAAATAGCGTTTACGGGCGGTTGCTAAAGGGTAATTTTTGTTTTTTTGTTTTGTAAATATTATGTAAATATAAAAATAAAATATATTTTTTAAAATACTAATATATATATATATATATAAAAGTTTAATACTATGATTTTATAAATATAGTTTTTATATTTATTATAATAATATGATTTATAAATATATTTTTTTTATATTTATTATAATAATATAATTTATAAATATATTTTTATATTTATTATAATTTTATTTATAAATATAATTTCATATTTTATATTGGGTTTTAAAATTATCATTTTTGAAATTAAATTTTCTGCATTTTTGCATCTCTGGATAAACCAGTCAAAAATAACCCGCAAACGTAACAAATTTTAAACGTTGTGCCAATCATACGAAACACTAATAACGTTTGAAATCGCAACTATCCACTTCCATAAATTTTTGTACCCGTAATCGCAACTGCTGCGTTTGAACCATTCAGGTCCGCAATCGTGCAAATATTTAAATTGATGGAAACAACACGTACTATATAAATTGATTAAGGAAAAAGAATCAACTCTGACGCGCACCACGCGCACCTCTGAGCTTTGAAATTCGACGTCTCTCCCGTAGTGAGTCGTCGCTGGTAGGCCTTCTTGGCGACCTGTATTCTCCTTTTACCTCTTCATCTCTTCTCCCTCTGCCATGGACTTGGTGGAAAAAGTTTCAGAGATTCGTTACGGTTCGCCGTCGTCTACACCAAATCCAATTGTTGAGTTCACAGTCCCACATCCTTCATCTCTGTCACGCTCTATTTCTGTACCTCCTAAAACGAGTTCAAAGTGTCTTGATGTAGTTATTAACACTATACGACTTACAAATAAGTTGTTATATGTTAGTTTTGTAATTAAAAAAAAAACTTCAATATTTAATTATACCAAGACGACTTACAATTCAGTCATCCGCTCGACGACTTACATGTAAGTCTTCCATGATTTTATTCTGGTCAAACCTCGTAAATCATGGACGTCTGACGGACGACTGAATTGTAAGTCGTCTGACGGACGACTGAATTGTAAGTCGTCTATATATAATTAAATATTAATTTTTTTTTTCAATTGCAAAACTAACCAATGACAACTTAATTGTAAGTCGTCTAGTTTTAAAAAAAAATATTGATATTTTAATTTTCACGAGACGTCTGAAATGTAAGTCGTCCAGAAAAGTTAAACTTCTGAAATAATCCAGTCAAATGCAAAACTAACCTATGACGACTGAAATGTAAGTCGTCTAGCTTTTTTGGAGTTTTTTTTTAACCAAACAAAAGTAGACGACTTATTTTTCAGTCGTCTAAAATAACAGATTTCAAAGTCAATTGCAAAAATAACATCTGCGTTGACCAGACGACTTATATTTTAGTCATCTGGAGTACTTAGATTGAAGTCGTCCGCGTCGACCTAAATGGACGACTTCTCTGGAAGTCTACTAGATGACTTCCGTGGATGTCGTATGCGTCAATGTTTAATAAACTTGCATTTTCTCTATAACTATAAAGACTTATTAACATTTTCTTGTTAATTCATGTTTATTAATGAATATTTGTGCTACTGAATGAAATTTGTAACTTAATTGGTGATATTAATGATGTTACCAACATTCACGTTAATTAAAGTTTCTAACTGATCCGAGAAGACTTCCGTGGAAGTCTTCTCTGCTAGTTTTTAAGTTTTCTACGTTAGTTTTTGAATAACTTGTATTTTTAAGAGTGGTAAGTAACTTCAAGATATGTAAAACTCATTTTTACAAAATATGTTCTCTCCCCTAGTTTTACTAAATTTGACTAAGTTTTTCAACGCAAACTTATAAAAATATGATATGCTTTGACTAGTTACTATTGTTTGTTTCCATTTCTTAAGTATTATTGTTTTAGACACTAATGATGATTATTGTTATGAGTTGGAAGAAGGGTTAAAATGCTTCTTAAAATGTTGTATCAATATGAAGCTACCAACATTCTTGTTTATTAAGATGAGAAAATTAAAGGCCATTGGAGTTTATTATTGCATATTAGAGAACCAAAGATAAGAAAAAGGCTACTGAAGTCTATTGTTTCATTGATTTGTAAATGTGTAAACACATTGTTAGCACATGTATTACATCTTGGAAAACATTATTACTGATTTTTCAAAAATTCACAACTAAAAAAGTAGACTTGCAATTCGCAAAACAGACCACAAACAAAACTATTATAGATCATTCCTCTACAAAGACAAGCTTGGACTCCACTTGATATGGAAGAAGACTTTGTCAGAAGACTTTCAGGAAGTCCAGAAGACTTTCAGGAAGTCCAGAAGACTTTCAGGAAGTCCAGACGACTTTTAGGAAGTTCAGACGACTTCCAGACGACTTCCAGGAAGTCCAGACAACTTTCAGGAAGTCTAGACGACTTTCAGGAAGTCCAAACGACTGAAGTGGAAGTAGTCTGGAAGACTTCCTGAAAGTCGTCTAGTGCATTATATTTTAGACGATTAGCAGGTAAGTCGTCCCAGAAGTCTTTCAGATCTGAAAAACCTGCATATCAAATCCAGATCTGAAAAACCTGCATATCCAAAAACGTTCAAATGGCTTAAAAAAAGAAAAAATGAGTGGAAGATTAGATAAATCTACCTTTATAGAATACACAAAAATACATATCTAAAATTAATAGATCTACCTTTAAATGAGTGGAAGATGAGTACCATTTAATTAAAAACCTGTAAAAAAAGATAGATTAGTAAGAAAGACATGAGACAAAACTGAAAAATTCATATAAAGTTTGGTGTTTTCAAGTCAAAGAGATTAGAGTGGGTTTGGAGAGTTTTAGTTTGGAAAAAAAGTTAGAACTTTATACAACAAGAAGTTACCAAATGAAGAAAAATCAGACATAAAAACTTACCAAAATGCTCAGATCTATTATGAAAGGGAGACTTCGTCTGAAGACTTCCGTGAAGTCCAGATAGTGCATTATAGTTTAGACGATTAACATGTAAGTCGTCTCAGAAGTCTTCCAGATCTGAAAAACCTACATATCAAATCCAGATCTGAAAAACCTGCATATCCAAAAACGTTCAAATGACTTAAAAACAGAGAAAATGAGTGAGAGATTAGATAAATCTACCTTTATAGAACACACAAAAATACATATCTAAAATTAATAGATCTACCTTTAAATTAGTGGAAGATGAGTACCATCTGATTAAAAACCTGCAAAAAAAATAGATTAGTAAGAAATACATGAGACAAAACTGAAAAACTCATATAAAGTTTGGTGTTTTCAAGTCAAAGAGATTAGAGAGAGGTTGAAGAGTTTTAGAATGATGAACATTACATTTTTGTTGCAGCCATTTGAGAGGAGAAGAGAAAATGTGTAAATTTTTCTTTATATAGGAAGACAAAAAACCCAATTAGGTTAAATATTTTTGATTCAGACGACTTCCTAGACGACTTACGTCCAGAAGAGTTTAATATTTTTAGCAGAAAATTAAAATACTTTTAGCGGGAAACTAAAATAGAAGACTTTTCGTCTGGTTTAAATTATTTAAGCTGAAAAATAATTTTTTTAAAAATTTTAGGCGGAAATATTTGGACGACTTACATGTAAGTCGTCTGTTTTAATTTCTTCACCAGACGACTGAAATGTAAGTCGTCTAGACCCTAAACTTAATTAACTAACTAAACACTTCATAAAATCAAATTAAACTTCAAAAATGTTTACTATACACAAAAATAAACACGTATAGGTAAAAATTTAATTTTTCAAAAAAATATTCAAGCTCTCCAAAATCTAACCCTAAGAATACATACAATACTACAACATATGTTGCCAAACCCTAGACCAAAAAATAACATGATTCACTATCTACACTCAATTCAATGTTGTTATATTTAATTTATATCACTTAAAACTGTTTATAATTACATGATTTTAATTTTTCGCTTATCAAAATATTTTTTTTAAATTTTATAAATTATTTTTAAGATCAGCTACATCAGAAGACTTACTTTAAAGTTGTCCAGACGACTTCCAACATCTCAGACGACTTACTAGGACTACATTCGTAAAAATAGCTTTTGTTTTTTTGTTTGGTCACAAAAGAATGAACTGTAATTTCACAAGTCTTTTAGGTTAGTTTTGCATTTGATTCATGTTTGGATATAAGTCTGGGGTTAAAATCAAATTGTGGGTTAGTATTAGCAAATTTCCCATAAATAATCTAGTAAACTATTTCACTCCGTGCACAATGCGAGTTACTACCTAGTTCTAGTTAGGTTATTGTTAGGATTTCATTTTTGTTGTCGTTAGGATTACATTTAAACAAACAATTTTTTTGCTAAAAGAAAATAACGTTTTTCCGTTTTCAGGTTTTTTGAAATTTTAATATATTTAGCGTTTATGGTATATAACAATAGTAATGGAAATACTTAAGCATTGGAGGTATTGACAGATCAGTATTAACACTGTTATCTTCTTACTAGTAGTGAATCAAGATGCTAAATCCCACTATAACATAAGCGCCATCTAGAAAACACATGGCCCATTTAAGTAATAGGCTCACTAATTAAGTGGAATTCATAATAACTCAAACCCTTCAATTCAATTTAGCCCATTTCTACGAACACAATTTAGGTTTTCTGTTTTCTGGACTTGACAAAGAGATCGAAGACGTCATGGTTAAATACGTCACATGTTTTTTTTTCATAACAAGAAAATTATTGTCGGATTTACAGTTTGATTTTGTAATCAGATGATGGTATAGTTTATAGTTAGCGCTTTGTTGGTTGAATATGTTCCACTTACAAAGAAAAGGACAACTTGACTAGTAACCAAATTGCTTTTGATTCGTAGTCGAACAGATCTGACCGGATGCGTAAAGTAAGACTATCCATCGTTTATAAGTCGTGAGCGAACGTAGAATAGGTTATAATGCTCTTGTAATAATTTCGCCAACTCATATACACATCGTTGAAAACCAAATTGGTTGGAATGTACAAATCTAGTTGACTTTGGCTAGCGAATCTCGATTTTGTTCTTTAAGGAAACTTATGGCTGGAAAATGCCAGCGAGTCGGGTATATCTTTGTTTCACATTTTGTCGAGTGCGTATGTTTGACCTTTTCTTACAAACTCCATCAATATACATAACATGCTAATGTCTTTCTTGTTTTTTATTTAATTTTTGTCAAGAAAGATGTATGTAAAAGTCTTTTCATTGTAACAGACAAACTGCTCATTTTAGATAATGATATTTACAATTTAGCAAAAAAAAAAAAACATGCTAATGTCTTTTCATTATATATTATACGATTAAATTACATGAACTGGTCAAGTTGGTATACATAATTATTACGTTTCTTTAAGTGATCTTCTTTTGGTCAAACGAAAGGTTAATAGTTTCATATATACGATGATAACTCGTTGATTTTTCTTGAATACTCTAACCTAAATACGCAAGTCCTAGAGATGATCTGTTAAATACTCGAATCACAGAAGCCTTAATTCTTACAACGTACAGAGTAAATAAATAATTAATCAAATTTCAAAAATGTAGTTAAATGACTATTTATAGGTTCGTGTCACAACAATATCTAACAGAGGCAATTTTTTTACGAAAGCTACAGTTAACATTTTAAAGGTCGTTTGATTACCAAGATTTTTTGACAGGAATGTACAAATTCAATTCAGAGGCAATGTTTACGAAACTACAGTTTTCAACATTTTAAAGGTCGTTTGATTACCAAGATTATTAATGTTATTAGTGATAAGATATTTCTAATAAAACTGACGTCTAACAACTCCATATCATTTGATGAAAAGCAGCTTTATAATCGTAACATTATATGTGTGTACATATAACATGTCAGCTTGAAAATGAAAGTTAAGCTAGCTATAATAAGCCAAATTTGAATCTCTGAGCTACCAATAACTTGATATTTTAATCGACTTTGACACTATTTGCTACTCTATTTTTAGTTTGAGTTTAAGAGAAATACCGTTTAATATACAGCCCAAAATAGCGATAAGAGAAAGGGCTTTTAATTTGTTAACGAAAAAGGTAAGTTATTAACTGAAATGCAGATTAAAAAATTCAGACTGATAGAAAGAAAAATGAAATGCAGACACGCGTTATAAAAGAAGAGTATGCTATAAGAACATTCTTTATTAGACAAACCCTAAATATCTAAAGCTAGAAGCTGGACATTTTCAAACCTTTATGTAATTTACTAGAACACCTCCATTTTTCACCCAAAACAAAATCGATCAAGGGTTATACTTTACTTATCAAGACAACGAGTGATGCAATAAAAAGTCAATTAAACAATTTTAAATATTAATTACAATTTATTAGTTATAATCTGACAAGATGAAATCAGTTATAATAAGCAGAATAGTTTGGAGTGATAGGGGAGAGAGAGCAGGAGAGAGAAAGGAGATCTGAGATTTTTTTCCGGCGCACGGCCGGCGCGTGAGCGTCCGTGCCGTCGCCGGAAACCTTATTCTTTTTCAAAGAGGTTTCTTTTCGCCTCTTCTTCGTCGCGTCTCACCGATCGCTTTGTCGGAGCTCTGGATTGGAACCATCCTCAACGGTGGTTTCCTTGCGTGGAGGGAAGACGCGGTCGCGTGGAGGCTCACGGCGTGAGAAGAGAGGCTTGCATGTGTCAGTGGTGATTCTGGGAGATGGAGGCTATCACAGATCCATCGACGCCGTTTTGTTCTCCGGGAGGTGGAGGCTTCCTTAGCTTCGCCGCCGCGGGTTCTAGTTCCCGGGAAGGGGAGGCTTTCTTTGCTCCGTTTTCGCCGGTTTTGGCTCCGGAGGGTAGGGGCTCACATAGCTCTACGCTGTCGGTTTAGGTCCCCGTTCTCTTTTGGGGTTTTTTTTTCTTGGTCTTTTTTTGTTTGTATTGGGTGAAATTTGCGGTGTGGTTCTTGTCGTTAGGATGGTTGTTCGGATTTGAAGGGATGAGCTATCGGTAGCCGATGAAGCTCTCCATCGATGGAGACGACGACATGAGAAGGAAAGCAGTGTTCTTGAGACTCGGGCTTCATATGCCCAGTAGGCTAGTTGATGTTTGGGATGAGCTTGCGGTTAGTCCGCTGATGCTCTCCGTGACAAGCGCGACGGTTGAGAGCCGTTCGACGGTAACCGCCGGGATGAGAGGAGGCGTGATTAGGTTAAGCCGACAAGGGTTCCTGGGTTAGGGCTGTGTCGGGGTTTGAGTTTCTGGGCCTGTGGGCCGGTTTCTCTAGAGTTTGGCAAGTTGTGGTAACTGGGCCGAGGGCCTATTATCTTGTAATATTTTTGGGCTGGGCCCTTTCTATTTTAATGAAATATTGACGAAAAAAAAAAAAAATCTGACAAGATGAAATGGTCAAATACTTTTAGTCCTAGACGTGTTAAGCAAAAACATTTTATTTATTTTTTACCTGACCTGTAATGATCTAATCTAAAATTAAGGCTTACTTATTCATCCAAGTCAATTGTTCTCTTTGGTCTAAGTCTAAATTCACAGGTAAGCAAATCCTCAGCTCAAGACCAATTTTTCTCTCTACATAACTATTAAAAAAACATATCTTCCTCATAAAATAGAAAGAGTATAAGCCAAATTAACACCATCAAACATTCAAGAAGAACAGAACACAGATCTCTCATCTTCAATGGAGAAAAGGTCAAAGTTTTCTTTCTTCTCTTCCTCATCCCCCAAGTCTCTTCCTTCATCTCCTCACTCATTCACCTCCTCCCCAGCTTCTCCTCTTCACCAGGTCTTCACTCAGTCCACCATGGACGAAGCCATAGCGAGAGCAGAAGCCATCATCAAGAAATGGGACCCTAACACGCCTTCCTTCACCAAGATCGTCTCTCTGTTCAACCACAGCAGAAAAGAAGCCAAGGAGTTCATCAAATGCGTCCGTGACTTGCGCAAAGCTATGCACTTCCTTGTCTCTCAAGACTCTCAATCTCCAAAGCTTGCCCTAGCACAAACCCTAATGCAAATCGCCATGACAAGGCTTGAAAAAGAGTTTTTCCAGATATTATCTTCCAACAGAGACAAGCTTGATCCTGAATCAGTCTCCGGTCAATCCTCAACGTCAACCAACTCCGAGTTTGAAGATGATTATGATGACGATGAGATGAAGAAAGCTAATGAATCCATCACTAAAGTTGAGAAAGCTTCAGCTGTGGTGATGTCTGACCTAAAAGCTATAGCAGAGTGTATGATCAGCTGCGGATACGGTAAAGAATGTGTAAAGATCTACAAGAGGATCAGAAAATCTATAGTAGATGAAGGGCTGAGCTTACTTGGGATAGAAGCTTACAAAGGCTCAAGGCTTCACAGAACAGACTGGGTCACGCTCGACCATATGATCAAGAACTGGACCAAAGCCGCAAAGATTGGCGTCACTACTCTCTTCCGTGGAGAGAAGTTTCTATGTGATCATGTCTTCTCTGCTTCCAACTCAACGAGAGAGTCATGCTTCTACGAGATTGCAAACGAAGCAGCCACTAACCTATTCAAGTTCCCTGAGTTTGTAGCTAAAGAGAAGAAGTCTCATGAGAGGATCTTCTCTTTAATGAATCTCCAAGCTGCCATCTCTGATCTCTGGCAAGACATAGAGATGATCTTCCACTATGATTCAGTATCCGGTGTGAAGTCTCAGGCGCTCATGTCACTTCAGAAGCTAAAGGTTTCAATCCATAATGCTCTCACTGACTTTGAGTCAACGGTTCATAAAGATTCAACCAAAGCTCTTACACCTGGAGGAGGGATCCATAAGCTGGCAAGAACAACAATGAATTTCATCTCTTCCTTGTCTGAACACAGCTCTGTCTTGTCTGAAATCCTTGCAGACCATCCCTTACCAAGAAACACTAGGTTACTTGAGTCTTACGTCATAATGTTAGAAGAGGAAGAACACAATCATGCCCTCTCTGTCCATTTCGCTTGGCTCATCCTTGTCTTGCTATGCAAGCTAGACACCAAAGCAGAACATTACAAGGATGTTTCACTCTCCTACCTCTTCATTGCAAACAACCTTCACTTCATCATTGAAACGGTACGTTCATCTGATCACCTCAGACACCTCCTTGGAGAAGATTGGATCACTAAACACGACGATAAACTCAGCGCTTACGTGGCGAACTATGAGATATCAGCATGGTCCTATGTATACATGTCATTGCCCGAGGAACCAACAGAACTATCACCAGAGGAGGCCAAAATATACTTCAGAAGGTTTCACTCGGCGTTTGAGGAAGCATACATGAAACAATCACCACGAGTTGTGCCAGATGCGAAGCTTAGGGATGAGCTGAAGGTTTCGATAGCAAAGAAGCTTGTACCGGAGTACAGAGAGTTTTACGGGAAGTACTTACCAATGCTTGGTCAAGAGAGAAACATTGAGATGCTGGTGCGGTTCAAGCCAGATAATTTGGAGAATTACATCTCTGATCTGTTCCATGGAACTCCAATACTTGCTTCATCTTCTGTTTCTTCATCTTCTTCATCATGGATGTCACTTGGGCGTGTTTGAGGCTGAGAGACTTGTGTGTTGCATTGTGTTTGTGTCTAATGTCTTTATGTACAATAGAAAATGTAGATGGAAAAATAACATTTGAGATTATTTACTCTTAAAAAAGACGAGTAGTGTCTTAAAACCTAAGCTATTATCTGGTAATGAATTTGTTTCAGGGAACATACATACAAGAAGTCAGGTACTTCATCTTACAGAACAAAAAGCATTAGAAATCTGTTTTTTTTTTTGAAAGAAACATTCATAAATCAGGACAAGAACAGCTCTTCAACGATTAATGCACCAGCCGGGAAATCAGACAGACCATACAGTAAACATAACGTGCTGAAGAAGAAAACAATGGTGAATAGTCACTCGGATGCATCTATCATCAACATGAAAAGAGTCTGCGCCAATCAGAGCATCGTATTGTCATGTTGTGCAAAGTAACAACTGTAAAACCAAGCACAACAACAAGAAAGCAAACTAAGCAACAGACAAGGTTAATAGCTTGAACATCGTGAACAAAGACATCTAATCTGACCTAGAAACAGTGATGCCACTGCTTTGTCTGGGGATGCCTAGAAACAAGGGGAATATTTTACTCTTTATTTTACAAAACTAATAAAACATAAACTAATTGGTTACTAATAAACCGCATTAACAAGGCCCGTGTGAAATGAGCTCTAAAGTTTTGACCACCATACTGATCTTCCATTCAAACATTTAAGGGACAGAAGTAACGCCACATGCTAACTAAAGTAACACTTGTAATCCTAACCTAACTTTTTTTTGCTATCTACCTCTCTCTTTATAATCACCCAACCCAAGAAACTTTTTTCATTATTATCATCAAACATCATCATCATCATCAAAACATTCAAACCTAAACCCCAAAGTCATGTTTAATCAAATCATGTTTTCTTCCGGCATTCAGACACCGTTACCCTCCGTCACGAATCTTCAAGTTGATTCCGTTAACTTTCCACCGTCCGTCATCTCACCGGCTTCCTCCAACCGACTCTTCCTCGCTGGCGCAGGTTCGGAATATATAACTTTAAAACATTTTCCTCCGTTTATTTTTATTTTTATGTGTTATTGCTAACGTACGCAGGTGTGCAAGGTTTGGATATCCAAGGAGAGTTTGTGATCTCCACCGTCATCGGAGTTTACCTAGATCCTAACGCCTTAGAGGGACTTCCCTTTTGCGGTACGACAGAGGAGTTAGCGGAATCCGTCCCTTTCTTCCGTCAAATCGTCACAGGTGCTTCCTCGCACTACTTACTTGACTGACACGTTATTAAAAAAGTGTTTTAAGTCAAACGGGCTTCTACTTTGTTTTGACCGTCTAAATTAATCAACTTTTTGTTTTTTTTTATAGATTTTTGATAATATTTTACATTGCATTCTCCTTTTTTGTTTAGACATTTTGTAGATACTAGATTTTTTAACCGCGCTACGCGCGGATAAGATATTATATGTATTTCTCAATTCTAAAAAAATATAATGTATAATACTGTATTACATTATTTAAAGAATATAAAATAAGACTACATAACATAAATATATTTTTTAAATTTTCTTTGTGGAAATCATTATGTTGTTTGATTGTTGTACTTGATTCACATATTTGCATAGTTATTTGTGATAGATGAATAACTATATTTTTATTATCAGTAAATAATATATATTTATTATATAATATAAGAAAAATAAAATTATATTCTTTTAAAAAAAAAACTTGTCTAATGTAGGGACTCGATTATAGACATATCATATTCAAATGAGACATTTTACAGTTATCAATCTTCTTAACAGTCAAGAAACAAATCTGAATATCAAAACAATATCTCATACGATCTCTTTGTGGAATAACTGCTCTGAAGAAATTGAATTTAGGCATCAAAAATGACTGAAAATGGATGTGCATATGTGTTATCTAAGTCAGTTTTACAAAGTACTATTCATAATTCATATATCATTTATGTCCATCCTATTTTTTGTCCATATTTTCTTAAACATCTTGAAATAACTGATGCTAATTAATAATAAACTTTTGGCTGGCAAAAAAAGAGTCAAAATTGTCTAATTATTGCTTAATTTGTCTAACTGATATATATGTATTTCTCAATTCTAAAAAAATAATGTATAATATTGTATTACATTATTTAAAGAATATAAAATAAGACTACATAACATAAATATATTTTTTAAATTTTCTTTGTGGAAATCATTATGTTGTTTGATTGTAGTACTGGATTCACATATTTGCATAGATATTTGTGATAGATGAATAATTATATTTTTATTATCAGTAAATAATATATATTTATTATATAATATAAGAAAAATAAAATTATTTACTTTTTAAACAAAGTTGTCTCATGTTGGAGATTCGGTTATAGACATATAATATTCGAAGGAGACATTTTTACAGTTATCAATCTTCTTAACATTCAAGAAACAAATCTGAATATCAAAATAATATCTCATACGATCTCTTTGTGGAATAACTGCTTTGAAGAAATTGAATTTAAGCATCAAAAAGGATTGGAAATGATGTGCAGATGTGTTATCTAAGTCAGCTTTACAAAGTACTACTATTCATAGTTCATATATCATTTAAGTCCATCCTTTCTTAAACATCTTGAAATAACTGATGCTAATTAATAATACACTTTTGGCTGGCAAAAAAAATTAAATTTGTCTAATTATCGTTTAAATATTTTATTAATATTGTCTAAGAAGCTTTCAATTGATATCATAGTTTAATTTTTATTAGTTTTTTTTGTTAATTTTAGGATTTTTTTGTATTTAAGATTTTTTTCCATATTAAACTTTTATTTCTTTCACATAATATATATATATATATGTCATAAAAATTACCATCAAATCAGTTTTACTTTTTTTTTTAATGAAAATACACTTTTAAATAATTTAATTTAAAATAAAATTATATATTAATTTGTTGTATTCTAACAATTTGATTGATTTAATTAATTTGCTTTGGTGGATAACTTAAAAAGTTTTCATATGAATCGGAGAAAGCAAGCTTATGTTGTTATATTATATTTATTTGTGTATATAGAATCTTGTGTATATAGAATCGGGGAAAGCAAGCTTATGTAAACTTACTTTTACAAAAGTCTTAACTTTGTCACGAAAACAAAAATCTATGCTTTTTCATATTTGTCAATGTTCTCACACTTTCAAAGAATATATTAGCTTAGTCACTTTCTTATTTTTTTTACAAAACAAAATATCGAAATCTTGAAAGTTGAATCCATATTATTGTAAATGTACATAAGAGTTTGTGATTACATATTTAGTGATTCTTGTATATGTGTTCAAGAAAGTTTCAATGGCTTAGCGGTATATGCTCTATATTTATGTCATACTAACCCGGGTTCGATCCTGTCCTTTGCATTTTTTTTTTATTTTTTACGAAAAAATAAATGAGATGACGTGGCAACTTCGGGCTCTCTGATTGGATGATTATATATGCTGATGTGGACACTCTAAGAGGGGTTTATATCTCCCTTTTAGTATAGTATAGATAAGGAGATTTCTGATTTCTTATAAACAATTAATTCTATATTTCTGATGGTATATATTTTGTGGTGTATGAAACACATTGTCTTACAATTTTTATGATTGTTTTGCTCTTAATTAGGTCCTTTTGAGAAATTCATTAAGGTGACGATGAAACTCCCGTTAACGGAACAGCAATATTCGGAAAAAGTAACAGAGAATTGTGAGGCAATTTGGGAATCGTTAGGGATAAACGCGTACTCTGACTCTCACATCTGTGAACACTGTGATCCTCCTCCCAGTGCAAAACTTCGTTTTAACAAGATCACTAAAAGTAATTTGTAAAAAAAAAAAACTAAATCTATTTTTTTAAAGAAAAACTTAAACTAACAAAAATTATTGTTTGGAACTAACTCTAACTAAAACTTTTAAATTTCCTTTTGGCCCTTGTGCAAAAGCATTTGGTCCATATCGGCACTACTCTAGGGGTCATGCTGTGGTGAGGTTCCTGGAAATCTTCAAGCACAAAAAGTTCCCTCCTGGTGCTTCCATCCTCTTCGCTATCTCCCCTAAAGGCTCTCTTACGGTACTTGATGCATTCATAACTTTTTATAACGTTGACTTGCGTTACGTTTTCATGTTGTTTTTCAAATAGAATCATACCTTTTGAGTATAGCAAATGTCAGAGGCAATGTAATGTGCGATGCAATAATATTAAGTTGGAAGAATTTTTTTTTATGAAAGTTGGATCGTAGTACAAACATGATAGCTTTGAAAGCTTTATGACATCTCTTTGGTGTGAACTAAAATGTTTGCAGGTTGCGTTTTCGAGTGATGATGGCATTCCTAAAAGAGGAAACACAGCGATCGAGAATAAGTTTTTGGCAGAGGCAATTCTTGAATCAATCATTGGAAAGAACGGTGTGTCTCCTGGGGCTAGGCTGAGTGTAGCTTAGCTCAGCTGATGAAGATTGAACGCCGGGCTGAGACATTAATATTGGCCGACAAAAAATTTGTAAGTTTATTAAAAGTTTATATAGGGCCCAAACTGTGGGTAAAAAAATATAAAAGTTTTTTAAAAAGTGTTTATGTCCCTCAAATTCCCAGATGAAAAATAACGAGGTCAAAGAAGATGCAACAAAGACAAAGACTGATCAAGAGGAAGCTAACGATCTCTCCCTCGGAGATAAATTGGCTGAAGAAAACTGACCCTCTGGGAGATTTTTCTTGGTTTGTGAGGGCTTTATGTTTCTCTGCTTAATAACGTTTTAGTTCTCATCGCATGTTTTACAATCTGCTTCTATTCATAAATAGTACTGTATTAAATAATCACATGGAGTTGATTCAAAAAAATCCAAACGTATCAAAAATGTATTATCAGCTGATCTTGCTTCTAGGGAATAGAGATAATGCCGAGCAAAACCGGATTACATGTCAAAGGCTAAAACCTATACGAAATCTGGACCGATCCAAATATTTTCAATTGGGTCGACATGCATATTTTTGGCCCATTACACATGAGACGCAGAAAACCGGACCTTTCCAAAACCTTGTCCAATTATTATTTTCCATCTAAATCAATACTATTAAAAATACACTAATATTTTCAAATAAATTTTAACCTTAATTTGACATTAACTTAACGTGGTATTACCAGATTTTTACCACTATATTTTCAAATATTTTTTTAACCTTCATTATAGATAAAACTGTCTTATTATAATTAGAGCAAACACATCTACTTACCTAAGTTTCCTAAATGTTCAAAAAAAAAAGTTTCATAAATATGTTTGTATAAATTATACTTGGTCAATCTAATTCATATTTACACGCACAGTCCTTTTTAAGAAAAGACATACAGAACCAAACTATTTAAATAATATATACTTAATCTTCTATTTATGATAATATAGTTATGTTAATATAAATAATATATACTATAACGTTTTTAAGAGCTTCCTAATTTTTGAAAAATAACAAAAAGTATCAGCAAACCAGATTGGAATGGTGTAAAACCTAAAACCGATGCATACTGAGTATTGACAAATGGAAACCTAGCGCTGATAAGCCCCAAACTAAAATGAGAAATCAATTTTCAACAATGAATTGAACAATCTGATCTAAATACAAAAAACGATTAGAAAGACAACTACTATCGAGGGCGACTGGTTTTCCCGCTACCACCCGCAAACGCAGCTTTGCGATTGGTAGCGGTTGTCGGCGGTTTGCAACAATCACTCAAACTGCTTCAAACCGCTTCAAACCGCTCCGAATCTCATAAATTCAAAAGCTGGCTGCAGCTAGCGTTTGCGGTTGCGGGCGGTTGCAGGAAGGTAAATTTATTTTTTTTTAAAACAATATATATACAAAAGTAAAAATATTTAATAAAAATTTTAAAATTGAAATTATGAAAATATTAAAATATATCTATTATATTTTAATTAATATTATAAAATTTTATGATAAAAACAATTTCAATAAATTTTCAAAAAATTAAAATTATAACTTTCTAAATATAAATTTTATATTTATTATAGTTTTATGATTTTTGATATTTTTATAATTATATTAAATGTAAATATTGTTAATTTATTATTTGACTGTTACCGCATCTGGTAGTTAACCAGTCATAAATCACCCGCAAACGCACCAATTTTTAACTGCAGTACCAGTCGTACAAATCTCTTAAAACCGCTAGAAACCGCAACCGCCCGCATCCACAAACTCCCGCAACCGCAACCGCTGCGTTTGAACCAGTCAGACCTTTAACACGAAGGAGAGACGCCAAATTTAAGAAAACGAAAGAGATAAAAAAAAGCAAACATAATTTGTTGGCTTCATCGTTTTGGAATCAGTGGATGGATTGACCTACATCGCATCCTCCAACCGACTGATTTTTCCCACAGCTGGAGAAATCTTAGCAAAAATTTAGATTGACGTTTTCAAAACAAGAAGTGAGCTCCACCGAGAACACATCAACATATTTTTGAAGCAAGACCACCCACTACATCACTTCTCATTAGTACTAATGTCACGCCGTTAACCAGGAGAGGCCCAAACCATCTTAGATCTGCAGAAGAAGCCGAACAAGACTAATGGACGGTAAGCACGTATTAACGGGAAGTGGATTAGTAGTGGTTGCTCACTATAGTTCCCTGTACCTTCTCCTCTATTATTCAAGAATTTTCTATGCTCACCATGTTGCTTGTTTTCTGGCTAAAGTGTTTTTTCTAATCAAGGTTAAAGTGTTTAATATGTATTCATTCCTAAGTAACTCGTTTGATAAAAGATAGTATCAAAATTAATGGCATAACATGTTTAACACTAATCGTGGACAGATCCTAAATTAACAAGTTATGATTTTAATTTGGGATGTGTTTTAATATGTGTCAAAACTTGAAAGATCTAACACCACAAATCTGAGCCATGAAGTTTGAATCCCCAGTGCCACATGAGAATATCATTAACCATCATCTCCATGGATCTAAAACATTCAAATTGTCAGACAAAGAGATTACATTTTACATAAAAAGCATGGAATGGAATAAATAAATAAAAAGCGGAAAGAAAATTTTCTCTCACAATCATTAAATTTAATGTGTCAAAACTTGAAAGATCTAATAATATAACAAAATGCAATATTTTATTTTAATAAAACATAAAATAATTAGTTACCATTAAAATGCATTATTTACTCTTGTGAAATAAAAAAAAACTCTAAAGTTTCGGTAGCCAGTAGCCACCATGGGGGAAAACGACCAATTTCTTCATAAACTTGTCACTTGCTGACTTTTTATGCACAAAATTTTAAAATCTGAGATCAAGTTTAAAAATATCAAGAACTAATACAAATTTAGATCTTACACAAACTATTGAAATGTGGTCAATTACTATATAACCGAAACCTTTATTTTGATATGTGTGCTGATGTGGCTGTCATATAAATTGATTTAGTTTAGTTTACAACTGAACCAGTTTTATTTATTTTGAATCGGTTATATAATGACGTCTTTTTGGTGTTTAACTTAAAATAATAATTTCGCTCAAATTGGTTACCATTTAACAATTACTGTATAAACCGGGCCCTTGTCAAATAAGCTCTAAAGTTTCGGCAACTACCATACTGAATCTTCCATTCAAATATTTAAGGGACAGAAGCGCGTAACGCCACGTGCTTACACAACCAACGCTCGTAATCGTAACCTAACTTTCGCTACCTACCTCCCCTGCTTATAAACCAGCCCAAAAAAAAAAAAAACTTTTTACATTATTATCATCATTCATCAAACCTCATCATTATCAAAATATTCAGACCTAACCCCAAACTCAAACCATGTCTTCTTCCAACTGTCCGTCACCGTTACCCACCGTCACGAAACTTCAAGTTGATTCCGTTACTTTTCCACCGTCCGTCATCTCACCGGCTTCCTCCAACCCTCTCTTCCTCGGTGGCGCAGGTTCGAAAACGCTTTAAAACACTTTCCTCCTTCGTTTTTGATTTTTATTTGCTATTGCTAACGTAAGCAGGTGTGCGAGGTTTGGATATTCAAGGAAAGTTTGTGATCTTCACCGTCATCGGAGTTTACCTTGATCCTGTCTCCGTCACGTCACTCTCCGTTAAGTGGAAAGGTAAAACGACAGAGGAGTTAACGGAATCCGTCCCTTTCTTCCGTGAAATCGTCACAGGTGCTTTTCCTCACACCACTTACTTTACTGACACGTCATTCCAAAGTGTTTTAAAGTCAAAAGGTTTCCTACTTTGTCATTAATTAATTAATATCTTTTCTTTTTAACTCTTAATTAGGTTCGTTTGAGAAATTCATCAAAGTGACGATGAAGCTGCCGTTAACGGGACAACAATATTCGGAGAAAGTAACGGAGAACTGTGTGGCGATATGGAAATCGTTAGGGATTTACACAGACTCTGAGGCTAAAGCTGTGGAGAGGTTCTTGGAAGTCTTCAAGGACGAAACGTTCCCTCCTGGTGCTTCCATCCTCTTCGCTCTCTCCCCTGAAGGCTCTCTTACGGTAATTGGTGCCATCACAATTTTTAGTAACGTTGACTTGCATTTGCGTTTACATGTTATAATATAAAGTTTACGTTTCCAAATAGAACCATAAGTTTTGAGCATAAATGCAAATGTCAAAGGCAAATGAAATGTGCGATGCTCTGCTTTATAAGGATATACTATTAAGTTAGATAGATTTTTCAATAAAAAACTAATGGATTAGATAGGTCTCTTCCAACTTTAGATTTGGTACTTTGTTACTAATATGTTTACTGGAAAAAAGCTATTTGAGTCTCAATTTTAGAATATTTGGACAAGGATGGATGGTCTATGACTCTATGGCTGTATCAGTTATTGATTGAGTTGGATAGCATGGATAGATGGTCTGATACCATATAAAATTTGATGTGTTTCAAACATAAGATCAATTGGTGATAAGTGAATTATCTCATCAATTTTATATACTACTTACAATCTCTTTCAATTTTGATGTGTGGTTTTGTTTCTAATAGATAAGGTTTTCAGAATGTGAAAGTTATTAAGAAGTTTGTTTGTTTGTTTACATATAAATGCTAATGTAGAAAGCGTTTGAAACATGTAAGTAAGAATGTTTATTCTTTAATTTGTTTAGCTGTAAACGCAGTCGTAGTACATACGTGATAGCTTTGAAAAGTTTTATGACATGTCTTTGGTGTGAACTAAAATGTTTGCAGGTTGCGTTTTCGAAAGATGATAGCATTCCTGAAACGGGAAAAGTGGTTATTGAAAACAAGTTGTTGGCAGAGGCAGTTCTTGAATCGATCATTGGAAAGAACGGTGTGTCTCCTGGGGCTAGGTTGAGTGTTGCCGAGAGATTAGCTCAGCTGATGAATAGTGACAAGGTCGAAGAAGATGCAACAAAGACTGATCAAGAGGAAGCTAACGATCTCCCCCTCGGAGATAAACTGGCCAAAGAGAACTGATGGAATATGAAAGTTTTTTCTTGGGATTTTAGTGCTTTATGTTTCTATATCTAATAGCGTTGTGTTTAGTTCCCATCGTATGTTTTAAATCTGTTTCTATTCGTAAGACTTATTAAATAATCACATGGAGTTGGTTCAAAAATAGTAAAATACCAAACGAATCAAAAATGTATTACCAGCTGATCTTTGCTTCCAGAGAATAGAGATGATGCCGAACAAAACCGGTTTTATGAGCCGCTTTTGGGTCCAAGCTGAAATTGAACCAAAATCCGGATTACATGTCAAAGACTAAAAACCTAAACAAATACTGGACCGATCCAAATATGTTTTAACTGGATCGACATGCATCTATTTGGCCAATTATATATTTGAGACACAGAAACCGAGACCTTATCAAAAAGCCCTGTCCAATTATTTTTACATCTAAAAACTTTTATTGGAATTATATTGGATGATGCAATATTGCAATAATAAGGTAAAAGCGGCTCCGAAATGGTGACTGCGGTTTGATCGGTACGGGGCAAGCGGTTCAACTGCGGTGAGATTTTAACAGTTATAAAAACATATAGATATATGGTATATTTAGAGATTTTTTGTTACTGTTAACTGCGGTGCGGGGCGGAGCGGTTGTAAACATTTGAAGCTTTAGTTTTCACTTATTTTTATCAATTTTCTTGTAAGATAATTATCAAACATATAAAATAAATTATTCGTTAAAATTTTCTTTTAAATTTTACAAATCTATTCTTTAACCTTTTTATTAATAGACAGCGGTAGAGGTACTTAAGACGGAGGGGTCAACTGACAACAATGATTTTATATATCTTTAGTTTATATGTTAAGTTTTTAAGTATAAAATAAATAAAAATTGGCTAATTTAGATGCAATTGACCCCATGTTTAATGTTGAAATTTTAGTTTTGTACCTATTTAATATTGATTCCAGTGAACAAAACTTCTAACTCCGCCACTATTTATAGAGATCCTGATTTGTAGGTAACTGAAGTCAAATTTGAATACGGTAATTTACAAAATATAATTTAAAATAATTAAATAGAAATTTTAATCTAAACACAATATACTGATCAGAATTAAGTGTGTTACCAATTTTAAAATATAAATTAGAGTTTAACCAGCACGTTCAGACGGATTTATACATTTTATAAATGTATAACATAATTTGATATAAAATAATTATTTAACATAATTAATATAAAATTTTTATACATTTTATTTTGTTATTAATTTTATTTACAGACTAATATAATTTCAAATTTGGTAAAATAAATTCATAATCTGAAATAATCAAATAGATAATCCCTTTCAAAATAATATTTTTAATTTCTATAGTTTACATATAAAGAAATATTTATAAAATTTATTTAGTTATACTATAAAACATATATTTGTTCAGGATCGTTTATATTAGTTATACTATAAAACATATACTATAATCTACCATTTTAAAATATATAGCAGGATTTTATAAGTAATATATTGTTATGTTTAAATAATTTAGAACTGTTATTTTAGGAAATTTGTATACATATTTTAAGAATTTTACCCATTTAAATGGTGAATGATATTTTAAATGAAATATTGTTAATAAATAAAATAAGTTAATTTATCAATTTAATATAATTTGTATATTTAATTCATATAGTATTTCTATTTTAATATAATATAAACTATAATTAAAAAGTTTACGGAAATAGCGTACACATATTTTTTCTAATAAAATCTTAATTAACATTAATTTGAATCATATTGTACTACTAATTATGAAATTAATGCATTATTTTAAAAACTTATTTAAAACTTTTAGTAATATTGTGTTAGATTTTTGTCAACAAATTTTTTATAGTCAAAGTAAAATTAAGACAATTTTATAGGTGAAGTTATTATATTTGTGGATTATATAAGATGTGATATCTTATAATGCCAAAATATTAGTTAAAAATAAATGAAATAAAATTTTCTAGAGAATGTCCATTTAGAAAAAACACACGCATAAAAAGAAGTTGCGATAAGATAGAATTATAACTTTAGATGCGTATCTCGTATAAATATATTTTTTATGAGGGTCACGAGTTTATCATGTTCAGGCATGACTTAATCTAAACTGGTTGATAAAGTAAATTGGAAATGGTACGCTAGATTTAAATTAAATGCTAACGACAAATTGCATTCTCTTCCAACCAAACGTTATCAATACAATAATAGTATGTAGTACCCACATGCAGACCCGAGTAAACATTTTAGATGCTTTAACCAAAATTGTAACTATCCATAATGGATTAATGCTCTGTGTTAATTATGTACTTTGTATTTAAAATTAACTAGCTAAATTAATTATATTATTGTATGATTAATTTTATGTGCTTTAGGCCATTCAATTAATAGGCCGGCACTGATCATGTTAACCTTTTTTTATCTTTGTCTATGTATTTTATATAGACAAATCATTGATTTCCTTGTTTCCTGTGTGGAATATAATAATACTACTTTATTACTTTAATTTTTATTACCTTTTTGTTAACAAAACATAAATCTTTACATCGAAAATATTTATCTAACCACATTGTAGTTTACTAGTTTTCACTATATATGAAATATCGTCATTTTGTTCGGGTCTAGGTGAATTTCTTTTAAAGGTCCGAATGATAATATGCGGGACAACTGCAATGCGGTTCAAATAATAATAAAAACATATAGATACAAAGGTATATATAGATATTTTTATTACTATTCTCATTGATACGGTGCGGTGCAGGGCGATTGGTTACTATTAGATGTCTAAGTATAAAATTGTTAACTCTACACAGCGTAGATTTCTAACTCTTATTTGGTTTATCGCCGGTGAACCGTTCTCCTAAAAATTAGTCTAGTTTTGACCTGAAACACTTCAAGTCTAACAAAAAAAAAAAAATATATATATATATATATATATATATATTTAATTTATTTATCTGAAACGGATATGTAACTTCAAAAAGCAAAAGCGCAAACTTGTTGAAACGCCCCAAACTAATTACTACACCAAAACCCTAATAAACATACTTGGTTCATTTATTTCCCACCTTTTTGTTGTGCCCTTTATTATTCTACTGAGGAGCACCAATCAAACCTTACCCGAAGAAGTGATGTCGAAGAGATTCTTATCGTCGAGTCCTGCGAGCCACACAATTTTACCTACTATCTTCGTGGCCCAATCATTCTTCACACCAAATATAGCTCTGTATTTATTACGTTTCTCTTAAAAATTGAGAGACATAGCTAAAAACACACACACGTTGAAGACCAAATGTAGCTAAACACAAATTGATTACTAGCCTAACCAGCACATCAATATAACTTCTTCGCCCCATGATCGATAAAAATTTTTGTTTTCCCTTTCTTAATTAGTTTTATTTTTACGATACTACTTACTAAACCTAAAATACATCATTTGATAACTAACC
Organism: Brassica napus; assembly: GCF_020379485.1. NCBI lineage: Eukaryota > Viridiplantae > Streptophyta > Magnoliopsida > Brassicales > Brassicaceae > Brassica > Brassica napus. The sequence goes on along the minus strand of NC_063442.1, from coordinate 34,852,428 downwards.
TCCCTTGATTACCCCCGTTATCATGGAAATGCACGTATACACACACCATTCGGTTACGGGATAGAAAATATGAAAATATGATATAGCTGGTAGAGTTCACCATTATCGCAATTAAACTACGCTTGTATTGATGACTTAGAGCATCTCCAATGTAAAACTCCATTTTTTCCTCTAAAATGGAGTAAAAGTGAAAATATAGTAAAATTTCTCCAATCCTACTCCATAATGGAGTGATGAACAAACAAAAAATAAACTACTCCATTTATGGAGTAAATTTTATTATGGAATGAGATATGAAGTTGGGTTAGAGCATTACTTACTCTATATCCACTTTTACTCCATTTTAGAGGAAAAAATGGAGTTGAGATGGAGATGCCCTTATAGTAGTATAAGTTTATGCAGTTTCATTTATTTTTCTACTCACGAATGATTTTGTTTCTAGACATTTTTCATGGTTACAAAAATATATCAACGAAAAATCATGGTGAAAGTAAGTGACAGCCCGTGATATCTAACCACATAGCTATTATAAAGATGACTAAGTTAAATTTAGAAATTTAGAAATTAAATACTGTGACTGTAACAATAATAAATTTAAGAACAGTAGTCCAGCAACGAAGGACAACAAGCAATTTGCTCAATGCCACGCCAAAATTCAATAATTCAAGGATAATTATGGTGGTATAGTGGCTTGTCGCTGATTTATTCAAGTTCGGCTCATCTCAAGTTCGTCCTTTTCTTTTCCGGAATATCTTGCTGTTCATATCACATTTGTAACTAGATCTCTCTTGTACTGGTAATTTTCACCGAGCTCTAATGTCTTTTTACCGGTATATTTGTCGAACATGATCTCATACGTAAGGTCCTGTGAATTATGTTTTTGGGTTGGAACAAGAAACTATGCAGGTATCCGATTGTTTTAGGAATATATCTTTTTAATCTGAATCAGGTTATTTGTATTTTCTCAGATATCCAGTAAGATTTAAAATCTAATAGCTACTAATACGGTGTGATATATATATTTCTGTTTTTTTTTTGCTTAACAACATTTCTGTTGTAATGTACTCTTTAATATGTTAATATTTTATCTTCTGTTGGTTTTCTACTCGTACTTAATATAGTTTCTTAATAATTAATTAAAGAGAGACGTGTTTCTTTTTCCTTTTTTAATTCAGACAAAAATAATAAATGAGTTGCTAGTCCTTTTAAATAGGAGGAGAGTGAGAGTGCTGTTTGTGCTCATACCAAAAACTGAACTACAGATATGTCTTTTAGCTCCCGGAAAGAAGATAACTGAAAGAAAAACAAGTAAGTTTACCATTTCATGAGTTAGTGAATCCCAGTTTCTTTTTAGTATTATTCATAATCTTTATAATACTTTATAATAGACTAAAATATCAATCTTGTGACCTCTTTATAGAAAATATCATATAACTTTTTGCAAATTTAAATAGATTTTTAATCAATTATTTTAAATTTTCTGCAGAAGAATGAATCCAGATCTCGTAATAATCGTATTATATATATCTTCGTTTATATTAAATGTACTTCTGATTTTCTCAGGGTTTCCACTTGTACAGTGATACTTCACTGTTAGCTTCATCTCCAAGAATACGCCATTTTCCTCTGTAAAGATGCCACGTGTTTCTGCTGAATCCCAAGAAATCTCATTCGACGGCGGCAACGAACCGACGCTCGGAGAGCTCCTGAAAGATTTCGACGGAGGTGACCGGAAGAAAAACTCCGGCGAAGATGCTTCGACTCATCACATACTTGATCTCACTTCCCCTGAAACAAGACCCGTACCGTTTCTCTTGTCCTTCAACAACCTCAGCTACGACATCGTACATCGCCGGCGGTTTGACTTCTCTCGAGGAAAGCCAGCTTCAGTGAAACCTCTACTCAACGATGTTTCCGGCGAGGCTTGCGACGGAGACATCCTAGCCGTTCTCGGAGCAAGCGGAGCCGGAAAGTCCACGTTGATCGACGCGCTAGCGGGACGCGTGGGTAGCTTGAGAGGCACGGTAACTCTAAACGGAGAGAAGATCTTGCAAACTCGTTTGCTGAAAGTGATATCAGCTTACGTCATGCAAGACGATCTTTTGTTCCCGATGCTCACCGTCAAAGAAACTCTAATGTTCGCTTCAGAGTTTCGTCTCCCGAGAAGCTTGTCCAAGTCCAAGAAAATGGAGCGTGTTCAAACCCTAATAGACAAGTTAGGGCTTAGAAACGCGGCGGATACGATAATAGGAGACGAAGGTCACCGTGGAGTCTCCGGTGGAGAGCGGCGGCGCGTGTCGATAGGAATCGATATCATCCACGATCCTATCCTCTTGTTCCTTGATGAACCTACATCCGGGTTGGATTCAACCAATGCGTTTATGGTTGTGCAGGTCGGATGAAACATTCGTCTTATCTTCAAAATTTTAAATAGTTACTATATATTTCAATTTTTTTAAATTAAAATTACTCTCCGAAATCTCAGATCCGGTTCTGTTTTCAGGTTCTTAAACGTATAGCTAGGAGTGGTAGTATCGTAATTATGACAATACATCAACCTAGCGCTCGAGTCCTTGACTTGCTTGATCGTCTTATCATCTTATCTCGCGGCGAGAATGTTTTCAGCGGTTCTCCGACAAGTCTTCCTCAGTTCTTGTCTGATTTCGGACATCCTATCCCGGAGAAAGAGAACATAACCGAGTTCGCACTCGACCTAGTACGACAACTCGAAGGGTCCAGCGAAGGAACCAGAGAGTTAGTTGAGTTCAACGAGAAGTGGCAACAGAACCATTCTGCTCGAGCCACGCCAATGACCACACCTTACCAAGCCTTGTCTCTAAAAGAATCCATTACCGCAAGTGTTTCGAGAGGCAAGCTAGTCTCCGGTTCAACCAGTTCCGATCCAATTTCCATGGACTCTGTATCTTCATACGCAAACCCGCCACTGGTCGAGACCTTTATCTTAGCCAAACGGTACATGAAAAACTGGATCCGGACACCGGAGCTCATAGGGACACGGATCGCCACTGTCATGGTGACTGGTCTTCTCTTAGCTACTATATACTGGAGGCTTGACAACACTCCGAGAGGTGCACAAGAGAGGATGGCTTTCTTTGCATTTGGTATGTCAACAATGTTCTACGTCTGTGCGGACAACGTTCCTGTTTTTCTCAAAGAACGGTTCATTTTCTTGAGAGAGTCAACGCGCAACGCATACAGAATATCTTCGTATGTCATCTCTCACTCTCTTGTGTCTCTGCCTCAGCTACTTGCTCTCTCCATTGCATTTGCTGCGACCACGTTCTGGACTGTTGGTTTAAGCGGAGGACTAGAGAGCTTTCTCTATTACTGCCTCATAATCTACGCAGGCTTTTGGTCCGGATCCTCTTTTGTCACCTTTGTGTCCGGTTTGGTTCCGAATGTCATGATAAGTTTCATGATCACTATTGCCTATCTTTCCTACTGTCTACTCTTGGGTGGATTCTACATTAACCGGGATCGGATACCGGTTTACTGGATATGGTTTCATTACATTTCATTGTTGAAGTATCCCTACGAAGCTGTCTTGATCAACGAGTTTGATGACCCATCTCGTTGTTTTGTTAGAGGAGTCCAAGTGTTTGATGGTACGCTTTTGGCGAAAATGCCTGATGCGATGAAGGTTAAGCTCCTCGATACACTGAGTAACTCTTTGGGAACAACGATAACGGAGTCCACATGCTTGAGAACAGGGCCTGACTTACTTATGCAGCAAGGTATTTCTCAGTTGAGCAAATGGGATTGCTTGTGGATTACGTTGGCTTGGGGTCTCTTCTTTAGGATCTTGTTTTACTTCTCCTTGCTGTTTGGAAGCAAGAATAAGAGGACGTGAAGATTGTCCACAACACACAAAACATATATACTTCCGTTGGCGTCAGTGCATCTACCTATTTTTAATATACACATTTAAGTGAAGCTTGAAGCTTCCAAGTCTTCTTGTTGTTGTAGTTTGTGTAATCAAGTTGTAACTTTAGTAACTGTTTCATATGTTTGTATCCTTTTCTGAATATTGTCAAACATACATTTCTCTTTTAGTATTTCAGGTATCATAACTACTGGATAGTAAAACAAACATTTTTTTACCAAGTTTTTGAAGAAAAAAATTCAGGTTTTCAACACAATTCAATTCTCAAATTTAGTTGGCATCATATAGTGTCTCATAATTATTATGGATTTTTTTTTTGTTAAAGTAAAAGGTTAAACCTGAATCTATTAAAAACACAGACTTAACCTCCGGATGAGAGGTGCAGTCCACGACAGGTCCTCTCCCGGATTTTCATACGAACGTATCCGCAACCGTGGTGAGCAGAACAATGTGATTTAGTTTCCGCAGCAGGAGGATCAAACCAAGAATGTGTTTGCATCCAAGGCCCGTCCACTACCACTGGACCACAAAGTTCGCTCATTATTATGGATTCGTTCCTGCTGCGGAAACTAAAATCCATCTAAATTGCAGTCCAATATGGATTTTAGTCTCCAATTTTCTAGCGTTTTTAATTTGGTAAAAATGGATTGAAAATGCATCTAAATTCAAAACTAAATGTATAATACGATTTTATGTTGAAATGGCCCTTGAATATATTATTTGTTCATATTCAAACTTAAATGTATATACTATATACATACACGTTCACATCCAAAGATTCGTAACATAAATGCCGTTTGGTGGCGAATAAATTACAAAAGTTTGGTTGTCGGATAAGAAATATCAACCCATACTGGACTGCAATTTTATCTGGCTATGCGATTAACAAGTGGCATTGTACGTCTGAATGTATTAAAGTTCAAGGGACCCAAATTCATAAATTGTGTAAAATAAAAGTGGAATTTATATATTTAATGCATATAGATTTTTGAAGACAGAAATTTTTTAAAGCATTTCAGAACACAATTAAATTCGAACCATTTAAATATACATATCAAATATAAGCATCTAAATACACAATTAAGTTATAACGTGGGAAATTAAAATTTCAACTAAAACTGAACTACTTAAACTCACGTTTAAAGCATCTATTGTTACTACTTTATGAACGTCAGAACGTGGGAAAAAAATGTCCACACATTTTTTTGTTGTCAACATTTCCAGACATCAATTATCATCTAAAGTATATCGAAAAGAAACAAAATCAATGAAATATGATCGGAATTTTTGGAAAAAATTACATAAACATAAACTCCAAAAAATAGGCCTTTAAACTGATAAAAAAAATTTACGTAAGACATTGTCACAGGTCTCCAAAATCTCAGGGCCGGCCATGAATATGGTGATGATTTAAACAAGCGTCGTTATCAAAATTCAATGGTTTTTATTTCATGCCTTAAAATTATGAATGAGTTTTAATGTCTCTAAGATTATTAAAATCTAAGTACTAACTATACTGCTCACTTTTTAATAATACAACCTTTGATCTAATCATTCACAGCTGTCTCAAGCTGTTGGAACTTTCACTTTTGGTCTAATACACGGTTGTGGTCTCCCTTCAAACTAGGATTTGTTTACCTTAAAATTTAGTACCTCTGTTTTTTTTTGTTACTACTACGTTACTTTATACCTCTAAGCTATTAGAAAAAAAGTAATCCTCGCAGAAGAGGCGAGCTTGTCTCTACTTCATGTAGCTTTTCTTGGCTACGATTTACTGGACAGTAGATGACCCCCCTAGAGGCGTCCACCACGAAGTCAAAGCTTATAGACACTATGATCAGTTATTTAGGATGGAGTCAGTGCAGGTCCGGATTGATGTGGTGCCCAAAGCGGAACAAGAAAAATATTGTCCCATAGTTATAAATTTTTTTTGTTTACTCTTAAGTATTTTAAAAAGCAAAAAAAAAAATCTACATGTTTATCTCTATAAATTAAATTACATTCATAATCCTACAACAATAAATATTAAAAGAAAAATATAAATTAGAGAATAGAATAATATATATGTATCTTAACAAAATTAATAAATTTTGCATTGTAATTATAAAATGACATTTATTTTGAAACGTAAATTTTACTCTACAACAACAACTAAATTTACTCTACAACAACAACTAAACTGAAACGAAGTCATTTCAGAATTGAACACATAGATTAAGAAAATATTTGTTTTATATATTTACTAAATAAAAACATCATTACCAATACACCTAACCACATTTCAACCAATATAAAAGTCGATTGGAATATAAAGTCCATAAATTATGTAATGAAATTATAAACTGACACTTATTTTGAAACAAAAATTCTCTAGACATTATTTGAGAAGTGATTTTTCAAATTTTGTTTATGTGTCGTCTCCACAAACACTTTCACCAAAAAAGATGACATGTCACAATAACAATTATGACATGGATATGTCTAATTGTGACATGGACAAAGCACATTTAATGTTGATTTATATTTTTGGTAAACTCTTACGATATGGTAATAACATTTAATGTTGATTTATATTTTTGGAAACTTTTTAGAATATTGTAATAACTCATATGTCATCACTAAAGTAAATATATTCAAATATAAAACTAAATAATATAATAATAGAAATATGAAAATATTATAGTTTCGAAAATATTATTTAATTATATTTTTATAATTATACAATTTTTATTATGAAAAAAATCTTCAAAATTTATGCAATTTTTGTATCTTAATATCATTAGTTTTAGAAATACTATTTAATTTTGCTTTCATAATTATATAATTTAATATCATTTTTACTTATTTTATAAAATCAATTTAATATATTCTAACCAAAAGAAATAGATAAGAATCTATATAGAATTATAATTTTAGATATATACATATCTATTTCTAAACATAAACTTAAAATTAACTAAATTGTTTTATATTATTTTTTTTCTTAACTAAATAAAAATTTACATTAAAATATTAGTAAGAAAATAAAAATATCTGAAATATTAACTTTTTTTTTTGAAAATATAATTTAAATTTAAAATTTTTATTGCTGCATCTGGTGCAGAAAAACACTTTGTTTTACTTTACAACAAGTATAATTCACATGTATATGTTGGTGTTACGTCTGAAATTATTCAAAAGTTAGGTCGACTAAGTATAAATTCCAACTCAGACGGCAGGGGCTAGGATGATAGTAACGAGAAGAGATTCGATGAGGTTTGATTGTGGAGTCATTCAAGACTATGGAGGAAATACAAAAGGGATTCAAGAGCCAATCAAAACGAATAAATGAAGACAAGAAACATAAACTTGTGTTGGGAACTTGGGATTTATTAAATTTATGTACAGTGAACTTGGGATTTATTAAATTTATGTCCAACTGTACGTTGTTTGATTAGTATAATATTATCCACTTTGAGCGTTAAGCAATCCTGAATAGATTTACTTTTGGTTTCCTTCCAAAAAAGTTTCGTACTAATTAGAGTTAGAAATCTCTTTATATATTAGACATTATTTTGTCTAATTTTCAATGTGAGATTTTGTTTGATATCTCACAACTTGGAGAGAGAGAGAGAGAGATAGAGAGAGAGAGAGAGAGAGAGAGAGAGAGAGAGAGAGAGAGAGAGAGAGAGAGAGAGAGAGAGAGAGAGAGAGAGAGAGAGAGAGCAAAGGCAAGTAGCAAATTCACTCATTATGCCACTATTATATCGTTAGCTTCATGACATTTGAGGAGACAATATAGGTAGGCTCTTGAGTCTTGGCACTAGTGCCGTGCGAAGGTTATTATGGGCCTAGGGCAAAAATAATTTATTTTATATCAAATATGCGTCTTAATTTTTTTAATACGAACCAGAAAATAAATTGTTTTCTTATTTTATATTTTAAAATTATTTTTAAGAAAAATTAATCTTATGAAAATTAATGGCAAAAATTATATTTTGGTCACAACTGAAAATTGTATATACAAACTCAAATTATATGTAGAAAAATGTTTTCAACATTCAAAATAAAAATTATACAATAAAATTAATATTCATAACAACTAAGCAGAAATAGTCATATTATTGAAAAGTATTAAGAGATAATTATAGTTTTTATCATATTATTATATATTGATTATATGATTTATGAATATGGAGATCCCAAAATATATTAATGTGAGAAGGGGCTGGGGCCAATGTCCCAAAATTGATAAGGTGAGCACGGTTAGTTACCATGGACTGCTATGTATCTTTGCTCTGGTCGATAGATGATAGATCTAGCTATATTCGTTGCTCTGCTTTCATGTATATAAGTATTTCTATGAAACGTTGTATCCTATGAAGATTAGAAAACACGTAGAATAGGCGCATTGAGATTATGGGAGCTGATGATGTTAGAAATGAGACCCACAAAGTGTTAATGCATCTTAGTATATAATGCAGACAACTTTATAATGCTACAAGAAGCTATTTCGCTTGATGGTATTAATCTTCAACCTACTTCAGCAGGTGTCTTAGCATAGTGAGGTTTAATTAAAACCACAATCATGTCCTTTGGTTATTCTACCTTAACCGAACCGATATAGTACATATTACAAAATTACAACAACTAAATTGGGTGTCTTATCTGGTTGATTAACCTGAACCGATACTGTACTAAAATTCTAGATTAGAAAAATAAACCGGATTGGACCGTCTCTGTAAACGCAACCACCACCACTCTCGCTGCAGTCGATATACACTCCGTCATAATTTCGACCGGTGGTTGCTCACGCGCGACAAGATTTAGGGGACTTTGGTCGGAGATATGTTATTGAGCTGTCCGACGGTGAAGTTGATTGTGTTTCAGCAACGGCGCACTTTCACCTCTTCTTTAGCAAAGCGTTTCAGCTTCAATGCACAATCACTCACAGAGTCTCAAGCTCAGGTTTTTTTTTTCCATTTTTGTTTTCTTGTTCGCATATTCTTGGAGAATTTCAGACAAGGCTTTAGTTTTCTTGTCTGAAATTCTTCTATTGGGAAACGTAAAACTAAAGACTTCCCTCTAGTATAGCAAATGAAAGATGAAACCTTTATGTTCTCTTTGCTTCTTCTCTCAATGAAAGATGAGAGTGTTGAGTTCTTGAACTGATAAGCTGATTAATGTGTGAATGATGTCATTATATGTTTAGGCTGCTTTGGATAAGGATTGCATTGATTTCTTACCTTGGTTAGAGCAAATTGCTGGAGCCAAGCTAACTAACAGTCTTTCCATTGGTAAATCCCCCTATGGCAGGTCAGTGATGTCTCTCTTCTTGAGTCTTTTGCCACTAGTTTGCTTATACAAGTTATGATCTTGGTGTAATGGTTTGTTTATAATGCCAAATACACTAACCAGTTTTTAACATAATTTGACTTTTGAGCAGGGCCTTGTTTGCCTCAAAAGTAATCCATGCCGGGGACTGCATTCTTAAAATCCCTTTTAATGCGGTATATTATGAAAATGAGTTTTTTCTTCTTTTTTCGTGTGATCTAAAACGAGTTTCTGAAGATTAATACATTTTGATATTAGAGTTGTATGTTGTCAGCAAATAACTCCGGATGAGCTTCCAACTGATATTAGAGTTTCACTGACTGATAAAGTTGGAAACATAGGAAAGCTTGCTGCTCTTGTTATGATCGAGATAAACGCTGGTCAAGTAAGCTGCCATCAACATTTTTGGGTTGATGTAATCTTTAATATAAGTCTCCGTTTTCATCTGAGTGTTTAATTTTTCTTTGACTTTGAGAGTTTATGATTGTTTTCTGAATCAGAACTCTCGATGGTTCCCTTATATCAGCCGACTTCCTCAGCTTTCAGATATGCACAGCACGGTGGGGTTTTCACTCTACTCCTTATTGTGGTCAGAATACTTAACAAACAATGGTTTCCTTGTTCTCTTTAGATCTTCTGGGATGAAAATGAGTTCAGCATGATTCGCTGTAGCGCAGTTTACAAGGAAACTGTAAAACAAAAAGCTCGGATAGAAAAGGAATTTTCACTTGTATCACAAGTAAGTATGCTTCCTTTAATGATGTTTGTTTCTGGTGGCAAATTCGATTTCCCCATGTTCTTATAGAGAAAGGGTCTGCTTTTGCACACCTCTATTTATATAACATTGTGGCTACTCCCTTATTTTGTCCCTCGATTAGTATATTATTAACTTACAATTTATGAAACCATTACAAAGGCACGCCCATATAGTGGTTAAACGAATGAAATATATCATGGTACTAGCAAATGTTATGGACATAATTAATTTCTGTTCATCATGTGTCTTAGCAATGCATCCACCGAGTACATAGTATACATGTGTATTTATATGTGGTAGTGGATAAGGTACATTTGCATGTTTAAATTTTGTTTGTCTCTTCCTAGTTAGTTAAGAGTTGTGAAATTATTTTTGGTTATTAATAGGCATTCAAGAAACATCTTCCAAAAGCCATTGAACGCCCAGCTCTGGAAAATTTCATGTATGCATATACATTAGGTGAGAAAATTACTCTACATTTAATTCTATTTGGCGCTATATCTGTCTCTGACTTTACTCAACCACTACATGTGTTACCACTGAGTCACTGGCATTCTTTTGTTTTGTTTTTGGTTTTACTTGATATGGATAACTTGGTGCTCTGGACAGTGGGATCACGTGCGTGGGAAACCTCGAGAGGCATATCACTGGTAGTGTCTTCAGTATGATTCTGCGTTTCTTTTTTGGTCTTCTCAAGGTGATCTGACCATTTAACAGATTCCGTTTGCAGATTTCATGAACCATGATGGACTTTCTGCATCAATCGTTTTGACTGATGAAGACAACCAACTATCTGAGGTTTACTTCCCGTTTAATATTCTGACTTCTCTTCTTCCTGTGTCTGCCTACATCTACTTGCTATTCTCTGTCACCTCCATATCTCATTTGATTACATTAGGAGACTCTTTAAGTTAAAATTTCGATCTTGTAAGATACATGCTTCTTGTAACTAGTGCATGATTTTGAAGTTTTCAAACTTTGCAGGTCACTGCAGATCGTGACTACAGTCCTGGTGACGAGGTATGATTATAACACAAAGCGATTTGCTTTTAATCACAGGCTTTGAGAGCTTACCAAACACATCTGTGTAGGTCCTCATTAGGTATGGAGAATTCTCAAATGCTACACTCATGCTGGATTTTGGATTTACACTTCCTTACAACACTCATGACGAGGTTTGCTTTCTCTATTATGACTGTAACAACATTGATCTATCTATCTTATTAAAACTCAAGTACAAAATTGGAGTGTTTGGAGACTTGAATAGGACTTTTAAAAATTTGGAGTGTTTGGAAACATGGATTGCAGTCTTTTAAAAAAAAATATTTTTGTTTGAAAACAAGGATATTAATATTAAGAAAAAAAGTAATGGGCTTATGTTTTTTTTTTAAATTGAAAGTTATCTAGGCCACTTTTAAAATATACCAAAATGGGTCAATCTAATTCCCTAAAAAAAAAATTTTTAAACTAACCATAAAACAAAATTTAAACTTTATATACATATTTCAAATCAAAATAATAATTCAAATTTGATTTATATCAAAAATTGATTCAAAAATATACATATATTCAAAAATAGATTTTTACTAAACTATTTTTCAATAACCATTATAAAAAAATATTGTCAATATATATAAGAAAAACATAATACAAAGCCCAATTTGAAATACCAACTCAAATTATGGTTTTCATATTTCATATTAAGTTTTAAAAATATAATATATGTAATTATTTATATGATGGTATGTATAAAATACTATTAATTATATGATTACTTATATGATGGTACATATAAAATACGATTAATTATATGATGATAAAATACGATATATAATAATGACTAGGGATGGGCTTTTGGATACTCATACGGGTTTAGTTCTGATCGGTTTGTATTTTGGGTTTTCGGGGTCAAAGATTTCAGCCTTATTAGAATGTTTCTAAATTTTGGTTTGAGTTCGATTTGGATCTTTGCGGGTTTGGTTTGGGTTTGGATAACTAATTTAAACTATTTTTAAAGTCTTAAATCATTATATATTTTATATTTCTCAAAATGTATAAATAAAATAATATATTACGTATAAATTTGAATAACATATGTCATAATACTTAAACTTAACATATCAATTGGCTTGATTTAAAATTTTGGATACGAAATCAATAATTATTTTAAGTATTTTTAGTGATTTGAGTATACTTTAACTATTTCAGATATTTACTTTTGACTATCTATATATATTTTCAAGTATTTAAACCAATTTAAAAGTATCATTTTTGATGTTTTATATACGTTAAATCTAAAAATAATTAATATATATAAGTATATAAATCTATTTTTAGATAAATTCGGATACCCAAATACTTCGGTTCGGATCAGATTCGGTTCTCTAAATAACAAAATTTTGAATAATTAGAATATTTAATCAATTTATGTTTGGGTTTGGTACTATATCTTTGGATCGGTATCGGTTATGTTCCTCGGATTCATTTTTTCAAATCCTAATAATTACATGAAAAACAAATATCAACATATTTTTCAAAATATACACCCGCGCGCCTGCGCGGGTCAAAATCTAGTAGATATTAAGAGTCAAACATGTCCACTCACCAACTTTGAACGTGATGATCATTTGATTGATTGACTAGGTTCAAATCCAAATGGATATAGCGAATGATGACCCTCTCCGCAACATGAAGCTGGGACTTCTCCAAACCCATTACACAAGAAGTGTCAAAGATATCAATATCTTTCACTCTTCTTATGATACTTTCACAATCAAGTAGGTATTAATGCTTGTTGCATATGTGATTAAGTGTAATCTAAGTCTAGTTTTGGTTCTCTCTCTATCTCAGGGAAGTGAAATCAGCTACAGGGAAAGGAATTCCTCAGTCTCTCCGAGCATTTGCACGTCTTCTCTCTTGTACCTCTCCTCAAGGTGCTCAGATCAAAACTAGTTACTCTCTTTTGAGGCTGATCTTGAAAGTATTAACAGTATATAATAATAATGATATTCTCAGAGCTAAATGATTTGTCAAAAGAAGCTGAGCTAAATGATGGCCGGCTAGCTCGGCTTCCCTTTAAAGACAGGAGCAGAGAGTTGGAGGCACATAAGATCATCTTGGCTCATATCAACAGTTTAATTGTGGATCATAATGTTTGCATCAAGGTACTACAGAATTTCGACTCGATTAATTGCCACATAATGAACTGAAATATAGGTTTTGATAAAGGTTTATTTATTGGGTGCTTTTGCAGGAACTAGGAGCATCTAATTTCCGTTTTGAATCACAAAGGCTTACTGTTAGAAGGCAGATGGCAAGAGAGCTCATCTTTGGGGAGCTTCGTGTTCTGAGATCTGCAGCTGAATGGCTTATTCATTATTGCACAAACTTGTTTTCAGCACCTTAAATGAGACTCAAGTGACTATGGAGCAGGCCTTGTTGGTTGGATGAAAATAAAATTCGATGTGATCCTAAAAGTTATATTATAATTGTGTAACAAAAGGAGTAATGAGATTAGTCATCATATATTACAGAAAAATGGACTTGAATGAAGAATATATGTATACATAAGAACATAAGCACAAGGATTAATACGCAATGGAATAATAGGATGAAGCAGTTGTGCTGTGATCAATAAGAGTTTGAATGTGAAGTCAGGCTGATACAACTTCACACCATCATGTACAAAGATTGTTGAAGCCTTGCGTATAGTTGAGATTGTTGTTATATCCACCAAACCCTTGTGTACCAAGAAGACTGTTGTAGTATCCAAAGTTAACTTGTTCCCCAGGTAAAGCATTGTTGTCATAGCCAAAGTTGAAGAAGCCTTGCGTAGTACTGAGATTGCTGTTGTCGTTGAAGCCTTGTGTCCCAAGCAAAGTCCTACTGTCATTGAGATTGTTGTAACAAGAGGGAATCAAGGATTGGTCAAGGCTTGAGTGAGGCAATTGTGTTAAAGTAGCGTTTTCATGGTTAAACATAAAGATTGAATATTTACTCGGATGATTCAAAGAACCGGTTGCAGTGGAGTTGTAAACATCACCACGACTCAGGTCTTGCTCGGTACTTGTTGAACCATTCATGAGAAGATTCGTAATGCTCTGATCTGGCTCGGCGTGATGATCGTCATGAAGCATCATGTCTCGTAATAGCTGTAACTTATATACCAAGGAACCTTCAAGATCTTGCACTTTCTGTGAGAATTCAATTGGAGATCTCTTCTTCTCGTCGTGCATCTTCTTGTTCACGAACTTTGAAAGATTGGTGCTCTTCTTTTGTTTTTCTTCGTCCCTGAGTTGGCTATATCTTTGGGCAATGTCTTGGACTTGGGACTCATCTTCGGGCCAAGTTCTGACGAGGTTACCGACACGATCATAATGGATAACGCAAATTTCATTACCGCAGAGAGTGGAGAGCTCGCCAGCTTTTTTCAGAATCGTCTCCTGTCTCATCAACAAATTGGTCGATGATTTCTTGAAAAGGGTTTGCTTTCTCACTGACAATTTGACCTTCTTGTTTCTCGAAGAAGAAGAATCCATTGTTGTTGTTGTTTGCTGCAAAATACAGAGAAGAGAAGTTTGAGTAACGAAGAGAGAAAGACAAGTGCAAGTGATTTTAGCGAAGGATTAGGGTTTATTTATAGATTTTGGTTATTTCCCTTTTTTCTAAGTATAATAATTGATCCCATAATTTCCTATTCTTAAAGTATAAAAACGATCAGATAATTGATAATTTCCATTTTTCATTTAATGTAGCCGTTGGGGATTATTAAACTTAGTGAGATTCGTTTGCGATAAAATGGCCAAAGTATCCCTTAAGCACCGATTTGAGATAACGTTGTGGAGGTCAGACTTGTATTAATGTTGTCTTTTCCATTATGTCTTAAAAGTTCGTCCAATGGGAGAATACATAACTACTAGAGTTTAATAACGTTGTCGTTGTATAATAGCGGGTCTCTGTTACACGCGGGACATCAAACCGGCCGGTCTGATCCAGTCCGAACCGAGAGAGAGTGTTGGTTTTTACCTTTTAGCGAGTGGATCCCGGTACATGACATAATTTGGATGATGCGATATATATTTTTTTGGTGCTAGATTTTTTTGGGGAGATTTTTCTAGAACGTGTTAAATTGTTTTTTTTTCTTTACCTCGGTAGTGTAAATATTGAAAATTTGACTATGTAGAAGTGTTCCAATCCAGATTTTTGATTTCGATTTGGATCAGTTTATTTATTTTTCAAATTATATTAAATAAGAATTAATATATAACCAAATCTATTATGAATAGTTTGGGTTATATTCTTAAACAAAAATATGTATTTGGTGCTTAAGTGTAAATTTTAGCTAAGTATTAGCGGTATTATCAATTATCTTTTTGTGTGCACTAATTTTGCAAGATAGCATTAATTAAGTGCTATTAATATAAGCCAAAATCAGAAATTAAATTTTCATAGCAGTTATGAAAACAATGCTATCATAATATGCTATCAATGTCCATTTTTCTTTTAATGAATCTATATACCTCATTCTCCAATTCTGCGAAGTCAGTGTCTTGCAAACCGACAATAAAAACTGACATTGGCAGCTCAGCTCCTTGCGGCAATGCGTCAACGGTAGCAGGCATGTCTATTGGAACTCCGTAATCAAGTAGTCTTTTACGGTAATCAGGAGGACATGGTACTTTTGTGGTGACTCTGAAACAATGTCAACAGCCATGTTCACAATGCCGCTGAATTGAATTGGTCTGAATTGAGCAACATGCAATGTATATTTTGCGGTATAATAAACTTTTAAAATGTACAATAATTTATACTAATAAAAATATTTTTTTTTGATATAATATTGGATCTCACATTAATATTAAGTATATATGTCTAAAATAACAATATTTCGTTATTTAAAAATTTAATTTTTTATTAATTAATCAGATTTAATTAAAATGGGTATGTTTTAAAGGAAGAAATAGTTTGTTTAACCCATTTAAGTTTTATGTTAAACACTAAATACAAAAATGAGTAAGAAAATGTGATTTATGATTTGACAAAATTATGAGAGAAATTACTTAGACTACCATTTTCATAACACATGTTTTCATGTTTAAGTTAACAAAATTTATCATTGGTTTTAAAGAGATAAATCATATTAATTGAGAAGTCAATTAAGTGATTTTTTCTTATATATTGTTAATAGGTTAAGTTTTATACATATGGATAGAAGATTCAACCATTAATAAATAGGAAGCCCAGTGAACTCCATACTTTTTAAGCTAGGCTATACGACCCTGAAGATCAACAGTTTTAAGTACAACGATAAAAGCCATTGTATGATGATAGTTAAGTGATCAAAAGAGAAGTATATGTTTAGATCATGAGGATGCAAACAGAATCTATATATAGCTCCATATGGTTTTTGTTGCTAGAGTGTGAGTCAAGAGAGCTATTATTCTATAGACAACAATACCGATAGACCAAGTATATCTATACGAACAGGGAAGATCTTTCTGAGCAGGCCTTGCTGGTTGGATGAAATAAAATCCGATTGTTTAACAAAAGGAGTAATGAGATTAGTCAAAACATATATCACAGAAAAATGGGACTTGAGTGAAGAAGAATATGTATGTGATATATACGAAGAATTATAAGCACAACGATTAATACATAATGGATTAATAATAAGATGAAGCACATGGTGATGTGATCAATAAGGGCTTGAATATGGAGTCAGGTGAGAGTGTAAAAGATGCTGAGATAACTTCACCACAGAGCTCTACATCATGTTACAAAGATTGTTGAAGACAATACCCAAAGTTGGAGCCTTGAATATTAAGATTGTTGTAATGATATCCAAACCACTGTGTACCAAGACTTTCGTAGTATCCAAAAGTTTAACTTGTTCCCCGGGTAAAGCAGTACTGACACTGTTGTCATAGCCAAAGTTGAAGCCCTGCGTAGTAGTGATATTGTTGTTATCATGGCCAACGTTGAAGCCTTGTGCCCCAAGCAAAGCCCTATTATTGTCATTGAGAGTGTTATGATAGGACGATTGCTGAAGGCTTTGAGGAGGAATACGTCAAACTATGGTGACAAAACGATCAATTGATCATTCAGTTCCCTCCAGCTCATCTACAGTCATGTTTCATAGTGATTAGTAAAAAGGAAAGGATGCACTAAATTGGTTTAATTGTGTGCTCGGTACCAACTAGATTGGTTGATTAATATTTAATACATAATCTACCAACAAAATGAAAGTGATATTGTAAAAGATTGAAATGAGGGTTTTAACTTGATATACAAAACAAAGAACTGTTTCTACAAAACGATGCAAAGTTTATTTGTAAATGCAATATTCACAGATTAGCATATGAAGAAAATTGAATACTGGTCTCACTTTGGTTGTGATCAGTTCATAATGCAACCAAAGTGAAGATTTTGAGCAACTGGGGTTCATGATATATATGCCTTAACTAAGTCCGTGTAGTTGCAGACAAGCCCTGTCCTCGGACATTTTACTTCACCTTTGTTCTTGTCCGCCATTTCCTTGAGAGCCTGCAATTACATTACACCATCAATGCAGAACAAAAGTAAACAACCCAAATTTTAAAGTCTTTAAATGATTATGATAGAGACTAATGTCACTGCTCTAGATTACAACAACAGGTTCCAAACGAGAGAATCAGCGGAAAATCTGAAGTGTAGTAACAAACCTTGGTGCTGTAGACGTAGCCATTGGGAAACACGAGTGGTGGGTTCTCCGTGTCCATTAGCTCCTTGGAAATATAGCAAACAAGCTTTGAATGTTCTTGCTTGGAGTACGGTAGAGGCAAAGCTAGCTTCCGGAAGCTCTCTTGTGAGAGTGGGTCCTCCTTGGTACAACCTTCTTCAAAACCATATCTGGGTCATGTCAAGGTACAAAACTCAAACCACAATAAGAATCAAATCATGGTGTCACTATAGACTTTTACTTTCTTTCCTTCTTTAATATTTCAGAGCAGAAAATAGACACTAAAACATCAAATTAGATAAGAGTTTGAAGGATACGGAGTTTTCAGTGCAGACAAGCCTGCTTGTAAGTAGATGTTCAATAACGGCTCCATTGTCATGCCATATAACTTGCAAAATTCTTGTTTAAACTGATCAACTAAAAGATCCCACTGCCCTAGTTCAAACAAAACCTGAAAAATAGCAATTATTGACAGTCAATTACCAGAAGCAACAATCAAGTTAGAGACAACAAGACTTGAAAGTAACACCATTTATTCAGCCATTAACAGAGATCGAAAAATATATTGAAGGATCACTGAAGCAAGCTGGTCTATTTTAAATGAAATCGATGTTCAATAATTCTGTACAGAAAGGACACAAGTTGAAGAGCCAAAGAATGGCTTTTGAAACAGGGGGATGAAAGAAGGAAAATCACACCTTGTATTTTGTGCATTCGGTAGTACTTTTAAAAGCCAAAGTGGCCAGGACACGCTGCAATTCGTTCATATGGGTTGCTCCCCATGGTGTCAGATGCTTTCGAGCATATTGGATTGCTTGTTTGTAGCTGTCAGCTCGTATCAACTCGATGAACTCTTGCAACCTTAGTTGGAACTCAAATTTGCTCTGTCATGAAAAAAGAACAATATGATTAGCAGTAACAAAACTTAACCATGAAAGTACACATAGAAGGATCAGAACATACCTTTGATTTCTTCAACCGTGTTTTATTATCAGCACACCATGCCAGTGCTGAAGCAACCTCCCTACGTTTAAGGGCGTCAATCACCTTCTTAGCTTCTCGAAATATGTCAATGTCGACAAGGTCCTGAAAACGATGAGACGTCTATTATTGGCATTACAAATCGATAAAACATCTTCCAAAACTATATTACAAGTCGATACAAATCTCCATATAATGTTATATAACCAGTGTCAAGAGAGAGAGATACCAAAATATTGCAGCTTTCTGAAAGCTTTGAAGCAGTCTCGAAATACGACATCCGCAGCATGTAGTCCACAAGAATCCGTTTCAGTTTCGTATTGTTCCATTCAGTGATATTTTCCGCATCTGCTGAATCCAAATGATCAATGCGAGCACGGCATCTCTGAGCCTGCAGATTCTCCACATTGCTCCCTTCTTCCAACTGAACGCCAATACAAAGGACACAGAAACCACCCCAAAGAATGAAACTTTGAATACATAGAAATAACTACATAGCAAACCATTAAGATCCAAAAGTATAGTGGCAATCAACTAATCATTCTGTATAGTAACTAAATTGCCAAAGACTATAATCTTTTTGGTATATCAAGATTGACGAAAGTAAGATCCAACGTGCTACTAATCCATATATGTGTGATCATTTAATAAAGTTGGATAAACAGCTATTGATTTGTATTGAATCAACCTTTCGTTTGAGGCCTTGCAGCCGAGAAACGAGGCTGGTGAGACGCGAAACGGTGACGTCTTTGGACCAATTGCTATCAGCCAAATCTCCGACGCTGGAGACAACGGAGGAGACCTCTTTCTCCAAGCAGCGGTGATTGGCGCGGATCGTTTTCTTGTAATGCTCGAACGGTACGCGGAGGAGCTGGTGCTCGAGCTTGAGCGATTCCGTCAATTGACTCGATCTAGACGCCGGGACGGGCGGCGACGGAGTGAACGGAGGGGCGGATTCCGTCATCACGGCGTCGGTGTTTCCGTTGGTTACGGGATCATCGATTTCCATGGCAACGAGAAGTTTGGAGCCTTGTGGTGGTAATCCTACTATATAAAAGGGACTAAATTCAAAGCTTTTGAGACTATCCACCTCAACCAAAATATTCTCATCCAAAAAAAATTAAAAATAGATGTCATTTAAAAAATAATTAACTAATATACGACTTTTGATATTTCTAGAAATTTCAAATTTGTAACTGCTAATTTATTAATAAAATCATATATTTATATTGAATTATGTTATATTTTTAATTGTTAGACTTCAAGGATAAATAAATTATTATTTTATAATATATATAGTTTATAACTTTATATTGTAGTTATAAATAAAGAGAAAATAACCGGGGAGGGTGAAGAAGCTCATGTAAAATTATGTAATTAAAATGGTAAAATGGTGAGTATGATGAGGTGAATCTAAGAAAATTTGTTGTACAAATTATGGTGTTTTCTTCGTCAACTATAATGATTTAAAATAAAATATATATTCACATAAATAAGTCAATATTTGTTGTTTTTTTTTGGTAAGATGTTAAGATTATCATTTTCTGAAAAGTTACACTGTTGTTTTTAAACAACTTATTACAGCAAGGAAACAAAAACAACCAACAACAACTCAAGATAAAAAAAGCCTTAAGGAAGTTTTATACAAGAAAAATAAAAAGAAGTAGAGAAGAGGAGAAAGAAGAACTTACCGGGTAAGAGAGGAGACGGTCACGCATCATACGGTCGAGAGAGACAAGGATGACTGATGAAGGTGAGGAGACAGCTGTGAACACACGAGCATTACGCTCTTTCCACAGCAGGTAGATGGATGACTGAAGGTAGAGCTTGATGACTGGAGTAGCATATGCATCTGCGTTGACGCGAGGTTGATTGATCCAGGCTGCAACAGAGTGTAGATCAGCCGGAGGAGAAATCTAAACTTCAGCAGCAAAAGGCTCTCATATCAAGCGAGAGAAAGATTACTCAAAGAAGAGATGATGGTGAGTCTCTATTTCCAGATTACAAAGGACGCACGTTCCTGAGACATTTAAGCCCCAACGCCTCAAGCGATCCTTGGTTGGCAATCTTCTCCGCAAAGCCAGCCATGATATAAACGCATTACGTGGAATATGTTCCTTGAACCAAATAGTCTTGTGCCAATATTTGTTGTTGATAGTGTTTATATTCTTTTCTGACATTAGTATCCATATTTTTTAGTAAACTGATCCAAAGAGATTAGTTTGTGGAGCTAACCAAACGAGGATTATAGTGTTTACTTTGGAAAAAATAATAGGTTGAATGATAGATGGCGTGCATGCTTTTTCACATCGAAATCTGCACATATATTAAAATTGTAAGATTTGAATCATAGAGAAAATATAGTGTATATGACTGAAGTTGGACCATTCCGAAACTAAAGATGGCTAAAATTCTTCTTTGTCAAAATGCATAGATGTGAATCTTATATGAATAGAGTTCTCCATTGCTTATAGCAGTGTAATAAACTTCATGTGTAAAGGAGAAAAAATGTTATATAAGTGAAAACAAAAATTATGATTTTTTTTCTTGTGCCTATAGGCTCTTCGCAATTTGAAGAAAAAAGAACATATTGTGTGAAAATCTTTGGCTCGGTCAAATTTTATCCAGTTGTTTATAAAACTGTTGTTATCTGATTCATATAATTTTTCAGTGTTGATTTTAAAGCCCAAAAAACCCATATATACTGACTTTTTGATATTTTTTCTGTTATTTGAATTTAAAAAGAGATAAAACTTTCGATAAGTTATATAAACTCAGAACAAGTATTTAGCTTTAGAAAGCATTTACATGTTTCAAACTTATAATATATACGTATATAATGTTTAAAATTATGCATATAAAACCTGTGTAAAATGTGCCTCAATATGTTTTTCTTCTTTAATGTGTTAATCGTACTATATATAACATTATTTTAAAATTTCAAAAAGTTTATGTCACATACAAAAAACTATCAATAAAAAATATAATTCTCTATTTACAACAAGAAAAATGAAAAATTATAAACATATAAATTTAAATTAAGAAAAACTAACATTGGAAAAACAAGAAGTTAATGTAAAAGAAAAAAACCGATAAATAATATTATAAATAAAATAAATTTATAAGATATAATCCGCGCGAAGCGCGGAAAAAATCTCTAGTCTCTACTAATAAAAGGGACCTTTTGAGGTTTCATAGGGCGTCCACATCAGCGGAAAAAAATTTTCTCCAAAATGACACGTGGCATAAAATATAGTTTTACATTTTAATATTAATTATTTTCGAAAATTGTAAAAAATAAGTAAACATACAGCATTAAAAAATGGAAAAACTACATTAAACATATGTAAGATTACTATTTTTCACTTAAAAAAAGACGGTTTATCTCCATAATGTAACATTACCGTTTTATAAAAAAAAAACAAAAAACATTATATATAATTTCGAAAATAATAAATATATGTAAAACATACAACATAAAAATGGAAATACTACATTAAACATAAATATGTTTGACCATTTGTCCAAGTTCTTCTATTAAACATTGCCGTTTTACATTAAAAATAGAAAAACTCTACTAATAAAAGGGACCTTTTGAGGTTTCATAGGGCGTCCACATCAGCGGAAAAAAATTTTCTCCAAAATGACACGTGGCATAAAATATAGTTTTACATTTTAATATTAATTATTTTCGAAAATTGTAAAAAATAAGTAAACATACAGCATTAAAAAATGGAAAAACTACATTAAACATATGTAAGATTACTATTTTTCACTTAAAAAAAGACGGTTTATCTCCATAATGTAACATTACCGTTTTATAAAAAAAAAACAAAAAACATTATATATAATTTCGAAAATAATAAATATATGTAAAACATACAACATAAAAATGAAAATACTACATTAAACATAAATATGTTTGACCATTTGTCCAAGTTCTTCTATTAAACATTGCCGTTTTACATTAAAAATAGAAAAATACGTAAAGATTTAAACATCTATCTTAAAATATAAAATATAGACATTAACTAAATATAAAGTATAAAAAAGAGAAATACTCAATATATAAAAAAATAATAATAAGTAAATATTATAAATATATAAATATACGAATTATATATACAATAATAAGTAAATGCACAATTTTTTTAAAATTGAAAGAGTATATTAAATATTAAACATCTATCTTAAAATGTAAAATATAGATATTAAGTAAATAGAAAATATAAGAAAAAGAAATACACAACTTAAAAACAATGGAAAAAGTATATTAAGATTTAAACATCTATCTTAAAATGTAAAATATAGATATTACGCAAATAGAAAGTATAAGAAAAGGAAATACACAATTTAAAAAAATGGAAAAAGTACATTAGTATTTAAACATCTATCTTAAAATGTAAATCAAACTTAAAATATAAAATTATTAGTAAATAGAAAGTACAAGAAATAAAAATACACAATCTATACTAATAAAAGGGACCTTTTGAGTCTCCATAGAGCGTCCACATCAGCAAAAAAACTTTTCCCGAAAGATGACACGTGGCATAAAATATAGTTTTACATTTTAATATTACTAATTTTCGAAAATTATAAATAATATGTAAACATACAGCATAAAAAATGGAAAAACTACATTAAACATATGTAAGATTATTATTTTTCACTTAAAAAAAAGACGGCTTATCTCCATAATGTAACATTACCGTTTTATGGCGTCCACATCAGCGGAAAAAATTTCTCCCAAAAGATGACATGTGGCATAAAATAAAGTTTTACATTTTAATATTACTTATTTTCGAAAATTGTAAAAATATGTAAACATACAGCATAAAAAATGAAAAAACAACATTAAACATATGTAAGATTATTATTTTTCACTTAAAAAAAAGATGGCTTATCTCCATAATGTAACATTACCGTTTTATAAAAAAAACAAAAAAAATTATATATAATTTCGAAAATAATAAATATATGTAAAACATACAACATAAAAATGGAAATACTACATTAAACATATTTGTCTAAGTTCTTCTATTAAACATTGCCGTTTTACATTAAAAATGGAAAAATACATAAATATTTAAACATCTATCTTAAAATATAAAATATAGACATTAACTAAATATAAAGTATAAGAAAGAGAACTACTCAATATATATAAAAATAAATAATAAGTAAATATTATAAATATACGAATTATATATACAATAATAAGTAAATGCACAATTTTAAAAAAATGGAAAGAGTACATTAAATATTAAACATCTATCTTAAATGTAAAATATAGATATTAAGTAAATAGAAAGTATAAGAAAAAGAAATACACAACTTAAAAACAATGGAAAAAGTATATTAAAATTTAAACTTCTCATAAAAATGGAAAAACTACATTAAACATATGTAAGATTACCATTTTTCACTAAAAAAAAAGACGGCTTATCTCCATAATGTAACATTACTATTTTGTAAAAAACAAATTATATATAATTTCGAAAATAATAAATAATATGTAAACCTACAACATAAAAATTGAAATACTACATTAAACATATGTAAAATTACCATTTTACATTTAAAAATAACAATAATATGTAAAGATACAATATAAAAAAATGGAAAACTACATTAAATATAGAGAAAAAGACTAGGATAGCACCAAACCAAGTTTTTGTTCCCAAAGTAGCACTCAAGTCTCAAAGTCACGAAAATAAGTTTCATTAAAGAGGTAAATATACACTTATACCCCTTGGGTTAATTAATCCAAACCTTAGGGTTTAGAGTTAAGGGGTGGGATTTTGGAATTAGGGTTTAAAATTTTATAAAAAATAAATACTAAAATAAAAAATAAAAATTTAAAAAACAGTTTCAAAAAGTATTTTTAAATTATAAAAAGAAAATTTGAAAAAAAAATAAAAAAATTTCGAAAAAAAAATTTCAAAAAATAAAAATAAAAATTTCGAATCTGAAAACATATAATCTGAAACTATAAAAAAATTTCTTTTTTTATTTTTTATTTTTATTTTATTTATTTTTATTTTTATTTATTTTTGTTTATTTATTTAATTTTAAACCAAGGGTATAAGGGATATTTTACTCTTTAATGAATGTTATTTTTGTGACTTTCTTCTTCTAGTGCTATTTTTGAGACATAAACTTCAAAAGGTGCTATTATTGACAATTGCCCTTAAATATATGTAAGATTACCATTGTTCACTAAAAAACGGTTTATCTTCATAATGTAACATTACCATTTTATAAAAAAAAAAAGACAAAAAACATAAATATAACTATTTGACTATTTGTCAAAGTTCTTCTATTAAACATTGCCATTTTACATTAAAAATGGAAAAATACGTAAAGATTTAAATATCTATCTTAAAATATAAAATATAGACATTAACTAAATATAAATTATAAGAAAGAGAAATACTCAATATATAAAAAAATAAATAATAAGTAAATATTATAAATATATAAATATACGAATTATATATACAATAGTAAGTAAATGCACAATTTTTAAAAAATGGAAAGAGTACATTAAATATTAAACATCTATCTTAAAATGTAAAATATAGATATTAAGTAAATAGAAAATATAAGAAAAAGAAATACACAACTTAAAAACAATGGAAAAAGTATATTAAGATTTAAACATCTATATTAAAATGTAAAATATAGATATTATGCAAATAGAAAGTATAAGAAAGGGAAATACACAATTTAAAAAAATGGAAAAAGTACATTAGTATTTAAACATCTATCTTAAAATGTAAATCAATATTAAAATATAAAATTATTAGTAAATAGAAAGTATAAGAAATAGAAATACACAATATAAAGAAAAATAAATAATAAGTAAATATATAATATAATCTCGAAAGATGACACGTGGCATAAAATATAGTTTTACATTTAATATTATTATTTTCGAAAATTATAAAAAATATGTAAACATACAGCATAAAAAATAGAAAAACTACATTAAACATATGTAAGATTACTATTTTTAACTTAAAAAAAAGACAGATTATCTCCATAATGTAACATTGCCGTTTTATAAAAAAACAAAAACATTATATATAATTTCGAAAATAATAAATATATGTAAAACATACACCATAAAAATGGAAATACTACATTAAACATATGTAAGATTACTATTTTACATTTTTATTTTAAGAAAATAATATGTAAACATACAACATAAAAAATGGAAAAACTACATTAAACATATGTAAGATTACCATTTTTCACTAAAAAAACGGCTTATCTCCATATAGTAACATTACTATTTTGTAAAAAAAAATTATATATAATTTCAAAAATAATAAATAATATGTAAACATACAACATAAAAAATGGAAATATTACATTAAACATATGCAAAATTACCATTTTACATTTAAAAATAACAATATTATATAAACATACAACATAAAAAATGGAAAAACTACATTAAACATATGTAAGATTACCATTGTTCACTAAAAAACGGGTTATCTTCATAATGTAACATTACCATTTTATAAAAAAAAAGAAAAAAAAAATAAATACAACTATTTGACTATTTGTCCAAGTTCTTCTATTAAACATTGCCGTTTTACATTAAAAATGGAAAAATACGTAAAAATTTAAACATCTATCTTAAAATATAAAATATAGACATTAACTAAATATAAAGTATAAGAAAGAGAAATACTCAATATATAGAAAAATAAATAATAAGTAAATATTATAAATATATAAATATACGAATTATATATACAATAATAAGTAAATGCACAATTTTTAAAAAATGGAAATAGTACATTAAATATTAAACATCTATCTTAAAATGAAAAATATAGATATTAAGTAAATAGAAAGTATAAGAAAAGGAAATACACAATTTAAAAAAATGGAAAAAGTACATTAGTATTTAAACATCTATCTTAAAATGTAAATCAATTTTAAAATATAAAATTATTAGTAAATAGAAAGTATAACAAATAGAAATACACAATATAAAGAAAAGTAAATAATAAGTAAATATATAATATAAGTAAATACCAAATTTAAAAAATGGGGAATTACATTAAGATTTAAAAATATATTTTAAAATTTAAAATATAGATATTATGTAAATAGAAAGTATAACAAATGGAAATATACAATTTAAAAAAAATAGAAAACGTACATTAAGATTTAAACATCTATCTTAAAATGTAAAATATAGATATTAAGTAAATGAAAAGTACAAGAAATGGAAATACATATACACGAAAATAAATAATAAGTAAATAATGTAAATATATAATATATGAATTATATATGTAATAATAAGTAAATACACAATTTGTTTAAAAATGGAAAAAGATCATCAAGCATTAAACATCTATCTTAAAATGTAAAATATATAATATAAGTAAATACACAATTTAAAAATGGAAAAAGTACATTAATATTTAAATATCTATTTTAAAATATAAAATATAGATATTACGTAAATAAAAATATATGAAATGGAAATAAACATTTTAAAAAATGAAAAAAGTACATTAAGATTTAAGCATATATCTTAAAATGTACTTCTATCTTAAAATGGTAGTAAATTATATAAAAATGGAAATACCACATTAAACAAAAAAAAATGTATAGTTTTTCATTAAGAAAGTCCCTATAAATCTCATTATTCTATCCACATCAACCTCACACTATTAAGGAAAATTTCAAAGCACTCGAGCAAAAAATGGTTTCACCATCAACTCTTGCCGTCCCAGAAACCTTTAATGACCTTGAATGAGATTTTTTTATAACAACAAACTTTTTGTTAGGTGGATTCATTGTTGGGAAACCCGCAACTTCCAAAAGCCAAACTTATTCATGGGAATTGAATTGCTTTTCATATACTCAAAGGTATTCTTACAAATTTAAATTAATCTAATCCATAATTTTATTGTTAATATTCATACTAATTCTTTCATGATCAAACAATTTCAGTTAATAACCATTCAAGCGTTTATCCCGAAACACTTCTTTCCTCGCCGAATCAGGTATTGGTTCATGTTGGTTTAGTATTGTTTTTGGTTTACTAACCGGTTTAGGATGGTCCTATTGTAAATATAATTTAAGTTGGTTTAGCATATATTATGTTTAAAATAACTTAAATTAAATAATAATAATATTATGCTTAAAATATAATTTTAGAGAGCTTTCAAATATAGTTTACAGAACATTATAGGTGATGAATTTAATTTATTAAATTCGTTTATTACTTAAAACTAAGTTTTTTAAAAAACATATTGAGTTATAAATATCAATGATGGATTGGTGAGTATAACATGAAGACAAAAATATAAATATCTGATTTTCAAGATAAGAAATTCAGCTTTTATTCAGATACTAAATATATAATATTTTAAATTATTTTTTTAAAATATACATAATTTATATATATAGATTAATCTTCCAAACTTAAACTATTATATTATATATGAATAATTGTTTTAAATAAAAATAATTTCTGATTTAAAATAAAAATAAAAACAACAAATTGTTATTTTCAAACAATGGATGTAATTTACATTATACTATCATTTAACAAGTATTAGATACATTTTGATATATCATTATTTTCTATTTCCAGAACACAATAAATTGTTAAACATCAATATCATCTACGTTAAGTATACGAACAACACAAATTCAAACATCACAAAAAATATTTACATAACCATTATAATACAATAATTTAATCAAAAAATACAATTAAAAAAATTAAAAAGAATAGTTATATACTTAATATTTGAAAATAAAAGATATTTTTGCTAAAATTGTACTTACCTGGCCAAGGAGATCGACTATCTTTTTACGGATCGATCGAATGTTGAGCATGTGGTTGGTCCGAAAATACACTGCAGTTTAATAAAATCTCTAAAACATTTATTCCAACACTCAAAAGATAGTTTTGCTAAATATGATAACTAGATAGCCAATAAAATTACAAAAAAATATTTAAATAGTAAAAAATATGTTAATTTAACGTGTTAAAATTTAAAAATAAATTTTAATTATGACATGCATTTAACATTTATATAAATATATATCATAGCTTAAATATAAATAATTTAACAATTTAAATTAGAAAAAATATAAATCCCGGGCGTAGCCCGGGTTAATCCCTAGTCTTCTAAAATATTCTAATGGGAGAAGAAATAACTACTGGAGTTTAGAAACGGCGTCGTTGTATAGTGGCAGGTCTCCGTTATACGCGGGACATCAAACCGGCCGGTCTGATCCAGTCCGAACCGATATAGAGTGTTGGTTTTCTAGCGAGTGGATGTACAGAAGAAAAGAGTGAACAATTATGGACATCATTTGGATGATGCGATATATATATTTGTTTGGGGAGTTTTTTCTACGTGCTAAATTGTTTTTTCTTTACCTCGGTAATGCAAATATTGAAAATCTAACTATAGCCCTGTTCTTTTGGTTTTCTCCGCGGCAGCGTCAACGACTAAATAAATACACTATATGGTGATGATTTCTGCCTCTAGCGGTTGTCAGAATAGGAGGCTTAAAGCACTGCGACTGAAAATTGATAGAGTTTTGTGACGCTGTAATTTTCGGCGACGGAAAAGTCGGAAGATGCGGTTGTTTTTTTCAAAACCAGCGACACAATTTACAAAGACGATGCCGTGAATAGTTTTGTTTCCCGTATATATATAGGGAATTAGGTGGTATGGCTACAAAAAAAACAATATTTAGATCAGTAGCCAAATACCCTAGAATACATCGATACAGAGTGTATTTTATATAATATTACACTTTTAACCTTCAACGCAACCGGTTAAACCTACAATTTTAAAAAAAAAAAAATTATTCAAGAGAGTTAAAATTAAACGTGGTCATCAAAAAGTCACACATTTCTTCTTCTTCTTCCTAATGTCTTACATGGTTTTCATTCCACACTATTGTTATACTATACAATTTATTTTACATTTATTTTGTTATATGGATCCTAACACCTTTATCTTTTCCTTTTGTTTCTCAGGTTACAAATAGAAGATTAGGCTGCCAAGTAGATTGTTCGAAACTGGATTTGAGCCATCTGGTAAATATATTCTCATTTATATGTAATGATGCAATGTGTATATAAGTGGAATAGATCGTGTGTACGTAGAATGGAAAGACCATTCATGTGAAATGAAATATTTGATCTTTACTATTTGTTGTATTCTATTATAATTGCATAACATAGACATTTCATGATATCATAGACATTTCATGATATTATTTGGAGTTAGTATTAACTTTTTCCATGATATCATATACATTTTATAAATTCACCAATATGTAATATACTATTTATCTAGTTCCATTCTATTTAGGTTGAGGGTTTATATTTGGGTTTAGGGTTTATATTTGGGTTTAGGGATTAGTGATTATGGTTTAAGGTTAAGTATATAAGGGTTTATGGTAGGATTGTTATATGGTTAATTATTGAGGGGTTTAGGGTTTAGTGATTAGAGTTTAGGGTGTACTACTTCCTCTCAAGTCTATTTTCCTTTCCATTTTATATAGTATAGGTGATAGTAAAAAATATTATATATTATTTTCATATTTTAATTTAATCTAAAATATTTTACATTTAGATTTGGGTTTAGGAATTCAAGTTTAGGGTTTAGTATATCAGTCTTGGAGGTGTGTTGGGTTTAGGGTTAGAGGTGAGTTGGGGTTGAATTACAAGAGTAGTCTTCATTCCATGTTAGATAATATAGAATAATAGTTCAAAATTTATATATTTATTATTTTTTGTTGTTTTCCTTCAAATATTGTAACTTTAAATTAAATTTAACATTTGGGTTTGGATTTAGAGACTCGAGTTTATGGTTTAGTATTTAAGTGTGCAGGTTAGGTTTAGAGTTTATAATTCTGTTTCGTATGAAGATATTCTGTTTGTTCTATCTGACATAGTACTTTTATAAATAGAATACAACACTTACTTAGAATAGTTAACCCGTACGTGGACAACATTAAATTTCAATTTCTCTTGGACATGTGCTCTCGTCGACGTTAATCCTTGGTCCCACTGTCACCGGTAACTTAGAAAGGATAATGACATAACCGGATAAAATGTGTATGAAATGTTATCAATTTAATAACGTCAAAATCAAAGCTATTTACTTAATGTTGACTCCAAACTTGGCTAGATAGCAAATTCACCCTATATATATTTGCCGTTGAACGCAGCCGCAGAGAAAACCAAAAGAACAGGGCTATGTAGAAGTGTTCAATCCAGATTTTGATTTGATTTTGATTTGGATCAGTTTATTTATTCTTTAATTATATTAAATAAGATTTAGTATATAAACCAAATCTATTATCAATAGTTTGGGTTGTATTCTTAGACAAAAATATGATTTTAGAAACAAATTACATTTTTTTTATAACTCAGTTTTATTATACCACATGAGCACTAGATCCAATGTGAATAGGATCTCTCAGTTTTATTAATTTTTGGATACATGAAACTGAATTACTGTAGGATGAGTTTTCCATTATTATTATTTTTTGCCATCACACATAAAGTTTTCTCATTATTAATAAAGAACAAAATTGGATAAGAGTAGTGACCAGATCCTAAATAATATATATGGAAACTAAATGTTCAATGAACAAAGGAGCTTTTGAAAAATAAACTCTTAAATTTTGTTTTTATAATTTTATTTTTTATTTATAGAAAATATAAATTAAACCATCAAAATACAATTAGTCCAAGGTAGTCTTAGTCTCGTATATTTCTTATAATTTGTATAAGACTGTGTTTATTCTTTAGAAAATTACAATATTTTAAATAAAATTTGTAAATAAACATATTACAAACTGTTGGTAGGATTAGAAAAATAAAAAAAAGTCAAACTGTTGTGTTAAATGTCGGTAAAAAACATAAAAATAAAAAGTTAGTAGTATTAAAAAAAGAAATAAAAAAGTCAAACCGTTAAAAAGTCAAAAAGAAATGGCGAGATACAGGTCAGAAATTAAAAAAATATATATACAAAACCAAACAACAAAAAACAGCATAAACACGACGGCCGCAAGTATCGCTACCTTCTCTCTCTCTCTCTCTCTCTAGAAACCAAATCCAACGTCTCCGTTTCTTCTCTCTTCAAACGCGTCTTCTCTCTTCTATTTTTAACCCCTTTTCTTGATTGATTTCTTATATTCTTTTCTTCTCTTCGCCTCATTTCATCTTGAAATCGAATGATGGATTACTATTCAAGTTTCTGAGAGAACAAAAGGAACCTTTTTCTTTCAATCTTCCTTTAGATTTTTCATCAGGTAATCCAAAAAAAAGTTCCTTCCTTTAATCTTTCTCGATTCATCAGATTCATGGGTTATCATTGAAATCTACGGATGATTTCAAAGTTTGAGACTTTTTAATGATTTTTTTTAATGGTTTGTGGAAATGCAGATTAATGTTGTGTACGTTTGTGAATGCGTGTTTGAATTCTGAATCCTTTGGAAACGACGAGAAGATTGGGTCTAACAATATAGTTATAAGCACTGATTTGATGAACGATTTGATAGCTGGTTCTTTTGGTTAGAGAGAATAATAATAATAATAATATAAAGCTTTGACATGTGAATGATGGTTTCCACAACATTCAGGAGAATCGTGTCCCCTTGTTGGAGACCTTTTGGTATTGGAGAAGGTTCTATTCCGAGTAGTAGTGATGATTCCAACGGCCGTCTCGATGGCCTGTTATGGTATAAAGACTCCGGTAACCATTTAACCGGAGAGTTTTCTATGGCTGTGGTTCAAGCCAACAATCTTCTTGAAGACCATAGCCAGTTAGAGTCTGGTCCTATTAGCTTCCATGAGTCTGGACCCGAAGCGACTTTTGTGGGTGTTTATGATGGTCATGGAGGTCCTGAGGCGGCTCGGTTTGTTAACGAGAGGTTGTTTTATAACATGAGGAGGTGCGTTTCCGACCAGCGAGGGGTGGTCTCTCCCGACGTGATCACAAGAGCGTTTGTTGCAACGGAGGAGGAGTTTCTTGGGTTAGTTCAGGAGCAGTGGAAGACCAAACCTCAGATAGCTTCTGTTGGTGCTTGTTGCTTGGTGGGTGTTGTCTGCAACGGGATGTTGTACGTTGCGAACGCTGGTGACTCTCGTGTTGTCTTGGGGAGGCTGGAGAGTCCGTTTAAAGAGATGAAAGCTATTCAGCTGTCTACGGAGCATAACGCTAGTATTGAGTCTGTGAGAGAGGAGCTGCGTTTGTTGCATCCTAATGATCCGAACATTGTGGTTTTGAAACATAAAGTGTGGCGTGTGAAAGGGATCATACAGGTTTCGAGATCCATCGGTGACGCGTACTTAAAGAGAGCAGAGTTTAACCAAGAGCCGTTGTTGCCTAAGTTTAGAGTTGCGGAGCGTTTTGAGAAGCCGATCATGAGAGCTGAGCCGACGATAACGGTTCATAAGATTCAACCTGAAGATCAGTTTCTTATATTTGCTTCAGATGGTTTGTGGGAGCATCTTAGTAACCAAGAAGCAGTTGATATCGTCAATACTTGTCCACGCAGTGTAAGTTATAACATCACTGTTCTTGAATCTAGTTCGGTTTTGAGTGAATCTTTGTTGTGTGTTGTGGTTTCGTTAGGGTGTGGCGCGGAGGTTACTGAAAGCTGCATTGCAAGCAGCAGCGAAGAAGAGGGAGATGAGGTATTCGGATTTGGAGAAGATAGAGCGTGGCATCAGGAGACACTTTCATGACGACATCACTGTTATTGTCGTTTTTCTCCATTCTGCAAGTTTTGGAGTTCGAACTCCGGTCTCTGTCAGAGGAGGTGGTGTCCTCGCACTCGCAGGCAATGCCATTTTATAAGCCTTACTTCTTTTTTCTTTTCTCAAAAATAAAATAAACAAAAAAAAACTCATTTTTTTTTCGTTTTACAAAAGTTTTTTTTTGTCCTTTGTTTTATTTTCAGAATTTCAGATTGTCTGATACTTTGTTTAAATTATTTTATGGAACTCAAAATTGTAAATTCTATTTTCTTTTTACCAAACTCTATGGTAACTATTTTCTGTCACCGAAAGTGAAGTGCAAAATGAAAAATGAAAAAAAATGTTAAAACTTGAGGCAAAGCATGGTTCGGTTCGAACAGCTAGTTTGGATAATTCTATTTTTGGTTAGCTGGTTCTCATAAAACTTTATGAATTGAAACTAATGAAAATTCGGTTTAATTTGGTATAATTCAATACATTTTATCTATAATTGATATGATTTGGTTATAAACTTACAATTTTTTTGATAAAATAACAAATCCAATCGAACCAAAATGATATATGTTTTCTTAATCCAGTGTACTGAACCGAATCTATAAACCAAAACTGAACTAAAAACCAAAAAAGGCGGTTTGGTTTGGTTCAAAAAAATCTCAGGCTTACTTGTGGCAGTCAGATAAAGGTGGAGCTGTGAAAGCCAACCGAAGAACGATTGAGTATGAGTGCCGGAGTGAGAGTTAGCGTGTGCTCTTCTTATCCATCGCTCGCGTTACCTTCAAAGGATGTTTCTCTCCCTTCCTCATCTCTCTACTTTGGTCGGAAAATTCACCGATCAAGCTTCGATACTGACCTGAAGCTGCGTTGTAATTCAAACGGAACACGCAGAACCAAACCAGTGTTAGCTGTTACAAGTTCGAGGTAAATCCTTCCTTCTCTGAGAAGCTTCTGAATGAGTTAAAAAAAAAAACAAATTTTAGACTCAATCGTAAGTGACTGAGATTCAAGTTTTGTGCTTTGCAGTCGTGTTCCGGAGCTTGATTCCTCTTCCGAACCACCTCAAGTGTTCGATGGCTCGACAAGGTTCTTTTGTCTTATTTTTAGGAAAAAAAGAGAGACTTTGTTTTGATTAAATGTTTTGGTTTCTTTTGATTTTGAAAGGTTGTACATATCTTACTCTTGCCCGTTTGCGCAACGTGCGTGGCTTGCTCGGAACTACAAGGTTTTACATTTTTATCTCGCTGATTCCATGTTAAAATATGAAGCTAGTTCGATTTACTTAATCGATGTTATGTTGTTTTGCAGAATCTGCAAGACAAGATAGAACTTGTACCAATTGATCTCAAGAACAGGCCTGCTTGGTACAAGGAGAAAGTGTACCCGGCTAACAAGGTGCCTGCATTAGAGCATAATAACCGAGTGATAGGAGAGAGCCTTGACCTGATTAAGTACATCGACACCAATTTCGAAGGGCCTTCACTTGCACCCAATGTGAGTTGTTTGTTTTGTTGAGCTCAATATATCTTTGCTAAGAAAGAGATAACATATGTGGAATAACAATAGAGTGTAGAGAAGGAAGCATTCGCTGATGAGTTAATCTCTTACACCGACTCCTTCTCCAAGGCCGTAAGAGCCACATTATCAGGTGAAGACAGTGATGCAGCAGGTAATTAATTTACAAGATATTATCTCCCCTTTTGTGTTTTCCACTTAGCAGAAACATTATTTTACAATCTTGTGTTGCATTTTCTTCAGATGGTGCATTTGATTACATTGAGAAGGCTCTTTCCAAATTCAAAGAAGGGCCTTTCTTCCTTGACCTATTTAGTTTGGTATTTGTCCATTGTCTTCTTCAGTTTCTTCTACCCATATCAGCTACTTGATGCTGAGTCTAAAATGGTGAATGATTGATACCTACAGGTTGATGTTGCATATGTTCCTTTCATAGAGAGATTCCATCTTATCTTTAAGGATGTAATGAATGTGGACATCACATCTGGTCGGCCTAACCTAGCCCTTTGGATTGAGGTTAGGCATTTTTATTCAGTTTTGTGTATCTATCTTTCATCTTAAGACCAAATCCTTCCTAATATAATCTCTGGTTATTTGCCTTGTGTAGGAGATGAATAGAATTGAAGCTTACACAGAGACCCGTCAAGATCCACAAGAACTTGTTGAAAGATACAAGAAACGAGCCCAAGCAGAAGCACGTCCCTAAGCAGATGAAATATTATAACCAAAGATTTGTTTTATATATCATTTATATTGTATCGAGGGACACGGGCAACAACTGTTTTTCATAACCTGAGAGTTCATGAGACCAAACAAGCCGACAAACTAGAATGAAACTGCACCTGCTTGCTTTCTCTTTCCTTGCATTGTTACTGCTTCGATAAAATCCAGTTTGTGGCGAGGCTAGGAGCAACGTGATTCAGTGATATTATACAGAACCAAACCAACTAAGGTCCCAGTGCCCAAAGTTGAAAACAGAACTAAAGCATCATAAGAGTCTTGTATCCAGATAAGAGAGAGATTGACCAGCTTTCTTCAAGAAGAGAGGTAAAAAAATGAGGCTGGGCAAGTCTTCCATTATATTTGTATATACTGAAAGCAAAAGCCAGAAAAAGAAAATTTTGCTACTTCTTTAGGAGTACTCTCATAATCTGTCTCATATAAACAACTAAAGACCATATAGAGAGCCCTGCAGATACATAGAGCAACCCGATACCCGACGGTAATAGCCTCTCAAAACTGCTATCCCGGCTTGCAAGCAGTATGGTCAGCGCTATCATCTGCGTTGCAGTTTTCCACTTCCCCAAGCTATTTACAGCAACAGCCTAAAGAACATTATCAACGCCATTATATAAGCAAGAACCGAAAGGAACTCTTAGAAAACGAATGCATATGAATATGATCCCATTTACCTTGGAAAGCTTGCCGTTTTGAGACGCAGCCCATTCTCTTACTGCTGACATAGTAATCTATAGTGAAAAGCATTACCGAACTAATTTAGAACCAAGAGCTGATTAGTGAAACTTAATACAGTTAACTTTCAATATCTTACCTCTCTACCAATAATGGCAATGGAAGGTACTGTCACTAACCACGGAACTGGTCCTAAGACAACAACGGCGTCCATAGGTTTCGTGCACAGCAAAATCAAAGTTGCTGCTACCATAAGCTGCAAACCCCATAAACACAAATCAAAAAGACAAACCTTTTGATTCTACTACAACAACGGCATAAGAGTTCCCTCACCTTATCAGCCACAGGATCCAAAAAAGCACCAAAAGCAGAACCTAATCTCAACTGAAAATGCACAACATCACCACACCGTTATAAACTTACCATTTTAAGTGTGGTAAAGAAAAAAAGTACAAAATAAAGTACCTTCCGAGCAAGATACCCGTCAAGCCAATCTGTAATTGCAGCTGCAATGAAAAGACTTGTTGTAGCAGTTCTCCCCCACCAGCAATCAACGTAAAACGCTGCGTTTTAATAACAAAGAAAACGTATCATCACAAGGATCCAATTCAAATGTATTGCCTTAGATCTGATAATTAAAATCATAAACCGAGAGAGAGAGAGTGAAACGTACTCGCGACGAGGATCGGAACGGCGGCTACACGGCCGAGGGTTAACACGGTGGGCAATGTGAGCACTTTGGAAGAAAGCTGCGGCGGTGGTGGCAATGTCGACGAATCTGCACCGTCGCAGCTGTTATGATCCACCGTCACGGAGTCTTCTTCTTCGCCCATATCCGCCTGATCTGTGGAATTCGACGATCGACAAAAGAAGCAACGTAAGAGCGGTGGCGAGTGGGCGACACCTCCCTCGAATCCGGAACCTAACGCCTTTTATGCAACGAGCAACGGCCAATGATAATGCAGCGCGTGGAGATGCTAACGTGTGCTGACGAGGAAAGTAGCGAGATGGGGACGTATCGTGCGCCGTAAAATTGATGTATCGACCATTGTTATTGAAGCAAATGGCATATTTTTTTTGGTTTGCGTAATTACAGTGTGTGGAGTAGTTTGGGCCTTTGTGTTATATCGTGTCAACTTTGCAATCTGCCGACTATCTAAATTTGTTGACTATATTATATGGTGATGTGACGTTGTTGATATGAAATATGATTTTATGTTTTAGTCTAAGTTTCTCATGATGCCTTTTTGCTAAGGGCATCTCCAATGTAACTCTATTTTTTCCTCTATAATTTACACAAAAATAGAGTAACTCTATTATAGTGTAACTTTTGCTCCAATGGTGTTACTCTATAATAGATTTACTCTATTATAGAGTGAAATATAGAGGAATGTCACTTTTTCACTCCAAATATAGAGTAAAATATGACATTCCTCTATATTTCACTCTATAATAGAATAACTCTATTATAGAGTAACACCATTGGAGCAAAAGTTACACTATAATAGAGTTACTCTATTTTTGTGTAAATTATAGAGGAAAAAAATAGAGTGCCCTTGGAGATGGTCTAATAGTAGATATTTTTTGGGACCGTATTAATTCCTTGTCCTACAGATAAATCAGGAAATTTTTGATTAATTCGAGTTAGAACATTGGATTTGATTTTGCTTAACCAGAAAATTTAATTTGACATTATAAAATATTAACTTCTTAATGCAATCGGCACAATGTAAGCAAATATGATATCTCACGTTATTCATAAGGAAATAATTTAAGACAAATCTCATTAGTAACTGTCAAAACTAAGTTATTAATCTTCGTAGAATTTAATCATTTATACATGAAACTTTGAAAGTCTATTTGATACAATGATACTGTACTAAACAAGTCGTAGTTAATATATGGAATAGACTGTAGTTAATAGTCGTAGTTAATATGAAGCGCGTTTTTAAATGATGGATTTATACAAGTCTCTTTTATACTATAAAAAATCTAAGACAAGCTTTTCCCTATAAACTACTTTACCAACTCCAAAAGCAATTGTCCTTTACCGACAAGTCGACAACCATTACCATCCCCATCCCAATTATTATCTTGCATTATTTTTCTTTTAGATTTAGCTGATAATCAGGTTACAACCAATGAAATATGAATTTTTTTTCAAAACAAATAATTTACTGAACATGAATATGAGTTAGTGTATGCAGAAAGGAAGCATACCAAGGTTTTTTTTATTGAAATAAAATTTAAAATTCTTTTAAAAAAAAAGAAGAAGTTATATAGAATGCATAGATAGAGCCTGTTTAAAGTTTAGTGTTACCAAAAAAATACTTTGTTTAAAGTTCGATCATGCCATGTCACTTCTTGCTGCAAAACTATTATAAGCTATATATAATCAAATACAAAGCTTTAATGGTAGAAAATTAAATTTATGAAAAAGAAAGATTAAATCTATGAAGAAACATACTGTATTCTCAAAAACAATAGACATGTTTTTCAGCCATATAAAATTCTGACAGTATCTCTTTTTTTTCCGTCAAAGGTTTGATATTCATTCCAAGATAAAATACAAGAATTCATACATAAGCTGACGGCTTAATCAAAAAGCCCCATAAACAAGGGCCCATATGAAAGCGGCAACTAAAACCCACACCAGGGTGACTTATGGAACCAATACATAAAACTAAAATCACATCTAAACTCAGAATAACGATTAACTGCTACACTCAAGTCTGAAACATATCATCTCATCAAACTTTAGAAATAAGCACATGCCAATGATCGAGATTTACCGCTGCTGCACATAGTCCGCCACAACACGATAACCTCCACTTCTTACACCCACACACGACTTATCGCTGCAGCCTACGCTCGCCAAACGATAACGCCCAAGAACCTGAGACTTCATAACCCGACAAGAGGGATCGATATTGTATCGATCAACCTAACCTTCGGATACGGATGCGACACAATCATAAACGTCCATTTACTCCTAGATAGAAGCCCAACTAAAAAACCACGAAGACGAAGCCTTACCAACTGAACCTTACCGGACACACTCACGGAAAAAGAAACGGACGACAAGCAATCACTGCACTCACCACCATTGGAAGAAAGTCTACTAAACCAATTGTCAAACTCCAAGCATAGAGACATCGAAACCCAGATTTGAGCGAAAACAAGAATAACCGAACACAATACTTAGTAAATACGGGTTTCCACTCTGACCAAACCATTGGTCACTGAACCAAAAGGATGCATACCAGATTTGGGCAGACGCCGAACATCTCCGACACCATACGACATTGCCCCTCCACCTTGCAGATCTGAAAAAACAAGTCGATACCCCCTACCAACTACCAGATCTGCGATGAAAGGGACACAACAAGGCCTCTTGCCTCCTCCTTCGAGTAGAGTCACGCCAGATCTAAAGGGGAAAAACAACCGGCTCAATTCACTAACCCTAAACGCCGATCCGGCTCAGAGGCTTCTCTTCACTTAACTCGCCGGAACTCCATAGATCCATCATCCACCGACCTGTCATCAGCACCGCCAAGATCGGATTTGACACTAGAAGCTAATTTGAATTACAGAACACCGAGCATATCATTAAGGAGTGTGAAACTATATGAGAGGGCAAAAAATAAACAAGGTTTCAGATGAGAGAGCTTCGACGCCGGGAGGTCACCGCACGTCGGGGGAGAAGAGCACGCCGTCAGAGATTTGTTCGAGAGAGAAATAGGGTTTTTTTTTTCATTCTGACAGTATCTCTTAAAGCATACCAAATTTAAAAATTACTTACGAATTAACTCAAGAAAAAAGTAATAACAATTTTGTGTTGATGCGCATAAAGGATAGGTGACACCATTTCTACTACTCTTTCATGATTTCATTATCCATCTTTCCACACAGCTGATTAAACAAATTATATATCCAAATTTTCTACAATCTTCAGCCATGATTCTGATTCAATGCCACGTATTTGGACAGGAAAGGAGGACATCCGAGCAACCACCAAAATGGCTCGTTCTGCAGTATGAACCTTTGCCTTATATAGCAATATCTCAGCACCTATTGTTTGACTTGGTTGCAACTTTCAGTTCTGATGCTGGTCATTACATATTACAAAAAGTAAAAATTACTTGATAATGTGTTTTGTTTTTTGCTTTTCTTTGAGTTTTAGTTACTAGATTTTAAAGTTAGGTGTGTTATTATTAATTCAAATATTGTTACTAATAAAATTTACTAGTATTTTGTTTTTTCATAAAAATATTAAATTCAAATAAATCAATTCCAGTATTTTTAAGATTTAAACTGTTTAAAACAATGACATATAGCTGTTAGATATCTTTTGAGAAAACTAGTTAATATTGGAAGACAACTCATGAATTCACTCACACATTTTACATCCAAAACAAGGAAGTGGTTAAAAATAGTAGGGTAATCAAAAAGTAAAAATGAGAGAGAAAAGACGTTTTTGTGACTGTGCGTCAAGGAATCGACGCAGTCAAAAAAAAGGTCACGTGTAAATGGTAATAACCTCGTCGACAATCACGCTCTCTCCCATGTGATTTCTCCACTCCTCCCTTCTCTCTCTCTCTCTCTCTACTGCAAACTCTTTTCTCCTTCCCTTCAACTTCAGTCGCGTAACGATGATCAACTAAAGCTTTTGGATCTCCTCTCTCTAGATAGATCTCTTCTTCTCCGATTAACGAATGAGGACCGCCGCCGCTTCCAAGCCTCCCAATCCACTCGTCGCCTTCGAGCACAAGAGGTTTCCCCCCTTTCTTCTCTCTGCTTTTCTCCCGCGTACTTAGGTGTCGTAAGTAAGAGATTCATGAACTTGCGGATTTTTCGCGGAATGTTATATCTCCTGATTCTTAATTTCGGCATATTGTTTTGCTTGATTCGTGCGTTTATTAACAATCGGTATCGGTTTCGATGTGGATTGATCTTGAATTCAAGTATAATGCTAGTGACTTTCGAGTTCGATTTGTATTCCAGTAAGAATAATGGTGACTATTGCTGGCATGAACAGGGATGCGTATGGATTCCCTGTGAGACCTCAACATGTGCAGCGATACAGAGAATATGCTGATATTTACAAGGTTCTATTTGCTTATGGCCATGCTATTATTTTGAAATCGTTGTATTGTAGTTTATTTACTTCTTATACTAATTAAGTACTCATAAGCCTTGTAATGTCACTCTTTGCGTACGAGCAGGAGGAAGAAGAAGAAAGGTCGGACAGGTGGAGCAGTTTCTTGGAAGATCATCATGCTGACTCCACTGATGAGCCATCTGCGAAAGAATCATCTGAACATAGTCATGCGCAGTTTAGTGAAAATGGGAAAGGAAAAGAAGATGACAAGTTAGGTTCTAAGGATGTGACTCCTGATGAAGAAGGTTTCCCTGACGCAGAGAAGAGTGTTCACAGAGTGCAGTTATGGACTGAGGTTAGGCCGTCTCTGCGGTCGATTGAAGAGTTGATGAGTGTCCGTGTCAAGAAGAAGGTGGATTTATCAAAAGGCGAGCAAGAGGATCCGAAGGGGAAATCTTCACCCTCGTTTGATGATGCCAAATCTTCCAAGGGAGCTTCTGAGAATGATTCTGAAGACGAGTTCTATGATGTTGAGAGGACGGATGTTCAGGATGGTTCGTCTTCTGATGGTACTAGTGTCTCTGGCATAACTGTTGCTGGTGATGCAACTTCTTTCTCAGTGTCTACATGTCCCTGGAAGGAAGAACTTGAAGTGCTTATCCGAGGTGGTGTACCTATGGCCCTGAGGGGGGAGGTAATAAATCTTGTCATATCTACATTGATACCTTCTCTTTCTATTTAATATCATGCTCTAGCTCCATATCTATAGTTCATTAGCGTTAACTCTTGTTCAATCAAAATCTTTACATGTACCAACAACTTTTCAGCTGTGGCAAGCATTTGTGGGTGTGAAGAAACGACGTAGCAAAGATTATTACCACAACCTTCTTGCTGAAGATAGTTCTGGAAACAGCATATATCAAGAGGATACGCAGCATGTTGATGGGAAAGGTTCAAATACAGAATCACTTGCTGTTGTAGAAAAATGGAAAGGACAGATAGAAAAGGTAGTACCGTAAAATTTACTGAGAGTTGACCCTCACTACATACTCGTGCAGTGTTGGCTTGAAGTTGATTATCTTTCTTACGCCGTTGCTTATATCAAATACAGGACTTGCCTCGGACGTTTCCAGGCCATCCTGCACTAGATGATGATGGTAGAAATGCTCTGCGGCGTTTGCTTACTGCTTATGCTAGACATAATCCTTCTGTTGGATACTGCCAGGTATTGGTTCTTAACCAATATCATGATTCTTTATTTTAGTACCAGCTGTGGTTATTTAAAATTAGTATCTAGTTCATATCTTGTGTCAATATACCACTTGCAGGCTATGAATTTCTTTGCTGCGCTTTTATTGCTGTTGATGCCCGAAGAGAATGCCTTTTGGTATGTTCACAAAGTTGATGAATCTATCGTTTTCGACTCCTAATATTATTTTTCTATGAAAACTGAACTCCTTGGCTCTGTGTCTAGATTGTGTATCTATCACTTTCACTTGTTCCGGTTGAACATTAAATCTTCTTAGGCCATTCATTAGATTATTTCCCCCCTAAATCGATGTTTATAATCAGTATAATTTTCATTCGTAATCTTGTTTTTTTTGTGAATAAAAAAACTCCTCGGCTCTGTGTTTAGTTTTTATATCTATCACTTTCATTTTATTCTGCTTGTATTAACTGTGGACCTGTGGTTAGGCGTTGTTACATCTTTTTTTTTCTAAACTGATTCCCCTGCTAATATATGTAATTTTTAGGGCATTGACAGGAATCATTGATGAGTACTTCACTGGTTACTATTCAGAAGATATGATTGAGTCACAGGTGACCATATGAGCTGTTTTATACATTTGCACAAATTTTGGGGCAGACATCATTTTAACATGTACCATTAGGTCCACCAAACTTCTGTTAATTAAAGTTACTGGATCTTGTATACGTATTGCAGGTTGATCAACTGGTTCTGGAGGAGCTGGTTCGAGAAAGATTTCCGAAATTGGGTTAGTGTTTCACAGATATCTTGATTCATATTACAAAACGTTCACAGTTTGTACTAATGCTCTGAATTTTAATGTCTACAGTTCATCATCTGGATTATCTTGGAGTGCAAGTGGCTTGGGTTACAGGGCCATGGTTTCTTTCCATCTTCATGAATATGCTTCCATGGGAAAGTGGTCAGGTTCTAAACATTGGAACAAAGCTGTCTTGTTTGAAATTGGAACTGTGTAGCTAACAATTAGCGACCGAGAACTCTATTCTTTCT
The DNA here is from genome assembly GCF_020379485.1 of Brassica napus. Taxonomy (NCBI): domain Eukaryota; kingdom Viridiplantae; phylum Streptophyta; class Magnoliopsida; order Brassicales; family Brassicaceae; genus Brassica; species Brassica napus. The sequence goes on along the minus strand of NC_063442.1, from coordinate 34,808,694 downwards.
AAATGTTTGGTCATCTTTCTCTTTGAAAGTTGGGACTGAGAACCCACTTTCTTTCTAAATATTCGTCTACTTGATAACAGTTCTCAGAGTCTGGGATGTGCTTCTCTTTGAAGGAAATCGTGTTATGCTTTTCAGAACAGCACTCGCATTGATGGAACTATATGGTACTTGGTTGAAACTTGTTAATTTTTGATTTTAAGTGATGTGTTTTGTGGACCTCCTAAATACATCAATGTCATCATCGATACTGCTCTAACTTATGCTTTAATTCACCTTAGGTCCTGCATTAGTTACAACGAAAGATGCTGGAGACGCTGTTACTTTGCTACAATCACTGACTGGATCAACATTTGATAGTAGCCAGCTCGTTTTAACTGCTTGCATGGGTTACCAAAACGTACATGAAATAAGATTGCAGGAACTGCGAAGCAAGCATAGGCCAGCGGTGATAGCTGCACTTGAGGAAAGATCAAAGGGGCTTCAAGCTTTTAGGGACTCGAAGGGCATTGCCTCCAAACTATATAGCTTTAAGCAAGACCCAAAATCTGTTTTGGTTGATTCTAGCAAAGTCTCATTGACAAATGGGAGTTTGTCTCGATCCGAGTCAGGATCAAGTAACGCGGATGACGTGTTAGTTAGCCTGACTGGTGACGGGGAAGTAGATCCTGTTCAAGATCTCCAAGCGCAGGTAATAGTTTTCGTCTGTTCTGTTGGCTTGAAGATGTTCCCTTTAGTATACTTGAATGCTAGATGATTATATCTGGCAAAAAGATAAGATATATCATTGGATACCTACAGTCATGGAGCCCCTTCTTAATGTTGATTGACAACTTTCCAGGTTCTCTGGTTGAAGGCTGAAGTCTGCAAGTTGCTTGAAGAGAAAAGATCAGCTCTACTTAGGTTAGTTTATTTGCTCAATATATGAGTCGAGGTACAATTTCTCTCTCTCATTATTCCTCAATATGTAATGTCTCCCGATATTCCTATTCTATGGTAGAGCTGAAGAGTTGGAGATTGCTCTCATGGAGATTGTCAAGCAAGACAACCGACGTCAATTGAGTGCCAAGGTATTCCCATAAGTTTGCCATTTGACAGTTCATTTCCCAACTATGCATATTAGCATTGTTACTTGTCTCTTATTCATCTTCTGAATTCAAATACTAGTTTCTTCGTCACTTGTGAGTACATGATTGCTTTCCTTTCTCTTTCTTCATTTCCTGCTCGTTGCTCGTTCCTCATCTTTGTGCTGATCTCGTTCGAAGGCTCATCTGTGCTAAGTTAGTTTTGACATAGTCTTAAGATGTCAAATCCTACTTGTTGTGAATGTAAACATCAGGTGGAGGAGTTAGAGCAAGAGCTGGCAGAAGTTCAAAGACACCTCTCTGATAAGCAGGAACAAGAAGGTGCAATGCTACAGGTTTGCATTTGCATGATCGATTTGTTTGTTTTTTATTTGTTTATTGCTGATACAAATGCTGAGAGTAGTTGATACTTACACTTATGAAGGTCTTGATGCGAGTGGAGCAAGAACAAAAGGTAACAGAAGATGCACGAAGATTTGCTGAGCAGGATGCAGAAGCGCAGAGATATGCTGCTCAAGTCTTGCAGGTAAACACTTCGCGCTGACTCTTACTCAAAACTTGGCTAGGGTTATTCAGATTAAAGAGCTTTTACTGTCTCTGGTTATAGCTGTGACACACCTCCCATTACACATTACTTTAGGAAAAAAAGCTTTGTATCCGTATTGACCTTGTCTGTATGTTTCAAATGACTCTATTTCGTCTTCCTTGTTTTTGTCTCTTGTTATTATCTTATAAAGAAAAATTAATTGGTCTAGGAAAAATATGAGGAAGCAGTTGCTGCACTAGCTGAGATGGAGAAGAGAGCGGTGATGGCAGAGTCAATGCTTGAAGCCACTTTGCAGTATCAATCTGGCCAACTCAAAGCACAACCTTCACCACGGTTTGTTCTTTTTACCTGAGACAAATAAATTGTGTTTTCAAGACCTACTACACATACGAAGCGTTATGACGTGTGATCCATTCGTATTCTGAATGGGATACACACAGGTCAGGGAACCAAAGTCCGTCTACCAAAAACATCAATGATCAGTTACCTGAACCTCCTCAAAGCAGGATCAGTTTGCTAGCACGTCCATTTGGGCTAGGGTGGCGCGACAAGAACAAGGTTAGTCTTCTTCTTACACCTCAACATTATCTTTCAAAACCAAATAGATTCTTCTGTTAATGACATCCACCATCATAATCATATACGATGGGCAATCAAAGTACTGGTCGTTTAGTAGAGTCAATTACATGCGATTGCAGAACACAACACCTGAGAAAACTGCGGAGCATGTTATTGAGGAAAAGCCAAAAGCAGAGGAAAAAGAGACCCACTCTGAAGCAAAAGACGTTAAACTCCACGACACCTCCTAGGTTATTATAAGACCTTTGAAGCTCTATTTCACTAAATCTTCAAATCTTAGTTGGTAAAATTGTTAATTTCGTATTTGAAGTTTTGGACATAAGCTTTTAAATACACATTCATTTTGTTGTTGGTTTGCTAAGCGTATAAAAACAATTTGAACGCAAACCAACCATTTGCATCACGACATTTCAAGAGTATTAGTTTCATTATAAACCCACATTGGCGCAAACTGTAAGGATAACAAAAATGGATTTGAAACTTGGGAAACAAAGAGGTCATATCTTCTCTTACACAAACTCTGAAACACAATTCGCATGGTCCCAATTGAGAACACAATAGTGGTTGCTAAACACAAACGTGATCTTCTTATTGATAAGTTACGCCTTCACCGTTTATAACCTCTCCAATGCGATGCGCAACATAGTCTCCATTCTTGGCTTCTCCAAGTATTCTCAAAGCCGCCTCTGGGCTAACCACCATTACCATCCCTATTCCCAGGTTAAACGTCCTTCGCATCTCACTGTCTTCTATTCTCCCAGACTATATATAACAACCAAGAAAAAAATGAACAATCAAAACATTTCAAACGAATACACCGGTAAGAGTTATCTTGAATGATATAGGTGTTCACTGAAACTTCAATTTGATTACCTGTTGGATCCATTTGAACAATGGTGGAAGTTCCCAAGCGTCAGTGTGGATAACGGCACCCAAACCATCAGGGAAAACACGGGGGATGTTGTCAGTGAAACCTCCACCTGTAATATGAGCTATCCCTTTCACTCCACCTCTGCTGATTATGTCAAGTACCTGTGTATATATAGAGAGAGTCATGAGACGGGTAACAAATGTGATCAACTTTTTGTTGACCAAAAAACAAACAAACCTGCTTCACGTAAATGACAGTGGGTGCCATTAAAGCTTCACCAAGAGTAGTTGATCCACCTGGAAGCTCATCTTTCAGCGAAAGACCGCTTCGAGCCACGACTCTGCAAACATTTGTGGTCTTCTAGTTTTAAGTCACTGGATATAGCCAACAAACTTACATTCTTCCTAGTGTCGTATATAATGACTTACTTTCTTACTAAAGAGAAGCCATTGGAGTGAACACCGCTAGATGGGAGGCCAATAAGGACATCTCCAGCGACTATGTTTTTCCCGTTTATAACCGAATCTTTCTTCACTATCCCAACTGCAAACCCACTGAGATCGTACTCTCCCTCTGCGTAAAAGTCTGGCATCTCTGCAGTCTACAAACACCAACCAAAGCAAGATTATGAAAGCAAGGACGCATAAACTACACTTTCAAAAGCTAGGTGACTGTAACATACCTCTCCACCTAGAAGAGCACAGTCTGATTGCCCACAACCATCAACAATCCCTTTAATCACCTGGAAACAATAGCATAGCATTCTACATCAATATCAAGTCTTAAAAGCAAGAAGATCAAAGGGTAAAGAGATGAAGCAACCAATCATACCTTCTCTGCAAGGTCTACATCGAGACGGCTAGTAGCAAAGTAATCAAGGAAAAACAGAGGCTTTGCACCAGAAGTAACAATATCATTCACACTCATAGCAACCTACAACAACATGAACACAAAGACAATGAGTTGTGACTAGAGGAACGGTCACAAAAAGACAGATCATTGAGTGTTTTACCAAGTCGATTCCAATGGTGTGATGGATTCCAGTCTCAAAGGCCAACTTAAGTTTAGTCCCTACACCATCGGTCCCAGCTACGAGATAAGAATCACCTGCTCCTCCCAAAACACACATGGAAATGATATTAAAAAAAACGAAAACTTTCAACATCTTCAAGGTTAAAGTTTGCAGCTTTTTGATACCTAATGGAAAGAGACCACCGAACCCGCCGATTCCAGGAGCCATCTTCGCGATTCGTCTAACGAGCTCAGTCCCTGCATCGATATCAACACCTGAACCTTTGTAACTGAGACTCTCAATGTCGCCATCTTTCTTCGACATTGATACAACATTTGTTGTCCTTCTCGTCTTCTGAGGGAAACTGACGGAGAGAGGCTTCGGAGAGGATGGAATGGCGGAGGAGAAGCGGTATCGATTGATGGAGCAGGAACCGGAGGAGAAGAAGCAAGAGGAAGATGGAGACTGCAAAAGCCTAGCTTCCATGGCTGAAACGAGAATAGATTAATGATAATCAAAAACAGGTTAAGCGAGTAAGATAAAGAGTTTAAAAAGACGTCGACGGTGAAGGGAGGAGCCTTACCGGAGAGAGACTGATATTGAGGAGCGACGCCGGAAAAGAAAAGGACTGAGCAGAGTTTGTGTCTGAAGCTAAAACAAAAATAAATTAAAACAAAAAGGGTTTTAAAACCAAAACCCTAACTCAGCCCAGTTTACTATTTGTTTTTGTTTTTTCACTTCCACAATTAACATAGACTAAACAAATACTGTATTCCATATCAGATAAAAAAAATTAGAGGAAGACAAAAAAACTATTAATTATTTTCATATATTTCTATAATATTTTTTTTAAATCATAATAAATTTTTAGATCTATCAATTAAAAAGTTTCATTAATAAGTTTTTTTTTTCAAATGACTCCATATTCAAATTACAATGATGGGTTTATTTATTCCTGTATTAGGTGAAGAAGAGATGCATGTTATAGTACAATTTTTCATTTTTTGCTTTGAGTGAGGCTTAGAAACAAAAATTCTTTAACATTGTGACATGTTTATGGTCTTGGAGGGCAGATTTCATTTGCTAATATAAACTTACTTCCAATCCCTTCTCAAACAACTACTTTGACAAATACAAACAAAATGATAGCAAACACAGTTGCAAACATCTAACGCCGCCATAAATAAACACAGAGAGTCACACACACACACACACACACGCCGCCATGTTAATCTTTCCCATCTTCTTCATTTGTTCCATCCCTCACATTCCTACAACATCACAACCAAACCAAACAAATGTCTTTTAGTTCAATCCAAAGTTGATATATAAGAAGATAGAGAGCCCTTGGAAGCTTTTACCTCCAAGATGATGTTAGGTTCCTAGTTTTCCTATCTAGCTGCAGATTTTCCAGCGCTGCTGAAGCTCTCGTTACCTCTTCACTCCCATCTTCACTGTCATATCTCCAACTGTGTTCCTCTTTTCTGTACCCAGAGGTAGGGCCTGAAAGAATCTTAGAATCAAAATAGAGATTTCAAGAAGAAACTCAGGAGAAATAAATAAAGGAAAGGATGACTCACCCGATGCAGATATTGACCTGCACATTATGAGTGAATCAAGCATGTCAGACTCAGAAGCAACATGAAATAAAAAGAGAATTTAGATCTTTGATTCGGCATGACATGGTGTTGTTGACGGTGCGTACCTTCGTTGAGGAGGTAGGCTCTCAGAGGCAGATGATGTACGAGGAGGATTTCTTGAGTCAAGGCTTGATGAGGACTCTGTTTCTGACTCTCTCCTTGAGCTACCACCACCACCACCTAAAGCCTGTGTTATGTTCCGAGGAAATATTCAAACACACATGAAAGCCTGATAGGAATACAGCAAGACAATGATTATGGTTTCACTATGAAAGAATGGAATGATCCTTTGATGTAAAGAGGATTCACCAAACTTGTAGCTAAAATTTACTTAAGAAAAAGTGTGAGCTAGTGTGAACAAAAGTTACTGTTTAGAAAGCCTGAATCAATGTAACTGCTCATCTTCACTTACAGAATAAAAAACTGAAAACACTTAGATCCTCGAGATCTATTGTAATTTGTTTGAAGAATCGTTGTAAAGCTTGTAAACAGAGAGCATAAGTTATGTGGTTCAGACAACTTCACAAGGAGAAAAAGAAAAGGAGAGTACCTCAAACTTGAAGAATCCATCAAGAACATCAAGAAGGAGTGGTTTGCTATCTCCGTTTCTGTTGAGCTCATGTCCACTGTTGCTACTAAAATCATGTAACTCAGACCTCCATGAATCTTTTGGCTTTTGCATAGGTAAGGGAGAAGAGTTTATAGACAATCCTCTGAGTGAAATAAAAATCAAATAAAATGGATTTTAGCTTGGTTACCAAATTACATTCAGGCTGATAAACTTTGAGTGTGTGGTTAAGCTGCGCCCAGTCCAAGTATTCGCATACCAAAGCAGACAGCAACCTGCCTGCATTTCAACAATTTTTAAAAATGTGAATGAATCAAATGCAAGATTTTCAAACCAAGACATGTTATTTACATCTCCTCAAAGAGAAAAAGAAGTGAAGAGAGAGAGAGATAGTAAAAGCTAAAGACTTGAGGTGAGGAAAGACCTGAAGGAGAAGCATGAAGACGCCTAGCACGATCATTGCAGCTTCCTAACAAAGCTGGAGGCAAGCCTTCGCTGTTAGCAATCACTCGATCCTCTTCTTCAATTGCTTCAAACACACTCGCACGTAGCTCAGCCTAGTAAAGGAGGGGAAACTAAGGTTATATCAAGCAATGCAAGAGATAAAGACTTGTGCAAACTGACCGTAAAGGTTACAACTTTATTATTTCTAAAAGACTTGAGGAGGATTCACATGAATGCATAACTAAGACATTCGATCTACTAGCCAAAGATCTGGAGGAAGCGAGAAAGTTTCTTTCTTTCTTTCTTTTGTTTGAGTCAAGGGAGGAGAAAAGGGGGTGGTTACCCGGATCTTAGCGAGGACACCTTTCTTCTCGAGGGTTCGAGTGACCAATGTCTTGAGATCCATCATCTCTCTCGTGTAATCGTCCATTTCGAAACACGAGGCTGCTTCCGACAAAAGAGTTTTACTTTTCAAGTTTAAAATGAAAGAAAGAGAACAAGACGAAGAGACAAATGAAATTCAAAAAAGAAAATAGCGCACTAGTGACAAATTTTTGATTAGTTCTAACTCAAATCTCTGTTTTGGAACTCTAAACAAAAACAATTAACAGATACTAGTAGATACTGTTAGATGTTTACTTCTGTAAGAAATTTAAAAAAAAAGTGTGAATTTTTCAAATACCTGGCAACAACAACAGATTGTTGTTTCCTCCTTTGATTGTGATCTCAAAAACAACTTTAGTAGTCACACTACTCCGATATTTTCAGACAAACCGAAGTTTCTTAAAAGAGACTTAAGAGAAGTTCAGCCAAAACATGTTACAAAAACAAAAAAGGATAACTCAAAAAACATATGACTATAAGCTGCATTTGATTAGAAACCCACTTAATCAATCCTTCCCTTCTTCTTTTTCATTTGTTCCACCTCTCACATTCCTATTACAAACACAAAAACAAAACCATCAACACATTCAACCTTTTTTCCTTTTTTTTTTTGATTTCAATCCCAACTAGTAAAGAGGTTTACCTCCAAGACGATGTCAAGCTCCGAGTTTTCCTATCCAGCTGCATCTTCATCACCTCTTCTATCTGCAAAGGTCTTATTTGGTATCAGATATCATAAAAGAGTAAAGATCTTTTTTTTTAGTGTGCTTAAGATGGAGATATGTGTGTAGCTTTGTAAGTTATCAGAAGCAGATGATCTGTGAGGAGGATTTGTAGACTCAAGGCTCGATGAAAACTTTGTTTCTGATTATTTCCTTGAATTACCACCATTCATGATCACTAAACCTGAGCAGAATACAAAGACTTTTTAACCTCCTAACTAAGACACCTAAGAACAAGAGTTATGTACTTGCAAAGAGGTGAGGTATGAACTATGAAAAGTACAAGTTTGAGCTCTTCTTAGAGGGTGGTGCATGTTTTGTAAAGATTGAATGTGTCACCAATAGAATGGAAAAATGAAAACGTATAAGAAAGGAGAGTACCTCGAATTTCAAGAATCTTTCAAGAAGGAGTGGTCCGCTTCTGTTGAGCTCGCGCGTAACCATTGCTGCTAATTAATAAAGACGCAGCTAGTTCAGACTTCCAAGAGTCATTTTGCTGTAAATAGGGTTTCAATCACAATGCAGATGACAACAAGATTAGTAAGAACCTCAATATTCATATGCCACGTCCACACCCACACACACAGAAGAAGAAAAGAAACATATTTTAATGATAACAACTGAAGTGAGAAAGAGAGAGACATAAAAGCTAAAAACTTTGGTTAAAGACCTGAAGGAGAAGCATGAAGCCGCCTTGCACGAACGATTACAGCTTCTCAACCACTTTATCATCATCTTCAATTGCCACAAACACATTCGCACGTGGCTCACCCTACAAAGCAACTGATCCATATACTCCTATCCTTACACTTTTGCATTTCACATTACGTATAAACAAACAGCACCTAATGTTCTAAAAAAAAAAGAACGAAACTTTGGATCAACATCAGGGATTCAAGGTGCATACATAAACAAATGATGTGAACCCAGTAACCATAGAGAAGTATAGTTTTATCTTATCAACTGAACTGAAAGGTCGAAACAAGTGTAGAAAAACGCAAAAGTGAAACTTACCCGGATCTTAGCGAGAACACCCTTCTTCTCAAGGTACTATGCTCTTGACATCCATCACCTCTCTAGTGTAATCGTCCATTTGTTACACCAACCAATTCAAATCAAAAGTGTGAAAAACTTTAGTGAAGAATTTGAAGATGGGCTAAAGAAAGACGTTGAAGGAGAAAAATAAATAAAACAGTAAAAACAAATAGTTTCCTAAATTACTCCCTACAAGATTGTTAGTTTCTATTCTAGTCTAAGATTTTAAAATTAGGAAATATCCCCCCCCCCCCTCAATTAATGTGGAAATGATTTAATTTACTTTGTTGTTATTTTAAGAAAGAATTTAATTTGGGACTGGAAGAAGAGTAACTCTAAAGATTCAATTGGATCGTTGAAGGATACACGAACACATTTGAGAGTTCATGGATTCTAATAACTAGGGAGATGATTAGAAATGTGAAGTTTGGTCCAATTTTGTCAAGCATATGACAAAGGAAGAATCTGTACTTAAGGTTATGGTAGAGAACTTGCTGCTTCTTTGTACAGATAAGGTCGCATGCAAACTAAAGATGTAATAAGAATCATGAATAGCCGGTGGTGTTTGACTATCTAACAAAATGTGAACATGATGAGTAAGTTACTTAATTAAGTTTTATAAACTCAAAACTATTACTCACTGTTTTTTTGTATACCCAAATGGAAACATTAGGAACAATGAGGTGATTAAAGAGGATTCGTTTTCACACTCCGATTGGACTAGTGACAAGAGCATAATGCCATTCAAATTAAAGTAACCACGAAAAAATATATGCATATAGCATTAGAAATCACTTTTCAAGCTAATCATTCATCAGAATACTTCTAGAAGATCCATGCACTAAATTATGCTTTCATGAGAACAAGTGGTACTTTTTTTGTTCACTCTACTGTTTACTTACTTTTACTTAAATTGGCAGAAGTTCTTCCAGGCTTAAACGAACCTTATATGTACCTTTCTCTTTATATGTGAGATTGATTCTCTCTAAAACTTTCCACGTACAATATTCGCAGGGATCAGATGAAGAGTGCATAATATTCGTGTTCACCCTGGAGCTTACTATATATGTAGACAAATTTAGTTATACCACAATCATGCATATATACGATGTCTGCAGGCAGCATATATACTAAGGTAAAATACTACATGAGTTATTTCGGTTGACGTTTCCACCAATCCTATAAATGCTATTTTTTATCACTGGTGCACTGATATGAGTGTCTAAGCTAAAGTGGTTAATTAATAACATAGATGAAACCATCTAAAGATAGCTACTACAAAACGAGTGTAAAACATGGGAACTACAAAACAAAAAATAATTATAGGATTTGAGATAAATTAGGTTGCCTGCAAAAGGTAGTGATACCCACACAAATGAGAAACCAATAGTAAGTCTCTTTTGAGGTTTAATACTATACTAGATGATAACCCGCGCATGTGTGGAGTGGATTTTTTATATTAATGTTTATTTATTAAATAGTTTTAACATTTTGAAATATTACCATCTTTATCTTTATCGATTGTAAAATGACGAATACAAATGTTGGTATCTAAAATGTATCATCGTCGTTGAAGAGTTAACGTATTACATCTCACTTTAATTATTTTTAAGACTCATATGCACAAAATGAAATTAGGTTATGCGGCTGATACAAATCACCAAAACTAGATAGACAATATCGATTGTAAAATGAAGAAACAGGATTAGGTTTTCTGCTCTCGATTTGTTTACTATTGACTCTCCATAAGTGATTTCATTTTTTACTTCTATAAAATTGTACTTTTGTTCTCATTTCTGTTTTACTGATATGAGTTTTGTTTCTTTTTTTAACTTCTTCTGAGAATTCAGTGAATTACATAAGTGTCAAATTAAAAAATAGACCTCTGTAAAAATTAGTTCCACTCCAGATATATATATAAAAATCAAAATTTTGAAGAAAATCACCGGTAAACTCTATTCACAGGTTAGTGTTCAAATCAATTATATCAAGCTGTTATAAAATATAAGTACATAGTCAAAATATAAATGTATGTATAGTATATATTCACCATTTTGGTCTAAAAATCATTTAACTCTAGAACAACAAAACAAATTACTTATTTCACTAACCTACACTTTTGAAGTTTAATTACTTAACAGTATACCGATAAAAAAATATATAATACTTTATCATTGTAGTATATGTAAACTATGCAAACTAAGAATTATTTGATTTAATAAATGATAAACCATAAAACTTATAATAAATAGTCCAAATATCTCATTCTTACATTTATAATAGCTAGATAGGGTATTAGGGAGAAACAAATATTAGACGAATGATCAAATCTCTCATTCTTCGAACAAACTAAAAAAGAGGTGAATGGAATCTTGTCTTGATTTTCATTAAAAAAATTTAGGAATAAAAATTAAGACTAAATTACTTAATCTGAATGAAATAATATATATATATATATAGTGCTTTCAATATTAAAATCACTTCGATTTGAAGAACTGTGTTTCTGGGATTGTTGGGATCAAATAACATATTAAAAACCACATATTTAAAAATAATTTGTACATAAAAGTATATACATTATAGTAAACACATAAGCCAAACCGATACCTAGCTTTTGTTTATTTGCAATCATGTTTTTAGTAAATAAATTAAAACAATTATTTTATCTACATTATATGGTATATAATTAAACTTTATTGATATTGACATATATATAGTATATGTTAATATAAATATCTTTATTAACATTTGTATATTTTCTGTAACACAAATTTAAACTGTTAATCACAAAACTTTAAATGTGAGATTTTCAATACAAATTTCAATATTAAAATATTAAGTTCTCAATAAATTTTCAATGGAAATTTTGAAATTAACATATCTACTCTATTAAAATAGAGTCCTAATTTTATCTACTGTGAAATGTTGTCAATTAAAATTGGACCTATTCTAAATACTACCATTTATTATACACGCAAGACACATATCACTTATGTTAACCAAGTTACTTAATTTAAACCAACTTTACACAAACCATATGCTCCGTTTTTCTACTTATACAATAACAATACAAATTTCAATTAGTATTGATAACTAAACCGATCTTATCAAAACATTACTTTGCTAAGCGTTTGTTTGTTTTTGCCTATAAGATCGCTTCAAGATTGACTACAAGTGACATCAGCTTAATATACAACGTAATCAAATCAATTCATATTTGTTCATCTTTCATCGTAATATATGAAAAAAAAATATGTTAATATGTTTAAACTAATTCTAATAATGTTTGATGACAATTTTGCTGACTAATAACTTAATTAGGAATAGATTTGCAAAAAAGGTATTTTTTATTTTAATATTCAGTTATGTTTAAATTAATTAACTTGACTAATTAATACCATTTTATGTTCATTTAATTGATCTAAATTTGTTGAAAATTTAGTAAAATAATAACTACATATAATAAATAATTGCATATCTAAAACAATCTTCAAAATATTTATTTATTCTATTAAAACAAAAGTACAAAAAGTCTATTGTACAAAAGTATAACTATTTCAATAATTACTCAATATGACATATTTGATTATTTACAAATCATTCAAATATATATCATTTCTAGAAATTTTATAATTTATAAAGATGATAATAACAAAGTAGTTTACCTATAAATTTAAATTTTATTTGTAATGAAAAAGATCAAACACAATCTTAATAAAATTTTAAATATATTTCTAAAATAATGCATTAATTAATTTCATAATTAGTAACATAATATTATTATAAATTAATATTAACTAAAAATTTATTTGAAAATAAAAATAAAATAAAATTAATATTAATAACAAATCAGTTTTGACTATAAATTTAATGTTTATATATCATGATAACAAAATTTGCTAAAAATATATAAAAAAAAAACAAATATTTTTAATAAAATATTTCAATAGTTTAGTATAAGAGTGAAAGTCATAAAACATCAAAAAAACATTATATATCGATAATATTAGCTCAAATAATAGGATAGTGTTACCATGTATAAAAATAAAGAAAATAATAAGTTTGAATTAATTAAACCGAATAATGTATTTACTTATAAAATTCTGCAACATACTAAAATGATAGATGATAAAATATATATTTTTCAAACACAATATGAAAAATTAAATTAGTCTTAGAAAATATCATTTTATAGTATAAATAAATAAAATTTTGAAAAATGTGTGTACAAACTGTAGAAATTATAAAAACATATTTATAAGTGATTTTCTATTTAATTATTTCTGATTATGAATTTATTGTACCGAAATCAAAATATACTATTATACAATAATAATTACTCACGAAATTTAATGTAAAAATCATTATATTTTAATGGTGTTAAGATTATATTATTATACATATAACACTGAAATGTAAATATAAATAGTTAATATCAAATTTATATATTTATAAAATTAAAAATATCCGCACGGATACGTGCGGGTCAAACTCTAGTTTATATATATAACTAGGGTCGGCCCGCCCTACGGGCGGGATATTAGTTAATTTGATATTCACTAAATGCTCGAGTTGAAATTTGTTTTAAGATTCAAGAATTTGGTTATCTGTTATGTCTTACTTATTAGTATGCGGTGGTATAGTTGTTTTTCGATTATTATTGCTTTGGTATTGTATCAAATTAACTAATTGTCCAACTCATAATTATAGATGTACAAATGTGGATTTGTAATAAAGTTTGATGACAATACTGTTTTTTTTTTTAATTCTTATTCATAGTGGAGTGTGCATGTGTCAGAAAGAGGCCTATAACAACTTTTATGTTTTTGTGTATGGATTTTAAATATATATTATTTTGTATAATGCATACTTGCTCTACAACATTTGCTTGTAGACTAAAAAAATTGTTTTCTATATTTTTAAAAGAGAAAATATTTAGTCTAGAATATAACATGGACATATGTATTGACTATATATAGAAGTTGGATGTTATTTTAAAATGACATATGTAAAGAGATTTTTCAACCATTACTTCACTGGCACAAAACATTTATAACTGTAAATACCTTCTTTTAAAAGTAAAACTAATAAAAGCGTGTACAACAAATGTATTTTGATATATATTATATGCATCAAGTTATAAAAGTTGGAAATATTGCAAAACTGTTTGGAGCAAAGTTTTAAACTTCACGATCTTCATCTTGACGTCAGTTCAGTGTCGGTCCTGGCCACAATCAGAAGAAGCATGGGCTTCCAGCTGACACGATAATAAGTATTTTCGCGGCCACATATTTATAAAAAGTGACTTTAGCCTAATGGTTCTAAGAGAAATTACCAGTGTTAGAGGTGCTGGATTCAATTACCCTTAACTGCATTCATTTATTTTGGCCCTAAATATAAAATGGGACAGGTGTCACTCCCAGAACGCACGAATTGATGACGTGGCTTCACGGGAGAGAGGTGAACATTTCTTTATATATATAGATATGAATATTTATTAATGACACTTCATATTTATACGATTTATGTTCATTTGTATCTTGTTTGAACAAAAAAAATTAAAAAATTGATCACAAAATTTTTAATGTGGGACTCTTACAATTTTTTAGTAATTTATACTCGTTTAAAAAAACCAAAAATATAACATATAAGAAAAACATCTAAATTTTTATTATATTTTTAATATGATTATTTATTTTTTTAATAATATAAAATTAAAAAAGGATACAAAATATGTTATCAAGGATGTATTAGTTATAATCATTAATTGTGGTATATATAGTAATAATATTAGGTAATTTCGTAGCTTTTATTTAAAGAAAGAATTAAAAATATTCTTTTGTACACTATTAATTAATATGATAGTTAGTTTAATAAAAATATAATATATATTTATATGAACCAACTTATTTTTTTAAAGATTCTAAAAATTATTATAATGATAACATTTGGCTACGAAAACATATTGTAATGCTATAGGATTGATATAAATGGGATATCTAGATGAATCCAAATAGGCAAGTATGCTACGATTTTCAGCAGATTGCTACTGCACTTTCGAAGTGCATCATGAAAAATATACACGAGTGTTTATCTAGGTCCCAAATTAAGAATGATTGTAGAGTATACAATGTGTGCATGATGTAGTACCTTTTTAATTTATGTTAATATCAACTACTTTATAGAGATATCAAATTCAACAAAGACATCTTATATCACGCAAAAGAGATACGCAAATTATCTAAATTAGAACGATCAACAGTGGATAACTGGCACATTACATGCGGTCGCTGAGTAGCTGAATGTGAGTAAAAATATTTTCTTATTTGATCTTTTGACGTTTTAAAGTTTGCTAACATGGTGTTGTGGAGCCGTGACTCTCTGATATATGATTGTCAGGTCAAATTAATTGGGCTAATTAAATCATTGGCATTCAACGATAACGTAGTGACAAATTGTATTCTACTACCGCTGATCTCTTTTTAGGCCAACAACAAATTAAATATACTAGGGTCTTTGTCCGGGCTACGCCCGGGTAAATTTCATCTTATAATTATTAATTAATTTTAGCTTGTTTATTTTTTATAAAAGCATGTATATATATTATTTCAAAATTGACTACCAAAAATATAAGTAATAATACGCAAATTAATTTATTATGTTGTCCAACGAATTTGAAATGAATAAACTCAGAGATTGATTGGTAATGGTGGTAAATGTTTTACACATTCACTTTTTCTATAAATTTGTTTTTTTTTAAACAATCATAATTTAGCTTTTAAAATTAAAGATACAGTATATTTTTTTTTAGAAATAATATATTAGTTTTCAAAATCAACTTTTCTAAAGATTTAATTCAGTGCTTTGAAAATAAATATATAACAAAACAATTAAAGCCGAAAAAAACAATTCACAGATTATTTTCTAAAGTAAAACCAAAAACAAAATCCACAGAACAACCTCTCACTCTTTGTTGTTTATTTATTATTAAAATTAACAAAAAAGTGATGAATAGTCAATATTTTTAAGTTTCAGCTAAAATTTTGGGAAATTGTCAAAAATACAATTTTCAAAGTACTACTTTTCATGTTTACACTAACCAATTTTACCCTCATATTTAATGAAAGATAAAAGACATTTATAACCTTTTGATTAACTTTGACAAAAAAAATATATGATTAACTAATCTAAACTTAAAACATCAACTCAGAACCCTAAATCATCAACTCTAAACCTTAAACCATGAAACATCAACTCTAAACTCTAAACCCCGAAACATCAACTCTAAACCCTAAATCCTAAACCTTCAAATTTAAACCCTAAAACATCAACTCTAAACCCTAAAAGTAAACCCTAAACTCAAAATCTAAACTTAAAACATCAACTTTAAACCCTAAATCATCAACTCTAAACCCTAAACCATGAAACATCAACTCTAAAACCTAAATCCCGAAACGTCAACTCTAAATCCTAAACTCTAAACCTTCAGATCTAAACCCTAAATCATCAACTCTAAACCCTAAATTTAAACCCTAAACCCTATATTTTACTGAAATTTGAACCCTAAACCCTAAACCCCTAAACCTTCAAATCTAAACCCTAGGGTTTAGGATTTAGGGTTTTGAGTTTAAGGTTTAGAGTTGAAGGTTTAGGGTTTAGAGTTGATGTTTTAGGGTTTAGGGTTAATTTTTTAGGGTTTAGAGTTTACTTTTTAGGGTAAAGTGTTGATAGTTTAAGGTTTAGTGTTGATGGTTTAGGGTTTAGAGTTGAAGTTTAAGGTTTAGGGTCTAGAGTTGATGTTTCGGGGTATAGGGTTTCAAGTTGATGTTTCAGGATTTATAGTTCATATTTAAAGAAAAAAGGATTTAGGATTGATGGTTTTGGGCTTAGCGTTTGTATTTTCAAAAAAAAAAAAGTTTATGATTAATGGTTTAGGGTTTAGAGTTGAGTTTTGAGTAATTAACCCCTTCAGACAAAAATATTTATATTGGGATATTTAGATAATGGTTAATTTTTTTTAAAAATAGTTTTTGTTGATTTAAGTGATTGAAAATTAGTTTAAAGTTCTCAAACACTTATTTGTGTTTAATCTAAATACTTATTTATCTGATTATGATTTTTTTTCTCGATGCCACACACCAGATTTTATATTATATATTATAAATACATAGTTTGATTGTTAATTTGTATTTTAATAAATTTCAAATTAATCTTTTCGTGACTTCTTAAAAAATATTCTCAACAAAATATTTTGCATAAGATATTGTGAACGTTTCTTATATATTACTTTAAAAACTTCTGTAATACTCATTTATTTCTGAAGCTTTTTGAAATTAAATTTTCACAGTTTTCTTATTAGCTATAAAACAATACTCACAACACAGTTAATTTCAATCTATATTTTTATATGATCTACTATACTAAAATTAAAAATTGCTACCAAGCATGGACAATGGCCAAACAGCCGTAAGAACACCATTTTAAACAACAATTCTTCATGCAGCAACATTAGCTCCTCCAGCTAAGAAGCTTAACTGTTAAAACTTCCCCTTCTTCCGAACATATAACACTTTTGATGTGCTGAGCACCAAAATTTTTGTGGATCACTATCTTTCATAGAAGAAGTTTGAAGCATATCTCCACTGTTCTTGTAAAAGAATTTCCCGTCTTTCAGAAAAACCTCAGAAGCTTGCCTTTCCATATACACAAAGCATAATCATGTCAACAAAAAGAAATATATACTAACCAGACCAAGGTACTTAATTAATGTTGAAGTTTCAACCGAGACACTTCTTCACAAGTTTTACTTCTTTCTCCTTGCCAATATCAAACCTGTAACATTTCAATCAAACACATCTAAGTTTATTTTTGATTGGCACAAACCTTTTGACATAAATGGGGGAAAGGAGCCTGTGAGAAGTAATTACCAGTAGAAGGTCTCTACTCTGGAAGTGGAGCAACTTATAGTAAAAATGAAGGTTATGTCCATACCGATGTCAAAGGTCACAAACCTTTACCAACCTCATCTGCTCTTGTCCAAGCTCGAGATCCCACCTGGAATTCACGGTTTCATGTTTCTTGATATCAAAGAATGATATATAACTTATCTTTACCTCACCAAAGTCTAAGAGTTTCTGCCTGTGATTGAAACAAAGGGGATTTATCATACAACATAAGATCACGACAACACAATAACACCAGAAGTTTTGAGATCAAAACACTAACAGGTAACACCTTTGCTCCACGAGCACTGCACAGCCTGCGAGCTTTCACCTGGTACCAAATATTTTGTAAAATTTATGTAACTTAAGAGCAGCTTCGTTTGGGGTTCCTCAGATCAAGAACTGAAATTTATCTAAAAATCCCAACAATGTGTAACTCAGAGCGAGATCATTCTCTCCGGTTGCATCCATTTGAAGGGAATGGATTTCTCAACAACCATTTTACCACAAAATCCCAAGATCGTGGGCTCTAGAGTTTTGTTGTTGAAACTGACAGATCTCTTAACCAGGAGTCTAGATCAGCCTCCATGTCATATTCAACATATCCCACAATACAATAGTGAGATTCTGACTTGAAGTGAAACATCAAGAATTTGTAATGTCTGACTCATACATGTTTGTATATATATACATAAACCCAAAAAAAACATGAAAATAAACTACAAACATAGAAAGAAGCGCATTTCACACACAACGTCTGAACAATAGATTCAGCCAAAGAACAAAGATTGGAAAAAAAAATCAGAACTTCTCAAATCTATAAAAACAGAGCAAATCACTGAGAAGATTTAGTCTTAGTCAAGATGAATAAGTACCTTGAATATACCACCAGAAATGTATTTACAACTGCATTTTCCCTTTTTGTTGAGCAAGCTGCGAAAACAGAGAGAGAGAGAGAGAGTGATGAAAGATGGCAAAAAAGAGACTGGATAACACTATATATAATCAGAGAAAAGTTGAAAAACTTGAGTCAATGAAATAATTAATTTAGTTTTAGGGACCTCTATGTACGTAGCTCTGGTTTCCATGTGGGTAAATGGAATCTGTCAGACCCTTGTGGCTGCAGATGCATCTTTCCAATACAAATCTGGACAATTCTCTAAATAACATGCCACATCCATCACATAACTGAAAGGAAAAAATATTTTGAATGGACAATGAAATCATTAGGGAAGTAGTAGAAGCTAAGTTGCTGGAATTAATAAAAAAAAAGAAGGAATCTGATGAAGTGCAGAGATGAATATATGAAAGGCATACGTGTTGGTTCATGCCAAACTCAAAATCAGCATCACCACACACAGCCAAATAAAATTAACATCACCATGCATCCGACACGAAACAAATATGAACACTTTATGTTACAAATCACTCTTAGGGCCAACTTCTTTGAGGGATTAACCATACCTGCTGAGAAACGATTTCCGAAGACTGATCCAGAAGGAGTTTTCTCGACATTCTCGTACTTTGCTGAGATCGACTAAAGCAAGCCGCATTCAGTGGATCTTAATTTTTTTTTTTTGATTAATCAGTGGATCTTAATTTCCGGCGGAGATTGATAGGGTTTTTTCATCGCTAGATATAGAGAGAGCAGAGAAAGAGGAGTCGAAGAGGATTCATGGGCGAAGTTAATGAAAAAAATTAGATAAACTGTAGAGAATGAGAAATCGGAAAGGTCATCAAAAAGAAAAACAATATCGTCGGTTGGTTAGACTGAAGAACGCTGACATGGCACAATACAATAGTGTGATTGGTCTGAATATTTTTGCATACGTGGACACTCTCCCTATTAAGCTTATTTAACTTTTAGTATAGTATAGATTTTTCAACATATTAAAGCTCTGAATATTACAAACCACTGCACCACACCATAGTTAATAATAATAAAAGTTACTACAAATACATATTTATCTATATGTTTCTGTTACTATTAGGACTGCTCTTCAGTTGTACTACAATTATTCCGCATGTGAACCATTTCCTTGAATTAGAAGACCACACGGTTTGAGTTATGTCATTAATCATTATGTGTGTTACTCTAAAGCAGGAACCAAAAGAGGGTACCACGAATTGTCAGAACTGAAAGGAATGGTTAAGAGCACGTGTTTGTTTCGAGAGAGGTATTTTTAACTTTTTTTGGTTGATAAAGAAGAATCAGTTTTGGCTTTCGGAAATGAGGAAGGACAGTCACCACGTCGCCCAAAACTGTTCCCACACCTTTATAACCATATGCGTCAAACATTAAACCGAAAAACGTTAAAACCAAAATTTATTATTTTTATTGATGGACAAAGACATTAATTATCATCAAAGTATATGGTTGAATTAAATCCTCAATTATTTAACGTTATAACGTGCTTCATGCGTTTCCAGTCGTTTCTCTATCGCTCTTTTAAAGATTTATCTTTGTACCAACAACCCACCCCATAATTATTAATCTGTGCAATCGTTTCTCGCTCGCATACATTGTCAAAATTTTAAGATCCTCCCACGGTATGGATACTGACTACTGTAGTTAACCTACGTACATCTATATGCATGGTTAATGAATTAGTGAGTTAAAATTATATGCAGAATGTACTATGCGATGGAAACCAAAGGTTATGGTAAATTAGTATAATTAATAATAGCATAACTGATACAACCATAAAGAAGTTAGATCCGTAAAAAACATCTCAGTTTTTAGAGCTTAAACTATAACGTTTGGTTTGGAGTGTGCGTGACTCCAAAATGGATTATGATTATGGTAGATTAAAAATAATTAAGAGTTTAGTTTATTGTGCACTGCAAGTTACTTTATAAAAACATTTAAAAGTTACTTTTACGATTTTACCTAATATAGAGATATCTCCTGGTGGAGAGAAACAATAACAGTCTTACCAAATAAGGAAAGGATAGATTCCTTAAAATATGTTTTCGGCAATCTGGATAAATTGAACGGTTGAGATTTGTAAAACAGCTTATCATCAAATCTATCAAAATTATTGAATAAGAGATGTAGATTGGTGAGTGGTCGAATACGTGACAATTGACGTAACCCCACTGTCCGTCTGTCTCCATTAAGGTTTCTCTCTCTTACTCGAAATAAATAAATCGTAGCTAGTTGGCATATTGGACCCATTCTTGATTTTGGACCTCGACGTGTAAACATCACACCCTCTCTCTTTTTTTTTGTCAATCACACCCTCTCTCTTATTCCTTATTTCATTGACTATATACAATCACTCAATTGTTTATGTTTTTATTTTTGAAAAATCATTTGTTTTTTTTTGAAAAATCATTTGTTGTTTTTTTAAAAAAAATCATTTGTTATGTTGTGGTCTAGATTATCTTTCTATTCCTCCAACTAGTTGGAATTGAAGATGCAATCCCATTACTAAAAGAAAAGATTGAGGAATGAATGTGTGAGAATGGTTAAAACTTTGATAATATGTGTTGATTGTTTCTTCAAGTCTATTCTCCAAATTTAGTTTACAGATTTATATGTCGTAAGAAATTGTATTAGAATTCAATGCTTATCGGAAAATTTATAAAAGAAATATTTTAAAATATTACATTGTTGGAAAAAAATTACAACTTGAATTTAGTTTTTACTTATTAAACCACAATAGCTGTAAAAGAATTTACAATCTTTTCTTAAAATGTCATATCAAACTAGTAAGAAAATCTTTCCAAAAACAGTTGATATTTTTAAAACAAAATAATTATAATAACTTTTAGCACTAAAGATTTATCTATATTATTAAAACTGAAGTACCTTTAATACTGTTTGGAAACAAAGATAAAAAAAAATGAGAATTGTTTGGAAACATGAATAACAGATTTATTACTTTCTTTTATTTACACATTTAATCATTACATTTATAATAAATGACATATTTCCTTTTTGTATTTTTTTATTTACAGATTATGCCACTACATTTAAAATCAATTTAAATTAATTAATTACAATGGTTGTTGTTTCTTTATAGTGAAAATAAAAACACAACTGAAATATATAGTATATATTATATAAAAGAATTTTAAATATATCATTACTTTATTTAGTTTAATCAAATAAAAAAAATCGAGAGTTCAATTTTCAAGAAAATAAAATATCATAAAATTAAAAATAATTCATAGAAAACTAATGCAAAAATTAAAATTTTAGGTATTTTTTTTTCTTTTGAAAATAAATTCACAAAAAAACAACAGATCAATATATGAATAGTACAATTACATCAAATTGCATTAAGTTATAAAAAATAATATAATATTATGTATAAATAAAAAAAATTATCAAACATCTATATTATAAAATAATATATTCTATTCTATATGTATGAATTTTTTTTTATCAAACTAGTGGTTTATGATTTTATGTTAAACAAAAATTAAATCAAGCACCCGCGCGGGGGCGCGGGTCAAGTTCTAGTTCAGATTAAAATTCAGAAGAGGATACATTGTTTTACCACAAAGCCGGAACTCAAAAAAAAGACTAGAGACTTGAATTCTAGTAAAAAGAGAGGCTTACCTCAATATTCGAAGAGAGCAAAGAACTAAACCAAAAATTAAAAACCATGATAAAAATAAGGTCGAAAACAAAATCGAAATGCATAAGACTCATAACACTGAACACAAGAAAGCTGGAGCAACACCTAGCACCGACACAACCACAATCAGCAAAAAGTGAATACAAGAACCACTGAGGATAGTAAACCAAAAAATGAGGCGCCTGAAAACTAGGCATAGTGTCTAGAGAGCCAAGAACTTGAGATAGCAAAAGGACAAGAATAATTTTGAAGAGCATTTGGAGATTCGACAAAGAGGACATTCACTCTTATATGCGGACGGAGAGATCCAGCCATAGCCACTTACAGACAAGGGACAAGACACTTCCTCGCAAAAGAAGAACCAAAATACAAAACCAATGTGACGTCTTTAGCTCTCTCCAAAACCGTCAAAGCAAAATAGAAGAACTAGTAGATGATGTCACAACAGCCTTATGTCCAAGAGACGAACTCCAAAACACACTTAAGCAGGAACAAGAAACTCATAGTTAGAATATCTAGGCCAGAGAGGCCGGTTCAAACACCAGAGATCAAAACTGGAGGAAAGCTGAGAACAACACTAGAGCCCGCACTGAAGCAGAACTTCAATGATACCAAATGGTACTGATGCTACAACCTATAAGCCAGTACCAAAGCAGAACTTCAGTGATACAGATGCTACAACCCAAACACAACTGAAAAGACCACCTCCATTAAAGAAGGTCTATAACCACTAAAGCTAATAGTACCCGCTCTGACTCCAAAGAAGCGACTACATACAAAATAATTGTAATGATAATTATGATAATTTGTTTTAGATATATATATATATATATATATATATATATATATATATAATATAAATTCTGCTGTCAAAAGAAACACATATATACCTTTTTCACACGTATGATAGATCTGGTTTTAATCGCTTCTTTGTTATTTTGTTAGGTTGTTTTCCAAGTCATAACGTTATTTTTTTATTAATTGTATTTTTTTATTTATTTCCTGCTGAATTTATGAATCTGAATGACAATACGAGAAACAATTACATAAGATATGCGGTACGTTTCTAACGGTAACATAAATATATAAATATATATGTATACGTAGAAATTTTTTTTAACAATTAACTGGGGTGTAGTTGATATTTTTGGAAGAGAATAAGGAGCAAACAAATAGTTTGAAATTTTTTTGGAAGAGAATGTAAAATCTTTGATATTTCCCGGCTGACTAATTTATTTGATATTTTTATCATAGATGATAGATCTCTTTATTTTAAGAAAAGGGCTAAACGATCTTGACGAAAGAAAAAACGATAGAGAAAGGGTTGTCCTGAATCTTTAAATGGCGCGAACAGAGAAACAAATATTTCACACGTTGTAGATATGTACGGCGAGATCCAAGATCCCAAAGTACAAAAAAATCCCTGACCGTTAGATTTTTTCATACTGGGGATCAAACGGGGGACCTAAGTATTAATAATTGCTGTCGCTAAATGCCAAAACGACATAAATTAGAAAGAAAAACTTGACCTCTAATTATTACTTAGGAACGGTGGTGGTAGGGCGCTACGCTACATAAAGCAACGTATAATATATATGTGGACCGGTTGATTACTTGATAAGATTTGTTGTCAATTGAATGCTTGAAGGGAGGAAGCGAATATCTTAAGTTTTATATGATTTCGTGATTAAAAAACCTCTCTTATATTGTTCATGATTAATAAAAAATTTACAAATTTATTTTCATTTTCATAAGATACTTTGTATAGTGTTTTATTGAATTTAGCCACTTATCCCGTCTACTACTGTTCCGCCTCATTTTTAATTTCATTTTTTCTTAAAATCAAAATATGCATATATGAATTCCTCGTGTCTAATTTTCTTAGTTGTGTCATGAGTCTCATGACTAGATAATAAGGAAGGGTTGGAGTTTTTATTTTTGTTGGCATATATATACCTTCAGCACAAAAACAATACTACTATAGAGAGGAAACAATAGAACAACAACGCAAGTTTTGTCGCTATTCGCAAAGTTTTGCGATAAATTGGGTTACATACGTTTATTATGGAGAACATAATTCCATTGATAATCATTAGTTGCTGGTCAGTGGACATATGTAATTATTATTATTACTTTTTGTTAAAAAGGTTAACCTAATTAAACGCAAAAAGCAGCTTCAGGTGTTTTTTTTTTTCATTATGAACCAGAAGTATAGCAAGAGAAAGGAGGACCTGATGGTAGAGGACAATACAAAGATTAATTAGCTGAAACGACAAATCGCTCAGAAGAGAGGAATCTGTTAGTCGAGTTGGTGTAAGTAAGACCATCGTCTCAAGTTCTGCAAGTTTGCTTTTAGGTTTTAGAAGGTTGTCTTCTTGAGTCGTCTTCATTACATCACTAACCTTTGTGACATCCCTCGGCTTCGGTAGTTTCTTTTGTTTTTTAGCGCTGCATGCTCCAAATGCATCTTAATTAACCAGGTAGTGTTATGTTACATTCATATGTGATCAGAATATTTAACAAGTGACTAAACTAAAAACATATATTGACAGTATCTTATGGCACTGCAAATGTATGACACGCATTCATACCAATTTTGTTGCTGTTATGAACATCGGATATGACAAATAGTCAAATAGTTCAACAAACCTCTGCATAATTACATTTACATACATCAAAATGAAGGCAATGGATTGTCTGGATTAGGATTTACCATGGTGGACATATTTATATCAACGTATTTGATGCTAATTAATTTAATTTAATATTTAAACATTAATTGATATATATATATATATATATATTTGTCATCAATTGAACAGTTTTGATTAGGACTCTACAAACCAAATAAGTAACTTTGTATTAATTGATATACATTTCCTTTTGTCTTTTTAAACTAACACAATAAATCGGCTGATTACTAATAATGCTAGTAGGATGCTGAAAATTTCATAGGTTGACTTTTGTATTTTATTATTGACGATACTGTCTCATTCTTCTGTCCTCTTTTTTTTTGTCGACGATAAGGCTGTCGCATTTAAATAACGTTATTTTTGGAAAGAATATAACGTACGTACACTTGTTAATTAAGAAGAACTTATAATCATTAGACCCAAAAAGATCTTATAATCTTAGTCTTACAGACACTTCTACATTAATCGAGCATACGTTAACAATTTCTTCGGCAATGAAGTACAATATTTGAAGGAATTATAAAAACATAGAAATTACTCTTCAACCAATCGCAATATACATACATTCTTTAAGGTTTGACTTTGGGGTTTATTGATATTAAAATATTAAATTTCCTTAAACTCTACATGCTGCCTTATATGTTTTTTAAAACTTGATGAATTGATCAAAACTCAAAAGATGTATAAGATATCCAAATAGCAATATGTTAAAGGAAACCAAATGTATTTTGTAACATATACGAGGTCTGTACCTAGAACTAAACCTCGTATATGTTATGTTAGGGGAAACCAAAAGTATTTTGTAACAGGTCTGCTTTATATGCATCCCCCATGTTTCTTCTATCTCTGATCACTTTTAACTTCTTTACCTATTTGATGGCATTATATGTTTAACGACTTGAACTAGATCGAGTTTATTAAATGAAAAAAAATCATTTACATTTTATGTTATACTAACGAGCTGAATTTACAACATTTTTTTTGAACAACTTGCTGAATTTACAACATTAAAGTATAGAACTCATCGTACAGCCTCTCTAATATTCAATCAAGAAAAAGAAAACTAACATATATATTCGATACATCGGCAAGGCAAGTACATTTATATTATTATTTTTAAAGAAATTAATTAAAGAAGAGAAACTTGAAAAGGCAAATAAAGGGCAAGTGTATCCAATGCAACCTTCACAGTGAACACGTCCCACGTTCTTTTTCTTCCCTCTTTTAGAACCCTCTCTCTCTCCCCTCCCATCTTGCCACTTATCCTCTCTCTCTCTCTCTCTCTCATCTAATCCCTCTATCTCACCGGAAAAAGAAAACACCGATTCAATAAAACGCCGTTAGAACACGACCATGTTGGATCTCAGTCTTGGTATGTTCTCTAACTATGGAGAAGATCAAGATCGCAAAGTACCATTTGTCTCAACCGCCGGTGACGAAGAATCTAACATCTCCTCTTCGTCTTCCAAAGATTCCGCCGCCGGAAAAGATTTCATCACCTTTGGGATTCTCAAACGCGACGATGATGTCGTTCCTCCTCCTCCTCCTTCTAGAGAAACCGGAGATCTTTTCCCCGTGGCTGATGCTCGCCGGAACATTGAGTTCTCCCTAGACGACGGTCACTGGTTGAGACTGTCTTCTTTACAGAGGAACAAGCAGCAAGTGGTAAAGAAGAGCAGAAGAGGACCAAGGTCACGAAGCTCCCAGTATCGTGGCGTCACTTTTTACCGTCGCACCGGTCGTTGGGAATCTCATATTTGGTATTACAAAAATTAATTAATTTGTTTAGTCTAGTTTTTGACAATTAATTATATCCAATTATTGCTATATAAATCCCTAATTTATGTTCTTGGACTTGATGATTTTGTAGGGATTGTGGAAAGCAAGTTTATTTGGGTAAGTATATTTATATCAAACCCTTTCTAATTATTTCGTCTTCTTAATTACGTCGTGTGTGTGTCTGTCTATATATAGGCATAAACGATGATTTTCTAACTATCATATTCCTGTGATAAAATTTTATATTTTGTCTGACAACATCTGTTACAAGTAAATGCTAGGATTTTTTTTCTTACAAAACGTCAACTACTGCAATTTATTTTTAAATATACTTTTTATGTAAAAGACAAAACATAGTAGACTATTACAGCTCATTTCCGATATTTGTTACTTCTACCTTACACGTTTTATTGAACACAAACTTGTTTTTTTTCTTTGCTTAAAACACAAACTTGTTGATTGTATCAACTATCATTCTTCTGTTTTTAACCTAATGTTCTGTTTCAACAGGCGGGTTTGATACTGCCTACGCAGCAGCAAGGTAAAAGATTATATATATATGATATTATGTGTGACAACATTCGCCGCTGTAGTATGGTTTAATTTTGTCAAATTACACATTATTGTTTGAAGATACATTAAAGAAATATTAGTTGATGAATATAAATATGTATACCAGGGCCTACGACCGAGCTGCTATCAAATTTCGTGGTCTCGACGCAGATATCAACTTCGTTGTGGAGGATTACAGACAAGACCTCGATAAGGTTATACATATAAGTGTATATTATATACAAACGTGATAAATACGTTCTTTGGAATATATGAAGCTGAATTAGCTATTTGTATATTTTTGTTTTTAGTTTTGTCGAACTAATTGTGGGTCTGAAATTCTCAATTACATTTATATAGATGAAGAATTTGAATAAAGTGGAGTTCGTGCAAACACTTAGGCGAGAAAGTGCGAGTTTCGGAAGAGGAAGTTCCAAATATAAAGGCTTGACTCTTCAAAAATGCACCCAACTCAAAACTCATCACGATCAGATTCATCTCTTCCAAAACAGGTACCGTTACTCTTATCTAACCTACACTTCACTGAAAACATTTTAGTACTTTTGTAATTGTTAGACACATGCAATCTTATCTTAATTTTGAAGATCCTTAATTAACAAATTTAATATTTACTCAGACACGTTTAAAACTGTTGTCTGATTACTTAGCTGAATTTTACTATTTATTATGATAAAAACCTTCGGAAAAACTTCCCATTCGGTTGATGGAATATGAATGGAATGGCAAATCCTCTAAGCACTTGCCTTCCGTTCGTCCATATTCTATTTATTTTATTCTATTGCTTGCCATTATAAAGCCCAACACTCACTTTTTAAAAGATAGCATTTAGCTCTACAAAATTTCATAGTTACTAAGAAAAGTTAGAACAAACTTAAACATTTGTTTACATATTCTAAAGAAAAACTATTTTTTTCAGCTTGATCCAATCAGGTGATGATATCACATGTCTTTAGTGTTTAGTACAACCATTATCCTTTTTTGTTCAAAAGTTTAATATGACAAATAGTAATAGCAATAACAGCTTTTACAAGTTGAAATAGATTTTACAACTTAAAAACGGCATTAACTTGGCAAATACTAATAATAACATTATATTTCAAACTTGTTTATAAAATTTTAAAATTGATCTAAGAACCATTTTTACTGATCATTTTGTTAAGATATCAACATGGTTGAACATAATCTATTTTAAAAACTTAGGTCACACTAAACAAAACTGTTATGAAATTGAGCAGTATAAAAAGACTTTGAGTAGTATACGATCTTTTCTACTCAATTTTATTTTCCTAAGTGAATCGTATGGATATTGTTATGTTACACGAAGTTTTAGTTATTCCTCTAAAACTAATACCAAGCTAAAGTCATTTATGTTACAATTTTTTTTATTTGCAAACTTTTTGTTTTGAAAAAAAATGGAGGTAGTAGTTAGTCGCTTTTGTTTACGAGTTTGATACTTGTCCTATCGGGGACGATTTCCCTTTAATCATGTTTGAATGTCACAGATGAACACATTATTAACAAAATAAAATGAAACCAAAGACTTCTTCTTATGTTGTAAATAACTCAGAGATATTATACGTGCATGAAAATTCACAGGGGATGGGATGCAGCAGCAATCAAATACAATAATGAGTTGGGAAAGGGAGGAGTCATGAAGTCTGGTGCCTCTATTAAAGGTAATGGATAAGTCTGGGTCACAATGTTTACATATTGTAAGGTTGATTGATGAAGTTGGGTGAAACCAATTTATACAACCCTTACCATAAATGTAACATTTACTTTTGATTAGATCAAGCAAACCCTAGCAGCTAACCTTTTTTACTCTGTCTCTTAGCAACTTCTGTATATCTGATTCATTAACATTTGTTTTCTTTCTCCTTCAGGAAATATTCACAATGATCTTGAATTAAGTCTTGGCATTTCATCATCATCGCAAAATATAAAGCTGACAACAAGCGACTACTACAAAGGTAACCAATCCGCGATGGGTTTATTCGGTAAGCACTCACCGATCTATTTACCGGTGACGACGATGAACCCTTTAAAGACAGTTGCAGCATCATCAGGATTCCCTTTTATCACCATGACCACATCCTCCTCTTCCTCCATGTCCACTAGTTTTGATCCATAAGATCGATATATACTACTCTATTTTAAGTGTTTTGTTTATTCTTCTGATTTTTTGTATATCGAACATAAATTTGATCCATAATGAGTGAGAAATATTAAACGTATTTGTTCTAACTTCAACTCGAGTATGCGCCAAACTTTGTTATCACAAAGATGTGACTGCAATAATGGGTTACTAGGTAATAACCCGCGCCTTGCGCGGGATGTGATTATTAGTTTTGTTATTTTTAATAAAAACACATTAAATCTGTTTAATCTGGATATTGGTTCAGTTTTAACTTATTTTTTGGTTTATTCTGTTAGAATGTTTGATTTTTTAGTTTTTTTTGGTAAAAACCAAAAACTATTATTATTTGTTTATTTTTATGTTATAAATTTTAGATAATCGTCATGTCGAATCAATAGTTTCATATTATAGTTTGTAAACGGATAATAGTTCAAGAAAAAGAAAATAAAATTATTAAGACTAATCATTTCACTACAATTTGGTCGGTAGTGAAAGAAGCATTAAGAAAAAATATATTTCAACTTCCAGAAAAAAAATAGATACTTCAGTAGTGGTAAACACTTATAAAGTGCTCACCTCAAGGTGCACATGTATGTGTATGTAAAAGTATATAAAAATAAATGACAAATATATAAATATATTGTTAATTAATATTAATGACATTTTTGTTCTAAATAATACATGAAAGATAAAATTAAAATTAATTAAAAATTAAAAGGCCTTGACATTAGTGAATTTTTTTTAAATAAAAAACTCAACTGTATCCATAAATAGTTGTGGGCACAGATCGAATATCCGAGTATTTGGAGGCATTCATGTCGATTCAATCTTTAGCCACTTGGATAGTCGATGACTATGATATTCGAAATGATTTAGAATTTTAAAGAATATCCGATTTGATCCGTAAATAAAATTTAAAAAATAATTGAAAATTTAATAATAACGTTTTATTACAAAAATAAAATATTATTTACTTTTTAAATTTTAATACCTAATATAATAAATTTAATTTATAAAAATATTGTAAAACTTATATAAACTATAATATATATAACATATATATATATATATAATTCTGTACATATATGTGTATATATGCATATAATAGATCGAATTTTATAATCGCTCCTAAAAATATTGGTATTTGTGATTTGCTTTTCTTTAATTGTAGTAGTTGATTTGCTTCGTAAAGTTACGGATATCCATATTTTTTGGTTCAATTCAAAAAGGATAACGAATTGAATCAAAACTTATAAATATTTTACCCAACTTTATCGGTAAACA
This sequence comes from Brassica napus, assembly GCF_020379485.1. Classification (NCBI taxonomy): domain Eukaryota; kingdom Viridiplantae; phylum Streptophyta; class Magnoliopsida; order Brassicales; family Brassicaceae; genus Brassica; species Brassica napus. The sequence goes on along the minus strand of NC_063442.1, from coordinate 34,777,813 downwards.
ATAAAAATAATATATATATAGTTTAGCTTTTGATTCGTTATTTGTTTTGATTCGAACCGAAAAATCCAAAGTTTTATTGGAACCATGCATATGAGTTTTATATTAAAAAAAAATACAAAGTATATAGTGTGAACATATTTATGAATATAGTGTGAACACATTTATGAATATCGTGTGAATGCGTTAACATATTTATTATCAAATCATTGTGAGGCTGCCACGTGTCTATTATAGTGTGAATGCATTTATTACAATGCTTCTCCTTTAATATATAAGAGATAAGAAAATATAATGTTATGAATTGTGACGTGTATTAATGTCCTTCACGAGTATAGTATTATCTTTTATCTTGTCTGTGTCCTTTTTATAAATAACATGGGAACGTTTTGAAAACATGTATGGAACAAGTTATAATTGTTAAACTAATGGGATTGTGAAATCTAAGAGTCTGACTGGTTACAACGCAGCGGTGCAGCTGCAGAAGTATACATATGTAAGTGGTTTTGGTGCGGTTGCAAAACTATATAGATGTAAGTGGTTTTGGTGCGGTTGCAGAAGTATATAGATGTAAGTGGTTTTGGTTTATCACGTTAATAAACGATTTGTACAATTGGTATAACAGTTAGAAATTGGTAAGTTTGCGAGATATTTGTGACTTGTTAATTATAAAATATTGAAGTGATTTAATAATAAGTTACGAATATAAACACATTATAACATTATAAAACAATATAAAAATATACTATTTGAGAAAATATAATAAATACCAATATTACGTTATTTATTTTTGTAGTTTAAATGAAAGTTATAATGTTAATAAGATTTGTTTTGAATATTTATATTAGAACTTTTAAAAGAATATTTTTTCGTTTATGTATGTATATATTTTGTATATGTATATATATTAATTTTAAAATCATACTAAAATAATTTTAGTATAAAGTTTTAAAAATAAATTATGATATGTTAGTGAATTTAAATTAAAACATAAATTTATATATTTTTATTTATAATATTTTAATTTTAAGTTTAAATTAAAAAAAATATTATAATATTTTTACAAAATGTTTTAAATTTATTTATCTAACCGCAAAGCTAACAAGAACCAATTTGATTTTAAAAGGTTTGGAACGGTTTGAATTGATTTGTAGAATTTTTTGTGATTGTTGCAAAACGCCAACAAACGCCTTTTAACAATGGCAAAGCTGCGTTTGCAAGCGGTGTCGAAGAAACCAATCAGACCCTAAGATAATAGTCTAAGCTGTAAAAGCCCACAAAGAATAGTGGAATAGAAATACATGAGATATAGAAACAATTGGAATAAATTTATTTAATATATTTCTCATCAAAATAGCAATTAACTATTTTTGAGGTTTTTTTTTTTGTGGAATTTCATTTTAATGAAATCTAATTATAGGTCGTAAAAAACTGGCAATATGTAAAATTTTAATATGAGAACTAGGTATTTTGTCCGCATATGCAGACATAATCATCTTACGAATACTTATTATTTATGTCTTATTAATCCAAAAATCAGCATTATAAAACTTAATTGGTGAACATGTTGATGGAAAAAAATTATGGTGAATTTTTTATTCCTCAAAATTTATACCAGATATGTTGAAATTTTAGTCAAATTATTGAAAGGTAGATCCCATTTTTTTCTTCTAAATTCCCAATGGAGGAATGAATTTATAAGAAAACTTTTCTCTATGCAATTTTGATAAGGAACAAATTGAACAAAAATTCATAATTTTTTTTTTCAATTCCTCAAATAAAATTTTATTTTTTATTTTGTTCATTTTTTTCATTCTTCTAGTGGTCACCAACTGAAGCTATAGTGTTTCACGGATTAAACTTAAACTGGTTAAAGTAAAAGCAAGAAAATTTATTTTGAACTCATTCACAAGTTAAGTTATTATTTATGATTTTAAATAGTTAAATCAAACATCAAATTATTTATATATGTCAAAAAGTTGTTCATCAAACTATGTACTTATTATTGTGTTAAAAGTTTTAAAACACTCATATATTAGAAATAGTTTAGAAAATATCTTTATATAAATATTTTTGTTTGACTAATATTTAATTATAAACTGTATTATATCTTTGTTTTTTTAACTTTATAATAAAGAAATATTGTTTTCAGATAGCAACCCAATATATATAAGAATTCTCTTAATTTTTAAATATATTTTCACAACTTTATTATATTAGTTTATAATTAATTATTTAATATAACATATAAATTTAATACTATTAAAATAAAATACGTTTTTTATTATATATAAAATTCATTAAGGGTGTTTTGAAAATTAATAAATACTCAGTTAAAAACTAATAATAAATCAATGACCTTTATAAAAGATTAAAACCTAATAATATATGACAAATAAGAAAATAAGAATTTTAATATAACATATATATTTAAATATTATTAAATCAAAATTCGTTTTAAATTATATATAAAATTTATTACGGATATTTTTTAAATTAATAAATTAGTGATTCAGCTAAAAATTATTAATAAATCAATGACTAATCTAAAACCTAATAAAAACATGACAAATAAGCAAAATTGACTAAAAATCATGGAAAATATGACAAATAAGCAAAATCAAAATAATTATATATCTAATTACATATTTTATAGTTATATTATTTAAATTAATAAATTATGGACTCAACTAAAAGCTATTAATACATTAATGACTCATCTTAAACCTAATTAAAACATGACAAATAAGAAAAATTAGCTAAAATTGTGAAAATCATGACAAATAAGCTAAATCACTTCATAAATAATAGTATAGATTATGATCAAAATTTTCATCGGTTATTTGAATAACTGAACTCCTTACAATAATTTCTATATGTTAAGTTTTTCTTTTACAAAGCCTTCTTTTTTTTTCCAATTCTCAATTGTCATTATTCTTGTGCATGAAATGTATTTTGTAAAAACTTACATATCGATATTATATATATGTTGAGTCATGGTAAAGTGTGCTCTCATTCTTGTTTAAAATTTTCTTGGATCCATAATATCAAAATCCCAAAATAGGTTTGTACACATAGCTTGCTTTGTCAATGCTTACATGAAAGGAAAAAAAATGTTCAGAAAGAAGTTTCCGAAGAAAGACAACAGCCACAAGACTCGCAACACTGGCCTAGGAATGCAACAGTATTATAAGTTCCCAGGTCAAAGCTTGACCCTTCATAGGCACAACTATGCCATAAGAATGACAAAGCAAACCCATTACTTATGAGCAAAGCTGATAAAAAAAATAGACTAATTTAATCTTGTAACTTAACGGCTTTAACCTGCAACCCCTCCAAAGCTTAATAAACACAGCCAGATTATTGAGAAGCCAAAGCTAAACTAATAAGTCAAAAATGCAGCTACAAACTTTCTATACCAATACATTGAGATTCTCCATATTTCCCTCTCACTAGAATATCAAATGTAACACCATCAGGTACAAGACCCTTGTCAAGCATCTCATCATGAAGTCTAAAAGCCTCATCAAGGTTTCCTTCTTTAAAATGTCCTGCAATCACCGCGTTGTAGATAAACACATTTGGAGTCACATCATTCTTCTTCATCTCCTCAAACATCTTAACCACTTCCACAAACTGTCCCACCTTGCTAAGACCGTTTACGATAACCGAACACATGATTTCATCAGCCACAATATCCAACCCCTGCATCTCTGTGTACAAACCAAAGGCCATGATCAAGTTTCCTTCTTTCAACAACCCATCGACCAAAGTTGTGTACGTCGGCAGATCACATCTCAGACCGTCTTTCAACATTTTCTTGTACAAATCAATCGCTGCTTCCATGTTTCCAAGATTACGGAATCCGGATATCAAGCTGTTGTAAACAGCTTCGTTTGGATTCAACCCTTCTTTAAAGAGCTCAGAGAACAGAGCAGATGCACTTTTCATTTCACCCTTTTTGCAGAATCCATCGATAAGTGCACCATAAGCTGGAACATCAAGCTTCAGACCTTTTTCCTTCATCTCCTTCCTCATCTCCAGCGCTTGATCCATTCTACTGTTTTTACATAACCCATCCATCATACATGTATAAGTCACCACGTTTGGTGAAACACCGTTCCCACACATCTCTCTGTAAGCTGCAACAGCAGAATCCATTCTACTCTCTTTGATAAATCCATCGATGATGGTGTTGTAACTCATGCAACCTATACAAACCCGCTTCTCTCTCATCAGATCTTCCAACATATCTCTCGCTTTAGAACTCTGACCAGCTTTGCATAAGCCATTGATAACCGTGTGGTATACAACCTCATTGACTTCGATATCCGAAGAGTTCATCTGAGCGATGACTTCCCAAGCGTTGTGAAAATCACGATTCTTGAAACACCCGTCGATCAAAGTGGAGTAAGTGTAGTCGTTAGGCTTTATATCCTTCTCCAGCATTTCTGAAAAGACAGTAAGAGCCAAGTCCAACCTCTTCGTTCTGCAGAGGGCAAGCATCACGTTGTTGTAAGAAACTACATTAGGTCCAAGACCTCTACTCTCCATCTTCCTTAACAAGTCTTTAGTCTCATCTATCTTACCTTGCTTGCATAGCCATGATAACATACTGTTACAAATGAAGATGTTTGCAGTACCGATTTCGAAGTACTCTTCAAAGAGTTTCAATCCATGTTCCGGTCTCTGACCTTTCAAACACACTTGGAGCACCGAGTGGACTTGAAAGGAAGAAGGAGTAATACCTAAAGCTTCCATCTTCTTGTAAAACTCAAGCACTCTTTCCATCTCCCCGCTCTTACTAAACCACTCTATCAAAACCGAAAACGTAACACGGTTCGGAGACGGTCCTTCTTTCTCCATCTTACGAAACATCTCCAAAGCGCTACCCAAGTCACCGTTCTTGCAATGTCCCTTGATCAGACTCGTTGCTGCGATCACACTCATCGGTATCCCCTCACTCACCATCTCATCCTTCAACCTAACCGCCTCCTCCACCCTATCTTGCTTCACCAAAGCCACTATCACAGAAGTATACGTCTCCTGCGAAACACACAACTTCTTCTCCTTCATCTCACTCAACAAACCAAACGCCATACCCAAATTAACCGTCTTGCAGCAAGCTTGGATAGCAAGACTGTAAAGCAAACCGTCAGGCTCCTCTTCTCTCTCGATAGCTTTACTAAAAACCTCCAAAGCCTCCTCAGGTTTCTCTTCTCTTAAACTCGCTCGCATTAATAAATGAGCAGTGGCTTTATCACCAGCAACAAGACCAGTAGCGACCATCTTACCATAGAGCTCCTTAGCTTCGTTTATCGAGTTCCTTCTAACTAAAGCACTTAAAGTGTTGTTCACATATCTAACGTAAGGAGCCAAACCTAGCTCTATCATTAGTTTAATACACTCCACAGCACAATCAGTCCTCCTCTCTTTGGTGTAAGCATTCAACAAGTAACTAAAAGGTAACGCCTTTACTTCAAACCCAAACGACTTCGCTGATTCTACCAAGTTACTGACTAATACTCTTGGCATTGGACTGCTTGATGAAACATACCGTTGGAGCAAGTCACGTGCGCGTCCGTGGCTCTCAGGAGAGCTAGCTAGAATGTGAATGAGTAGCCAGAAGGCGTCACCGACTTCGAGACTCCCACGCCACGGTCTAGCCCAGTTGTAGAACCGAAGAGCTGATTCCGGGTCGTTCCTCCGGTCCAGAAGCGCGTCGATTACACGCGATTCTTCTTTCTGTTCAGGCTTTGTAGTCGAGAGATTCGCTACTACTACTACTGAGGCGGAGGTGGGTGGATTCTCGTCGGAAGCGGATCCGTTAGCTTGTGGGCTTGGATTGTCGGATTCTTTGGGAAATCGAGACTGTGAGCAAAAGGGTTTACTGTGTATTAAGCAACGAAGAAGAAACGGCGGTGGAATTTTTCTGAAAGCTAATAAAGATCGCATTTTTAACTTGTTGTGTTCTATACTGAGGAGAGGAAGATGATCGGAGAAGAACGAAACGGCTTAAACCCTAGGTTTAATGAAAGTCTCAGTTTCACGACGTCGTTTTGGGCTTTTCCTTTTTGATTTTATTTTATATATCTAATTAAAGAGATGTGCTTCATTTACAAAGCACAAGAGAGAAGAAGAAAAAAATGTCGAAATGCAGGTTTCTCTACCACAACGGCGTCGTTTTGGAGGCTCCTCCCGTCGCTACTTTCCTTCAATCTCTCCCCGGTACGGAACCAAACGGAAGATATAAAGAGAGACTGCAGAAAAAAAAGTTTGAAACTTTGATTTGATGTTTACAGGTGCTTATACAACGACGAGAACGATAGACAGTGGGACTAGCTTCTTGTTCTGGGAGAGACATATGAAGAGACTTTCCAGCTCGATTCGTATCCTTTTGGATTCAAAGCCTGAGCTTTTGCTCAGCTCTGGGTCATCATCTAGGTTTTTGATGAATCAAACGGTTCATGATTCGAGTGTGTACGATCTAGTCAATGGGTCTATGAGCAAGGCTATGAGTTCTGTTGTAGTGAAGGAAAGGGGGAGACTTTGTGGAGAAGAGTTAGCTGTAACGGTTCTTGTTACTGGTAATGTGGAGAAGTTGAGTAGGTTGGGTGATGAAAAGGTTGTGGATTTTTTAGATGTGTGGTTGCATATAGGTGGATACTCGTTAGGTGTTGGTGAAAAGGCTGCGAGTTTGGCTTTGGTTGGTAGTGGAAGAGATGTTGCTAATGCTAAGTACTCAGACTGGGTAAGGTACTGTGCTCTCTCTCTCTCTCTCCTCTCTTTACTCATTCAACTGATGAGGATTCTGATAGCTAAGCTTGTGGGTTTTGATGTAGGCAGGCTGAGGACGCCTCTGGAGAAGTTTAGACCTCCTTCGACTACTGAGCTTCTTTTGTCGAATGATGGTGATCATTTGCTGGAGGGTTGCGTCACAAACTTCTTTGTGGTTTGCCGCAAGGTACAGAGAAAAGCTTTGAGTTTCTTCTTAATGTTTTGTTAAAAAGAAACTTATGATTTGGCTTTCGAACTTATTGTAGAAGTCATCATCTGGCAGTCTTTACGGTGAGAGTTTGAGGGAGTTTGAAGTGCAGACTGCACCTGTAACTGACGGTGTGCTTCCAGGAGTTATAAGAGAAATTGTCATCGAGTAAGAAATAATAGTAATAATAAGCTGAACTTCTTAACGCTCTGTTCATGATCAGTAAGTGAAAGTTTGTTTTCTTTACTGTCAGAGTATGCATAAGCAAAGGAATACCATACCGCGAGAGAGCACCTTCGTGGTCTGAGCGTGAGCTTTGGGAAGAAGCATTCATTACAAGTACATCTTCTTCATTATATCTCGCTTATATATTTTTTTTTTTTTGGTTCAACAGATTCACTTGTTGATCTAAAATGATGTATATTTTAATCATCCGAAGAACTCTACTGTATGTAGGTAGTCTGAGGATTGTGCAGCACGTTGGGACGATTAAAGTACCGGTTGGTTCATTGGAGGCATTGGCTTGTACAAAACCAGAGGAGATTGAATGGAAGGAGAAAAGGTTTGAGGAAGGACCTGGAATGATCACTGAATTAATCCAGGTGCACTTTACTACTCTTAGATTTATTGTTTTGGTCGTCGATTTTGAGTTTTTTTGCTGTTTTGTTTGGGTTTAGAAAGCGATAATGGAGAGAGGAATCGAAGAAGGGTTCCCCTTGAAGGACTTGTATGATAGCTGAAAGGTTGATTGCTGACTGGTCTATGTTCTACTGATGCCATTGCCAACCAACATCTTCCAAACAGTAATCCTATGTGTCTTTTGCTTTCAAAATGTAATCAAGACTCTCTCATCAAGCGCGTTTTGCCACTTGAGCTAAAAGCTTTAACTACCACCAGTGTTCTTGGGGTTGCATGATGCTTGATAAAATTTCATTATTATGGATAGACTTGTACAAATCCTTTTGAAACTTTAGTTGTACAACGATGAAAGCATATACAACATGTGAACATATCTCAATTGACAGTGGTTCAAAATCAATTGGTTTAGTGGTTGGAGAGTACTTAAAATTAAAAAGGTCATCCTAGCACAGATTCAAAACGGAGTAACTACACAATATCAAAGTCAAGTCAAATCCATGTGTAAATATGCTTAAATCAGAAGATAGAAATATATCAAATTCCCACTTACGATAAATAATAATACCACTTCCTCGGTTGCATTACGCACGTCTCGCCACTGAATACATGACCTTTCCACCTCGTGGAAGTCAACGATGAGTCATGACCCACACTTACCACGTGTCACTCTCTCATTCGATAAATTTTCCGCCAGCGAGTCATCTACGTGACGGTAAACTAATTTAAATTTAATAATTCTATTAATATAAAAACCCCAAAACCTCTCTCTGCTTCCTTCAGCTCTCTCACTCGAGTCAAAGAAAAATCCATCGTGATCCGATCTCGTACATCAATGGCGTCGTCAACAAGCATGTCTCTCCTTCTCCTTCTCTCCTTCCTTCTTCTCGCCACCTCGCGCGCGGAGAACGCGTCGAACGGCTCAGATCTCGACGAGGAGCTCGCTTTCCTCGCCGCGGAGGAGTCCAAGGAACAACAACACCACCACGCTAATTCGCACCACGATCAGTACCGCGACTTCGAGAATTACGAGGATCTCGAGCAGGGAGGAGAGTTCCATCACGGAGATCACGAAGGCGGCGGCGAGTACCACGAGGAGGAGCCGCAGTTGCCGATCGTCGACGAGAAAGACGTGGCGGTGTTGACCAAGGATAATTTCACTGAGTTCGTCGGGAACAATAGCTTCGCGATGGTGGAGTTCTACGCTCCGTGGTGCGGCGCTTGCCAGGCTCTTGCGCCCGAGTACGCCGCGGCGGCGACTGAGTTGAAGGGCGTTGCGGCGTTGGCGAAGATTGACGCGACGGAGGAAGGGGATTTGGCTCAGAAGTATGAGATTCAGGGGTTCCCTACGGTGTTCTTGTTTGTGGACGGAGAGATGCGTAAGACCTATGAAGGAGAAAGGACTAAGTAAGTCATTGCTCTCGTTTATGGATTAGATGTTAGATTTAGGCAATTGATAGCATAGGATGAATAGTTTGAGATATGATCATCAGGTCTAGCTTTGGCATTGGTGCTATAGATAGAGGACATGTGATCTTGGATTTGTTTTATCTGATTTGGTTTTTCAGTTGTTGGTTTTCGATTGTTCAATGCAATTCACCAGTATTGGTTTGGATATTTAAAAGGCTTAATTTTGCAGGGATGGGATTGTGACTTGGATGAAGAAGAAGGCCAGTCCAAGCATCCACAACATCACTACAGTAGAGGAGGCTGAGCGGGTTTTATCTGCTGAACCTAAAGTTGTTCTTGCTTTTCTCGACTCCTTAGTGGTAAGAAACCTTCAAAATACATGGTGTTTTATCTGCTCTCCTTTTTGGATTTCTCGGAGTTATGAAACAAATGGTCAACCAAAATGAAACCCTGAGAAAACCAGAAAGAAAAAGAAACGGAGATGCTAATTGTTAAGAAAATTGCACTTGGTGTGTTTAGTAGGTGAAAGATACCATTCATGTATAGGTTACAATTAGCATACGAGCTACTTTTTTTGTCTACCGCATTTCACAAGTGTAAATTGCTTTGAATATCCTGTTCTGACATCATTTTCATCATTTTATCTTGCTCAGGGATCAGAGAGTGCAGAGCTTGCTGCTGCATCAAGATTGGAAGACGATCTCAGTTTCTACCAAACTACAAGCCCTGATATTGCAAAGCTATTTGAAATAGAAACCGAAGTCAAGCGTCCTGCCTTAGTTTTGCTGAAAAAGGAGGAAGAGAAACTCGCCCGTTTTGGTAAAAGATCCACCAACACTCAACACATTATCACTTCTTTTTTCTTTGCTGCTTAGATTTCCTCTGTGTGTGTCTCTCACTCACTGTCCTACTTTCTGACAGATGGAAATTTCACTAAGGCGGCTATATCAGAGTTTGTGTCAGCCAACAAATCTCCGTTGGTCATCAACTTCACCAGGGAAGGCGCATCACTGATTTTCGAGAACTCAGTGAAAAACCAAGTAAAGACCATTCTGTCTTTTTTAATATTTTCCCCATGTTCGTTGCTACAAACTAAGGAGATTGACTTTTATTTCTTAAACCTTGACAGCTCATTCTTTTCGCTACGACAAATGAATCAGAGAAGCACCTTCCCACTCTGAGGGAGGTGGCAAAGTCCTTCAAGGGCAAGGTACTTTTCTTTACATCTTTTATTTTTCTGTGCTCATGTCTGGAACAATTATATATCAAACGGACAAGGTTCATGATGATGACTATAGTTATTGATGAGGTGGAAGGTCAATCCTCTTTATTTGTCTGCAGTTTGTCTTTGTGTACGTGCAAATGGACAATGAGGATTACGGAGAAGCAGTTTCTGGATTCTTTGGTGTTACCGGCACTGCCCCCAAGGTTCTTGTTTACACTGGAAATGAAGATATGAGGAAGTTCATTCTTGACGGTGAGCTGACCGTGAACAACATCAAGGTCAGACCTACTTCTATTCTCTGTGAAATGTTTGTGGTTAACTTCTTGTTGTTTAATTATTTGGTGAATTATCTTAACACAACGACCTTTTATATATTTTATAACAGACACTTGCGGAAGATTTCTTAGCAGACAAACTGAAGCCTTTCTACAAGTCAGATCCAGTACCTGAAACCGTAAGACTTCCCACATTTTAATTTCAACACACATGACATTCTACATCATTACTGATTTTCACTAGCTTCTAATTATTAAAAGCAGAATGACGGTGATGTTAAGATCATTGTGGGAAACAATTTTGATGAGATTGTTCTTGACGAGTCAAAGGATGTACTTCTCGAGGTAATAATCACATTGAAACGTTGCGAGTCTTCTTTACACATTAGTGTTATGTACCTAATGCGTGCGTTCTATCACAGATATATGCTCCTTGGTGTGGCTACTGCCAATCGTTTGAGCCGATTTACAACAAGCTTGGAAAGTATCTGAAGGGCATCGACTCACTAGTTGTAGCCAAGATGGATGGTACCACCAATGAGCATCCTAGAGCAAAGGTAACTATAACTAATTAACAGCAAAATTTTGAGACAGTATTTTAATTTTGCTTTTGTATAATTTTCTTTACGTTCAGGCTGATGGGTTCCCAACAATCCTGTTCTTCCCTGGAGGAAACAAGAGCTTTGATCCGGTTAGTAAAGATTGTTCACTATATCAAACATTTTTTTTCATAACTTGCAAGTCTTTTACTTGTTATAACTGTTGCTTGTATTGAGAACAGATCACAGTGGATGTTGACCGTACAGTAGTGGAATTGTACAAATTCCTGAAGAAGCACGCTTCAGTCCCGTTTAAACTTGCGAAACCTTCAGCGACACCTGAACAGGTCATCACGACCAAGAAAGCTGATGAGAAGACTGAGAGTGATGGAGCCAAGGATGAGCTGTGATGATGCTTGCAAGGAACAGAATGTGTAACCCCGGCTATAGATGATGACTCTTCTATACATGATAGAAAATGTATTGTTCTTTTTTATATTGTTGGTTTATGTTGTATGTTATGTATTGAATAACTAAAAGAATTTTGGTTTCTCAAGTCAAAGATGAATGAGCGTTTTGGCTCGAGTACAACAATAACCTCATGATCTTAATTTCAAATTTATTTATTAGTAATTTGAAATTATGGTTTGTTGATTTTATTTACACTTTAGATATTTTCTTGTACCAAAATAATTATGATTCTAACATTTTCAGGCGATTTAAGAAAAAAACAAAACCAATATTTGTTCTACGGAAACAAGTTGGCTTTTCGGTTGAAATTGTATATTTCGAATTATCCGGATCTCTTGATGGTCCCTCAATAACAGACAAGGGATACACATCAGATAAAAGCTTAAACCTAAATTCCATTATGCCCCATCCAGAACTCTTATGGTGTAGGTGTACGTTTATATTAAAACGGATTAATCGATTTGATTATAACAAAATCTGACAGCAAATAATAGAGACTCCAAATAATATTAGAAAAGAGATTAGAGAACACGATAAAACTCTTGACTTGCCAAATTTTATCATCATATATATTAAATAATAAATAAATAATTAAAAATGTAAATATGTTTTCAGAGTCCCTCCACACACGTCTCTGATTGATTCTTTTCGACTAAAAGATACTACTATACATCTCTTTTCCGTAAAGGTCAAAATATATTATATTGTTTCTCTGTTTATCAGCATTTCATTTCTCTTGATTGCATTTCATTTCATCTATGAGAGAAGGAGAAAGGGACGTTTAATATTAACGTAGTAAGCGTTGCATTTTGGAGGTCTAATCTTTATCATAGCGTTACACTTGTGTTAAAACAAGAAAGACAGAGTGGCATGTAAAGATTAGGTGATACTTGCAAGTACCTAGCTTTTCCAAATCTAAGTAACGTCTCAAGTTTTACTTTCTTTTTTCAGTATATGATTTCACTGGTAAACAAAACAGAAACAATTGATTATTACTTTTAAAGTCTCATATGAAAAGCAATTAGCACATAAATAAATGTAAATATAACACATTACCACTAAACTCAAAACTTAGTATTATTAGAGTAAGCAGAGGAGGTTTTCACCTTAAATATGAAAATTGTGCATTAAATCTAACATTTTATTTTGACAGACATTTAAATCTAACATTTTTGCTAACATATCAGCATTAAACCAAACAAAAACTGTAATCATTTAAAAGTATACAATAGAAAAAACCAATTAAAATAGAAAAAAACTGTAACACAGAAATAAAATCTCTATAAAAGTGAATGCAACTTCAAGTCTCTTTAATGGCAAAACCGTAACATACTTATCTGTGTTTATAGAATAAAAAAAGAAAAAATAATAATTAAAAATATTTATTGCTCGTTTCTCCAATTTGTAATTAATCCGCGTTTGGTCTGCCATTCTCCTTTCTCTTCAATCTGAGTTTGGTGGGGGTGGTTTTAAGTAAAGCGTGCGCTACAAAAACAGACATCCTCTGTAACTCCTCTGTTCTTGCTCTACTCGTCTTCTTCATCTCCCTCTCTCTCTCTCTCTCTTGGTTTTTCATTTGTCCTTCAGAAAAGTAAAAGATTCAACCTTTTAAAGCTGATTCAGATATAATCTTTTACTTTTCTCCCCATAAAGACGAGCTCGTGTTGAAAAATTTGAAGATTCCGCGCAAAATAAGAGAACGGCGAAACCTTTTTTTGACCAAAGACGACTGGTTTGGTCTGAATCTCTTTGTGTTCATACTGTAGACAAATATTTGTTTTTGTTTATTGTCTGAATTGAGTCAAATACTGGATTTGATTATATTCCATCAAGCATCATGCAAAGAGCACGCAGTAAACCAAGCGGAGGAAGAAGAACCACGACGGCTTCCGTCAAGCATTTAATCAAACAGAGAGGCGGAGACACGGCGGCGGCTACGGAGGCGGCTTCGGTTGATGATAACAGCCTCTTGACGGATATGCAGGAGCCGAGCGTGGATACTGACAAACTCAGCTACGAGATTTTCTCCATCCTCGAGAGCAAGTTCCTCTTCGGGTACGACCAAGACCCGAAACCCGAACCGGAACCGGTTAACTCGGTTGTTGTTGACTCTGTTCCTGGATCGGTCAAGAACCAGAGAGGCAAAGTTTGTATCTTGAGCATCGACGGAGGAGGCATGAGAGGGATTATACCGGGGAAGGCCTTGGCTTATCTAGAACACGCTTTGAAATCCAAGTCGGGCGACCCGAATGCCCGTATCTCCGATTACTTCGACGTCGCCGCCGGGTCCGGCGTCGGCGGGATTTTCACGGCGATGTTGTTCGGGTCGAGGGACGGTGACCGTCCGATCTTTAAAGCGGAGGACACGTGGCAGTTCCTTACGAAAAACGCAAAGGGTCTTTACGGGTCGTCGGGGTCTTCTTCGTTAATGAAACGGGTCATGAGAACCGGGTCGTCGGGTTCGGGTACGGGGAAGTTGAAGAGAGTGATGAAAGAGTCTTTCTCTGAGCTGACTTTGAAGGACACGCTCAAACCTGTGCTCATACCTTGCTACGACCTTAAAAGCTCTGCCCCGTTTTTATTCTCACGCGCCGACGCGCTTGAGACGGACGGTTATGATTTTCGTCTCTGGGAGGTTTGTAGAGCGACTTGGGCTGAGCCAGGGGTGTTCGAGCCGGTTGAGATGAAGTCGGTCGATGGGAAGACCAAGTGTGTGGCGATAGGTGGTGGTTTAGCTATGAGCAATCCAACGGCGGCTGCGATCACGCACGTGCTGCATAACAAGCAGGAGTTTCCGTTCGTGCGTGGAGTTGAGGATCTGCTTGTGTTGTCTCTTGGTATGGGTCAGTTGCTTGATGTTAGCTATGAGTATGATCGGATTATTAAGTGGACGGCTAAGCATTGGTCTCGCCCTGCCGCTCTTATTTCAAACGACGGTGCTGCCGACACGGTTGATCAAGCTGTGGCCATGGCTTTTGGTCACTGCCGCAGCAGCAACTACGTTCGGATTCAGGTTTGTAATAAATGACACTTTATGTTATGGTTTATACTTTGGTGTCATATGTTATGGTTTATGTTGGATCATGGTACTTCTTCTAAAATGAAACCATAAAAGTTACAATGTAGATAGATATTGTGTTGTTACTAAGAGTTTGGGTATTGGTGCAGGCGAATGGGTCGAGTTTAGGACCTTGCAAGCCAAGCATAGACACAGACCCGAGTGGGAGCAATGTGAATATGCTGGTTGGAGTAGCGGAGGAGATGCTAAAGCAAAAGAATGTAGAATCGGTTTTGTTTGGAGGCAAAAGAATCGATGAACAGAGCAATTTCGAGAAGCTTGACTGGTTAGCCGGGGAACTAGTTCTTGAGCATCAAAGGAGAAATAGCAGAATTGCACCAACCGTGGCGTTCAAGCAATCAGTTCATAGGGCAGATCAGAAGACAAGGGACAAGGATATTGGTGTGACCGCCAGAGAACGATGAACAAGAAAAAAAAATTGTTATTGTTCTCTATATTTTGGTTTATTTAGAGATTGTAGGATAAGGTTCTTCTCAGGTTATGATTTGTTGTATAGATTTGAGATGAAAAGGGGAAACATCTATCATATTGTAAAAGGGCATCAAACTCCTTCATTCATGCTGCCAAAAAAAAAAACATGATTCCTGTAATAATTTTTATTTGTCTATGTTTTCATCATGATTTCTCTTTGACATTTCCACTAACTCGGGATAAGTTATTAACTACTTTAACTAACCAAACAATCTAAAAATTGTGTATTTTATTTGCTTTGGTTCTGAGCTTTCATTCGGAGTGAATGATTAATGAAATATAAAAACCATGGAATGAAATGACAGAATAATTACACAAAAATGCAATTTAACTAAAAGAATCTTTCTTATATGTCGTACGGAGTATTTTTTTTTTTTTTTCCCGCCAAAGATTTGATATTATAAGATGATTGGGCCAAGCCCATACAAGGCCGAAGCCCGATTGCAAAGAAAACAAACGCAAGCCCAACCCCAGGGGCAAAATAAAAACTTAAACAGGCCCTCGGCCCAACCTTAGAAACCGCCCGGCCAGCTGGCTAGCGCGTCAAGGAGGCGGCTCGACAAGTGGAGTGATCTGCTCCATTGACGCGTCACACGTCGTCACCGCCTCGACTTGATCACCTCCGCCTTTACGCCACCGGAACAAACACCATCGAGCACCTTGTTCGTCGGAGCTCGAAACCAGACAAGCCTCCAAACAAACGCAAAGCCATTCTTCACCGCCGTGTCATCCCGCCGGAGAGATCAATCGAACCTCGAGATCTCCTCCGCCTTTAGCATACTTCAAACCCAAGACACGCGACTCAAGAAGCCATCTCTTCCTTTCTTTGAGAATCATCACCTCGCCGGAGAACCTTGTCTTCAACCAAGATCTCATCCGCAGTGACCCCACCCAAAACTTACCGACAACTGCGCCGACCATGAAACAAAACTAAACTAGAAAACTTTTCCCAAAGAACCGCGGGATCCTAAGTGGAAGCGCGGAGCTGTGCTAGCCTCCGCTCTCCAAAACTAAAGCCGGCGAAGGCAAATCTAAAGAAGACTCCCTTCCCGGGAACTAGAGCCGGCGGCGGTGGATCTACGAAAGCCTCCACCTCCCGGAAAACACCACCACTGAACATGCATGCCACTTCCTCCACCAGGACCCTCCCGACGAGAGCGTCGTTACTCCAAGACCGAAACCACCGTAAGCGGTGAGGTCGAATCCAGAGCTCGGACAAGGCAGTCGTTGACAGGTTGGCGAAGAAGAGCGAAGGGGGAACACTACGAAGGACAAACAGAGGCTCCGACGCCGGCACGGACGCTCACGCGCCGGCCGCGCGCCGAACCCCAAACAAGATCTCTCTTTTCTCTCTTTTTCATGTCGTACGGAGTATACTACTAATCAAATTCTCTAATCATTTATAAGTAGAAGCCATCCAATCCAATAAAACACTCTTGGAGCTCGAGAGACGACACTATTAATGACAATAAACATATAAAAACAAAGGGTCACAACTTTATATCATTAATACTTCAATCGGAGCTTCTAGTATTAAATCTTGTCGGATTCCTTTTTAATGTGTAAAAGCTACGTGCAAACACCAATAAAATCTCGTTGGTTAACTGATTTAATTTCATTTGGACGTGGGAGCCTCTACTGAATAGAACGTATGAAGAAGATTCGTTATGTTATGTGATCACATCATTCAAACACATTATTATCTTGATTTTTTAAAAACTTTGTTCGGAATTGAAGCGTTCTATAAATTCCAAAAAGAAAACAAATGTTGTCGTTGGGCTCTTGCGCGTGTGCGTGCGTCGAGGGGAGGGACGGTGCAAGAACGTCATGTATCTGTGAGTAGCCCCACGTCTTTGATTGTCGGTTCGGTCGCATCCACCGACACTCGATACAGTATTTTCATTTGTTTACAACTATATAACTTTAAATTTTTAAATTTGTAAATCTTTTCATTCCTATCAATTATGCGTCGGTACAAATATATTCAGTAGCGAATTTCATCTTTAGTTTGGTTGCTTCTTTAAGTGATGTCATCTTTCATGGGGACAATTATTTTATGGTTTGTCTTTGATCTCGGCTATAGAGTTTGCAGTTCGGGTTCAAGTTACGGTTAATTTAATTTTAGGGAAACGTAACAAAGTCAAACCAAAATTATAATACGTAACAAATTCAAACCAAAATTATTATGGTTTGGCTTAGTTTGATTATAAAAGGGTGGGCATTTTATCCTTAAATTTAATTTGATTCATTATTTGTTTCGATTTGATCCGAAAAAATCTGGATATCCATAAGTCTCCAAAATTAAACAAATATCAAAAATCAATATCCGTTAAAAACGAAGTAAATCACAAATACTAAAAAAATTAGAGATGAATATCCGCTCCGACTTATACAAATAGATATATATATATATACGATTAAATATAGAGTTTTAAATGTATAATATTATATAATTATTTAACATATAATTTTTTAAAGTTTAGTTTAAAATTTAATTATAAAAATATTAAATTAAAAAAGTAAAAAATCTTTATACAAAAATACATTTTTCTAAGAACATTTGTTTTATAAGAAAAAAATATTAATTTAACAAAAATATATAACATATAAGTTCATTAATTTTTTACTTTTTATTATCATGTAAAATGTATTTCTAAAAAATAAATCATTTTTTTAAAAAAAATCTTGTATTGAACAAAGTGGATGAAGTATCTGTGAATATTCTCAAATATTAAAAACGTTTTTCGGATATCTAGAAAATTAGATATTCGTACTTTTACAAAGCAAAGCAAATCGGAAAATCAGATATCCATGAAGTACAAAACAAATCACAAATACTAAAAAAATATAGTACTATTCGATCTGTGCCTGACCCTCATTATGAACATTTTATACCTACTTTTGAATGTTTTGGTTTGTGTTTTTTTTTTCCATTGATTCTTAATTTCTCATGTTGGTTTGGTTACCCGTTTGTCAACTAAAATATTAAAAGCTAAAAAAATATTAAAAGCTTATAAAATATGTTTTTGATTGGTTCAGTGTAGTTACGAAAGGTTTAATTTGATTAAATTGGTTAAACTCGGTTTAATGCATGTTTAGGTCAGATGTTTTTTTCTATGTAACCAAAACGTTTTGGCCCTTTGGTCTACCTGTTGCATTTGAGTTAGCCATGGACATTTGGTGTTCCAATCGGGTTTTGATTTTCTTCAATCGGGTCTCTTTTTTTGGGTTTATCAAAATCAGTTATTTCATTCGAGTTATATGAAAATTCGGTTCGGGACCGGTTCGAATTCTAATCGGGTTCGGTTGGGATTAGTAAATCTTCAAAGAATCGGTACAATCCGATGTACTTTCGAGTTTGGATCCCACTCGGTTCTTCGATTTAAAAGTACCTGATTTTTATCTACTTTGTAACTTAAACATAAGTAAAATGGGGTTTTAGATTTTAAAATACCTGATTTATATCTATTTGTAACAAAAACATAAGTAAAATCGATTCAAAAATAAGAAAGAAACATCAAATATGATAATTCAAAATCAAAAGAAAGGTAAACATAGTTATTGACAAAAATAAAACCAAATAGATGAAAGCATAAAACAAAAACCAAGTTCTCATAAAATAAGAAACATTATTCAATGAAAACAAAATCAAAATAAAAAAATTCAAGTTTCAACCGCCACCTTCAACTATCAACCTTCATGTAATAGATAATTATTTTAGATATTCAAAATATCGTAGTGTATTTCGGATACATATTAAGAATTGAGATCATGTTTATTACAAGTTTTTTTGGATTTTGAATGTTTCGGGTTCTATCGAATATTCATTTAGGTTTGGGTAATATCCATAACCTGAAATACCATAAAATAAAATTCATTCGATATTTATGTGGGGTTCAGATCGGTTCGGGTTCATTTTTACCGCATCGTTCAGTTTATTTGCCCATTTTGAGAGAAGAATAAAGAATAAGTTGAGCTATTCTATACGTCCAGTTGAGCTAGGTGAAGCTATTTTACAATTAAATTGTGAAGTTTTGATCCCTGGCAGTTTAGTTGCCATAGTTCACAAGCCATGCTTGATAAATGATTCACTTCTCTAAACAAAGATTGCATATCCGAGTGAGAATCTGACTTTTACCATAATTACCTTCAAGCCGAGGAAATTAAACGGCGTTTTTCAGATTATGAAAACGGTTTAACATGTTTTCAACGTTATATATTAACAACAGTTAGATATGTTGCATGTATCTAGTTCAAAGTTGATAATGCTAAAAATATATGTATCTGGTTTGAGCTCTGAAGCAAACGTTAAAGACTAAACAAGGAAAAAAACACACAAAGAAAAAGAGACACAAGCACTCTATGTCACAAATTTGTTAAGCTTTTGTCAAGTTAATTCTACTAATCGCATCAAAAGAACGCCGAAAGTGAAACTTTTTTTAACAAAGTGGGCTTTGAGTTCGCACTTTAAGTTAATAGTCAATAAGCTTTTCTTGTCTTTACCTATCTGAGATTTCACTAAGAAAAAGGTAAAGGAAAAAGGAAGAGAAAGAGAGGTTAGAAGCGAAGAAGGATCTTTGTAGTGGGATACTCTTGCCCAGCACCGGACTGGCATCATGGGACCCATTCTCACGACTCACGTCTTATTATCCAACACGACATCAATCAACATTATCAAAATATGGTAACCTGACTTGGTCAATTTCTTAACCATATTTGTAAATTATATACTCTTTTTTAAAACACTGTTCATTTTATCTTTTGATGTAATGAATGCATTAATAGACGTAGAGGACTTGGCAATGGCATCAAAAAGTACACTGATCTAACCTGTGTTTGCAGTGTTATATACATGTTGATTTATAGCATGCATGCTACCTGCGAAAATAGTTAACTGAAACGGTTAGATAATTAGCATGCCAAATTCCATAGGTAGTGTAGTGTACTGCATAAGTATGTGATGTAACCGGTTATGTATACTTAGATCGATGCATAATATTCTTAGAACGAAATATCTTCCTAGAATACTACTGCGAGAGCTTGTGCTGACAAAGATCTTTAGTCCTCTTTGGTCGTGGTAAATGGAATGGATGATGAACACATGTAAAAAACACAAAGTTCTTTAGTCCTTTGATCGTGGTAAATGGAATGGATGATGAACACATGTCAAAAACAAAATTATTTTCATCTTCAGAAACGAAACTCAAAAATGTTTCAACCCCACTGGAGATCCAATCATTGATATTGGGCGTGGTATCAGGGCCGTCTAATAGCATGTGCTAGTGGAGCGGTCGAACAGGGCCCGAACTTAAAAATAAAAAAATACTTAAGAAAATTTCTAAAATAAATATATGAATTTGGTTTAAAATTTTAACTTTTTACTGTATTCTTAAATTTATTATCTATAATTAAAAGAGAAACATCAAATATATATAGATAAAGTTATTAACTTTTAAAATTATTTTATTACATTGTTAAATATATAGTTAATTTTTTTTTTGAACAGGGTCTTAGTATAATTTGAGACGGCCCTGCGTGGTATATGGATGGAACAAATAAAAAATAATTTTTTTTTTTTTTTTTTTTTTTTGCAATTTCAAAAGTCAAAAATGTTTTTGAGACTCAATTCTTCAATACATAATTAATTGGTTTCTGATTAATGTTTGAGCACAATACATATTCGACGTGACCCCCAAATCTCAATTGGAGAAAAACTGTCTTCAAAACATTTAACTATTGAGATGATTCTTCTCCAGTGGGATTGAGTGAGTATTGATTTAGGCATGAGATGAAATATTGGATAAAGGCTTAGACTTCCTCAAGGTGAAAGGTGAGATAAGGTAATATATGAAGACTGGAAAAATGTAGAAAGGCCAAAGGTGATAAGACGATATATATTAAAGGATACACGCTACGAGTAAAGGAATTTAGTTTTGATACTAGGCATGCTCTCTGAATTGAGAAAAGAACTTAGGCCAGATCAAGAGACTAACTACATGTTCATTATCCGATTCAATTTTACAATTCTTGTTTTAATTCCGCTTGGGTTGGTTATGTAGTTTGGACTTGTTTTGAAGCACTATGGGCCGGGTTGGATTTGTACCTTCTGTTTTTACTTTTGTGCAATTTAGTTACATAAAACCGTTGAATATTTGTATCTCACTCCGTTTAGGATTGGATTAGGAGGTGATTAGCTAGCAAGAAACATTTTCAAGATCATCTCACCCAGCTACGGATTAGGTGGTGATTTTTAGCAAGGAACATTTTCAAGAACTTTAGTAATGACCATTCACCCCACTGTCTACCACAGGACAATAAGACTCCTAGTTTTCAGAACTCCAACTTCAACCATAAAAACTGAAATACAACTAAAGAGCAAGAGGAACTTCCTTTAGAAAAAGACAAGACCCATCTATGACGAAACTTGGGTAAGCACTGCAGAAGCCATCGAGTTAATCCCACACATATCATGTCCACGACACAGCTTGTAGTATCCATTGTCTCCCCACTTCTTTCCCCACGAGTTCTTGATGATCCAATACGGTTTATTACTAAGTCGCAAGATTGAAAATCCTTTCGACCCGTATCCAACAAGAAGTACCCCGTGGTTTAACCTTTTCTTGCTGCATATTAGCGGACACGACACTCCTCCTATGTATGTCTGCATGAACACCGCATTTATTCCCACTGTGTCCAACAGAAAACAATCATCAAGTGTTTGCTAGGTTCACACAAAAAAGTACTGTTTTTAACATACATGTTAAGCTAAATCACCTGATAAAGGACCGTGTTGTACTAAACGTGCTGTGATTTGGTCCTCGTCCAATGGTATATTCGTGAAGTTCACTACTTTTACTGCAACCTTCTTTGGATCGAACTTGCAATGGCCTCGCTTGCCGGTGTAAGGATATGATTTTTCTTCTTCTAAGCCTCCTGCCTTCTCCAAATACTCATATGCATTTGTCATCAGTCCTCCACCACATCCGTTGTCACATGCTTTCTTGTCCTTTGGGTCGCACTACACTCGCATATACCAAGAAATTTTCAGAGTTCAACAAATGAGTATCAAGACATATATACATTACATATATAATTAGGTATGCTCTAAAAATAATTTAATTAACACAGACCGCTTTATCACAATCCACAAGTTGTTGTTCGCTAAGACTGACGAGCTTCCCGGTGGAGACGAAATTGGCTCCTTCAACTGCTCCTGTTGTGCTAAAAGCCCAGCACGATCCACATGCACCCTTCACATCCATAGTTAAATATCCTCATAAATTTGATATTAGGTATATATATAACATGCATATAGACTATCACAAATTAAGTTTTTATTCTGTATGAAATTATTAACTTGCTATGAAGGATCAAGGATGTATTCCTAAGCATATATATACTCATTATGTTTCTCTATACCAGAGGCTTTTTTTTATTATCATCATATGTAGTATAAATCTAACGGATGTTATTGATACATCTATAAACTTGATATGCAGCAAATAAGTAGTTCTAGGCATATAGGCAAATCATATAGGTAGAATAATAGAACATACTTGATCCTTGACCTCAGTAACTGCACCTTTCTCCCTCCAGTCAAAATCTTTAGGTAATCCCTTAATATCCAGCTGGGGTGCCTCTACTCCAACTACACCACCATGGCCTCTGTCAACATCAACTACTCCAGTATACATCCTTTTGAACTCCTCTTCAGTGAGGTCAGAGAACTGTGTGACTCCGTGGACGGCGGTGGGGTCCATCATCTGGTGCTCCGCTGCCTTAAGAACGTTTTTAGCAAATATCCCGAGGCGGTGGATGTACTCCTCCCTCGTGGAGTAGCTTTTGCCGTAGTCCGACATGAAAACACGGAATTTTCTCTCCGTGTGTGTCCCGAGGAGATTAGGAAGCCGATCTTCTGTGACTTGGCGGATGGTGAGGTCCTCTAAGGAAACCGCCACGTGACAGAAGATGGCCGTGCATGTTAGAACCAGTGCTGAGGTTTTAGCCAACATGATCTGTATATCGATGGGTCTTGTTATGAGAACGCCTCGAGTAACCCCTTAAATAGAGCCAAGATGGCTTTGTGTGTAAACAAAAGGAGAGGGATGACTCTTAAGAATTTGAGGTAGCGAAAGTGTAGGAGTTACATGCAAATAGAGGACACGTGGGGTGTTTGCATGTCGAGTTACGCAATGAATTATGACACGTTGCTCTCTTTTGTTTCTTGACCATCTTTGAGATTTTGGTACCGGCATGCGTTAGTGCTTCTATCTTTTACGGTAGACCCTTTTACTATTGTTTTAGTAAATAGATATCAAAAATATAAAAAAAATAATGCAAATATGTCTGAAGTATATAGTTGAAAACCTCCTGATTCTTAGAAAAAAAAACTGATTCTAATCTATGATACAAAATAACAAAGAACGATATTTCCTATAAAACAACTAGAGATTGAATCTGTGCACCATCAATTCTTATATATTTATACATTGATGTTTGATTTTTGTAATTAATGTTATATATTTTAAATAAATTGTAATATAACTAATTGTATTTAAAAGACTTAGATCAAATCTACTAAAATGATTATTTTTAGTACAAATATCTAAACCTGTTTTAAATACATTTGTTATTCAGATATTATTAAGTTTATATACATCAAAACGAATTCATCCAGAGACTCAAAAAGACTCAACTCAAAATCCACACATAAATTTATAATATTCAAACGGAACTTAATTTTAAAACAAAAAAAATGATACAAAAAAAACAGTATGTACCTAAATGGATAACCAATATTCATGCCTAACTGATTTTTATGAACTAATAGAAAAGACTCTTCCTATGTGTTTGGCTAAATTAAGTGAAATAAAAAGATGTTTTTATTTAGTAAAATAATTATATGTAGTGAAAAATTAAATGCAATAAATGTAATACATTTTTATTATATTGATTTAAGTTATTATTTTATTCACAAAAACATTTGTTTTTGAATTATGTTTTTGGCTACGTAATTTTTCACCGATTGAAACTAAAATTAAAAAAGAATTTAGTAAAATAAACTAAACTAAACATTTAACCATATGCAAAACCTAGTTAGTTTACATTTTTAATTTTATAATTGTCTTAAAGTTAATGTTGATTAACTAATAAATAAAAATATGCACTATTGTTATTATGGTAATATAATTAATGATATAATGCATTGTTAAGGTAATATAACTAATAAAATTGTTAAACTGAGTGAATTATGAAATAACAATTAATAAATTATATTAATGAAATTACTAGAATGATACTATGTCTATCTATGTTTTCAAATAATTTTTATTTATACCACTGTCCATGTTTTTAAACAGTACTAAAATGTATTTTAGTTTTAGTAATATAGATGATATTTATGATAATAAATTTTGCATAATGATGGCTTCTGCTTAATTAACATTTACTAGTTTTGTTTATTCAAATGAGAAATGTGAATTTGTATTATTGGCAGAGTTCAATCAGATTTTAAACCTTTGAACTTATCAAAAACACTGTTTATGTAGAATTTTGTAAACATCGGGGGACCATATATATAGCACCTTAATAATTTTGTTGAATCCGAAGTTGAGAAGCTTGGGGAACATGGAACATCGAAAACTGAAATGGGGTACTAGTGTTGACAAAAAAAGTGGGGGTACTAGTATCGATTACTATAAAATAACAGTACTATGAAATGATAATGCTGCAGTAAGAGTAGTCTTTTTAGGATTCTAGATCTGCCAAACTCAACTAAACCACATAGTTAAGGTCGTGTCTGAATGGAAGCAGATAAAGCATGTGTTTTGGAGCCAAACAAGATTTATATATTTAAAGAGTCGATTATAACAAAAAGTTTACATAGCTCTATTGGTAAGGATCTCAAGATACATAGTCGAGATGCTGAGTAAGATTCTTTAATCTACAGCTGTAACCACTTTCTTTGATTTTTTAATTATAAAAGATCAAAAAAAAAAAATTGTTTGTAGGCCAAAATTTTTCAGGCACAACCCTGCACATAGTTCACCTCGTATAAGCGTTTGATCACACAAATTAATGAATTGTGTCACAGGAAATTATTTGTTTGACTAAATATATAATTGAAATCGTATTTATTAACCTATTAGTCCAGAAAAAAAAATTGGAAAATGGTTCTAAAATTCCGTAAACAAATAGAGTTGCACATTTGAAAGAGTATTTTCTCTTATTCTAAAAATGGGTTATTTTTGTAAGTATTAGTTTGCTGTATGAGAAAATAATTTCAAAATTTTGACAATTATATAATCATTGAAATCACAATTTATATTTAACTATTGTTTGCAAAAAATATTTAGCAAATATGTAATTCTGAATTTTATTATACTATATTAAATGCCTTTCGGATTTCATTTTACTTTTTTGTCTTTTAAATAGTTGTTTCAATATATTTTATTATGATAAAACAATCATATGATGTCACTAATAATTTACCAGAGTCACAACAATATCTATACTATACTAAAAGGAGGATATAAGCTCCTCTTAGAGTGTCCACGTAGACACAAAAAATCGTCCAATCAGAGAGTCCGAAGTTGCCATGTCATCTCATTTATTTTTTCGTAAAAAATGAAAAAACAATGCAAAGGAAAAGATCGAACCCGGGTTAGTATGACATATATATAGGACATATACCACTAAGCCATTGAAACTTTCTTGGACACATATACAAGAATCACTAAATATGTAATCACAAACTCTTATGTACATTTACAATAATATGTATTCAACTTTTAAGACTCTGATACTTTGTTTTGTAAAAAAAAACAAGTAAGTGACTATGCTAATATATTCTTTGAAAGTGTGAGAACATTGACAAATATAAAAAATCATAGATTTTTGTTTTCGTGACAAAGTTAAGAATTTTGTAAAAGTAAGTTTAACATATAAATTTCCGTGACAAATATGAAAAAACATAGATTTTTGTACAATTTGACAAAATAACTCAAAACATAGTTCTCTAATGTCTTAATAAAATATTATTTAAGAGTGCAATAATTAAATATATCAATTCAATAAATTTTGTAATTTATAGACAAAACAATAACACAACAAATTTTGAAACATTTATTTAACCTATCGATTACTTTTCATGAGAATCCAACTAAACAAGATCAAAAAACAATTAGATTTATTTAATTACTATTTTATTCAATTTTGATTAATTTCAAATTGTAATAATGTATCTTTTTGAAGTTACAAAAAATTAATGTTATTTCTTTATTACACTAGCATTATATATAGATTCCATATACACAAATAAATATAATACAACAACATAAGCTTGCTTTCCCCGATTCATATGAAAACTTTTTAAGTTATCCACCAAAAGCAAATTAATTAAATAAATCAAATTGTTAGAATACAACAAATTAATATATAATTTTATTTTAAATTAAATTATTTAAAAAAATGTATTTTAATTAAAAAAATTAATAAATAAGTAAAACTGATTTGATGGTAATTTGTATGACATATATATATTATGTGAAAGAAATATAAGCTTAATATGGAAAAAATCTTAAATACAAAAAACTCTAAAATTAACAAAAAAAAACTAATAAAAATTAAACTATGATATCAATTGAAAGTTTCTTAGACAATATTAATAAAATATTTAAGCGATAATTAGACAAATTTGATTTTTTTTGCAAGCCAAAAGTTTATTATTAATTAGCATCAGTTATCTCAAGATGTTTAAGAAATGATGGACTTAAATGATATACTCCCTCTGTTTTTAAAAGATACATATTCTACATTTTTCACATATATTAAGAAAACTCATTAAATATGCATTGTTTTTTGTGAATAACAATTTTCCATAACTTTAAACCAATAGAACTTCAATAAACACCATTAATTTTTTTAAAACTTACAATTTTTCATAAAATCATACATTGAAAAAGTAAAAAATGTATCTTTTTAAAACAATTTTTTTTTCCAGAACATACATTTTTTAGGAACGGAGGGAGTATGAACTATGAATAGTAGTACTTTGTAAAACTGACTTAGATAACACATCTGCACATTATTTTCAGTCTTTTTATGCCTAAATTCAATTTTTTTAGAGCAATTATTCTACAAAGAGATCGTTTGAGATATTGTTTTGATATTCAGACTTGTTTCTTGATTGTTAAGAAGATTGATAACTGTAAAAATGTCTCATTCGAATATTATATGTCTATAACCGAATCCCCAACATGAGACAACTTTGTTTAAAAAGTAAATAATTTCATTTTTCTTATATTATATAATAAATATATATTATTTACTGATAATAAAAATATAGTTATTCATCTATCACAAATATCTATGCAAATATGTGAATCAAGTACAACAATCAAACAACATAATGATTTCCACAAAAAAAAATTAAAAAATATATTTATGTTAGGTAGTCTTATTTTATATTCCTTAAATAATGTAATATAATATTATACATTATTTGTTTAGAATTGAGAAATACATATATATATATCAGTTAGACAAATTAAGCGATAATTTGACAAATTTGATTTTTTTTGCCAGCCAAAAGTTTATTATTAATTAACATCAGTTATTTCAAAATGTTTAAAAAATGATGGACAAAAAAATAGGATGGACATAAATGATATATGAACTATGAATAGTATTTTGTAAAGCTGACTTAGATAACACATCTGCACATCCATTTCCAGTCCTTTTTGATGCATAAATTCAATTTCTTCATAGCAGTTATTCCACAAAGAGATCGTATGAGATATTGTTTTGATATTCAGATTTGTTTCTTGACTGTTAAGAAGATTGATAACTGTAAAAATGTCTCATTCGAATATGATATGTCTATAACCGAGTCCCCAACATGAGACAAGTTTGTTTTAAAAGTAAATAATTTTATTTTTCTTATATTATATAATAAATATATATTATTTACTGATAATAAAAATATAGTTATTCATCTATCACAAATAACTATGCAAATATGTGAATCAAGTACAACAATCAAACAACATAATGATTTCCACAAATAAAATTTAAAAAAAATGTATTTATGTTATGTAATCTTATTTTATATTCTTTAAATAATATAATACAATATTATACATCATTTTTTAGAATTGAGAAACACATATAATATCTTATAAAAAATCTAGTTAAATATAAAAATTTAAGATTATACAAGAGTCTAGCATGAGTGTTACAAAAAAGAACAAGAGTCTAGCATGGTAATAGAAAAATATTTTTAAAAGAAAAAAAACAGGTAAAAAACACATGATTTACCGAAATTAATATCAATAATTATTAATTTATTATCCTATTGAACAATGGTTAAAAATACATCTCCCCAAATTTGATCTCCTCCTTCAGTTCTTGGTGAAAAAGAAAAGAAAGAACAGAAACAATCTCATTTCATCTTCTTCTTTTCTCTTCTCTAGGGTTATGATCAGTCCATCTGACAAGAAGAATATCAAAAGATTACATTTTCTTTAATCAAATAATCCAAAGATGTTCAACAAAATCAAGAAACTAAGCCAGAAAAAATTCAACAAATCAGATCAACACAACCAAGACAACAACCCCACCAACACCAACGTCGTCCGCAGCAGCCGCGCCACGCCCACCACCGCATCTCCATTACCAAATGGCGAATCCCAAACACCAGCTCCATCACCTTCCCAGACACCAAACCACCCAATGTTCACATCAACACCAACCCTAGAAGTCCTCCCATTACTAAAAGACGTGTCTTCATCAGATCGTCCCCTCCTCTTCATGAAAAAGGCTCACATGTGTTCTTGCCAATGCGATTTCTCCGACACGTTGATCATGCCACGTGAGAAAGAGATCAAAAGACAGACACTCCTCGAACTCGTCGATTTTCTCCACTCCTCCTCAGGTAAAGTCAACGAGACCATGCAGAGCGAGCTTATACGTATGGTCTCCGCCAACATCTTCAGATCTCTCCCACCTGCCCATTATGAGAACACAGGAGCTCCTCCTGAAGGGAACGATCCCGAAGAGGAGGAGCCTTATCTCGAGCCCTGGTGGCCTCATCTGCAGCTTGTTTACGAGCTTCTCTTGCGTTACGTAGTCTCTTCTGAAATAGAGCCCAAAACTGCTAAAAAATTCATCAGCCACACGTTTGTGTCGAGACTACTCGATCTGTTCGACTCTGAGGATCCTAGAGAGAGAGAATATTTGAAAACTGTTCTTCACAGAATCTACGGGAAGTTTATATTTCACCGACCGTTTATATGATGCTCAGTTTACAACATCTTCTACAAGTTCTTGTATGAGACTGAGAGGTGTATTGGGATAGGAGAGTTGTTGGAGATTCTTGGGAGTGTGATCAATGGGTTTACAGTACCAATGAGAGAGGAGCATAGGTTGTATCTTGTGAAAGCCATTATGCCGTTGCACAAGTCTAAGAGCATCTCTGTTTACCACCAGCAGTTGTCGTATTGTGTGGTGCAGTTTGTGGAGAAAGATTATAAATTGGCTGATACTGTGATACGTGGGTTGTTGAAGTTTTGGCCGCTTACGAATTGTAATAAGGAGGTTCTGTTCTTGGGAGAGCTTGAAGAGGTTTTGGATGTTACTGAGCCTTCAGAGTTTCAGCATTGTGTTGTTCCTTTGTTTACACAGATTGGGAAATGTCTTAATAGCGCACACTTCCAGGTTCGTATGTTTTGTCTTTTGATAGTGATATGTTATCAGGGCCGGATCTGGTCACAACCAAATGAAACGTTGACTTTGTCCCTTAAAATTTGTAGAAGTTTCTACATAAGCATAGACTCTCAAATTATATATATTTTTAAAAAATTATTGAAGTTTCTTAAAAATGTTTATAGCTCACAAAATCTTAGATCCGGTGGCCTTGTATGGTTTTATGGAGTGTGGTTGTTGATACAGAGATGTGAGGTTTGCAGGTGGCAGAGAGGGCTCTTTTCTTGTGGAACAATGAACATATCGTAGGTTTGATTGCTGAGAACAAGGATGTGATTTTTCCTATAATATTTGAAGCATTGGAGAAGAACATGAAAGGACATTGGAACCAGGCGGTGCATGGTCTCTCTGAGAATGTTAGAAGAATGTTTATGGAGATGGACAATGACCTCTTTGAAGAGTGTGAGAAACAGTATCAGGAGAATGAAGCTAAGACTTGGGAGTTGTTGGAACAAAGAGAGATGACATGGAAGAGACTTGAGGAAGCTGCTTCCCTAGTTGCAAACTAAAAGCATATTTTGATGATGGCTTTTTAGCTTTATCTTCTTTCTTTTTGCAAAAGTAATGTTTTCTAGAAATTTCTAATAATTTATTTGTTTTGTTCTTTTTCATTTCTTTGGATCTCTTGTAAGTGGCGACCGGGAATATGAATTCAGATGTCTCCAACCAGATCATGTCACAGACGTTAAGTTTAGTGCTGTTAATTGCAGCTTCCACATAACTTGGTAGCAATTAAGTGTGTACAAGTATAGACTATATTATGGTCTATTTTTTTATAACCGTGGAGTAGTGTATAGTACCAACGACTAGTTCGGTTCCGAGTTTTTAACAAAACCTCAAGTATGGTTATATCTTCATAAGCATTGAACTTGTGATGCTTAGAGTTCTTTTTAAACTTTTTTGCGGCTCTAAGCATCGGTTTGGCTCTTGAGCAAACTGGATTACAGGCTTAAATTTGTAATCAAACCATCATTATTTACTTAATGACACTTACAATTTAGCAAAAAAAAAAAAAGCTATATTTTCGTCTAGCCAACCAACTTTGTTTATAATGTCTCATATCAACCTTTATCACTAAACTACCACCGTTTACTGTTTAGTTTAGTCGATATTGCATTAAGTTTTTTTTTTTGAAACTACATCTGGTAGACTTGAATTATCAATATTGCATTAAGTTTTTAAGAGATTTAAGCCATATTCACAATTTTAATTGACAAGAACCTAACAATGCTTTACAGCTTATTACAAAGCACCTCTTAATTGTGGAAAAAAAAATGAAAAGCGTATAAGATAGTGGAGTTACAGAAAGATGAAGATGCTACAACTTGATGAAACCACTGCCTTTGATTTGATGAGACAAAGTTCGTCTTTGACGTTGCCATCATATATCAATTTAGTTTCGGTTTTGTAATGTTGTGAACCAAAAAAAAAATAATGGAGAGGAACTGTACACCAACCAACCAACCACGCCAACAACCAATCAATTGAAGGGTCCAAATCCTATTAGTTATCCTTGCGGACTACAACGATAATAGAGTTGATAATGACATTACAGAAATCATTATCAAACAAAACAATAATGTTAAACGTGGTCGAGGCGGTGCATTGCTTCCGAAGATCATCCCGAAGAAATTGCTGTCATCGCTGCTGCTGGTGCTACTTCCTCTCGTAGTACCGCCAATAGCACTAGTTCCTCCATCGCTGCCGCTGCCGCTGCTGCCACCTCCGCCGCCACCACTACCACCACCACCACCACCACCTCCATAACCAGAATAAGAATCGCCACTCTGACCTTGATCATCCCTGCTTCCCCCGAAAAATAATTTCATTAGAAGTTGTGCGTAATAAAATCGACCGTATCATGCTAAATCCAAAACATACAGAACCAAAGTCAAAAGGATACATGCTCTGGGATACATGAATGCGATTAAAAAAGGAATCATACTTTTCTACGTAGGGGTCCCATCTCTCCTAACTACATTTTCTCAATCATAATTGCATCATTAACTCCCAAAAAAATTATTCGCTTTTTCGTATTTCAAACTGACTAGGAGTAGGGGACAAGTAGTTAACATGTGATGTATCAAAAATGTAGTAGATGGATCATATAATAAATATCTTAATTAAAATCTAAATATGACAGACATTTCGACCGCCCATATTCCTAAATGGACAAACAAAAACTTGAAAGAGTATAGTCTAAAATAATTAAATTATAGAAAAATGGCAAGTGGGGTTCAATCCAGACACTAGTCAAGTTGGTCGGTTCTCTACGCAGACGATCACGTGCATCTACTTGAATTCTGGAATACTGCCAAATTCTAACGCCTGTATAATATTCTCAAATGAAATACTTTTTACCGAAACCTATGAGTTGGTTAAGTTGTTAACATAATTACCCATAATTCAATTGACTATATTTAGTCTCACTATTTGAGGAATAATCGAACATTAAAATGTACTAGTTTAGAATCTCAGAAGAGAAATGACCCGTTCTTGCCTAGTCTTATTAACTTTCACTAACTTCTTTCCCAAAATATCACATTAACTTTGACGTACAAAACTATATTGAACCAGGATTATTAATCATATACGTTACTAGACTCCAAAAGAAGGAACTAACTAAACACACAAACACCAACAACAAAAATAGTAAAAAATACGGTTCTTGGTTCATTGACTTGACAACGTTAGCAACTCATGCGTTAATCACGCTTCATAGCTAATCTAATTATATACTAACATTAAATCATGCATCAACTTAAAAAATGTTATGTACATAAAAAGTAACGGAGAAAAAGTGAAAAAGGGTACCTGGGACCGCCAAAAACGCCAGCATTTCGAGTGAGCTGGTCTACAAGAGCCGAAGCTTTAGGCTCCACACTCGAAGCTTTAGAGTACAATGCGCTCACTCCCCCACCAGACGCCACAAAGAAAGCTCCGTTCTCCATCAGATCTCCTTCCGTTCTCCAATTCCAGTTCGACCACTCTCCATCGTCCTTCGAATCCACCCTCTTGGTCACCTGGTCCAACCAAAAAATTCTCACTATCAGCAATCTATACAATTCACGCGCCAGCGTAGAGCGTGGTGCTAAAAAGAGTAATGAATAAGATGAAAAAAGTGTGTGGACAGTGAGAAGCAGCATCAAGCAGCCCACATGGCTGTCATGCACTATACATCCCCATCACTGTCCCACACTTCTCCTAGACCTAAATCTTATAAAAATAAGATTCTTTTACTATGTATTTACTTTTCATTACATACAAACTTAAACATTGTAGTGTACGATATTTCCAGATATTTTTACCTCCTACCAAAAGATTAACAACTGTCTACGTGAAACATGAGCTGGATTCACAAGAGGACTATCCACACTCAACATCGACAAAAAAGTTAACTCGTCGCTCAAAAAGTCTAAATCTTTCCACGATACTAACTAAAACCCTAAAATGTTCTGAAACAATTAAGGGAAAATATACTCAAAACAACCAAAAAGGAATGATTTTTCGATATGGGTAATTCAAAAACTTGTCAAGATCAAAATGAAAAAAAAAAGTTTATAAATTTTACCTCTTTGGCTCTAGGATCTTGGTTTTGGAATAAAGCCTAAATCTTTCACACATAACTAACTAAAACCCTAACATTTTCTGAAACAATTAAGCAAAATCTACTCAAAATAACCAAAAAAAAGGAATGATTTTTCAATATGGGTAATTCAAAAACATCAAAATCAAAATAAAATTCTTTATAAAGATTACCTCTTTGGCGCTAGGATCAGAAGGAGCAATGTAACGATTCCCCTGACTATTAATCGTAGGATTACCACTTCCACCAATCGCATACATCTTCCAGGAAGTAAAATCATTATTCACCACGTGTATATACCCTCTCCGACACCTCGGCATCCTCTGAACAAGCCCCTGTCCGAAATGATTAAACGCAATCGTCACCTGCATCCCCGTGTCCGGACCATAACTATCGTCATGACCCAACAGCATCACCTCGTCATGATGCGCAAAGTAGTTATTCGATATCGTGATCGCCGTGGACCCCATCACGGCGTCGATAAGCCCGTCGGTGCAATGGCTCATGGAGCAGTGGTCGATCCAGATCTTCTGAGCTCCGAAGATGGAGATCCCGTCGCCGTCCGATCTGCCCCGCCTCCCGGACTTCGTCGGCGTCGCGGCGACGACGGCTCCTCCGGAGGGTTTGCAGTCGTAGATGTGGACGTTGTGGATGATGACGTGTTGCACGTACTGGACGGTGAGGCAGCCGTTGCCGGTGATGTGGACGGCGGAGCCGCGGCCGTCGATGGTTTTGTAGCTGTTGATGATGAGTTCGTGTCTGAGGCGGATGAGCATGTTGGAGGAGAAGACGATCCAGAGGGGCTCTTCTTGGATGACGGCGTAGCGGAGAGTTCCGGGGGTTGGGTTTGATGGGTTGTTGTCGGAGGAGTCTGTGACGACGTAGATCTTGCCGTTTTTGCCGCCGAGGGTGCCCCGGCCGAAGCCGATGGAGCAGTCGGCGAGGCGTTGCCGGTTGGAGGACCAGTCGGAGGAGGTGCAGCGCCAGCAGTCGTCGATTGGGTTGCCGGTGCGGCAAGTGGAGGAGGAGGAGGAGGAGAGTTGTCTCCGGGAGAGGGATGCATTGATTGAACTGTGAGAGTGGAGGTAAGAAGAAAGTATGAGACTTTGTTTTTTTTAGGAGTAATGTGGAGATTTGTTTTACCTTAAGACGTGGAGAGCGACGGAGTCCGGGGAAGGATGCTGGTGAGGGAGAGTGAGATTAGTGGCTTGGAGGAGTGTGAAGAAGAAGAGGCAGAGGAGGAAAATGGTGGTGGAGAAGTGAGGAAGCAGCATCGTTAATGACTTTGTTTTGGCGGTGAGGTTGGAGTTTGTTTTTTTGCTAGTTTGGTGGAAGGAAGGAGAGCATTGGTGTGGAAGTTGTAGGTAGTGAGTGAGTGTCAGAGGGAGAATGTTGGTTTAGAAATGTGAGGGAATGGGAGAAGAGAAGGTTTTGGGATCCACATGGAAGAGAAGCTTTGAAGAAGAAAGAAGAAGAAGAAGCTGTGTTCTCTCTCTCTCTCTCTCTGCTCTGCTTCTACCCTTAGCTGGAAACAAGGCCCCTTAATTGGTTTTCTTCTTAAGCTTTTGGATTTGCTGTTCTCTATTGTTTTGGCGTTGAGTTATTAATTAGAGTAGAAGACTGTCTGATATTGGTAAGCAAGGTTGTTTTATTATTGGGCCTTATGTCAAAATTGATAATTGGGCCTATAATCACAGTTGATGAACCAGATAGTATCTCATTTCACCATCAAATCGTCGAGAGCGGGTTGATTCATCAATTCATTGTCAACCCCACATTTTAATTTTTTTAAGAACATCGGTAAATTGTATATTTGTAATGCTATAAAACGAAAAATGAGACAGAACCGTCGGCCCATAATTAGGCCCACGAAAGATTTAGATAATTTAATGCAACTCACTAACCGAGTTGATTGGTGCAGAGTGTAGACTGTGGCGTGGGCGAAGCTTTGTATTCATCCGATGCTCAATAACTTTTGAAAATTTAATCCTTTCATCCGATGCTCGAGCAACACACATCGTCTAACAATACAGACTTTCCAAGGTTTTGTCGCATTCCTCTTTTGGCTCTTTGGTTTCGCTTGTCAGTTACTAACTAGTTTGGTCAGTGATGTTTTTCTTCTCTTTTTTTTTTGTCTTTCTATCAAAAGTTGACAATGGACAGAATCAGTGGTGTTGTGATTTAAGCTCAATTTGTTTGTTCTTTACGAGTCTTAAATCTCTCTCTCTCTCTCGTGTTTGTCTCTCGTGTGTTTGGTTTGATTGTATGTAAAGAAATGAACAGAACACAGCAAATGTTAACGAGTTCAGGCACTTCAACTTCGCCCTACGTCTCGCCGGGATCTGATGCCCGGAATCCACTAGAATCACTTAGGTTTTATACACTTACAACCACTTGACTCAACCATAGTTTGAAACGGCTAACTTAACCATCGTAGACAACTGGAGTGGTCCTCAAGCGTGCTTCCGAGCCGACTTCTTCTTTTGGCTAGAAACAGAACAACTCTGTTCTTCGAGTTGTCTCAACAAATGAGGAAAACAGAGTCACGCACGCGCCACGCGCTCTTCTTTCTCCTTCTTGGACCTAACGGTCACTAACCGTCTTTAAATGGGCTTCGTATAAACTCGGCCCAACTTCAACACTTAGTCGTTTGAAGAGAAGCTTTCTTGTTCTTCTTCGTAGACTCAAAGACGATTACTACAAAACTCCACCTTGGATTTGAGTCCTTTGATTCTAGTTTTTGGATTCCACCCGGATTCTCCTGACTGCTGTCAGTTCTGTGATAGCTGGAGCAGCTCCAGTGCATCTTGGAGCTTCCCCACTGGCAACACCTTCGTAAGGATGTCTGCCGGATTATACAAAGTTGGTATCTTTGTTACCTTCACCAATCCATCTGCTATCAAGTCTTTGATGAAGTGAAACTTCCGAGCAACATGCTTTGTTCTTTCATGGAACACAGCGTTCTTAGATAGTGCTATTGCACTCTGAGAGTCGCAAAACACTTCAACTGCTCCTTGATGAAAACCCATCTCATTCATCAATCTCTTAATCCAAACTGCTTCCTTTCCAGCCTCTGCAAGAGCCATATACTCTGCTTCTGTTGTAGACAAGGCTACCACCTTCTGTAGACTGGATCTCCAACTGATAGTTCCTCCACCAAGAGTGAAAACATAACCACCCGTTGATCTCATGTGATCTAACTCTCCACTGAAATCAGAGTCACAGTAACCTCTCAAGACGAACTTCTCCTGTCTTTTAAACACCAGTTTCATCTCTGTAGAACCTTTGATATACCGCAGAACCCACTTTACTGCTTGCCAGTGCTCCTTCAATGGCTTACTCATGAACCGGCTAATGACTCCAACAGGATAAGCAAGGTCCACTCGTGTACCTATCATGGCGTACATAATGCTTCCAACGGCACTAGCATAGGGAACTGACTTCATATCTTCTTCCTGTTCCTTCAGGTCTTTTTCTGTAGCTGCTCTGAGTTTGAAATGGGCTCCCAGTGGCGTCTGAACCGAGTTGCATTGATCTAGCTTAAAGGTGTCTAACACTTTCAACAAGTAACTTCCTTGAGACAAGGTTAAGACACCTTTTGATCGATCTCGGTTGATTTCCATTCCTAGGATTCGCTTAGCTTCTCCCATATCTTTCATTTCAAACTCTGTACAGAGTTGGTCCTTAAGATGTTTGATCTGCTTCATGTCATTTGATGCAATGAGCATATCGTCGACGTACAACAGTAGGTAGACGTATTGGTTCTTGCTTACTTCCTTGAGATAGACACAAGTGTCTTGCTTGCTCCTCTTGAATCCTGACTTGACCATGAACAGATCGAACCTCTGGTTCCATAACCTTGGAGACTGTTTCAGACCATACAGAGATCGTTTCAACAGACAAACTTTCTCTGGCTTTGACTCCACTTCATACCCCTCTGGCTGACTCATCAAGATGTATTCATCAAGATTTCCATGTAGGAATGCCGTTTTAACGTCAAGCTGTTCCAATTCCATGTCAAACTGAGCAACTGCAGCCAACAGCAGACGAATGGAG
This sequence comes from Brassica napus, assembly GCF_020379485.1. Classification (NCBI taxonomy): domain Eukaryota; kingdom Viridiplantae; phylum Streptophyta; class Magnoliopsida; order Brassicales; family Brassicaceae; genus Brassica; species Brassica napus. The sequence continues at coordinate 34,740,320 of NC_063442.1, read as the reverse complement.
ACATGCTTGACAACCGGACTGAAGATTTCTTGATAGTCTACACCATGCCTCTGAGAGTATCCCTTGGCTACAAGCCGAGCTTTGAAATACTTCCCATACTTTCTTCTGTAAACCCATCTGCAGCCAATGATCTTCTGGTTCTCAGGTTTGTTGACTAGCACAAACGTCTCGTTCTTTTTCTGAGAGACCATTTCATCATCCATGGCTTCCTTCCAGCTTTCCCAGTCCGGATCATTCAATGCTTCTTCATAGCTCCTAGGCTCAGGTCTCCCACCATCTTCTGTCATAGCGAGAGCTAAGCCCACAGCATTAGAATCACCATACCTCCTTGGGGGTCTAGTCTTCCTTTTAGCTCTGTCTCTCACAAGTTGATACTGACTTACATCGACTTCATCATTACCAGAATAATATTCTTCTTCTGTATCAGTATCATCTTGCTCAGAGCTTTCTGATTCAGATTCTCCTTCTGTTTGTGTACCAGACCTCTTTGAACTTTCTCCACCTTCATCTTGACGTGATTCTGTTTCAGGTTCTGCCATCTCCAGATTAACGGTTCTGGCTTGATCTTTCTTTTTCTCTTCACTACCTGGAACTTCCTTCACATCTTTGTAGACTTTGTCTTCTTGAAATACCACATTTCGACTGATGACGCACTTCTCTTCATCCAATAACCATATCCTAAATCCCTTTACTCCTGTAGGATAGCCTAAGAAGACTCCCTTCTTAGCTCTTGGATTTAGTTTTCCTTGATCAGAGTGCACATAAGAGACACAGCCAAAACGCTTTAGACCACTGTAATCAGGTAACGAGTTTGTCCACTTCTCTTCAGGAATGCCAAACTCTAGAGCTGTAGACGGTGACCTGTTGATTAGAAACACTGCAGTTGATGCTGCTTCACCCCAGAACTCCTGCCCCAGACCTGACTCACTTAACATACTCCTGACTTTGTTCATGATGGTTCTGTTTAACATCTCTGCAATACCGTTCTGTTGTGGAGTGTAGGTGCACGTGCGGTGCCTTACAATTCCTTCTCTTCTGCAGAAACCATCAAACTCGCGGTTACAAAACTCTAACCCATTATCAGTTCTCAACCTCTTCACTTTCTTTCCTGTTTGCAGCTCCACCATCTTCTTCCATTCTACAAACTTTGTAAAAGCTTTATCTTTCGTCTTCATGAGAAAGAACCAAACTTTCCTTGTGAAATCATGAGTAAAAGTGATAAAGTACTGACAATTCCCCAAGGTATAAGTTACTGATGGCGAGCCCCAGAGATCCGAGTGTATATACTCTAATTTATCTCTAGTTGTATGCTTTGCTGCTCCAAAACTCACTCGGTGTGCTTTTCCATAAACACAATCTTCACAAAACTCAAGACCATCGGTCTTACAACGTTGCAGACACCCTTTCTTGGTCAACACTTCAAGACCTTTCTGACCAATGTGACCAAGCCTGCTGTGCCATAACTTTGTTTCATCTGAGTCTTTGTTGGTGGCGTTTGCTTCTCCAGTAATGACCTTTCCTTTGAGTAGATATAGCCTATCGGTTTTCACAGCCTTCATCATCACTCTGCAACCTTTGATGACTTTGAGTACTCCTTCTTTTGACTGAAACCAACATCCACCCTCTTCCAATGTCCCTAATGAGATGAGATTCTTGGACATTGTTGGAACGTATCTTACGTTGGTTAGTAAGATCGTAGTTCCATCATCATTCTGTATCCTGATACTTCCGATTCCCTTTACCACTGAGACAGGGTCGTTTGCCATCTTTACACTGCCTCCATCTGAACTTGAAAGAGATTCAAACCAGTCTTTTCTTGGGGTCATGTGAAACGTACATCCAGTGTCAAGAATCCACTTCTCACTGCTCTCATCACTTGTCAGAAAATTTGCTTCAGAAACCATGAGAGACGCTACTTGATACTCATCTCCTTTTACTGCAGACGCTTCACCCTTCTCTGAAGTATTGAAACCTTTGTTCTTTTCCTTCCAAACAAAGCACTGCTTCTTGAAATGACCCTCTTTGCCACAGATCCAACACGATTTTGCTGCTCCTCTAGACTTTGACCTGCTCTTATGCTTCCCCTTCTCTGACTGTCTTGTTCTTCCTTCAGATCTGCCTCTTTCTTGAACCGACAAAGCTTCAGAGTTACTTTTGAGAGCTTTACCGTTCACCCCCAGTTCCAGAGTCTTAGATCTGATAGCTCTAGTGATTTCTTCTAAAGCTAAAGTAGTCTTACAGTACTTCAGTGTCTCTTTCAGTTGATCGAACTGTCTAGGAAGAGACATGAGTAAGACTATAGCTTGGTCTTCTTCAGGGACCGTGACCTTCACGTTCTCAAGGTCTGAAATTAGCTTGAAGAAATCGTTGACATTCTCTTCAATCGATATACTTTCACTCATCTTGTATGAGTATAACCTCTGTTTCAAGTATATACGATTTGGTAGAGACTTCGCCATGAACAGATTGTCAAGTATCCTAAGCATACCTGCAGCAGTCTTCTCCTTTACTATCTTCCTGAGGATGTGGTTCTCGACGCTCAGGATGATTGTGGATCTAGCCTTCCCTCTCTTCTCCTTGAGGGTTTTGTCGGTGGGTTCTGAAACCTTCGAGACAGGAGTCACAGATCCTCCACCACTTGCAGGATCTTGGCTTTCAACCGCGACTGTCTCTTCTTCTTCATCTTCCTCCAGACCTTCCATAAGACCCAACAAATCCAAATGCGCCAACAACTTCTCCTTCCAGAGAACATAGTCTCCTTCACCATCAAACTTCTCGACTTCGATCTTTCCCGAAGTCATCTTCACGTAGATGCGGAATCACTCAAGAACTTAGAGGAAAAACAGAACCTACGCTCTGATACCAGTTGTTGTGATTTAAGCTCAATTTGTTTGTTCTTTACGAGTCTTAAATCTCTCTCTCTCTCTCGTGTTTGTCTCTCGTGTGTTTGGTTTGATTGTATGTAAAGAAATGAACAGAACACAGCAAATGTTAACGAGTTCAGGCACTTCAACTTCGCCCTACGTCTCGCCGGGATCTGATGCCCGGAATCCACTAGAATCACTTAGGTTTTATACACTTACAACCACTTGACTCAACCATAGTTTGAAACGGCTAACTTAACCATCGTAGACAACTGGAGTGGACTTCTTCTTTTGGCTAGAAACAGAACAACTCTGTTCTTCGAGTTGTCTCAACAAATGAGGAAAACAGAGTCACGCACGCGCCACGCGCTCTTCTTTCTCCTTCTTGGACCTAACGGTCACTAACCGTCTTTAAATGGGCTTCGTATAAACTCGGCCCAACTTCAACACTTAGTCGTTTGAAGAGAAGCTTTCTTGTTCTTCTTCGTAGACTCAAAGACGATTACTACAAGTGGGTTGTCTGATGAACTGCTTGTTAAAATATTGTTGTTTGTTCCGACAAAAGTTGCTGTATCCACAAGCATCTTGTCGAAAAGGTGGGAATATCTTTGGATGTGGTTACCTAAACTTGATTACGGTCGTATAGATTGTTCAGAGTCTGAATGCGAGAAGCTAAGGTGTTTTCTTGTCAGAAATCTGCCATTACATAGAGCTCCGGTTATAGAAAGCTTCCGCCTTAGAGTAGGGTGTTCATGTTTCAAACCTGAGAATATCCATATGTGGGTTTTAACAGCTGTTTCTCACTGCCTACGTGAGCTGAAGATAGTATATGAGTCTGATTCGGCTGAGCTAGATATGTTGCCGAGTAACTTGTTTACCTGCAAATCTCTCGTGATCTTGAAACTGGCTGGTGATATCATCTTGGACGTTCCTCGGATGGTTTCTCTTCCCTCTTTGAAAACTCTGAGACTTCAAAAGGTAATGTTCTTCAATGGCGAAACTCTTCAACGGCTTCTATCAAATTGCCCTATTCTTGAAGATCTAATGGTGGATTTACATGATTATGACGATACGGGAAAGTTGTCTATTGTTGTTCCATCGTTGCAGAGTTTGTCACTCTTTATACCCTATCGTCATGAGATAGATGGGTTTATGATAGAAACTCCTTCTTTAAAGTATTTCAAACTTAGGGATGATAGTTGGCATGATCACTACTCTTTAATTGGGAATATGCCTTTCCTCGTCGAGGCATATGTAGATGTTGACCTCCCTGTTATCAATAGTGTTATTAGATCAATCACATCCGTCAAGCGTCTTGCAATATGTTCACAGGTAAATTGTTTTTCCATTTTATCAACTCATTTTATGTAATCATTTTGTCAGTAATTTTAATACTGTGTGCAGGATATGCTTGATGAAGGTTTTGTCTTCAACCAGCTTGAACATCTGGAGGTATGTCTATGCACACTGCTTTTCTCGAATCAACTTGTCCGGCTGCTCAACGCTTCTTCTAAGCTAAAGAGACTAGACATTTCCTTAACGGATGTAAGTTTGTTTGTTAACTCTCTTTTTTTTACTGTCTGATGCACAACTAGTCTCGCTCAAATTTTTGTGTTTGATATATCAGGGTCATGTGCCTCGAGATATGGACGACTGGAACCAACCGAGTACTGTTCCTGAATGTTTGTTGTCAAGTCTACAAAGTCTCAACTGGTTGGAGTACACAGGAGAACCACAGGAGAGAGATATTGTGGTTTACATTCTGAAACATGCTCTTCACTTAAAGACAGCAACAATCACGTTAACTGAATCGGATTTTACAGAACTTGATATGATAAAGGAGTTGGCACGTTCTTCTAGAGCTTCAACAACATGCGAACTCATGTTTGATTGAGTATTTGATCTTTAAAATTGGTCTTCCTCCTTTTATTCCTTGTCTTTGCTTGTACTCTCTTATGGTTCGTCTTCAACTCTGAAAACTTGACTGGGAGAAATGTGAGACGACACCTCTCTCTCTAAAAATTAAAAGCTCTCACATCTCTCTACCGCCTAGGGTTTTCAGCCGCCTCTCCCCTTCCGGCGGTCGCCGCCGCGTCTCAGGCGACCGCCGGGCTTTGCGTCTTGTTCTTTTTCTTTCGTCTGCGTCTCTGTGTCCTCGTCGTCGTCTCCTCCTCTGTTTCTTTCTGCGGCTTCCTGACGCGGCAGCAGTCCCACTTCCTGTTCAGATCCAGAGCTTCCTTGCATCACGGTCAGTCCATGGGGGTGGCAGCACTAGAGGACGGTGTTTTTGCTCCTTCACGGTTCTGTTTCTACGAGGCTAGTTTGTTGAGAAGCTGGCTGTCGTTGTTCTCCTCCGGCTAGTGGCGTGGTGGTGGGTTCGTTGGCATGGTCCAGTTAGGGTTTCAGTCTCCGCGGATCTGAGATCTGTTTCTCCGCTTCTTCGGGTGATCTCCGGTTGGCGCGTGTGGGCTCTCTCCGTCTCTGGTGAGGTCTGGTGGCAATGCGCGTAGGTCACGGTGGCGCGTGGTGGTGGCAGAGCGCGTGTCTCAGGAGAGTTTGTTGTTCTTCCTGTTCTTCTCCAGAGCAGTTTCCGGTGTATCCGGTTTGGTCCTTGCCGTGATCTGAGTGCTCCTCCTCTTCATCACTCTCTCAATAAGGTATGCGATTGGGTCATTCTCGTTTGTTGGTGTGGAGTTTTGTTCTAGCCGTGCTGTAGTTGGTCTAGCGAGTGGTTTGTTCTCCAGCGGTTGTGCTTCCGGAGAGTAACCACCTTTCGGTCCGCTCTCTCTATATGAGATTTCGGTTCAATGGGTGCAACGGTCACGGCGATTTGAACTGGAGGCGGCAATCTCCGGGTCTCTTCGACGAACGACGACATCGTCGCTCGGTGGTTATCTTTCGTGCCGTCGGAAGTATAGTTGTCTGGTGTTTCGAGTTTGTTCGTGCTTGGTTTCTTTGTCCGGATTTGGTTTAGGCATTTGTAGTCGGAAGCTGTAGGAACCGTTGTTTCAAGGTTTGAGGGCGCCTTGCTATCCGGTAGCTCGCGGTGCCCGATTCTGGTTCGAGACTTCTTTCGGTTACTCTGGTTTGGGCTTGACTCGTTACTAATCTGGCTCTTAGGCTTTGCTCTTCTATTCTTCGGTTTGACTCTTTCAGTTTAGAATTGTTGGTTAGTTTATTCCGCTACAAGTTTTCTGTGTAATTTCTGTCACAAATTGAAAATTGGTATAATAATTTAACATTTTACCAAAAAAAAAAAAAAAAAAAAAAAAACTCTGAAAACTTGTTTTCCAAACTATCTGTTTTATATGTTATCCACTGAAAAAAACGAATTATGTTGTTGTTTGGAGGTAAGTTATATGATCGTATTTATTAGTTTACGAGTAAATAAGGTGTATAGTTTATGCCTTTATATGGTGAGTAAAACCATTCACCTGACTCAATGCATGAGTGATTGGTGTACGTATCAATGGTATAGACTTTGTAGTACTTTTTTGCTAACATGTAAAGTACAATATTACTAGATACTGTCGGTCTGACACAAGAAAGCCTTAAAGTACCAAGGTAATCAAAATTGTCAACAAAAGACAAAATTTAGAGCTAATAAATAGAATTAAGTGCCACAATATGTAAACTTTAGGAAGCAAAGAGCTTCTAAATATGCCGGACATACTTACAAAATGTAGAAATTAGCAAATCGGACACGGTTTGACTAAGATGCACCCGATGGTGATTCCAAGAAGCTTCAACCGAGGCTAGCAAACTTGTCTCAGAACACTACAAGAAGAATACTCCGACCAATGTAATCTAAAATCCAAGACGCGAAAGAACTTAAATACAAAAAGAGATGTCGATGCTGGTGGTGAACAACTAGAAAAGCTCGGGTAAAGTGCAAGCGGTAAAAAATGCACCCAGCCATGCGACACAGAGGAGATCTCGGAGGATAAAGCTAAAACAGAGCATAGAAGCTACAGTTCGGAGCTTCGAACTGTAAAGATGAATAGCAGGAGGAGCATAACAACTCCTCGGAATCAGGTGACACACACGGTGAGAGAGCTCCACCGACAAACGTTGAAGCAGCCCAGCAGGACAATCCTTAAGAACCCTAGGTAACCGACAACAAAATGCGAGCAAGAAAAACACTATACAGCCACCATAGAAAATACCATGGCTGTTGTATTAAAACTGGAGAGGAAAAGCTCTATGAGAACTTTGACTTTATTAAATATTGATTATATTAATCTGTTATCTAAACTATTAAAACAAAAATACAAATTTGAATTGACTCTGACTTTTCCTATAGAATTACAATCAAATTCATTAATGGTAATTTTATCTTTTAACATATAGTTGACCTAATCATTAAACTAAACATGCTGCTTGGTTTTTCTCATCTAAAGATTGTCGTCTCTTTGATTTGAAGGAAGTTAAATGTTTCTACTAAAAAATTTCTATCAAAACAAATATAATTAGCATGCAAGAAGCTATGTCTTCCTTCTGAAAATGGAAAAATAGTGACTTTTTTATTTTTCCTCTCGCTCTCATTTTTTTTTTCAATCCAAAAATCAACTTATAATTAGCATGCAAGAAGCTATGTACAGTATTTCCCCTATGCTCAATTAACTTTTGATAATTTAATCACTACATCTTCTTGTAGATTCATTACTCCGCAGAGTTATATACGTCGTTTCCTTCTCAGGCAAATAAAATAATGCTTAGTTTAAAAGGTAGAATACCGAAAACATCTTTAAAGTAAACTAGGAAAATACCCGCGCTACGCTGCGGACAAGAATTATAAAAATGTATCAATACCCACAAGATTATGTTTGTGATACAATTAACGATTTCTTATTTTCTTCGGTTGAATAATTAAATTTTGCATGTTAATGTATACGCGTGTTATAGTTTGTCTTACTGATTTTACTACTCTTCTTGGCATAAGTTTACTAACAATTGAAAATTGTCCCATGACTCCCATCTTTGTTTTAGAGTTGAATTTTTTTGTATGTTTAAAGTTTGAGAGGTAACATTTATGATAGTTTTAGATTTATAGGATGTTTTGTAAATTTTGACCACCTCACAATTACAAAATAATGTTGTTATTGCAAAAATATAATTAGATTATGTAATCATGAGATTTGACATTTTATTATAAATTTTGGAATCCTTGTAGTTTTATTTAGAATTCGTCATAAAATATTACTTAAGCAAAATATCATGGGTTTAACAAAGAAAATAACTCAAAAACAATGAAAAGGACACACATAGACATATTTGTAGAAAGTCGAACTACGTTTCACCTAAATTATCATTTAATAGCAACAAACATATTATCACCATATTAAAATATAGAATGTCTCATAATAAGATAATAATTTTAAAATAATATTGGACAAATTCCATAAATAGATTTTTTATAAACGTCTAACGAAATTAGCAGAAACAAATCTCAAAATATAACATTAAATAAAAAGACTAAATATAAATCAGAAATTCTAACTACAATCTCACCCCTAAATATTGTACCTTAAACCATGATCAGTAAATCCTACACTCAAATATAATATATATATATTGTATCATTTATTATTTACACTTTTTAAAATATAATTTTTTATTTTAAATTTATTTAATTAATTATATAGTTATAACTATGACATACTTAGTATTCTTTAATATATGTTAATTTATAAAAGAATAATTTATGTATTATTCTAGAGCAAAATTTGTTTTATTTTCTGCTATGGTAGAATTCTTTTCATTGATTTTCATTCGGTAGAGATCTCTATCCTTATTATTCTTCAATTACCAAACATAACTTTTGTTTTTGCTTTGACCAATCTTCTACTGCAACTTTTATTTTTCACCATCTCAGTCGGTTCGAGTATCTTCTCTCCGGTTTTTTAGCCAAAAAAACTATTGTACCATTCCTTTTTTTTGCTACGGTCCATTCCCTTTTCAGCATGTGCTTAATGGCAAAAAAGCATCAGATTCTCACTCTGTCTTACAACCTCCAGAAGCTCTACTGAGTAGAATGATTTCATCAGCAGGGATCCAAGCATCGATATGAATAGGTTCTTCACACCTTTTGGAAAGATTCTTCCAGTAATAAAAATGAATCCAAACCGGGCAACTTTATTCCAAACTACGGATTTAAGTAGGCCAGCAAGGAAAAACGAAGGAGGTGAAATCCAGGGAATTTCCTAAGAACAATTCAACAGCTTGTTGCTAAAGCCTATAAGCCAAATCCAGTGACAGTGATTTCGTTGGAGTTTCAAAGCCACTGTCACAGTAAGCCCTTATATATTAGGCTTCAAGATGGGCATAGAAACCGATATCACTCCGCCAAACCCTACTCTTTTCTTACTACTGCAATATATACTATTGCAGAGAACTGAAAGCGTTTAAACTCTGTGATTAACACTGCTGCCATAAAATTGGCAAGGTCTCACAGTGGAGCCTGGACGTGGAAAATCTTATGAACCCCATGGTGCTCCATTGACAAGTCTTGGTCTCCTGAAAAACATAGCATTAAAGTATTACATCCAGAAGTTGCAAGCATAACTTTTACCAAAATCAAAACGAAAGAAATATATAACTTGGTTAATCCCATAACAAGCTGCTTAGGAACAAACCTTTCCCAAAAATCATGTACACACATATGAGGGGCAAAAGAAAAGAAAGACGTAAAACTAAATCTTTCTAACTTCTGACTCTGAGTTCCACCAGGCCGATAAGCGTTGTCTCGGGGAAGCTGCGGATTTTGAAAAGCCAAGTAATTTAGGCTAGAAATAATAACCATAATAATTTATGCTAGCATCTTAAAGAAGAACAAAACCAGAGAGTACAAGGAAAAGTAAATTAAATAAGCAACTACTATAACATCATCCTCAGGCACATAAAACTGAAAAAACAGAGAAGAAGATCAAGCAATACTGTTAAGAATGTCTAACCTTTTTACCCCACATGGTTGGTAAGGTTGCCCTCAAAAGGTGGAGAATTTTGAAAATCCGAAGAAGGTTGTGCTCGTTGAACTGGAGGATTACTACAAGCAAAAACTTCCAATACGCAGTTCGTATGTAAAAGACAAAGAAAGTAATAAAACTTAAGAAATTGAGCTAGCCATAAGGAGGTTTCGGCTCAAATCACCAGAGATGTAAAGCTAGGCTTTATCTAACCTTTGAATTCCACCTGTTCCAAAAGATTGTCCTGCATAAATTGAATGGTCTGAGATGCCGGTGGTTGAATTGGTGAATCGTTACAAGCAAATCCCCAATTCTCAAGGTGAGAATTTAAGGAAAAGAAGCAAAACAAAGCAACCAGCATCTCCTCCTACGGAATAAGCACATGAGCTTCAAAATCTGAAGCTAAGAGCTGCATAAGTGATATTAGAACACAATTTCACAGAAAATTCAAGATACTTCTCACTTTCGTGTGAAAATATTCCGAAGTCAAGTTCCAGACTTGAAAAACAGTAGGGAAGGTCTCAAGTGGTGACACTGGCACATGTTCTGTCCACCTGTTTGCATTACCATTTTAGAAAATCAGTCTATGCTATACAAAGCGCATAAACGTATCCAATAAACCACAAGCAACCTTAATTTTATCTACCGATAAGTAACCATCTTAGTTCTAGCTCAGTCACCTCACCTGTTGAAATATCCCGCACAAGAAGACCCTTCCACCTTCGTAAGGCCACACGAAGAGAGTCAGAGTAAGAAGATGCTGCCCTGAGGCAGTGCTGTTTCCGGCTGGTATCCACTGTAGAACCAAACATCCCCTTCCAAGTGTTTATATAGTTACAGGGAAAAACTAATTCCTACAAACTTCTCAATCGATTCTCAATGCGTAAGTATCTAAACTCTCCCCCGATGCTTCCACTTCTGCAATAACCAGTAGCAATAGATCCAAGAGGGTAATCTGCTTTGATAGCCTCATTCCTCCGAGTGGAGCACCTTGAGATGCAGATGGTTTCTGTAAGTAATCACAAGTTAATCTCCACAACAAAGACCAAAACTTATCGGAACAATATTACCAAACTATATATGAACATGACGAAGAGAAAGACGTAGAATCTGGGCTCGGGCTACAGCTACAAATCGGGGTGGGGTCTTACCGGTGATGGTCTCTGAATTCGCCGTCGAAGCCTTGGAGTTTTCGAAGAAGATGTTTCGTCTTTTGGAATCGTCGTCGTTGAAGAAGAAAAGATATAGAATGATTTGGAGTCTTGGATGAAGGATGTGGAGAAATAAAATGTTTCTATTGGTTTTTCAAGTTTTTTCATTTAATGACATGTCATTTTCATATGACTCTAAACAACTGATGTGTCAAGTGCTGGAGAGAACCTTGCTGTATTATTGTGTTGATTTGATTCGTAATCATATAAACTAAAATGTACAAAATATTAAAAAGTATAACTGTAGTTAGGTTTTTTGTATAAAATCGAGTAAATCAAAACTAAAAAGATACAAACCAAAGCAAACCAAAATAAATAGTACTGTATGATTTAAAAAAAAAAAAAAGAAGGGGCATAAATGGGTTAATGGTCTGGTTTAGTTCTTTGGTTTAGTTACTTCAGTTACCAGCTGGTTCAATTATCTTCACCTTGCTTGACACGAGGCGAAAGCCATTTGGGAAAAGTTAAAATCACAAAACAATTTCATCTTTCATCCCCTTCTTCTCTTTCTATTTCTCACTCAACGGGCTCTCACTCGATCTCTTCAATCATCATCGATCATCACTTGGATGTCAGTTATACTCTCTTCTCTACTACCACCTTCTGGTCTCTGTTATTCGCCTAACCTTCAATCTCTCGTGGAGTTCTAGGTCGGGGTTTATCTGTCAGAGTTGTTGCATACCTTTGCTATCCATATTCTCTAAGGTTTTGTCACATTTCCTCTTTTGTTTCGCTTGTTACTAAATTAGCTTTGTTTAGTCTTTGTGTCTAGATTCTGCCGACGTTGAGAACTGTAGATTGGGTTTGTGTGTTTGTAAAGAGATGGACAGAATCAGTGGATTGTCTGATGAACTGCTTGTTAAGATACTACTATTTGTTCCGACAAAAGTTGCTGTGTCCACAAGCATCTTGTCCAAACGGTGGGAGTGTCTTTGGATGTGGTTGCCCAAACTTAAGTACGGTCATATGTATTGTTCAGAGTCTGAATGGGAGAAGCTACAGTGTTTCCTTGACAGAAACCTGCCATTACATAGAGCTCCTGTTATCGAAAGCTTCCGTCTTGAATTGTTTAATACACGTCTTAAACCGGAGAATATCAAAATGTGGCTTGTATTAGCTCTTTCTCACTCCCTACGTGAGCTGGAGATAGTCTATGTGTCATATCCGAATAGGCTAAACATTTTGCCGAGTAACTTGTTTACCTGCAAATCGCTCGTGATCTTGAAACTGGGTGGCAGGATCCTCTTGGATGTTACTCGATTGGTCTCTCTTCCCTCTCTCAAAACTCTGAGACTTCTTAAGGTGAAATACTTTAAGGACGAAACTCTTCAACGGCTTCTATCTAATTGCCCTATTCTTGAAGATCTGATGGTGGATTTACATGAGCGTGATACTACTACGACAAAGTTTACTGCTCTTGTTCCATCTTTGCGGAGATTGACACTCCGTATACCGGATAATCCTCATATAGATGGGTTTATGATAGAAACTCCTGCTTTAAAGTATTTCAAACTTAGTGGTAATATTAGAAATTATCACTACTGTTCGATTGAGAACATGCCTAACCTGATCGAGGCGCATTTAGATGTTGAATTCCCTGATATCAAGAGTCTTATTGGATCAGCCACTTCTGTCAAGCGTCTTACACTATGTTCAAAGGTAAATCACTTTCCGTTTATCAACTCATTTTATGTAAATCATTTTGTCAGTAACTTTAGTATTCTGTGTGCAGACTTTGCTTGCTGAAGGTTTTGTCTTGAACCAACTTGAACACTTAGAGGTATGTACATGCCCAATGATTTTCTCCAATCAACTTGTCCGGCTGCTCAAAGCTTCTCCTAAGTTAAAGAGACTAGACATTTCCGTCGTCAATGTAAGTTTGTTTGTTTGTTAACTCTCTTTCGAGAGTATGATTCACAATCTGGTCTCAGTCTAATCTTTGTGTTTGACATCAGCATCATAAGCCTATAGGTATGGATGAATGGAACCAGCCAAGTACTGTTCCTGAATGTTTGTTGTCGAGTCTACAAAGTCTCAGCTGGTCGGGGGAATACACAGGAAAACCACAAGAGAGAGATATTGTGGTTTACATTTTGAAGCATGCTCTTCACCTAAAGACTGCAACTATCAAGTCATATGAATCGGCTGTTCCAAAATTTGAGATGTTAAAGGAGTTGTCACTTTCTTCTAGAGCTTCAGCAGCATGCCAACTCATGTTTGATTGAGTATTTTGATCACTAAAATTGGTCTTGTTCTTCAATTTTCTTGTATTTGCTTGTGCTCTTGTATGATTTGTCTTCCTTCTGAAAACTTGTTATCCAAACTATCTTTTCTATATGATGTCCACTGTAGAAACGAATTATGTTGTTGTTTGGTGCTAAATTATATGATCAGATTTAATAGTTTAATGTGTATAGTTTTAGACCGGATAAGCATTGTAAATGATGAGCTGATCTTAGAGAAATAGAAAACATGATCGTATGTGAATATGGTCATGTTAGTGTGTGTATCCATGCGAGTTGTGGTTGGAGTTGTCGCCATCTCAAGTCGCAATAGCTCCATTGAGCAGGATACTTCCCTTGAACGCAAATAATTCGATTGTTGTTATACAAAAGGGAGTAATAAAGTGATAAGAACACAAGCGTTTATTGATCAAGAACACGATTACAATATCCAGAACCTAGGGGCCCCTATTCTCTCCCAGATACATCACCACAAGATGCATAAAGATTCTGTTACAAGCACTCATCTATTTATACTATATCACTCTCTTGCTCTTTACAAGTACAATATAATCTATATAAATTAATAATTTCTATAAATTAATAAATTTCGTCGGTTCCAATTTGAACATGGGCAAAATATGACACAAATCGATAAAATAATAAGATTCTGTCTGTCTCACAGTTAACAAAGATGGTACATTATAGGGTTTGTTTCCTTCTCAGAGATGGACATAATCAGTGGTTTGTCTGATGAACTGCTTCTTAAGATATTACTGTTGGTTCCGACTAAAGTCGTTGTGTCCACAAGCATCTTGTCGAAACGGTGGGAGTGCCTTTGGATGTGGTTGCCTAAAAACGATAAATAATTTAAAAATTATATTAATAAACATGTTTGGATTTTGTAATATTTAAAATAGTTATCTCCCTATATATTAAATGAGAAGTCACTTTATTGATTTCTGATGACGTGTCGCTCATAGTTGAAGTTTCAAAAAATTGTTATTATTTGATTGGTCGATTGTTTTTAATTTTTATTTATTTAAATTAGATCTAAAAATTTAAGGTAAGTCTAAAAATATTTAACATCACTTGCCATATAATCTAAAGAATATTACAAATAACAATTTATGGCAACTAATTCTCGAAATTATAGAAAGATTAATAATGTTTTATTTATTACTTTTAATATTTATAAACTATAAAATATAATGAACAAATTTTTATATAAGATAATTATAATAGTTTTATACTCTACTTGATGAATTATATTCGAATATAATTATATAATAACTATTTTGAACATTACAAAATCCAAACATGTCTATTAATATGATTTTCAAATTATTTATCGTTGTTTACAAAATAAATTTATCAGAATTTTAAAATTATTTATATAATGTTATAAATTTTTTATAAAAATATTAATCCTACTATATATTGATTGAGAAGTCATATAAATGACTTTTTTATTACGTGTTGATCATAAATGAACTCTTCAAATTGTTATAATTTGATTGGCCGATGATTTTTAATTTTATTTATAATAATTATATCTAACAGGAAATGATAATTCAATTACCACTTTCCAAATAATCTACATAATATTAGAAATAATTATTTATGGTAAATAATTGTTGAAACTATGAAAGAGTAATAATACGATCAATTTTTTATATATTTATAAATTACATAAAATAATAAACAAAAATGTTTATTTGAATTGATATAATGATTTTATATTCGTATAGAAATAATTATATTTGTATATAAAGTATCATAATAACTATTAATGTCTAATAATTTAATGCATACTTTATAAATCATTTATAAAATTATAAATACATTTATAAAATTATTTATATTGGCTTATCAGATGTTTAAAATTATTATAAGAGGTTCTAAGTCATTTATAGAAGCTTATACATTAATTTATAAAATGTATTTTGAAAATTTATCCTCCTATTACAATATTTTGAATTTTTTTTACTTTTAATGGTAAAATTCTTCAACTATGTTTACTTAGTGTACAAACCCCTAAACTAAAGATTTACTGGTAGTAATGGTAATTATGATCTGTTAGAGTTTAATTCATGAAATACAGTTAGTTTAGGGAGTTTTTCGTTAAATACTTAGTTTGAGGGTTTTTACCTAAAACAAACTTAGTTGAGGGGTTTTAACGTTAAAATTCCTTATTCTTTCCTTATTATCTATTAAATCCTTATAGTGGATTTTGTTTTATCAAAAATCAGTAGCAATCAACTGACGAGATATCTTCTTTCCTAATTTCATGCATTTAATATTTAAATATATATATATAGCAAGATTTGAATTACCAAAATTATGTATATATTATAACCAGAATATTTTTAAAAATTTATTAGAAGATATTTTATCTCATAGCTGAATTAAAATTTATTAGAGGATATTCTATCTCATAGCTTCTCTTGAAATCTAGGTCATTTAGAAACTTAAACTAATTTGCTATATAAATATCACACCACCCCCATTAGTTTCACGCATCTATCTTTTAAGTTTTCATATGTTTTTGATCGCTCATATTTAAATTCTACTTTTGTGATCTTGCGCAGGTGTATGATAATCAATAAGTAACTCATAGACGGAATACTATTACTGGTAATTTTATGGGGGATTCTTCTTCTCCGTTTATTTTTGTTCTCTTCCTCTCCATGTTGTATCTCTATCTATATTTTTGCATCAGTAGTGATTCAACTAACAAAAAGAGACGACTTTGTTTATCTAGAAACTGATCATCCCTTTCCAAAAAGGTAATTTTTTTTTATAAAGTCAAATCACTTAGCAAGAATATAATATAAGATGTGTATGCTAATCAAGTGCAATTTATTTATTGTGTGTGATCCTCTTTAGGTACATCTGAGAGCGAAAGGTAATCTCAAAGCTTTTTAAAAACTTTGAAACTCATTGATTTTGTCCTATCAATTATATAATTTGTTATCTTTTGGGGATTGTTTACATCTTTAAATATTTTTTTTTTTTTGACAGCAAGAAAATTTACAAACTCATATAGACTCTGTAAACCAATGTGGTAACTCTGCATCCATGTGTACGACGAAAGACGGTTGTGTCCGAGCACTACGTGCCAAGCGATCCGCCTTTATGTTTTTCGTCCTTGGAACATGAACAATCTCTGAGTTGGTAAAGCTTCTTCTCAAAAACTTAATGTCATCCAGGTAGCTTTCAAATGCCGGCCATTCTTCTGGTTCCGAAACCATCTTCACCAATTGAGAACAATCCGTTGCAAACGTGACCCGGAACTGTCGTAAGTTCTTCATACACTCCATTGCCCAAATTAGAGCCTCCAACTCCGCATGAAGAGGTGAAAGACTTGCCCTTACATTCCTTGCCCCTAACAAACCCTCAAACTCCGGAAGCGTGTTTACATCTTTAAATATTTTTGTTAAAATTACCTCTTTTCTGACTCAAGGTTTAGAGAATGAAACCGTAAATCATCTCTGATGTTACAATTAAACTAATGATAATAAATCTCAGGTAATTCAAATCTCTCTTTTATATTTCATGGCTGATTTTTTTATTGGGGTTATGCGTGAAATATTTGTTTTTTCTTAATAATATTTTTCTGATGTTTTAAGATTAGTGTTAAATGTGATCGTTTGAAGCATAATGCATTCTCAGAACACACCTCCATGATAAATACTTCTATGTAAATTGTGTCAATTATGTTAGTGATTTTGCATCTGAGTATTGTGACTGATGTTCCAAGAGAGAAAACGTATCATCTCAAACCGAGATTGTTGGGAAAGGTAAATGGTTTATAGATGTAATTGGATAATTGGCATCTAAAAGATACATTTTATTAGATAGTATCAAGCAGTCATTTTAAACCTTTTGAACTCTAACTTTTTGAACTAACAGAATAATCATGCTTAACTTATACGCAGTTCAAAGAGTTATGTATCTAAATGATACGCTCTATCATATATAAATGATACGTTTTATTAGATAGTACAAGCAGTCCTTTTAAACTCAAACAATGTCATGTTCTGAGTTGTACACATTGTATTGACCTTTTTTTTTCCTTGCGGTGTGTATTCAGATAACAGTAGTGAAGTGCATATATGAAGTAATATCAACCAAAATTAAGAAAAGTCTTTTAAAAGCATAGATAATCACATGGGCCTCTCTTGAACATGGCAAATAACTATCAGTTTTGCCAGACCCGAATTTCTTAAACATGTTTTCTACTTTCTATTTTCTTATTATTTAGTTTCACCTGATGAAAAGTTTGAATCACAGACTCTTGACATTTTAAAATTTATATTATCTGTTTGTGTAATGGTGCAGAGGTTTCAATGAGACCGGCTTATCCTTCTTCCAAGAAAGTAAAGGACTATGACAAGTTTGAAGCTGAAGTGAAGAAGAATAGAAGGATGATAAGCTTGAAGGAGACGCTGCTTTGAACAAGTTCTTCCATGAGATATTGAATTTTGATGAGGATATGAGGAGTGCTAGAGCAAATCATTTATGAGTATCTATCTATCTATATTCCTATTTAGTCTTTCTTTTCTCGTGGAGATTACAATGTTTTTGGCATTTTGATTGACTCTTTTTGCAGTTTTGCACAATCAACAGGTGGAATCTATTGGGACAGTGCTTTCAATAGACTGGAAAGATGTTGGTGCTAAGAAAATCGAGAGCACTCTTTATGATGATCTGGCGCTCAAGACATGGAAAATATGATCTTATATGATGTATGGGTTTTACCTTAATCTAGACAGAACTCGAAGCCTTGGTCTTAAGGTCTGATTTCTCTACTTTATGGACTTAAGGTACTTTGTATTTTCCATAACTCATATTTTTTATACGAAACACTGAAATTTTTAATCTAAATGTTCTAATGTATTCTTTGTTCATATGAACATAGTATAAATATCAATATGTAACATCGAATCTTTCATATTAACCACATACATGTAACATAAGTATTATATAGTTGTAAATATGTAATTATCAATTTAATATTAATGTTAATGTCCGTACATGCGTGCGGGCGGTCCACCTAGTTATATAATTATATTTGAATACAATTCATGTATAAAACTATTATAATTATCTTATATAAAAATTTATTCATTATATTTTATAGTTTATAAATATTAAAAGTAATAAATATAACATTATTAATCTTTCTATAATTTCAAGATTTAGTTGCCATAAATTGTTATTTGTAATATTATTTAGATTATATGGCAAGTGATATTAAATATTTTTAGATTTACCTTAAATTTTTAGATCTAATTTAAATAAATAAAAATTAAAAACAATCGATCAATCAAGTTATAATAATTTTTTTGAAACTTCACATCTGAGAAACACGTCACCAGACCTCATTAAAGTGAATTCTCTTTTAACATATGAGGAGATGTTCTATGTATTTTTTTCAGTAAAAACGCATACGTTTCTTTTCATTACCCAGTTTTCGTCGATTGACAAAATACTTGGTTTAATGGTCTGGTTTAGTTCTTTGGGTTAAGTTACTTCAGTTACCAGCTTGGTTCAATTATCTTTCCTGACACGAAGGCGAATGCCATTTGGTAAAAGTTAAATCAGAAAGCAATTCATCTTTTATCCTCTCCTCTCTCTCTCTCACGGGATCTCACTCCATCTTCCATCATCGCCATCCATCACTTGGATATCAGTTGCCTAAGGTGACACTCTCTTCTCTATTATCACATTCTGGTCCGTTATTCTGGGTTTATCTATCGTTCTTTTCAAGTTGTTACATCGTCACCTAACTATCCAGATTCTCTTTTGTCTCCTTTGGTTTTGCTTGTTACTTATTAGTTTTGGTTATTTTGTGTCCACAGTAACAACGGTGGTACATTATAGAGTTTGTGTCCTTCTCAGATATGGACATAATCAGTGGGTTGCCTGATGAACTGCTTGTTAAGATATTACTGTTGGTTCCGACAAAAGTTGCTGTATCCACAAGCATCTTGTCCAAACGGTGGAAGTATCTTTGGATGTGGTTGCCCAAACTTGATTACGGTCCTCGCGACTGTTCAGAGTCTGAATGCGAGAAGCTAAGGTGTTTTCTTGACAGAACTTTGCCTTTACATAGAGCTCCGGTTATCGAAAGCTTCTCTCTTGACTTATGCTGTTCACGATTTAAACCGGAGAATATCAACATGTGGATTGGAATAGCTGTTTCCCACTGCCTACGTGAGCTGGAGATGCTATATGAGTCTGATCCGGCTAAGCCAATCGTGTTGCCGAGTAACTTGTATGCCTGCAAATCTCTCGTGGTCTTGAAACTTGATGGAGATATCCTCTTGGATGTTCCTCAAATGGTCTCTCTTCCCTCGTTGAAAACTCTGAAGCTTCAAAGTGTGAGATACTCCAGTGACAAAACTCTTCCACTGCTTCTATCAAAATGCCCACTTCTGGAAGATCTTGTGTTGGATTTATGTGAGGATGATACCCCGAGACATTTGATAGTTGCTGTTCCGTCTTTGCAGAGTTTGTCACTCTCTATACTCTATAATAATCATATTATAGATGGGTTTGTGCTAACAACTCCTGCTTTGAAGTATTTCAAACTTATGGACTATAATGAACACTACTGTCTGATCGAGAATATGCCTAACCTGATCGAGGCATATTTAGATGTTGATTGTCCTGATATCAAGGATCTGATTGAGTCAATCACATCTGTCAAGCGTCTTTCAATATGTTCAAAGGTAAATCATTTTCCATTTATCAACTTATTTTATGTAAATCAGTTTTCAGTAGTTTTGGAATATTGTGCGCAGGCTATGCTTGATGAAGGTTTTGTCTTCAACCAGCTTGAACATCTGGAGGTATGTTTATGCATGGAGCATTCCTCGAATCAACTTTTCCGGCTGCTCAAAGCTTCTTCTAACTTGAAGAGACTGGACATTTCCTTAATGCGTGTAAGTTTGTTTGTTGACTCTCTTTTTTTAGGATATGATTCACAACCTATTATCAGTCTAATTTTTGTGTTTGTTATCAGGGTCACGTGTCTCAAGGTATGGACGACTGGAATCAACCAACTACCGTTCCTGAATGTATCCTGTCGTCTTTACAAACTCTCAACTGGTCGGCGGAGTACACAGGAGAACCACAAGAGAGAGATATTGCGGTTTACATTCTGAAACATGCTCTTCACTTAAAGACTGCAACAATCAAGTCATCTGAATTGGAAGTTACAAAATCTGAGATGTTAAAGGAGTTGGAACTTTCGCCTAGAGCTTCAGCTGCATGCCAACTCATGTTCGAGTGAGTATTTGATCTTTAAACTTGGTCTTTTTGTTTGTGCTTGAACTCGTATGGTTTGTCTTCAACTCTGAAAACTTGTTTTCCCAAACTAATCTTTTTTTATATGTTATCCACTGTAAAAAAACGAATTATGTTGTTGTTTGGAGCTAAGTTCTATGTATCGTGTGGATTCCCTTTTGGGAAAGTAATCAGAAAACATTGAACTTTATCTTCTCTCTATCATCTATTTACCATCGTTGTTGTCTCCTTGTTTTGCTTATTCTTCTTCTGCGTTTTCTGTTGATTTAGACAAAATTCCCACGGCCCTCGTTTAGTTGTTTGGTTTAGTTACTTCAGTTGTTACTTGTTACCAGCTGGTTCAATTATATTTCTCGACACAAAAGGCGAAAGCCATTTGGGAAAAAGTTAAATCAGAAAACAATTTCTCTCTTCGTCTTTATCCTCTTCTCTCTCACACACACTCACGGGCTCTCACTCGATCTCTTCCATCATCATCCATCTGTTGGATTTCAGTACCCTAAGGTTTTGTCACCTTTCTCTTTGTCTCTTTGGTTACTAATTAGCTTGGTTAGTCTTTAAAATGTGTTCTTCTGTTTTGTGTCTAGATTCTGTTCGACAGTAACAAGGGGTACATTGGGTTTGTTTTTATTTGTAAAGAGATGGACAGAATCAGTGAGTTGTCTGATGAACTGCTTGTTAAAATATTACTGTTGCAGAGAAGTAGAAAAAACCCGTCAAGGCTAACTCTGACGCAGCTGGGTAGCAGCACCTTCTTGGTTCTAGACTTAAGGAGAAGCGTGATCAGGCCGTAGTGAAAGTTTGGCCAAGAGGAGATCTAGCTAGACTCTCTTCTGCTAATCCAAAATTTGCAATATCAACAAATGAACAAAGAGATTGAAACATGAAGTTCAATCTGAGTCACTAAGAAGCTAAAAACGCAAAACACATTATCAGTTTCTAGCAAACTCTCCAAATGCCTCTACCATATCTCGACAAGTTTCTTCTTTGACTCCTATGCCATTTTTTCCAATCTTGTTCTCAAATTCATCACCAGGATCATCTATTGCTTTGCAATCATTCCTATATGATTCACAATCTCTTGTAATCTCCTCCAACATTTTCAACTGGATGTCGTTTCATGATGTCTCCACGGGATCTCGCAGGATTCCATCTTCTCCAGTTACGACTAGAAGAAGAATACTGATTTGAAGTTTTAATTTTATAGGGCTTTAAGGTTCTTATGATTTGATTGAAGGCTTTAAAATGGCAAAGTGTCTACTAAATAAACTATAATACTTAACGGAAATTAAACAATTTAACTGTTGACTTCCTATGGGTTTAAATTTGTCTGGTCAACTAAAGTTCAAAGTTTAAATGGCTTATTATAAAAAGTTCATGATTTAAATGGATCAGTTAAGAGTTGGAGATTTTTTTTTTAACACTGGTTATATTTCATAATGTAAAGTTTAGAAAGAACAAACTGCCTCCCTAACAACACACACCTCATAAACAGAGGATTGGAAGGAACATGTTACCAAAATAAAAAGAAGAAAAAAGCAGAAAATAAAGAACACCAGTAGGTGCCCAAACAAAGCATGAACAAAGGAAACATGCTAGAGGCTCGTCAGCCAGCGAGAAAGCTGCGTCAGCCAGTCATGGAGACTCCATTGACAGCCTCTGTTCGGATAGTGAATTACTAGCCAGTGGGGACCCAAGTCGCCAGATAAGATAAGCAGCGATGAACCCGCGTAACGCTGATAGCAATGCTCGTAGCAACACCATTCTTATCGAGAGATACATGCTATGAACTCTAATCATCAGATGAGCTTAGCTCATTTCTCCAGCATGAAAGAAAGAGACTTTATGTAGCATGTTTGCCATCAGAGTTCGAGATTTATTTGGCTTCTTTTTGTAAGTTTGGGATTTAAATGGCGTTTTTTCCTTTTCTTTTCTTATTCTGGGTTTTCTCTTGATTTAGGCAAAAATTCCCACGTTCCTCTCCACCTGAGTCAACGGGAATCACATCCGCGTCGTTTTAGAACAAACAAAGTGGCATAAAATGGGTTAATGCCCTGGCTTAGTTCTATAATGCTCTGGTTTAGTTCTTTGGTTAAATAAATTACTTCAGTTAACCAGCTGGCTCAATTATATTTCTCGACACAAGGCGAAAGCCATTTGGTAAAGTTAAAATCAGAAAACAATTTCATCTCTTCTCTCTCTCACTCCATCCTCCATCATCACTTGGATATCAGTTGCTTAAGGTAACACACTCTCTTCTCTATTATCACATTCTGGTCTATTATTCGCTTAACCTTCAACCTCTCGTGGAGTTCTAGGTCTATCGTTACTTTCAAGTTGTTACTAATTAGTTTTGGTTATTTTGTGTCGACAGTTACAACGGTGGTACATTATAGGGTTTGTGTCCTTCTCAGATATGGACAGAATCAGTGGGTTGTCTGATGAATTGCTTGTTAAGATTTTACTGTTGGTCCCGACAAAAGTTGCTGTATCCACAAGCATCTTGTCGAAACGGTGGGAGTGTCTTTGGATGTGGTTGCCGAAACTCAAGTACGATTTCAGGGGTTGTCCAGAGCCTGAAGGCAAGAGGCTACTGCTTTTTCTTGACAGAAACCTGCCGTTACACAGAGCTCCTGTTATCGAAAGCTTCCGTCTTGAGTTATATGGTTCATATCTTACACCGGAGAATGTCAAAATGTGGGTTGTAATAGCTCTTTCCCACTGCCTACGTGAGCTGGATATATTATATGAGTCTTATCCTCCGTCTAAGCCAATCGTATTGCCGAGTAACTTGTTTACTTGCAAATCGCTATCGGTCTTGAAATTGGATGGGGATATCATCTTGGATGTTCCTCGAATGGTCTCTCTTCCCTCTCTCAAAACTCTGCAACTTCAAAGTGTGACATACTCGAAGGACGAAACTCTTCAACGGCTTCTATATAATTGCCCAGTTCTTGAAGATCTAATGCTGCATTTACGTGATTATGGTGACACTATGCAAAAGGTTACAGTTGTTGTTCCATCTTTGCTGAGTTTGTTACTCTGTATACCCTATGGTCATGATATACAAGGGTTTGTGATAGACACTCCTAATTTAAAGTATTTCAAACTTGTGGATGATAATGATAAGAGTCACTACTGTTTGATTGAACATATGCCTAACCTGATCGAGGCACATTTAGATGTTTCACTCACTCACATCAAGAGTCTTATTGGCTCAATCACTTCTGTCAAGCGTCTTACAATATGTTCACGGGTAATTTATTTTACATTTATCGTTTTATTTATGTAATCATTTGTCACTAATTTTTAGTATTCTGTTCGCTGGCTAAGTTTGATGAAGGTTTTGTCTTCAACCGGCTTGAGCATCTGAAGGTATGTATATGCAACGACCATTCCTCCAATCAACTTTTCCGGCTGCTCAAATCCTCTTCGATCTTGCAAGAATTAAACCTTTTCTCAATGGAGGTAAGTTTGTTGGTTTAACTTTGTCTAGGGTCTCTGATGCACAACCAAGTGTCAGTCTAATTTTTGTGTTTGACATCAGGATCATGAGCCTCAAGGCATGGATGACTGGAATGAACCAAGTACTGTTCCTGAATGTTTGTTGTCGAGTCTACAAACTCTCAGCTGGTCGACATACACAGGAGAACCACAAGAGAGAGATATTGTGGTTTACATTTTGAAGCATGCTCTTCACTTAAAGACTGCAAGAATCAAGTCATATGAATCGGCTGTTCCAAAATTTGACATGTTAAAGGAGTTGTCACTTTCTTCTAGAGCTTCAGCATCATGCAAACTCATATTCGAATGCGCATCTGAAGATTAAAATTGGACTTGTACTCCTGTTCTTCTACTCTTGTATGTGTTTGTTCTCGTATGGTTAAGTCTTCGACTCTGAAAACTTTTTATCCAAACTATCTTTTCTATATGTTATATATGATCATCAGATTATGATGTTTGGAGCTAAGTTAAATGATTAGATTTAATAGTTTTGTGGTTAAAGTTAAGGTGATGTTGTTTTGAGCTAAGTTATAGACCTTGCGCTGATGTTGGAGAGATAGGAAACATGATATGTCGTAGTGTGTGTATCCACGTGAGTTGTGGTTGGAGTTGTCGCAATAGCTCCATTGAGCCAAAACACTTCACTTTCTTTGCTTATGCTTTGTTCAGTCATCTCAAAACTCAAGAATTCTTAGAGTGGCTTCTGGTGTAATCACTAATTTGGCAATGCACGGTAAGAACTTCTATTGGTGGTTCAAGTAATTTTATGATATTGTTATAGATTTTTAGACTTAAAAGTGGTCTCATTTGATTGTGTCATTTATTTACACTACTTGTTTGCTTAAATGTTGAATCTGTAAGTTGCATTAGACGGTTCTTGATGCCAAGTTTCAATAAATGGTTTCTTTCCGATATATGATGTATTAATCAGAGAAGAGTCGAGATCTAATAATGAATAAAGGAGGTGCTCAACTGCTAGCAAAGATGGTAGCTGATGCACTGCCCAATTTATGCGGAAATTTGTTCCAGTACTTCCAAGTAGCAGACATCTTAGAATATATCTACTCATCTGCATCAATCCATGTCTGTAATATATAGCATATGCAAAAGCCAATCTATTTAAAGAAGCTTTGTGTTGGGATGCTAAGTACATACGTATTAACTCTTACATGTCTCTCTGTTTTTAGCACAAAAAGAGAAGTTTCTCAAG
The DNA here is from genome assembly GCF_020379485.1 of Brassica napus. NCBI lineage: Eukaryota > Viridiplantae > Streptophyta > Magnoliopsida > Brassicales > Brassicaceae > Brassica > Brassica napus. Next base: position 34,715,027 of record NC_063442.1, on the reverse strand, counting down.
CTCCTGAAAGAAGAGAAGCGTGACAGAGATCGTAATAATATCAGTGGAGGCGAGTAGAGATGACAATGGCAGCTTAGCAAGGAAGATACTCAGATCAAAGCATGTTACTAATTCAGACAATAATTAAATTTTTTAATCAGACAAACAAGGCTTAAAATTAATTATGGGAAATTGCATCCCATAACCAAACAAAAAACTCAAATTAACTAAGTAACTAAAATCTTTTTCTCTCTCTTCCTTTCCCTTCCTATCTCTCTCATCCCTCTCTCTAAAAATCTAATTTTGGTTTTTTTCTTGGTTATTTCACAAATTCTCCCTAAAATTATTCCCTCAGTCATTTAACGTTGTTTCGTTCACAAGAAATCAGTATTAGCATGGTTAAGCCATCATAGGGAATTATAAACTCTCTTGAATTTACACTATTACTAAACAAAATAAGAGTTAAAACTCCACCACTAATAAAAAAACATATATGTTCCCTCAGAACTAAGTTACAAATCATATAAAAACTGTATCAGATATACATTAGCTTTTTAAATCATCACAGGGAACCACCAAATCAATTTAGAACATATATATGAGAAAATCATATAATTCGAGGGTTGAAGGGCTCAGAAAATGTTTAAGAAAACAGTTATTTTCCTTGGCCACAAAAGGCCTCATAATGAGCTGGGATAAAAATGATATCATCATAGCCACTTAAACCCTAATCAAACCCAAACCAATTTGCAAAACACAATTAAACACACCAAAAATTGAGAAGATTTCATAATCAATACGAACAAAAGATAATAAAAGGTTCAGATACATGTATTGAACATAGTTGTACTCCTAGACCACAAAAGGCCTCATAGAGCTGGGATTATATGTTATCATCACCACCCGTAATCACACAAATTCGAAACAAAAGAATCAAATTCAAGAAAACCCATCAACACTGTAAACGAAAGAGCCAGACGGACGAATTTGATTGACAAGTAACAACAATCTTTAATGGAGACGAGAAGTGATGAAGTCAAAAGCTGGGAGACGCTGATTTATAAAAACAACTTAGGGTTTTTCATACCAAATTGTCAGGCCCAGTAAGGATACATGAAAGCTCGGCCCATACTAAGGCCTAATGACAAGCCCACCAAAGCTTGGTAGTAGTTCCGATGCTCTGTGAACACTATTCACCTAACTATCCGGGTTCTCGAAGGTTTTGTCACGTTCCTCTCTTTTTGTCACTTTTGGTTTAGCTTGTTACTAATTAGTTTGGTAAGTCTTTAAAGATGTTTTCTTTTGTTTTGTGTTAGATTCTGTAGACTGTAACAACGATACATCGGGGTTTGTTTCCTTCTCAGAGATGGACAGAATCAGTGAGTTGTCTGATGAAGTGCTTGTTAAAATACTACTATTTGTTCCGACAAAAGTTGCTGTGTCCACAAGCATTTTGTCGAAACGGTGGGAGTGCCTTTCGATGTGGTTGCCCAAACTTGAGTACGGTCATAGAGATTGTTCAGAGCCCGAATCCAAGAGGCTGCAGTGTTTTCTTGACCGGAATCTGCCGTTACATAGAGCTCCGGTTATCGAAAGCTTCCGTCTTCAATTAATTAGCTCACGTTTTAAACCGGAGAATATCAATTTGTGGGTTGCAATAGCTGCTTCTCACTGCCTACGTGAGCTTGAGATTTTATACGAGTCTGATCCTGATAAGCCAATAATATTGCTGAGTAGCTTGTTTACTTGCAAATCGCTAACGGTCTTGAAACTGGATGGGGATATCATCTTGGATGTTCCTCGAATGGTCTCTCTTCCCTCTCTCAAAACTCTGAGACTTCATAAGGTGATATACTCTAAGGACGAAACTCTTCAACGGCTTCTATCTAGTTGCCCAATTCTTGAAGATGTAGTGGTTGGTTTACGTGAGAATGACACTATGGGAAAGCTGATAGTTGCTGTCCCATCTTTGCAGAGTTTGTCATTCTATATACCCTGGAGTAATGATATAGATGGGTTTGTGATAAACACTCCTGCTTTAAAGTATTTCAAACTTATGGATCGTAATTATAGGAGCTACAACTGTTTGATTGAGCATATGCCTAACCTGATCGAGGCACATTTAGATGTTGAACTCGACGATATGAAGAGTATTATTGGATCAATCACATCTGTCAAGCGTCTTACAATATGTTGTTCACAGGTAATCACAATTAACTCATTTCATTTTATGTAATCATTGTTAGTAACTTTAGTATATTCTGGGCGCAGACTATGCTTGATCAAGGTTTTGTCTTCAACCAACTTGAACATTTGGATCTATGTTTATGCGCACCGTTGTTCCCGGATCAACTTTTCCGACTGCTCAAAGCTTCTTCTAAGTTAAAGAGACTACACCTTTTCTTCATGAATAGTGTATGTTATGTTTATTAAACTTTTTATAGGATCTGATGCATAACCTAGTGTCAGTCTAATTCTTTTGTTTGATCTCAGGATCATTATCCTCAAGAAGATATGGACGACTGGAATCAACCAAGTACTGTTCCTGAATGTATATTGTCGAGTCTACAAAGTCTCAGCTGGTCGAAATACACAGGAGAACCACAAGAGAGAGAGGTTGTGGTTTACATTCTGAAACATGCTCTTCACTTAGAAACTGCAACAATCAAATCATTTGAGTCGGAAGTTCCAAAATTTGAGATGTTGAAGGAGTTGGCACTTTCTTCTAGAGCTTCAGCTACATGCCAACTCATGTTTGAGTGAGTATTTTGATCTTTAAAACTGGTCATGTTCTTCAACTTCTTGTATTCCTCGTACTCGTCGGTCTGTCTTCAACTCAGATAAGTTGTTTTCTACCATAGATTTTCTTTCTATATGTTAAGAGCTAAGTTATATGATCTTTTCATAGTTATGGTTTAAGGACAGACTCGGAGAAGATAAACATTGTAACTGAAGAAAAGAGAACAAAAAAAGCAATTGATGCATTGATAAGTATCCTATGTTGGAGCCACTAAAAAAGGATCCGCCGTGTATGAATATGATCATGTTAGTGTGTCTATCCATATTGAGTCTTGGTAGGAGTTGTTGCCATTCGAAGACGCAACAGCTCGATTGAACAGAATACTTCCTTTGCCCTTTCCCTACCAGTCTCTTGGTTTCTGCTTAATATATTGATGACAAGTAAATATTGAAAATAACGTTTAATTAGTTATCAGTTTCATAAATTAGCCGACATTTATTACTAAAAATATGCTTATCCTATACATATTACAAAATTTTAATAATGTAAAATTAACTTTAATATTTTTATTAATTGAAATCTTTATTTCTATAAGATGGGCAGATGGGATAAAACTTAAGAGTGTGTAACAAACTAACAATACTAAAATCTACTTTCTCTCTATTTTATAATATCAGATGTTGTAAAAAAGATTTAATGTTCCAAAATATAAAATGTTTTGATATTTTAAAGATAAATTTAGTTTTATTATATTATTTAATTAATTAATTCATTTGAAATTTATATTATTATTAGTGTTACTTCAAAAAAAAATAATTTTTAGTTCTTATGATTTTATAAGAAAATGTTATAACAACAAAAATATCAAAATCTAGTACAAATTTACTGGAACCAAACTTAAATTACATGTTTTAAATCAAATAAAAATAATATATATAAAACATAGTACAAATAATTTATTTCACGTTAAATAGGTAACTATTTTAAAACTTGTTCTAATTTTTTTTGTCTAAAACCAAACTGAACCTTGAAAAAAAAAATTAATATCGAAATAAAATTTAATCGCAAATAAGAGTGTAACACCAATTTTCTGAAAGTGCAATTCTCTTAAATATCAGTTTTAAAGTTTTTGTCATTAAAATAGTTTTTAAGGAGAAAAATAATTAAAATAACTCTTTTTATTTTGAAAATTTTAATATTTATTTTTTATTTTTAAAATTTAAAACTTTATTCTCAAAACCCAACCATTTAACACTAAACCCTAATTTTTTTTTAAACCAGAAGTGCTTATTTTAAAATTAGGGGTCTAATAGACTAAATTACAACCATTATTTTAAACCATAAATATAGATTAGTTAACCTATGGTATAAATATATTTTTACTTTTTAGTAAAAATAATAATTTAAAATGTAGTTTTGTGATAAAAAAATTTAAAAAAATAATATATGAAACTGACAAGCACTAGTGCCTAAGATGTGTTTGGTAACAGAGTTTTTTTTTTTTTTTTCCCTCTGAAGTTATATTATTAATGCATTCAAAGTTTTACAAGAGCCCAAACAGGGAAACAGAGCCGGAGAAAAAACGATATATCCCCGGAAAACAAAGCCGGCGGAACATGAATATATCCCCGGAAGCTTAAGTCCAAACAAGACAACTTTACTACAACTTTACTAAGCCAAACTAACCACGAAACTTAAATGACCAAGAGTAATCTGGATAGATTTGAAAGAGTTCTTAACATCATAAGAGAGCCGGAACAGGACCATAGCACCTGAAAGAAGGAAGCTCCAGGATAAACCCTTCCCTATAAGGACCTTTGCACCACAAGCAAACTCCTCGAACCGAAGGAAACAACCATAACTGAATATCCCAATGAACGCCTTCACCCGTTGCTGCAAGTAGAGTTTAGAACCATTTATAAACTCTATCAAGAGTTTTGAAAGAGTTTATTCTTATAAGTTGACAAAAAAAAAAAAAAACAGAGTTTATTCTATTCCTCCTCCCGTATTGGTGGCTCATAAATTCAACACTAACCACTTCCAATTCTCCAAAAGAATAAAAATGGCTCTCCGATCTGTCAAAGCTCCGACCTCGATACCTCCCGGCCTGATCGTCTCCTCCTCAGTTATCAACAAGCCTCAATCTCTCAGATTCGCCTCCAAACCGACGGCATCACTCGCCGTCCGTTCCAATCTCAAACTCAAACCAGCTTCTCCCCGCGCCGCGAAATTCCGCTGCTCCGCGTCGTCGTCGTCGGCGCTCACGCCGCAGCTAAGAGACACGCTGGAGAAGCTGGTGAACTCGGAGAAAGTAGTGCTGTTCATGAAAGGGACGAGGGACTTTCCGATGTGCGGATTCTCGAACACGGTGGTGCAGATCCTGAAGAGTCTGAACGTGCCTTTCGAAGATGTGAACATTCTCGAGAACGAGATGGTGAGGCAAGGGTTGAAAGAGTACTCGAGTTGGCCGACGTTTCCTCAGCTTTACATCGACGGTGAGTTTTTCGGGGGTTGTGATATTACTCTCGAGGCGTTTCAGAGTGGAGAGTTGCAGGAAGCTGTCGAAAAAGCTATGTGCTCTTGAAAGTTGATCTTATCTCTATGTCATGAGCGAAAGTCTTCTTGATGTTTTTTTTATGGCTGGTAACATTAAGAGACATGTTGTATGATGGAACTATGGTTATAGAACAACTACGTTTCTGAAAAATGTATACTTTACTGTCTTGAGTCTCTTTATTGATTTTGATCTTTTTGCTTGGGTGTGTGTTTTTCTTCATTTGTGTTGTTGAGGTGTTCATGTTACAAAAGAGAATCATGGGTTGTTCTGCTCATTCTTGAGGATTTGCTGAGTTAGAAACTGAGTTTAATAGATTTCGTTCTGACCACTTCATTGGTTCAGTGAATGGATCTGAAAGGTTACCCGCTAAGTTGCTGGTGTGTGTGCTTATCTGGAAACAAAATGTCCGGATCAATGAAAAGACGCAGGCTAGATCCTCACAATCACTCAGAGTCAGGACCTAGAGGAACGATGGTTAGATGCACAAGCACTCTACTTTATTGCAGGTCACATAGAATTGTCCTAGTTTCTGAACAACAAAAGCTCAAAAGTTGGATCCGGTAAAACATATTTGAGAAAATACTCATCCATAGGCCATAGCTAGCAACATTGTTCAGTCTAGTCTCATTCAGAAATTAGAATCCTCCATGATGTTGCCTGCATTGGATTTTTTAAAAGGTTATTTTATACACTACTGGATTTAGACTAGATTCCATTCTAAAAAAAATCTGTGCGGTTCTAAAAGATATTTTGAAAATCAGATGGTCAATACTGAACGGTAAGGGAAGACCACACACAATTTGATTCAATTTCTTGTGGTATACCAATATTTTTGGCCGCTCTAGATTTATTTTTATCCTTGCAGAGGATAGATGGCAAAAGAGGTAATAACATAGATTCTGTTTATGTCTGAACCACACAGAGCAGATAGAGATATCAACAAGATATAGAGAGTACACGTGGCCCAATGAAATAGCCACGTGAGCTCACTCTAGCCAATAGCAATCTGAATTTAGATTCGCATCCTACAAAACCTTACTTATACGGATCACTCTTTCACACAGACAACATCCAAACACACCTCTCCTTCACATATTTCTTCTTTGTAGTAATCAGAAAGGCAGAGAGAGAGAGAGAGATCAGAGGAAACAATGGCGTCTAACTCGCTCATGAGCTGCGGCATCGCCGCCGTCTACCCTTCCCTTCTTTCTTCTTCAAAGTCTAAATTCGTCTCAGCCGGAGTTTCTCTCCCCAACGTTGGTAACGTTGGCCGCATCAGAATGGCTGCTCACTGGATGCCCGGCGAGCCACGTCCAGCTTACCTCGACGGCTCTGCCCCTGGGTACGCAGATCACATCTCTGTACTCTGTTTCCTGATCAAATTTGAAAACCTTATGTCTATGTTGCTCAGTTTATTAAATATGTAATTGATGATGGTGTTTGGGTTTTGATTCCTACATTGGATTCTGTTTAAAAGATTCAGTTTTTTAAGTAATGGGTTACACATCACATGATTCACAAATCAGAATCGTCTCCTTTTACTCTGTTTCTTGCATACCACGAAACCCTTTTCATATGTCTCTAGAGAGAGAAATGATTGAAAGTTTGAAACCCCTTTAGATGACATAAAGGTTATGACTTTATTATTGGATTCTGTTTAAAAGCTTCAGTTCTTAAGTTATTAGATTACACATGGCATGATTCACAAATCAGAATCAGAAAGTAGTCTCCTTTTACTCTGTTTCTTGCATACTAAGAAACACCTTAGATGTGTGTCTTGCATACTCTGTTTCTGTTTTTAGCCTATTTGGTACTAAAATGGTGCAGTGACTTTGGATTTGACCCGCTTGGACTTGGAGAGGTTCCAGAGAATCTTGAGAGATACAAAGAATCAGAGCTCATCCATTGCAGATGGGCTATGCTCGCTGTTGTAAGTTTCAACATTTTTACTTCAATATCCAATCTTTTAGTCCTTTTTAAGTTAATGGTTAATGTTTTTGGTGTGGAATGCAGCCAGGGATTTTGGTACCAGAGGCTTTGGGATACGGAAACTGGGTCAAGGCCCAAGAATGGGCAGCAGTGCCTGGAGGACAAGCCACTTACTTGGGCAACCCAGTCCCATGGGGTACTTTGCCCACAATCTTGGCTATAGAGTTCTTAGCTATTGCCTTTGTGGAGCACCAGAGGAGCATGGAGAAAGACCCTGAGAAAAAGAAGTACCCTGGAGGTGCATTTGACCCTCTTGGATACTCCAAGGACCCGAAGAAGTTTGAGGAGTTGAAAGTCAAGGAGATCAAGAACGGTAAATAAACACATACACACATGTTACATTTTTTAAAATCATTTTTAATAAAAATGTATATCTAAATGTTATGTTGTTTTCTTTGTGTCAGGGCGTCTTGCGTTGTTGGCGTTTGTAGGATTCTGTGTGCAGCAATCGGCCTACCCAGGCACAGGACCATTGGAGAACCTGGCTACTCACTTGGCGGATCCATGGCACAAAAACATTGGCGATATTGTTATCCCTTTGAACTAGTGACTTTGTAAAGAAAAGATAGTAATGTGTCCTATGAGCTTTATGTGTATCAAAACTCTCTGTAATGAATGACAGATTGTCTGAAACCTTTGTTTTGTCTTGGTGATCTATTGCTTCGTGTGAGCTTGAATTCTATGTGATTAAACCTTTTGAATCGGTTTACGAACCGATATGTGACTTAACAAAATTTACATCATTTAGATTGTCAGACTTTGAGGCTTTGAGTTTTGGTAAATATTCACATATTTTATACTTCCATTACAGAAGAAAAAAATTGACTTGTTGTCTTGTTGATAGTTCATAACTTTTAATTAAGATTTCTAACTTCTTTAATAAATGAGATGATGATACACTTTTATTTGTTTTACCAACTTAGATATATATTATTAACCAACTCACACAAGACACAAGACACAAGTAATTTACCTGATTAATAATTGAGTTTAAGTTGTTAATATTATTTTAGTTGGGATTTATTGAATCCATGTCCAACTATGTATTGTCTGGTTAGTACGATATCGTTCATTTTGGGCTTTAAGCAAACTCGCGTGGTTTTATTTTTGATTTTCTTTCCAAAATGTTTCGTACTAATTAGAGTTGAATATTTTTTATATACTAGACTTTCATTTGTCTAAATGTCAATGTATGATTTGTCTGATATTTCACATTCTTCCTTTCAAACTAAGGCCCACACTTATTTCGTGTATTTTTTCTACTTTTGAAAATGCGTCTCCACAACCTCTAGTTCCTTTGAGAATGTTTATTTTCCATAACGTCCATGATTCTGGTTTGTTTCTGCCACAAACCTCTTCTTCCGATTAAAAGATCTGTTTTTTATTTTAATGGTATTTTGATCTTATTGCATATCTTTTAGAAGAATAATCGGATAAGGATTTGTTTCTTTTGGTTCTATAGAAGAATCAGATAAGGATTTATCATATCAATTCATATTTAGGTCTTTACAATGTTATATACCAAAGCAATACGATCTAGTTTCCTAAACCGAAAAATACAAAGCTAAGCAACAAGGAAATAAACGAACGAGAGAATCATACCAGTAAGTGGTTGATATTGATTGAAATCTTAACACTAACAGGGTTTTAAAACTTTTACAGTATGGAATAGAATATGTAACCAAATTGAGAGAGAAAAAGTCTGTTTCTTTTGTGTTTGTCAGCGCCAATGTGGTGTAAGATTACCGATAATGCAAATGACTACAATTTCAATATCATTATCATCATCATAAGACATAAATATTACTCTTAAAACACTTAATCTAGGTTAACGCAATTATGATAAGAAGAAGAAAAAAGCAAAATCAAGAATGGTAAACCAAACACGCAAACATGTTATCTATCTTGATTATTGATAATTTGATATGGTCAGTCATCTCGAGATAAAATCTGAGGAAAAATCAAAGTAGTGTATGTAGAATTGTAAATATAATAATAATATGATTAAAACATGTGACAAAATTTCATTATAATCTCTTACCATATAGTAAATGATGATATATTATCTTTTTCCTAATCACATCCACGTATGATTGAAAGAGAAAGCTGTGTTGTTTTATCAGATGCGTGGGCCTTACTTCAATTTTTCTGTCTCATTGACCCAAAACAGATCTGGATAGTGGTGGTGGATATAGATCATTTTATTATTATTATACTACTACTTATCTACCAACAAAGTAAACACTTTAATTCCTTTTTATTCTCTCCTATTTTTGGCTATTATTCCTTTTTAACTTTATTTTTAGTTCATTTTAATTGGCTCATCAAGATCTAACATTTCATTTACATATAAACCTAAAAGAAAACAAGTTTCAATCCTCCCACCAAATTTTCTGCTGGGTACGTCCTCATTTAGGTAGGTAAATCCTCTTTCCTCTGTTCTTGTTTCCTGTAAATGTTCTGTTTCTCTAAAGAACTTTAGCTTATCCATAAGATAATAATTGGATCTTGAATGCTTCTGATTGGATCTTGAATACATTATGTTCCAAAATGATCTTTCTTAAGGAAACAGAAGTAGGTGTACATTTAAAGATATACTCTTTGTGTTGCTTTATAGATGAAGATTTGGTAATGAATATGAACGGCAATGTGAAACAATCAATCTTTTTTTTTTTTTTTTTTGGTTTTGTATTGAATTTTCATCCTTTGATAATGAATTGATATTTTTCTGAGGAATCTGGTATTCTTGTTTATTTAATCTTTTCTTTTAGGTTTTCCCACAAGCTGATTGATGAAAATGTCAATGAGGTAAAACTAAACCCAACCTCTTCCATGTAATAGTTTCATGATGAATATGGTTTTAATATAATGTTTGTGTTTCTAGCAGCTTGTGTGGAAACCTTTGATATTCTTTGTTGAATGTTCGTATAATCGAATTTATTTCGCAAAGGAATGATCATTCGATTGAATCACAACAATGGAGCTTTTTACTGCAAATTGTCTGTCCACGGAAAACAAACCTCTTGAGCTTTCAAAACTGGTCATAGAAGATAAAAGCTCGGTTAAAAAGAACACTGAAAACACCATTACACCTGTTAATCATGGTACATTTTTCACAACTAGCTTAACAAAGATATTATAAGAGCAACCATAAGAGATTATAATTTGTTGGTTCTGTAATTTGAGACTATTTGTTCTTGAGCACTATCTATAAGCATCGTTATTGGTTGCAGGTGTAAAGGTGTGGCAAGAGAACAGAGAAAAATGGGTGGGAGATCAATCTCGACAAAGAAAAAAGACTACAAAGGATCAGATTATAAGGTTATTTTAACAATGAGATCCCTCATGTTTCTCTTGTTGTGTTTTATTAATATTCTAGTGATGTATACTCTTTAACATAATCTTGAATCTCTTGTAGTTGGTCCACTACATATGAAGATCTTCTCTCAACTCAAGAACCTTTCTCTGAGTCGATTCCTTTACCCGTAAGCTTTGATCTAATCTCTCATTTATTCAAAGAAGCTAAAAAATCATTCTCAAATAACTGAATTTGTCCAATCTGATGTTTGTGTAGGAGATGGTGGACTTTCTGGTCGATATATGGTATGACGAAGGCCTTTACGATTAGAAGAAGAATCTAACAATGCCATCACATCGACAAAAGAACAAAGAAAAAGAGATTCAATTAAAATCATTAGGAGTTACGAAAACATCTACTCTTAAAACTATCTTTTGCGACCACTCACATACTCCATTTGTAACACTTGTATGATTGTTAAATGAGAACAAAACTGATTCCAAATAAGTCTTGGTACTTTAATGCAAAACACAACATCAGCGAGGAGACATGAGTTTGATACATCTACTCCATGTTTCTCAACATCAATCATACATAGGAGACCTTGGTCATATCAAATTTCAAACCATAAGGAGTATTCACTACAGATTTGTAGCAAAAAATGATCAAGAAACTGTTCAGGAAAATTAGCAACGGAGTCCACGTTCAACGGAGACAGGATACAACATCATATAAATGATCACAGGACATAATCTTAGTTTCAGACTCAGCTCGCCAGTTATGTTTATGTACATCTCTTGCTGTTACTTCATGTTCAGTTTGAGAAGTGAGGGTTTGATCTGAGTATCTTCTTTGCTAAGCTGCGAATGTCATCTCTACTCGACTCCACTGATATTCTCACGATCTCTGTCACGCTTCCCGTTCTTTTGAAATCAATCGCGTTTGCCTCTGTATCAAATAAGAGGAGGTATGCATATAAGCTGGGCCTGCTCTAGAGAGTGAGAGACATGTGAAATCAGTTTTACTCAACACAATATAGGCTTACCATTTTGAGCTAAATGGCAAAGCGCAAGCTCGATGTGACGTTGTGTTGATGCGGATTCAATATGTGAGTTTGAAGTCAGCCATTCAAGAGCACCTTCTTCCAGAAGAAGAGAACGACCTTTTCTACGCCCTGCGATGCATATGATCACTCAACGTATATTAGCAAAATTGACTTGGATCTGCATTTTTTTATGAGGTATCTCTGTATTACAACAAACCTTGCATGATTTCGCGAGTTTCACATTTTGCAAAATTTGCCATCCCTCTTGCCACTTGAGCTATGATGTCTATGTTTCCGGACTGCGCCATTGTGAGTAGTCCCTTGATACCTTCCTCTTCTTTCAGGAGCTTAAGAAACTTCTCTGTTTGTGCAATAGACAGCAACATGTACGAGTTAAATACATACTTATCATCCCAGCAAAAAGCTTCACCAAATATATTGGATTTTGCATATGCTATACAGTGCAGACGAGTAGATGCGTTTGAAAATCTTGTGCTCACCGTTTCCACATAAATTGGCAAGTGCACCAGCTACCATTCTTAGAGTTTGTGGATCATCTGTTTTGGTCACCATCTTTGCTAGCAGTTGAGCACCTCCTTTATTCATTATTAAATCTTGACTCTTCTCTGCAATTAATAAAAGAAACCATATTATTGAAGCATGGCATCACGAACCATCTAATTCAACTTGCAGATTCAACATTCAAGCAAACCAGCATTGTAAATAAATGACACAACCACATGAGACCACTTTTAAAGTCTAAATTGGCACTGCTTTTTAGTAGTAAGTTTAAACGGGTTTGTGGACAACAATAACATAAAAATTACTTGAACTACCAATAGAAGTTCTTACCGTTCATTGCCAAATTAGCTATTGCACCAGAAGCCACTCTAAGAATTGTTGAATTTTGAGATGACTGAACAAGCGTAAGCAAAGCTTCCACACCGCCTTCCTCCACAATCTTGACCTGATTAGATTCTAAACACATACACACAGAGAATGCAAGTCGTTTAGGTACAAGGACACATGATATACAAAGATAAAGTCAGTATTGTAACAGTAGAGAGGAATATAAATTTGAGGCTACTGACACATGCTAATATATAGAGCGATGAAATCACACACCTTCAGCGGCCAGATTAGCCACCACCTTAACGGCTTGGATTTGAACTTCCAAGTCTTCGGACTTAATCAGGTGTAATATCTTCTGGACTCCCACTGAAACCGAAGTAGAAACGAAGATGTCAATTGGATTATCCCAGAATAAAATCGAGCTAAACTAACGAGAAAGAATCATGCCTTCTTCACAAAGTCTTGCCATGGTAGCTCTCTGTCCAGATAGAGACTTTTTTAACCCATGAGATCTCTGTGAGCCTGGTAGAGCTCCAGATTCTGATGGTCCTTTTGGAAGATCTTCCTTCACACGCTTGTCCTGTGAAATAGAAATGGACTTAGCAAGACCATGAAGTACAAGTACATGTTGAAAAAGGTGAAACAAGCTCATTCTAAATTCACCTCAACAACAGTTTCACTTTCCCTTAGATTCTTTTTTAGTTTGGAAAGCTCACTCTCCATTTGTTTTCTCTGCTTTTCTTCCAAAAGAAGCCTTTCCTTCATATCCCGGACCTCTTCACCAAGTTTTTCCTATGTCAAACAAATTTTAATGTGTATTCATCAGCGAAAATCAACAGTTGGATGTTTTAAATTAATATGACCAACTCTTAATTGTTTGATATTCTTTCTGTAAGCAGATGTTTAGGGGTCACACCTTTTGGTGGAGCAGATCATCATAGTCTAATTTCACTGTCTGGAGTTCATCTACTGTCGACTCATACATCTGTGAAAGTTCTTCTAGTTTTTTCTTGAGTTCGTTTGTCTTTTCATTTTCCTGAAACCAAAACCAGAAAAAAAAAAAACAAAGTTGGAGACAGAAAGTTCTGCAAGAGTAGAATTTATCATTGCTGAAAAGATAAAAAAGACAGAAACATAAAGCTGAAAGTATCGTTCTTATTAAAATCCAGTTTCAAAAAATCAAGAATACGCCAATAACCTGTGATAAAACTTGGCGATCGCTTATAATACTTTTCATCTGTCTAAGTTGCTCCTCTGCAGAGTTAGACCGAGCATGTTCATCTTCCAATTTCTTCTGGAGCTCCGCGATTTTAGATTCATACGTGTAAGTGGCTTCCGCAAGTTCCCTTTGATATTGATAGTTGCCCATCTCTTGGTCCTAGAACACCCAAAAAAAACATTAGTTTGAACACAAGACTAATGCATTCAAATTTTTTTTAAAGGAGTTTTAACTAACATGAATAGACTTCTGCTGATTACTCAAAATATTTTTCATTTCGTTCAATTGATGCTCGGCATTTGTTGACCGGGCTTGTTCATCCTCAACCCGCTGAACCAAAACAGCAATTTTTGTCTCGTATACTTTACTGGCATCTGCAAGTTTTTCCTTATATGCCGAACTTTCCAGTTGTTGCTGCTACTAACAAGTAAAATGACAATGTCAGAGCCTGTTAAATTATACATACACAACTACAAAAGAAGACACTGCTTAAAATTTATCTTAATAGTGAGAAAACAACCAAGAGCTTCTGTGAGTAGTTAAATAAAGATCAAAAGAAAGAGAGTAGTCAACTAATAATATATTCTAAGTAGTTGCTGAGAGAACTACGAACATATGATAGAAAGTGTACCTTTGTATTTTTCAAGTTCATCTCCAATTGTGTGGCTTTGTCACGCATTAGATCACACTGATCTTTCTGCATTTCCAAATCCTTCAATAGTTCTTTCATACGAAGCTCCAAGCGGGCATTTTCCTTCTCCAGGAACTGTAATTCAGATTCACCCCTCAAAATATAAGCACCGGATAATAGTAAAATAGGCATCATATCAAGAAACTAGACAATAGTTCAATATAAAGAAAATAGTAGCCAATCATTACAAGAGACAAATACCTTGGACCTTGCCGCGTTCTTTTCTGCTTCAGCGAAAGTGTTTTCACATTCTCTCAATCTTTTCTCCAACTCGAGCTTCTCACTATTTCTTAGTTTGGTTTGTCTTTCAACTTCTGCAGTAAGATGGTCCACCTGAGTCTCAAGCTTCCGACACAAACTTTCATAATCGAATTCTTCTTTAAGCTTTACCATGTTTACTATTTTCATTGCCTGTAAAAGTGAGACAAAACCAACAAGGCATTACTCGAAAACTGTGTCTTTAAAATATCAGAAAACTGTGTCTTTCTCAGTTTACGATTCTGCAGATATAGATAGAATCATGGATCAACAGAAACATGAAACTGACCCTTTGTCCGAACATTATTGTGCTAGTTGTCTCTGCATGATACCGTGCAGACGGCCCAATAGTTATTATAAGTGAAGTCCTTGCAGAACCTATTTGATCAGTGCCGAAAAAAGAACAATTTCAAAATTTATGTAATAGGCACAAGCTTAACTGGAAAAACATGAAAAATGTAGAAGGCACACAGAAGTGAGCCACGCTTTGTGTTTTTATAAATGGCTCAAGAAAGTTCTGGTAAACTAACCCCCGAAAGAATCACGAAGAAGCCTTGTTAGCTTAGAATCTCTAGTCGGTATATGAGAACTGCCTTCAGCTAATGCATTTATGCACTTTCCCAGAGATGTCAGTGAAAGATTAATGAATTTCGCCTCTTCAATCAAGTGGCCATCAGTGCCTTAATAAAAAACAGGATATAACTCAGTCATAACCTACTTGATATGAAATGAATGGTGGTTATATGAACAGGGAATGAGTTCAAACCAGATTTATTTATTCTTTCTGAGCCAGCAAGATCCACAATTAGAAGTTTACTCTTTCTAACTCTTGGAATGCCTTTATCTCCCAAAGATTCAGGTTTTGGCGATTTAGTTCCTGTTTCAGCCTTTTCATTCATAGCCCGCCTAACGTAAACCTGCATAGAAGATACATTTCATTAATCCAAAACATGGACTACTTTTAATGACCAAGAACCATAAAAGACCAAATATTCTAAGGTGTTACACACCGTAAGAATGGCATGGCTACGTGAGGATTCTGTATTCATCTTTGTATTCGCCGCATGGCGGTTTGTCTCACCGACTTGCAAAACTTGAAAGAAATGGTCTAGATCTTGAATGTTAACTACTGTTGCACCTGGTACTGATACTTCCCCAGTCTTCCCATCCTCATTGATTGAAATGTTGCTTTTCTCAGGTGCAAGAAGATCTTGTATAGTCTCCATATAAAGCTGTGAATTACAAGAAGAGCAACATAGATGTTAGGCATGTATGGTCTAAGCATTGAAGTCATGCTATAAATGAAAAAGAGATCAACGCAGAAGATCTATAGTGTCACACCTGCAAATAAGAGATCTCCACTGAAACAGAAGAAGCAGAGGACGCGCTGGCAAGTATATCCTCAAGAGCTCGAACCATGATACCACGCTCAGCTGCATCATCTTTACCAATTTTTCCCACGGTGTAAGTCTTACCCGTGCCAGTTTGACCATAAGCCATGATTGTGCCATTGTATCCACTCAGAACACCCTACAGAACGAATGCAGTAATGAATATCGAAAATAAAATCTCATCCTCAAAGATTCTACATCAAGAATAGAATGATTTTCTAACCTCGACTACAGGTTTTGCTACTCCTTCATAAACGCGTTTCTGAGAAGCTGTGTCTGTAAAGACTTCGTCAAATCTATAGGACTCAGAGTTCCAATTGTTTTTCCTCAACTTAAGCCGCTTTATCTGTAGAGAAAACAAAACAAAAGAGCACTTTCTAAGGATCTAACTATAACTTAAGAGAGGGAGAAAGGCATAGTGACTGACCTCAGGTTGTAACTCAACAAGATCAGCAAAGTCAGCATCTGATTTAAGCTCCTCTCCGTTACGAGGTCGAACTCTTACAGAAACTCTCACCCTCCCTGGATCTGTAGAGAATATAACAATTTGAAATTCAAACTCAATATCGAAGTTCCAATTCACCATATGACCAATCAACTTAAACTCAAAATCAAAATCAACGATCATCACTAACAATCCTAATCCCCAAATCGAGTATACAATCGCCCTAGAGTGAAGAGTCATCAAATCCGTTAACGCAAATGGAGAATCGTACGGATAATACACGAAGTAGAGAGAGAGAGAGAGGAAGGGGGGAGATACCGTTGTCGTCGTCGAAGTCTTTAGACTGAGATCGGTGGACGGGAGTGCCGGAGCGGCGAGTAGAAGGAGAAGCGGCGGAGACGGAGGATGCGGTGGAGGAAGGTCGATCTTTAGGGCGAGGAGAGTGGTGGTTAATCGAAGCGGCGATAGAGGTCTTAGAGGGTAAGTTCAAGGAAGACGAAGAGAGGGACGCGGGGTTGCTGGGAGGCAAGTGCTGCTGAATCCGCTCAGCCGCGTGTTTCGCCGACGATCTGACGGCGGAGGATGAGTTCGAGGAGGAAGTCATAGTAGTTAGCTCGTCGCGATGCACGAAAGGAGGGGGGGGGGGAGAGAAGATTGATTGAAAGGAGAGTGGATTTGAAAAGTTCGTGGAGAAGTGGAAAGAGATGAAGAGGGGAAGAGGGAGGCACGACCGACGACGGCTGTTGTGAAAATGAATAAAATGAAATTATGGGTTCCCGCGTGGTTTAGTGGGTGACGTTGAGGAAGGGGCCTTTTGTGTCTTTGTTTTATTTTAATTTTTTTTTAAACACTTGCCTAGGAGACTCAGCATTAAGGGTGGTGGTTGTTCCATGAGTAGTAAATTGGTGAAATCGATGAACAGTTAATAGAAAAAAAGCATATAAAAATATAATTTAGAATTTATATGCAAATGAAAATATAAATTAACTAAAACATTATAAACAGTACAAAACTACAAGTTAATGAATTTATCTAATGGTATAAGATGAGTACAATGTTCAAAAACTCGCCCTAGATAATTGATTAATCGGACAGGTACTGGCTGCTCGGTTATCACTCCGTGGTGAATTCGTCAAAATCTCTGAAATTGAATATTTTTATATTACTAATACTCTCTACAAATTTGGAAGAAAAAAAAAACAATAAAGAAACGCATATGTCTATCGGAAAATTTGACAACAAATTTGTGGGACGACTACTTATTTCCTCACGAGAACTATCGTATAGTGTTACATATCTTCGAAACTATTGCCTCTATCTATATCTTCCAAGAATAAAGTTTCATTCCTATTTCTCCGAATATATAGATCTCAACCTATTTTTCCTCAACCATTGCGTTAGACGGTTTAATTTCATGAAATCCGACCTATGTTATACTCTCTTTGTTTCTAAAAGATCCATATTTTAAGATTTTCACATTTATTAAGAAAATATATCAAATTTTAGTCATCAATACATTATTTTCCGTAATCAACTATATTTTACAAGTTTTCACCAATAGAATTTTAATAAATACAATTATGTTTTTTGAAGTTTACAATTTACATTTAATTTATGCATTAAAAATATAATAAATGTATCTTTTTGAAATAATTGTTTTTTCTAAAACATGGATCTTTTAGAAACGGAGGAGTATTTTGCAAACAAATTCGTTGGGAATTCGTTTTTCTCGCCTGTTTTGTTGTAGTGTGGAAGCAACACGTCTAGGGTTGCCTAATAGTAAACGAACAAAAATGTAGGGTTGCTTATTTTATTTATAAACTCATGAATTCATTATAAGTAGCAGCGGGTCCAGCACATCAATGGTCCATAACTTCATATGAATACCAAACAATATAGAGTGGATCCCAGATTCTTATGGACGTACACTCTCATAGCATTCTTCATGATGATTCCCCCTCAACATCTTCATGATGGACGTGGCCTTGTCTACCTCAACATCTGTAAACTCACATATTTTGACACATGAGAGACGCTTTGTACCAGTGACGTATATCTATAGTACGTCTTGTTGTCAATTTGTTCCTCTAAAATTTTTCAAGTAGTACTAGATTTTCCAATGCAAAAAATAAACTGACTCTGCTTAGTCAGTTTGAAATATATGTGAAATTTGTTTCATATAAAACATTCTCATGTACATTAATCTTGAACATTATCAACATCGTTGATGAAAACATTTGGGCAAATTAATAACGTTTGACAAAAACATATGAGCAAATTAACACCACTCACAGAACAAGACCAAGCCCAGCTTCTAAGCTTAGATGTAAAAGCCAATATACAGACTTATGAGGCCCATTTAGTGTTTCTAACTATCTTCTCCACCGTGCTCGTCCTTTGCGGTCGCACGGTGAAGGAAAAAAAAACAGAGAAACGTCGAACAGGTCCGATCATCCCTGATCGTCTTCCATGGCGCAGATCCCTAACTTGGAGAATGCTCCTCTCAATCTCAAATCCATTAGGTGGGAGTCCATTTTCAATACTTAAATTGATCGTTTTCTCGTTCTCATCTCATATGTTTTGCTCAATTCTAATTCAGGGAGAAGTCTCAGAGGGAGCTCGTAAACTTGCTTAAAGACGTAAGTCTCGTTACTCACTTTCGATATGATTCGCATTGCTGTTGTTATCAGTTACCAATTTCACTTTTTGGGTAGAAAAAGAGCTTTCGGAACACAACTAATGTTTTGTCTTCTCTCTTTGGTGCCTTTTTGTAGATTCGTGGAACTAAGTGTCTGGTTATTGATCCAAAGCTAAGCGGTTCCGTTTCATTGATAATCCAGACTTCCACACTTAAGGTAATGCCAGGTTTAAATGACTTTAGATTGATTACTCTGTTAGTCTGTTTAGGAAAGGAAGAAATGAGATTATTTATTTTCTTCTTGTAATGGTTGAGAGTTTTGTTTCAACACTAGTGGTCTTCTGCTTAACAGGAACTTGGTTTGGAATTACGACATCTTTCTGAAGAACCAGTTCAGACTGAATGCACGAAAGTGGTCTATCTTGTTCGATCTCAACTCAGTTTTATGAAACACATAGCTTCGCACATTCAGAATGATATTTCCAAAGCGATTCAGAGAGACTACTACGTTTACTTTGTTCCTCGTAGGTCTGTCGCGTGTGAGAAGGTGTGTGGTTATTGCCATCTTCTTTGACTCTTTGTGATTCATTTTCATTGTTCTTACTACCTCTTGAATAAAGGGTGATAAATATTATATCCTGCTGTTTCAGATTCTTGAGCAGGAAAAAGTTCATAACCTGGTCACCGTGAAGGAGTTTCCCCTGTATATGGTTCCACTGGATGAGGATGTGATATCTTTTGAGCTTGAGCTCTCTGAAAAAGTGTGTACAACTCGCATATGTCCAATTTGTACTTATTACTTCATGTACCATTTCCCTTGAGGCCTTAAGCTCACATATTTCTTGTTTTTCAAAATGATAGGATTGCCTTGTCGATGGTGATGTTAGCTCACTTTGGCATGTTGCAAAAGCAATACATGAGCTCGAGGTTTGAATATTTCCTTATTCTTTACGTTATGATCCACATTGTGCTTTCTCATGGCTGACACCTATCATAGTTTTCTTTTGGAGTTATACCGAAAGTGAGGGCAAAGGGCAAAGGATCAGTTCGTGTTGCAGATATACTTAACCGCATGCAAGTGGAGGAACCTGTCAATACCAATGATGTAAAAATTTGCCTGCAGCATTTTGAGTGCTTTAATATTCAATGACTTCGATATCTTATATTTTTCAGATGATTTTGTTTCCTTTGTTCACTATTCTAAATGACGCAAGTTCTATTCCAGGTGGGAAGGCCTGAAGTAGATACACTCATTCTGTTGGATAGAGAGGTATGATTATCATGCGTTTCCCAATTATATGACATCCTTCAACACAAAGATATCTTTCAAAAGTACATTCTGATTGACTTTAATACTTTCTGTTTCAGGTTGATATGGTTACACCAATGTGTACCCAGTTAACTTATGAAGGATTGTTAAACGAGGTAATGCCACAAACGATTGTCATTATCCTACTTAATTTCATTGGTTGATAACAAACAACCATACAATTTGGATTTTAATCAAGCTGGTCGATTGGGTTTTCTGTGAGCTGACTCCAACCCCTATTTAAAGTTTTTGCATATCAGTAATGGAGCTGTCGAGGTCGACTCGTCTGTGATGGGTTCTCAGCAGGAGGGGAAAAAGATGAAGGTTCCCCTTAATTCAAGGTTAGTTTCTTGCATCGTATATACAAATTTCTTCAACCGTACGAGACCATTTCTACTGCATTGCTATATGATTTGTGTGAGTATTTTTGATGCATGGAATAGAAATTGTGATTTTCTTGGATTGGATAAGCACACTGTTGTGTTGATATTAATGTGTATTAATTGATTATGCACACAAAATCGCTCCCTAAACTGGTAGCTAGATTGGACTTTCCAAGCTACTGTGCCTATCTATGTCTTTCATAAATTTATTGCTTGAATGTTTAAATTTACAGTGATAAATTGTTCAAGGAGACGAGGGATCTCAACTTTGAAGTTGTTGTGCAGGTTGACGTTTGTCCTTTTCGCTTTCATTTTTTGCGTGACATGGGATTCTTTTTACTCAACTACAGACGCGGTATGATTGCAGGTTCTACGGCAGAAGGCAACAACCATGAAGGAGGACTATACTGAAATTAATTCTGTACGTTTGTTTTGTCGCTCTCTTCCTTTAGGTAGTCTTGTTTTCGCGGTAGAGGTTATGGTACATACATGTTTGTGCTCAGATCTCTTAGACTCGATCAGGAGTATTATTTGGCACATAAATAGTTACCAAATTAATATAGACCATGTTTTCCTTAGGAACTATCAGCCTACCCATACATTTTAAACTTAGATTATTAGTTGGACCGAGATTTTAATGGTGTATGATAATATAATACACAGACCCAGACAGTTTCTGAGCTAAAGGACTTTGTCAAGAAGCTTAACTCATTACCAGAGATGACAGTAAGTATTGCCTTGTTTTCTTAAAGTTCCTTTTGTTTTATCTCGCAGATGGTTCAGAAAACGATAAGTTCATCCTAACTTGATTTTGTATGATTTTTTTCTTTCCCAGAGGCACATACATCTTGCTCAGCACCTGACAACATTCACGTCCAAACAGTCATTTCTTTCGCAGCTTGACATGGAACAAACACTAGTTGAGGCAGAAAGTTATGACATGTAAGTTTCTTCTTAAGGAAATTGCATTTAATACTTCCATTCAAAAGTGTATTGATGATTCTTTCTATTACAAGTGATGTGGAAAACATCTTACGTTGATGGCATAATGGAAAAGTCTGTTATATGATTATTATTACTAACTCTAGTTTTGTTAATACAGATGCTTTGAGTACATAGAAGAATTGATCCATAAACAGGAGCCTCTCACAAAAGTCCTGCGACTATTGGTCCTATTTTCTATTACAAATTCAGGGTTACCCAAAAAGCAATTTGATTATATAAGGCAAGCTAAGCTTCCAGCAATCATCGGTATTTTTATATTTAATTTTCTGCTTTTTTGAATGATATCTTGTCTTCGTGTCTCAACTTCCAGAACGGAACTACTCCACAGTTATGGGTTTGAGCATGTGAACGTATTGAACAACTTGGAAAAAGCAGGATTGTTGAAGAAACAGGTTTGGTTATTCTTGGCTACTTTGTGGGATGAACAATCTTCTTGTTTATTGGGGTTAAGTGTGTCTGATATTCTAAGGGGTTGTTGTACATTCGTTTGGTTTCTACAGGAGTTTAAAAGCAACTGGCAGACAGTGAAACGTACATTGAAACTTATAGTTGAAGACACAGATACATCAAGGTAAATACTCTTTTTAATCATGTTGTCCCCAACTGAATGCATGATGACATGATTTTTGTTTATGGGGTTAAGCATATGAAGCGGGTCCAGGTGTCTAGTTCAGAAAATGTGCAAACTTAATCTTGAATGAACGTATAAAACCTGAAAGCTCATTTTCCAACTACAATATTCGATAATACCTTCATTATCGCTAATGCATGATTTAGTTACAGTTCTGGCTGAATATTTTTGTTTCGAAGGTATCTCTGGTATCTTCTAAAGCTCATACTTGTCCCTACATTCACCTGATTTGCTAGGCCTTGTACCAATCATTTATAATCATAAAAATAAAATTAGTGCTTATTTGAGTTGTTTGAAACACTGTTCTTGTTGCAGGCCGGTTGATATAGCTTATGTATATTCTGGATATGCTCCTCTTAGCATTCGTCTTGTTCAACAAGCTATTCATTCCGGATGGTTAGTATGTTCTTACATTCTTCTAGACCAAATTCTTGCCTAGATAGCCTGTGTCCTTGTGTATTTAACACTTTGGCTTTTCTAAATAAGTATATATATATATATATGACCATGAAGAGAAAAGGTCTAGAATTTTGCTCAGTTTCGATTTGAGAAGCATTTAACTGAAGGGACAGAGAAAACTCAGCAAATACCAGAACTTGAAAGAACTTTTACTAATTCAGATATGAATGTTGACTGAAAAAGTGGTGTTTTTATTGTTGATGACTCAATTTACCTTACAGGCGTCCAATAGAAGACATTTTGAAGCTATTGCCAGGACCACATCTGGAAACTAAAAGAGTCAGTACACGTTTACCCAACTAGAGAAAAAAAAAGCTTTCAGTTTTGCTATGCTCTTTTCGACTATTTTTCAATCACATTATTTACCATCTCAATGCATGCAGAGTGGATTCCCAAGTAGTCCATCAGTTGATTCATTGCATGGAGCTTCAAATGGGTAAGTTTATTATCATTAGCAATTCGTTTGCTACCACAAAAGTAGTTTCTACAAAAGGATAAAACAACCATCCTAATATGTTACAACATCATTACAGGGTTGCTGATGGAAGACGCTCAGTTGTTCTTGTTGTCTTCATTGGAGGTGTAACATTTGCTGAAATCTCTGCCCTACGGTTTCTCGCCTCCAAGGTAATATGCAAACTTCCAAGAGTTTATGATTAAAAGATACTCTTTTTACTCGCTTATTCTTCCTGAGCCCTTCCTTCTACAATTGCGTCTTATCAGGAAGGAGTGGCTTATGATTTGATTATTGCTACAACAAAGATCATCAATGGCGCAACACTAATAGAAACATTCATGGACAAACAAGGCTGATCCGTAAGAGAGGTTATCTTTTCTCTTGAGTGCTATTGTGTGTTGTTTATTTATTGTCTTTTTATGTCTTTGTGAGTCTTCTTCTGGATCGTTTTGGTTGAGTGAATGGTTTTCAAATGTTCTAGTATATGTTTTTCTTTTGTGGTGAGAGACTGTGATCTTTGATATACAAATCAGTAATATATTTGTTGATGCATATTTTCATTTCAATTTAACAATAGATGACCAGAATGCAATAACGAGCAGAGAGAATATTATCTTACACTACTAACAAATACTAATTAAAGAGGTTTTATTGTATACACAAAACTGAGTAGACATTACATAAGCTTCTTTAGTCAGAGTCAATCCAAAAGCTTCCTATACATATATAATCTATACTGAAACAAATAAGATACCACAAGAGCGAGGCCTCATGGAACAGTAGATATCACAACACCTTCGAGTTGCTGAATGATCTCCAACAAGCTCGCAGCTTTCCTCTTAGCTCTATCAGTCCCATTCTCAGTAAGCTCCTTCAACGCAACATCTGCACCAACCTCTCTCGCTACATTCAACCTCTCCATATTCCCAATACATAGATACCAAAGTATTGCAGCAGCATTCTCCCTGTTCCTCGGCGACCCTGTCCTTATAATCTCAACCAAAACAGGAATAGTATCTGCTTCACCTATAGCTGCTTTCCCTTCTTGGTTCGTTGAAAGTATCGCCAAGATAGCCAAAGCTTCATCCACCATTCCACCACCTGCATCTTTCAGTAACCTTGTCAGAGGATCAACGATACCTCCCTTAATGGCTCTTGATTTATTCCCTTGGTATATGCACAGATTGAATATAGCCGTTGCAGCGTCTTTTTTGCCTCTTCTTGTTCCTTCCTCAAGCAAGCTTATAAGAGCTTGGATAGCTCCAGCAGCACCTATCGCCACTTTGTTCTCATCTACAACAGATAAACTGAAAAGCGTCGCGGCTGCGTTCTCTCTAGCCTCCATGCTTCCGTTTTTAAGCACTTCTACTATATCTGTTATGGCTCCTGCATCAACAATGGCTCCTTTGTTGCCTTCGTTTATAGAAAGATTCAGAAGAGCCGTCACGGAGTGTTCTTGAGTCCGAGGATCCGGTGAGGATAGAAGCTCTACGAGGAGCGGTATGGCTCCAGCCTCAGCGATGCAGACTCTGTTGTCCGCGTTCCTCTTGGCTAGTAACCGAAGCTCTCCAGCTGCAGCTCTTTGCTGTTCTGTAGATCCGTTGGCTAGCTTCTCTAACAAGGCGAGGACAAATGCTCGGTCACAATCTGAAGAGCTGCTTCCTCCTCCTGGTCTTGTGGTTCTGTAGCTGCTCCCTTGGTTTTGTGGAAGCTCAATACCGTTGCTCTCACACCAAAGAGCAATGAGACTCTTTAACACGTAGTTAGGGGTTAGTCCGGAATGCAAGAGTGTTTCCTGAGATTTCGGACAGGTTTTATGACCAGCATCTAGCCACTTCTGTATGGATGATCTTTCATATGTCTGCAAGGTCGAGAAAAAATCAGCTAAAACAACATATAAACAAATGTAGTCCTGGGCATAATATCCATAACCCGAAAACCAAATCGGAACTGAACCGAAAAAACTGAAACCGCAACCAGACCGAAATTTACGAAAACCCAAATGGTTCCTATTTTTTAAACATAGAAAACCGAAACTAAACTGGAACCGAAAACCAAACAGGTACTCGAATATTCAAAATATAATATAAAAATTAATTAATTATATTTTTTATATACAGAATATAACTTATAAATAAGAAAATATCCAAAAACCTGAATTAACTGAATATTTTTCTTGGTTTTTCGGGTTTAACTGAGATTTTCGAGGCTTTTTCGATTTTTTTGACTTTAAACCCGAACCAAACTAAACTATTTCTAATTTGGTTCCACATCGGTTTTTATAAAAAAAATAGAAACCCGACCCGAACCCGACATACCTGAACCGATCAGAAAATTGCCCGGTTCCTAAACGGGTCCTAAACACCCCTACCCGAATAACCCCAAATGCGCAGCACTACACAAATGTAATGAACCAAACTCACTACAATGCAAAAGCAGACCTGTCCAGTGGAGACGATGACAGGATCTTTCATCAGTTCAAGTGATATCGGACACCGAAAGTACTCCGGTATAACAGGAGAACGATGTCTCGAAATGACTTTGCTGCCGGTGGATGCATCAGGTTCCGAACTTTCAGTTGATGCACAGTCCACCAGCTTTTTAAGAAGAGAGGACATCCTCTGGAAACAGTCGTCTGGATCCCCTTCATACGAAAGAAAGTACTCGTGAATGGCGTGTGATTCTTTCTTGAGCTCATCAATAGTGCTGAGTTGGAGCTCTTGCGACAGTCTTTTGAGGGTTTCAGGGTCAGGATCTACCACGCTCTCTGCCACTGCTAGATCATGGCTTAGCTGCAGATCATAGTCTTCTTGTCTTTCTGTTGCTCTCTTGAATTGAGAATGCAGAAGCTTGACCTACAAATTCAAAGAGATAATATCATTAGAATTTGCAAACCATTGTGGCCAAAGCCAAACGAGAGAAAAAAAAAAACAAATGCGCTGAGAAGTACCTGTTCTATGACCTCCTCGGAGACTTGGAAGTGATCATAAGGGATCTGAGTTAAGGCTGCTTCTATCTCCACTGTCACGTCGTGGAACTTCTGCATAACAGGACCCCTATGGACGATCTGCCAGCACAGAGAGGACAAACAAAACATGAAAAGAGTCAACCTTTTCTTGTTCTTGATATTGGTTAAGTCTCAATTTCTTGATTTCAGGTATCTTAAACCCTAAGAAAACAGAGGAAAGCTGCTAACTTTGCAAGCGACCAACGAGAGAATCTTTAAAGGAAGAAATAGTAAAAAAAAAAACCTGAAGAAGTTTGCTGCCTCCATTGACAGATCGAAAAAGCTCTAAGCTTGAATCGAGAGCGATCCTCATAACCTCAAAACCTGTGAGTTGTTGTTCTTCGTTCAACTCAGCGTTGATGTCGATTAATTCCTCGAAGAAAGGGCTGAGAAGGGTGATCCTGCGGACGAGATCGCCTTGGATCCTCCCGAAGAAGCCTTTGGAATTGGAGAACTTTGAAATTTGCTTGACGGAGTCAACGAGACGACTCATGAGCTCCTCATCGGAACCATTCGTTGATCCCATCCTGGAGATAGCTCCAAAGGAGGAAGAAGAAGAAGATGGTTAAAGGGAGGAAGAATGCGATGGAGCCATTAAGACCCCTTAATAAAAAACAACAGTTATCGCTTAATCCCTTACCAACGTGACAATAAAATAAACAAACACCTAAAGTCTTCTCTGTCTGAAAAAAGCCACAAGTTGTCCCTTTTTGAACCAATCAGATTTTTTTCTTTTTAGTTACTTTTTTTTTTCACGAGGAGATACAAAGATAAATCTTAGTACGAATCGGCAAAAACCGAGTTGCGAATATCGATCCAGTGTGGCACACACGTGTTAACATATGAGAAAACACGCTTCCTTGTTCGAGCTTGTCTTGCCAGGAAGTCTGCTTTGGTGTTACTGGATCTGCTCTTGTAGACCACTTGTCCATCTTGGTAGGACGCCCATACAGTTTTAAACTCGTCAAGTTCAGTTGCAAAGGCCGGCCAGTCTTCAGGTGTATCGATCATTTTGACTAGCTCTTGAGAGTCAGTAACAAAATAATTGCAGTAACGCTGAAAGCGAAGTAAACATTTCAGAGCCCATATCAAGCTTTTTAGTTCAGTATGAAGCGGTGAGATTTGTCTATGGCATCCTTGGAGCCCTAAGATATCTATTGAACCATCTTGTAGCTGTAGGATCCATCCTACTCCACTCGTGGTTCCATCATTTTTCCATGATCCGTCCACCCTACATATGAATGTAGGTACCTCAGTGGGGGTTCTTGGTATGCATTCCATGGTGCTTTCACCTGGATCAATCACTTCATTGGCCAAAAACCATGCATTATATTCACGTATCGCCAGATCAATTGTGTCCATAGGTGAAAATTCACGTCCATTAAACAGTTTTTCATTCCGGGCTTTCCATATATACCAAATAATCCAAGGAAAGACTCTGGTTAATTCCTCCATAGTTCCACCTGTATTGGATCTTGAGAGGAGGTAATCCATGTTGGTATAGAGATTTTCTGATGGGAAGACTCCCGGAACCGAAGGAATCGTTGAGAGGGCCCAGCATTGCATAGCGGGAGGGCATGTAAAAATCGTATGGTTAATCGTTTCCTCAGCACAGCCACATCTTGGGCAGCTAGGATCGTTCCCAATGTGTCTTTTGAAAAGTCTTTCATTGACTGAAATTGCCCCCGATAAAATCTGCCACATAAGATGGCAGATTTTTTTCCGGGTTTTGACTTTCCAAATTTTTTCCTTGAGCGGGTTGAGGGAAGGTAGCTGGTTCCTAAATTCAGTATCCTCGTCTGGTTTTGATCTTGCAAGCATATAGCCTGACTTGACCGAGTATTTCCCAAAAGTGGTTAGGTTCCAGCAATATCCATCCCGACCGGGATTTCTCTTGAGATTTAAGCTTTGAACCAACGGTATATCGTTGGGGTGGAGCAAACTCCTGAGTTTAGAATTGTCCCATTCTTTTTCCACAGGATCGATTAGGTCAGACACTCTCAGATTCGGATCATAATCATGTGTTATCGTAGGAGGCCTGGCGGTCTCATCCGGTAACCACGGGTCATGCCAAACCAGTGTATCTTCCCCTGTTCCTATTGTTCGTCTAAAACCTTTAATGACAAGATCTTTTGCAGCCATCATGCTTCTCCAGCCATAGGATGGTCTTGAAGCTTTTGGTGCTTTGAAAGGATGTGAATTTCTAAAATACCTCCCTTTAAGGACTCTTGTAAGTAAAGAATTTGGGTTGTGTTCCAATCGCCAAAGTTGTTTAGCTAATAAAGCTATATTAAATTCTTCGAGCGATCGAAACCCAATTCCTCCTTCCTTTTTGGAGAGACAGAGTTTGTCCCATGATATCCAATGCATACCTTTTGAGTTAGGGCCAGAGCCCCACCAAAAATTAGATGTCGCACTAGATATCTTTTTACATAGTCCTTTAGGGAGGAGATAGCACGACATTGGGAATGTCGGAATGGCTGCTGCTACAGATTTGGTCATAACTTCTTTGCCGGCTCTGGAAAGGTATTTTGCCGTCCATCCATTAACTTTCTTGTGTAGATTGTTTTGGACATAGGCAAAGGCTTGGGTCTTAGAGCCTTGGAGTAGCTCCGGGATGCCTAAATATTTTCCATTGCCGCTTTCAGTTGTAATGCCTAAGATATTCTGCAGGTTTTCCATTTTTTCTTGAGGCACTTTTTTACCGAAAGTGATAGATGATTTCTCAAAATTAATTCTTTGTCCAGAAACACTTCCATACGTGTTTAGCGCGTTGAGGAGGCTGTTGCATTGTTCTGGGACTGCTTTACAGAAGAAAAGGCTGTCATCTGCAAAGAGGAGATGAGATATCGGAGGACTTGCTTGGGCCACCTTGAGTCATGTGATCTGTCCTAAATTTTCAGCTGTTCTTATATTTGCTATCAGAACTTCTGTGCAGAGAATGAAAAGGTATGGTGAGAGTGGATCTCCCTGCCGTAATCCTCTAGAGGGAGTTATTTGGCCTGTGGGATTTCCATTTATCAGTACACTATAGGAGACTGATTTGACACATCTCATTATCCAATGGATCCATTTCTCTCTGAATCCCATTTTCCTCATCATAGCTTCTAAAAAATCCCATTCCACTCTATCGTAAGCTTTGCTCATGTCTGTTTTAATGGCCATGAACTCATTCTTACATTTATTATTAGTTCTCAGAGCGTGAAAGGCTTCTTGGGCTAGAAGGATGTTATCTGTGATGGTACGTCCTGCCACAAAGGCAGATTGAGTTTCAGAGATAATGCTCGGCAGATATCTTCGTAGCCTCTGGCATAGAATTTTAGATATAATCTTACAGCACACATTGCAGAGGCTAATCGGCCGGAAATTAGACATATCTCTTGGCCGCTCCGTTTTTGGGATTAGGCAGATATTTGTCTCGTTGAGCTGAGGGTCAAAAGAATCCAAATTAAAGAAATCTTGAACCATTTTGATCACCTGAGGGCCGATGGTTCTCCAATATTTCTGGTAAAAGAGGCCAGTCATTCCGTCCGGTCCTGGAGCTTTCTCAGGGTGGATCGAAAAAACAGCTTTTTTAATTTCGGCAGGGGTTATATCTCTACATAGGCTCTTATGCATTTCTAGAGAGATAGAACTTTCCAGGTGATTTAGAGATACTTCAACATCAGCACTCGTATAGGATGAAAAGAGATCATTAAAATACTCCACGGCGATTGTTTTTACCTTTCTCTCATTCTCGTACCAAACTCCTCTGCTATCATTCAGACCACTGATATGGTTCCTGGCCCGTCGTTGTTTGGTTGTAGCATGGTAGAATTTCGTATTACGGTCGCCTTTATTAAACCAAAGATTTCGGCTTTTTTGATGCCAAAAAGCTTCTTCTTCTTCATATGCCTTTTGGAGTTGAATTTGTATCGAAGAGACTTCTGCAGCTGAGAGGGATTGGTCCACTTGGCTTCTGTCTAACTTGTCTTTAAGTTCTTCCAAGATTTTTTGTGTATTATAGTTCTCCTCTCTACGCCATCGCGCAATGGTTGATCGACATCTCTTAATTCGATCATGGAGAGGTATATCAACATTGTTCTCCATATCTATCCAACCTTCTTGCACTATGTTTTCAAAACCAGATTTGGATATCCAGCGCTTATCAAAGCGAAATTTTTTCCAACCTTTTCTCTTGCGGTTGGATAAATGAGTGATAATAGGTCGGTGATCCGATCCCATGAAGCGGAGATATTGACTCGATGAGTTTGAGTATAAGCTGAACCATTCTGCATTCCCCATCGCTCGGTCAAGTCGACATTTAACAAGATAGTTATGCCTTCTTCCTACCCAAGACATACAGTCTCCTGAGTAAGGAAACTCAATCATCCCACAGTTTTGCTGCATGAGTCTAAAGTCTAGAAAAGAATTCTCACTTCGGATACGACCTCCTGATTTCTCATGGTTGCCATTGATTTCATTAAAGTCACCAACCATGAACCACGCATCAGAGCGTGAAGTGCTGATTCTAGCTAATTGCTCCCAAACATGAAGTCTTTGATTAATGACAGGATCTCCGTAAACGAAAGAGATAAAAACTTTATTGCCATCAATTGTTGCTGATACATCAATGACTCTACTATTGGAAGATAAAACTTGAACATTAAATTCAGATAAAGCAAAAAGAGCTAAACCGCCACTAAGACCAATAGGCTCAACAGTAAAAAGAAAATCGTAACCAAATTCAACTTAGAGATCTTGTAGATAATCTCTCTTATTCTTAGTTTCCATCAAGAACATGATACCCGGAAAGAACTTTTGACGGATCTCCCGCAGGTGACGAATTGCCAAAAAACTACCAGCTCCTTGGCAATTCCAGCTTAGTATCATATTGGATTGGCCGGTGGGATCTCATCAACCACCAGCTTTTTTGGTTCCTCTTTTTTCTTTCCGTTAACCGGACCCACCGCAAGAGGAAGTGGGCGTGATCCATGGTCACGATTGTCAAACACACGCTTCTTTGGAGACTCATCATGGGAGAGGGCTTGTCTCTTCCTCGGATTGGAGCTGCGGTAGGGGTTCCTAGCGTTTTTTTTCATTACGTCCGTACGTGGTCCCAGGCGGCTCTTCACCGGTTTGCCTCTTCTCCCACCACGATCGTCACCAATAGCATCTGATCCCTTAATTCTCATTAAGTCTTTCAGGGGTGATATGACCTCCTCCACGTCAGTAGCATTCACCATGACCTGACTACAAACAGATGAAGTTTCCTTACCTTGCGCCGCAAGTTTTGAGCCCTGATTGTCATTAGAGATCGCTTTCTTGGATGTGAACTTCCCCGGGTCTGAGGCTGCTTTCTTAGCTTCCACACTGTGATCACGATACCAAGATGCAGGTTTGAAGTTGCTCTTCTTTGGCTCACCGATCTTCCCGTGTTTGTCAGGTCCTTGCTCTGTTTCTTTTTCCGCATTCGCCGACTTCTCAGCAAACGATTTCACCACCCAAGCCTTCGTCGTCTCAGCTACTGGCTTGTCGGAGGACTTGCCATGCTTCGTCTTTGGAGAGACCACCTTCTCAGCGAAGAGCTTGCGGTTAACTGGAGGCTTCGCCGTGTTCTGTTGCTTAGGGGCTTTCCCATTGCCATTGTAAGGGCTTAGCTCGCCTCTCAGCACGTCCTGTTGTCTCAAGTTTCTATCCTTGTATCCATGTTTAGCAACATGAGCTCTTTCTCTCACCAAATCAGGGCACCGTTTCCCATCGTGAGACATTCTGTTACAGATGAAGCACCATTTCTGCAATTTATCATAGTGGAATGTTATCACCACTTCATCTCCAGTAGCCGAGAATTGCAGCCTTCTTTCAAATTGCAGCGGGTTATCACGCTCCACCGAGACTCTGACTTTGGCTTGTTTCACATCCCAGGAGACGAGCTCGCCTAGCTTCTCACCAATGCCTATCACCGTCTGCTCCTTGCGGTAGTGATCTGGGATCCCTTCGATAAATACAGTGAAAGTCATCGTTGATGGGAAGTCGGTTCTAACGCTTGGAACCCAGCGCTCAAGTGGGAACATCCATTGATCAAAGAAATAAGGTCTCTTCTCCAACACTCCGTGGAGATCCTCTTCATTGTTGAAGCGGAAGTGAAACTTTCCTCTTCCTACTTCAACTCCTTGGACACGTCCCTCCATTTTGCCAAGCTTGGGGCATGAGAGCGAGGAGCGCCTTGACTCTGTGTGCTTGCAAGTCGGTGTTCAAAACACGCCCCACCAGAGTCAGATCGTAAGCAGCGAGCAGGTCAGAGTTATCAAACGCATCGATAACAATGGGCTCGAGGTTAAGACCAGAGTTCCTCTTTGTTACCGCACGTTCGAAGTTGCGAGACATCTTTGTTGGTAAGTGTTGCTGAGGAAAGTGAGATTTGTTGCAGAAGAGAGAATGATGAATTTGAGTTTCTCTTGTGTTCCTAGTTACTATCTTCTATTTATTTAAGCATCATCTAACTTGTTTGTCTGTCTTCTAAAATTCGGTTTTTATAAAAGTTTAATATTTAGGTGAGTATTTAGTGGGGGTTTTAGATTGAATTTTTTATTACGTCTAGACCGGTTTTTAAAACATCAGTTTGAAAAAAAATTGTTTTGTTCCGATGACTAAACCAATTTTTAAAATACTAGTGTCACGTCAGATTCAAGATTCAATTTTGGATTTCGAAATATACGTGTGAGTTGTGGATACACAAACAATCAGAAGTCAAAACTAGTTGTCACTACCTAACAGGCTAACATAGTTACACATGACATGACAAACTCCGAGTATGTAGAATCAGGTCATGTGAGGCGTGTCTGAGTAGAGGATTTAATATGCTAGTCTTGTTTGAAATGGTCAAATTTTCCTTTTCAATAGATTCGTTTCTGTAGAGTAGCTGCTACGTTCTCTTTCTTATAGTAGATATATAAATGTACATGTGATAATCCCCCATCATTGCTTAATTTAATTAAGGCTTCTCAACCTCAAATCTTCGTATTACACAACACACTTAAAACATATATAGAAATACCGTTTAATAACATTACATGAAAGCAATTAAAAGATTAGTAACAAGGAGAAAGGTTTTAGCTTTTCACTGAAGATGGGATGATCCAAACACTCCAATCATGATGATGGTTGAGAAGGACGAGGTAGCCTCTTTCCAATTTCCTATTCACACAAACATGTACAAAACATCAAAACCTGATTCACAATCAATCATTCTTTCTACACCTGAAACTATTATTCTTCTCCTACTCAGTTTTCTCTGAATTTTTAGAAGTAGCTTAGACAAATAAAAAGAACAAAGATCTCACTCCCTATCAACTTATTCTCATTCTCCAAAGTCCAAAGCAATGAAAATAAAACAAATCACAAGAGCTCAATCAATGCAAGATGACAAAACAGCTGGTCATAAATCCTGAGGGGATAAAGAAATGCACACCTGAAACAGTTCATTTATGTTATCAGCCGTCTTAGCTGACGTTTCAATGAAGAACATGCCGTTCTTCTCTGCAAGCTCCATACCATCCTGTTACAAAATTGAGAATGTGACACCCCTACGCTGAAGAAGCAAGAACAGTGCAAGTGACAACAAAATGTAATATACTTAAAGAAGTTTATGCAAAAACTCACCTCGGATGGTACTTCTCTTTTTTCATGTAGATCAGCTTTGTTACCAACCAAAGCCATAACAATGTCTGGGCTTCCATGCTTCTGCAGTTCCTGTTAGATTTAAATGGCATGGTTAAAAACAAAAGAAATATATGATATAACACTTGTATTGTAATTGTTCTACTCTTCTATGGTCATATATGACTTTCTGCAAGTCCGTTCTCCAGTCATTTGGTTCACAAGCTATAGCATCGATCCCAAAAACATATAAGAAATGGAACCCTTTGGGTTACATGAAAACATACCTTAACCCAATACTGAGCTTTCTTGAACGATTCAGGGCTTGTTATATCATACACAATAACAGCAACTCCAGCTCCACGGTAGTATAGTGGAGCAAGAGCAGAATACCTTTCAAAAAAATAATCAAGTGAACACATATTGAGCTTTAACGAGCATGCAAGGCAATTAACTAAGAAACACCAATCTACATGGAGGACTTAACACCTCTCTTGCCCTGCTGTATCCCAGATTTCAAACTTCACTGTGGTAGAGTCTTGCAAGGTTATTGTTTGGGACAAGAATGAAGCTCCAACAGTTACCTGAGACATAATAATTGTTTTTGAGATTCAATGGCAGTTAAGAACAATTTGATACCATAAAGGAAGTTTCAGGTGACGATTAGATAAAAAGGTTTTATTTACCTTAGATGTTGCGTCAAATTGACCACGGACAAATTGAAGGACAATGCAGCTTTTACCCACACCAGAATCTCCTAAAAGAACTAACTGCATTCAAGTGAATCCAAAAGTTAGCAAGTCTGCCTTGCGGAAACACGAGAGACAAACTACACTACACAGGCTAATGAGAAGCCATTTTCTTTCAGTAGCATAAGAGTCTCAAACACAGCTCCAAGAAGATAATGCAATACAGTGACTCGCTTATACTTAGCTATAGAGAGAAGAAAGTTGAGGGTTTATTGCTAACATTCCACCATTCTATAAAGAATACTCACTCCATCACTAACAAATCAAAGTATAAAAGACCAAGATCACAAAAAAGCATGAACTTTCTGAGCTGTAGAACTCCACTTAGGTATCTTTACTAAGTCTCTAAGGAATCAGTCTAGCAACAAAGGTGATACCAAGGAGAGCACAAAGATGGCACCTTTACGCGTAGATTCTTAGCATCTGCTGGAGCTGCATTCTCTGAACTGGTGAGACCGTTTAAAGCTCCAGAGTTCCTATCTGAAACACAAAACACAAACACACATACATGAACCGATTTGGTTTCTCAGATTCTTCACATGGAAACCCTAAAAAAAAGACGCAAATGATAATTCACAATCCCTAATTTCGCGAAAGCTTCTAATTCAACACCAAAGGTTTCGGCTTTTTCGAAATTGGTATCGAGGGTCTTGCGAATAGGTTCTTCTCACTTGTAATCGAGCACCGAGGATGATAAATTCAACAAAACGGAGAAAGAAAAGGAAAACGAAAAGGAGAAAACTTGCCTGGAAGAGAAGCAGCACATCCCATAGCTTATCCCTATATAGAGAATTGATGAGATTATAGAGCTGAGAGATCGAATCCAAGTTTTGGGGGTTTGATGGCAGCGAGTCGAGGAAGAAGAAGAAGAAGAAGGATCGTCCTTGACTTTGCCAACTATTCTCGAGTTTTATTTTAAAGGCTCTTACTTTTATTTATTTTTATTTATCAAGCCGTAACTTTTTTTTTTGTCAACTATCAAGCCGTAACTAATTTGCAAAATTTTAATATATAAAATCATATGTATTAAAGTATTTTACAAGTTAAAAAAAATAATTGCAAAGTTTTTTTTAGATGAAAAATAATTGCAAAGTTTCTTGATGTATTGTACAATTTGCAAGTAATAACATCACAAGATTATGTGTTTAAAAAAGGAAAAACATTACAAGATTTATTTTGGGTGTGGGACTAAATTTCTTTATTAATTAGTAATACTGATACATAACAAAGGGACCATATGGTGTTCAATAAGAAAAAAAAAGGGAACATATGTTTGCATGTTTCTTGGGATTTTCTCATTTTGGGTACCATTTCATCAAATCTTCTTACAACTTAAATACTAGTAACAAAAGAGTTGCAGATTAAGAACAAGATATTACTTTGGTCTGGACTCACTACAAAAAAAGGCTAGTTTAACATCACTTATTTTAAATATTTGCATTACTTATAAATGATGTAAAGTAATTTTGCATCATTTATTTAAATGACTCTGAAAGTGGTGATGCAAATAATTTATATTATTTCATTAATAATTGATGTAAAAATGTCAAATATTTGCATCAATTATTGTAAATGATATCAATATGTATCAATTCTAAAAATTGATATTAACATTTATATCAATTTTATAAATGATGTTAATTTCGTGTCAATTAAAATAAATGATTTTAATTTATATTTAATTTATCAATAAATAAAATAAAATCAATATAATCTCGAAATATATTTAATAATTATATAATTTACAATCATCGATTGAAAATATTTGTATTTCTACATTTGATGTGAAACATATGTCAGTAAATAAATCAAGTAAATATTTTCTATAACATATTTCTTATAATTTTCCATTGCAATACAATCTAAAAAACAAGCAAAAACAAGAAAATGAAAGAAAAATGAATTCAAAGAACAAACATAGATTGTAAAACAAATTAAAAAAAAAACTCTTCTTCTCTATTTCTATCTTCAATCTTCGTTGGTGACGTGAAGCTGACTCCATTTAGCTTTCAAGTTAACGAGATTCATGAAGAATTTTTCTTCAACTGCTTTTCCCAAAAACTTCTACTTTTTTGCAGAATATTCTTCATTTGCCACGGAAGAGAATGATATCTAATATAGAAAAGGATCCATAAACATAAATTGAATTAGAAAGTAAAATATAATTTTCCAACAAGTGAAAGAACAAAAGAAAAATATTACCTTTCCAGAAAACTTTCAACAGATTTGTGTGCCTAGGAGATCCTAGTTTCCTTTCATACGTATGCCTAAGAAGAAATATGATGATCATTATTAGAGATGTGCTTGATTCTTGTTGATTTTCTTAGAAATCAAAGAGTCTAGAACACTAAATTATAAACTGATAAATAAGTTTCAAAATTGAGAGGAAGAGAAACGAATGAATGAGATTATGAGAGAAGATCATTGACAGAAAATAATATGCCTTCGTTAAGTGGAAACAGTTATAAAGATCATGGGCAAAATAAATTACGATTTACAAAAAGTAATTAAAATAAAAAAATTGTAACTGCACACGTAAATCTAGGCTTGTTTATATTAAAACAAATGTTTAATTGATGTCAAACTACGTATCATTATATTACTGATCTCAACTTTACATCATTTATCTAAGTGATATTACATTGGTATCATTTATATAAGTAATATTAAAGAAAACTTGAAAATGTATCAATTATATAATTGATGTAAGCTCATATTTGTATCACTTTTTCTATAAGTGATGTAAGTTAATACAGATTTATATCATTTTTATTGAAGTGATGTCAAATAAATTAATATAGCATCAATTGTTATAGTTGATGTCAAACAAACATAATTTGTATCATTTATTAATAAGTAATTTAAATTAAAATCATTTATTTTTCTGATACTAGTTATGTGATGCAACATGATCATTTTTTTGTAGTGACTGCATAATCTGATTAAAAAAAGATTTACTTGTTATTAGCGTTCACAGAGAGTGAGTGGTGTTTTTTTGACCAAAAAAAAAAAAGAGAGTGGTGTTTTATTTTTCTTTTGTCCATCTATTGAGTTATATAGAGAAAATAATGGGTTGATCAAAAAAAAAAAGAGAAAATAATGGCAAAGTTTGTAAAGCAATAAGAACTAAGAAGAATACTAAATGATTGATAATGTTGATCTAGATTGAAATTGTGCTTAGATAAGTTTGTGTGGTACTGGTAGTGACTGATCTGTGTAACCATGGTTGTGCATGGGGTTCATACGCTTTACACAGTGATTGTGAAACAAAAAAAACAATGGTGTGTTGGGTCTCTTACAAAATCACCATAAAACCATATACATTTTTTTTTTTTTTGTCATCGACTTTTACAGACTCATATTGACTCTGTAAACCAAACTGGGTGATCTTCATCCATATGAACAACATACGACAGCTGCATCCTAGCTTGACGGGCTAGGCTATCCGCCATAGTGTTTAGCGTTCGTGGGACATGGATGATGTCTGATCTTGTGAAGCTCGCCTTCAGGATCTTGTAATCGTCCAAATAATCTGCAAAAGCTGGCCATTCTTCTGGTTCCGAAACTATCTTCACCAATTGAGAACAATCTGTTGCAAATGTGACCTGAAATTGACGTAAGTTCCTCATACATTCCATTGCCCAGAGTAGCGCTTCCATCTCCGCATGAAGAGGAGAAAGACTAGATCGAACATTCCTCGCCCCCAATAAACCATTAAAACCCACTAGTGTACTAAGCCATCCTTGCCCTGAAAAGATATCATTATCTTTCCAAGAACCATCTATAAAACACCATCTACCCGGAATTCTCGGCAAAGACGTAACCATAGGGCGTGGTTCCGTTCTCTGCTCGTTTAAAACCTAGGCCTCCGCCCATAGTTTAGATTCTGTTTCGGCCAACTTGAGTGTATCCATTGGGTCAATATCCAAATTACTAAACACTTTATTATTACGTCCTTTCCATATGTACCATAAAATCCAGGCAAACTGATGATCCTCCATCTGTGGTAGAACTCTCCAAAAGAGATGATCTATATTTGTGAAAAGCGACTTTGTTGGAAAAACATCTGGGTTCGACGGTATCTTCGAAAGAGCCCAAACCTGAAGCACTGGAGGACATTCGAAAAAACATGATTTATCGATTCCTCATCGGCTCCACACCTGGCACAACAGATATCTCCTTTAATCCCTCTCCCTTGTAAATTTTTCCTAACTGCTATACTTCCTGATAAGAGTTGCCAGAGAAAATGTTTTAACTTTGGTGGACATTTTATTTTCCAGCAATAAGCCTTTAAGTCATTGACCGTAGGCCCAATCATAGAGGGTGGTCGTGCCCTATCTGGGTAAATCCTCTCCACCTGATATCCTGATTTAACTGTATATTTGCCATTTTTGGTAAAATGCCATCCATCCCGATCTATCCTCTGAGTTCTACTCAGTGGTAGACTTTCTATAATTTTTGCATCTTGTGGTTCCACCAAAGCCCGAATTGCCTGAGAATTCCAAGTACGCGAAGTGGAATTAATGAGTGAGTCCACTGTAAGGTCCGGATATAAATTATGTTGATTTTTATTAGCTGGTCTCGGGCG
Organism: Brassica napus; assembly: GCF_020379485.1. Classification (NCBI taxonomy): domain Eukaryota; kingdom Viridiplantae; phylum Streptophyta; class Magnoliopsida; order Brassicales; family Brassicaceae; genus Brassica; species Brassica napus. The sequence continues at coordinate 34,675,699 of NC_063442.1, read as the reverse complement.
AGTGGTTGGGAGCCATGGATCATTCCATACAGATATAGAAGAGCCTGTTCCCACCCTTTTGATTAGTCTTTTGCTTACCAGAGATCTAGCAGAGACAATACTCCGCCATCCATAGGATGGAGAATATGAGCGAATCGGTTCCAGGGGTGAAGCATTCCTGTAGTACCGACCTTTAAAAACTCTGGCAAATAACGAGTTTGGTTTCTCTATGAGACGCCAAAGCTGTTTGCCAAGCATCGCTGTATTAAAATCAGTGATGTCTTTGAACCCCAAACCCCCTTCTTCCTTATCAAGACATACTTTGTCCCACGATTTCCAATGCAAACCCCTAGTACTTCCCCCTGGACTCCACCAGAATTGTGCTACCGCACTCGTCAACTTCTTTGCAGTTGCCTTAGGTAGTCGATAACATGACATCACATGATTAGGTAGAGCTGTGACCACTGACTTAATAATCACCTTTTTTTCTCCTTTTGTGAAAAACCGAAAAGCCCATCCGGTAACTCTACAATTTAACCTCTCCTGCACAAAGCTAAAAACTTGTATCTTAGATCCCCCCAAATTTTCAGGCAGCCCCAAATAAGAACCCATTCCGCCTAAGTTTTGAATCCCCAGAATATCCCGTAATTCCTGTCTGGTCCCTTCCTCAATCTCATGTCCAAATTGAATCGATGACTTATCGAAATTTATAAGCTGACCAGATACCTGTTCATATTCCGTTAATATCCTAAGAATGGTTTGATATTCTTCTTTTTGAGCCTTACAAAAGAAAAGACTGTCATCCGCAAAAAGCAAATGAGATATTGATGGACATGCTCTTGCCACCTTCATTCCCGTTAGCCGTTTCTCTGCCTCTGCCTTTCGTATATTTGCGATCAAAGCCTCTGTGCAAAGAATAAATAAGTAGGGAGACAGAGGATCCCCTGACGTAATCCTCTATGTGGAGCAATGAGACCGCGCGGTTGTCCATTTAGTAGAACCCGATATTGAACTGAAGTTATACATTCCATCATTAACTTGATCCAGTGAGAATCAAAACCCATCTTTCGAAGTAAAGCTTTAATAAAATCCCATTCCACTCTATCATATGCTTTACTCATATCCGTTTTTATTGCCATATACTTTCCTTTGCATGCTTTATTGGTTCGCAGCCCATGAAACATTTACTGCGCTATAAGAATATTATCCGAAATCAACCTTCCAGCTACAAACGCCGATTGAGTTTCTGAGATGAGCCTGGGAAGATATAATTTCAATCTCTGACATAAAACCTTTGAAATAATCTTGTATCCCACATTACAAAGACTTATTGGTCTCAATTCCGTCATCCTTGTAGGTCTCTCCGTTTTTGGAATCATACAAATATTAGTAATATTTAATCTAGCATCCATTTCTCCGGAAACCAAAAATTCGTTCACCAGCTCCACCAAATCTGCCTTAATAATGTGCCAGGAGTGTTGGAAGAATAATGCTGTCATACCGTCCGGTCCAGGTGTCTTTTCTGGGTGCATCATAAAAAGAGCCTCCTTAACCTCCTCCTCCGTAGCTAATCTCAACAAACGTTGATTTATTTGAGGGGTGATAGTCGAAGGAATTTCCATCAGAAAATCATCAAACTCTGTAGGTGAAGAAGAGGTAAATAAATCCTCAAAATAACTAACAGCCACCCTTTCTACCCCATTTTCCTCGGTAATCCAATTCCCATCTGCATCATGTAACCCAACAATCCTGTTTCGTATCCGTCGCTGTTTAGTTAAAGCATGATAGAATTTTGTGTTGAGATCTCCAGATGAGTGCCACATATTCCTACTTTTTTGGTGCCAATACTCTTCTTCATCCCTATAAGCCTCTTGTAATTTCCTAGACACTTCCATTATATCTTCTTGAGTCCTTGTGTTATCTGTCTGTACCTCCTCCAGAGCTTGCTGTAATTCATTTATTTTTTCTTTTCCATAAGGTGGATTATTTTTCCGTCATTTAGCAATTTCATGACGACAATTACTAATTTTTGCCACAAAACTCTTCCCTGGACCCTCAGTTCTATCTTCCCTAGGATCCGACCATCCCATTGATATGGACTCCATGAAACCATCTCTTCCAACCCATCTCTGATCAAATCGAAATTGCCCTTTTCTTCTAGTAACTTTATCTTCTAAATAAGCTACCACTGGTCGATGATCCGATGCCACCATTTTTAAATATTCTGTATAAGAGCATGGGAATAAAGTATGCCATTCTTCATTTGCCAAGGCGCGATCCAGCCGGCACCGAACCATCACTGCCCCTTTCCCTTTTCCTCTTCTCCCTTGCCATGACATTTTATTACCCCTCGCCGGAAATTCCAGTAACCCACTATTTCTGATCATATTATTAAAAGGAATAAAAGAATCCGCATTTCTTAAAGCTCCTCCATCTTTTTCATGGTTTCCTGTGATCTCATTTAGATCTCCAATAACAAACCATGGTTCTGATCGTGAAATTCCATATCTAGTTAAGCGCTCCCATACATGGTCCCTCATTTGTTGATTTGGATCACCATACACAAAAGTGATATAAGTCGTTTTCCCCATAACCTCGGTTTCCACATCTATCATTCGGTTACTAGAATATAGCACTTTTACTGGATAATCATTGTTATAGTAAAGTGCTAATCCACCACTTCTTCCCATTGGATCCACTGTGACCAAATTATCGAAACCCAAATGGGCCTGAAAATTCTGAACGAACTCTTTCTCTTCTTTCGTTTCTGATAAAAAAAGAAAATCAGGTTTATGCTTATGTCTTATTTCCCGTAAATAACTTATTGTCCATTTGCTACCCATTCCTCTACAATTCCAACTGAGTACTCTCATTAAAAATGATTGTTATATGCTTCATGAAGCCAAATTGATGGGAATAATGAGACCCAAAATTCTCGACCCAAACCTTATCCTTATGCGTGACCTTGTCATACAATAATTCCATACCAATTTTCCAAACTGTGGCATGAACAAATTCATGTATTTGCCAATCCAATATCTCCATCGTTCCGAGAGAAACAAAATCTAATATACCATTCCTTTTATTATACCATACTAAAAGATAATTTCCAGCTTGTATAAATCCCATATATCCTTTATTAAATCCCATATAGCTCAAATACATATATTCCAGTACACGACAAAAATGTAATATTGTGAAAGCCATCGAGATGATTTTTCTTGGCAAATGGACTCCATATATTCCTCTCCGGACGTATAATTTTCCTACTTTATGTACCTTGTTCCACAGCTCCATCTCATAAGACAAAGTCAAACGTCTCCTAACCTTATTTAAAACCATCAATCCCAATCTACCTTCGCGGCATAAACCCATTTTCTGCGCAGAAAAGACTCTCCATACTGGGTTTAATGAGACCCAACAGAGTAATCGCATCCAGAAAAAGATTCTGAATTCCTCATCCCGGTTTCCAAACCAATAAACCATTCCAAAAACCAACAAATTTGCGCCAAAGGAAGACCCAAACATTGCCTTCAGACCCGCTTTCTGCAGGGAACCAACTCGCTTCCTAACTCCCATCCATAGTACGAACGTACTTTTCCTGTACCAAAGACAAAAAACAAAGAAATACAGCACATTAGCATTTGCTGCTACGTGAAGAAACCAAAGTGCCTTAGTAACAATCACACATAGTTCCATACAAGGAACCTCATATTGTAAACCTTTATTCTCCTGTGATCCATACACTCGATAATAAACGAAACCAGCCAAGGAGAATACTTCATACCATGAGGTCAGAAACCATGAAACCAAAATCCAACATAACCAACTTTTATTCCAATAGGTATTCAAACTGAAAACTGAACTGACAATCATAAAAATATAAGAAACCATGACAATAATAAAACCCATAACCCTTATACTGACTATGATAATACTCATAGAACTTAATAAAAAACCAATACCACTACCACCACGAGCCATCCCCTGCTCTCTCCTTTTCTTTCTTATACTCTGATCCATAAAATTATGGTTTAGGAGGTCCCAGCTTCGGGATTGAGGGGCCCTTATTCTCCATCTGCTTACCAGGTTCACCATGGCGAGTTCCAGTTTTACCTACAGCCCTTTTGCGTGGGGAGACCAAAGCCTTGGCAAGTCTCATCTTTGTACTAGCTGCAGTGCTTATCGTCGGCTTGAACAACCTCTTGCGAGATCCATTTTTCTTTCCCACATCCCCATCAGCCATATCCTTTTCAGCTTCAACATTAGTCACTTGTTCAACCTCGCGGTTGTCCTCTCCACTTGCCTGCTCTAACTCTCTCAATGCTTCAGCCATCTCCCCTTCAGAACATTCCTCAAGATCAGCCGCGTCCATGTCCACACCATGCTCTAAGAAAACCGCCCTTATCTCATCCATATCCATGATCCGATACGTATCCCCACCATCCTCAACCTCATTGACATTGCCTATCAAACTATTCACTGCTTGTAGTCCATTCTCAGTGTCCATTGGATCCGAGATGACAGCTGCTCCTATAGCTTGAGTCTTAGCAAGCTCCTCTTGGAACTCAAGGGAAGGTGCCTCCTGTTGGACTATCTGAACTAGCTTATTATCTTTGCCCACTTTAGCTTCCGAACATTGTAGTTCCCCCTCCTCCCGTTCCTCCACGCAAGGTCCTCTCTTTACCAGTTGATCTCCTGCTTGTCCAGTTGCTTTTCCAGGTATGCCCCTACTCCTTTCCTCCTGAGCAACTCCTCTTTCGTCCTCCCTACGTGGCATTCTCTGCCTAGACCCCTCTCCATCCCCTCTGTAAGTTCCCCGATTATTAATTGAGTTCTTGTTCCCTTTCTCAGCTACACGCCTCCATTTGTTATCATTCTCTTCCACCATCTTTCCTTTACCCTTACCATAATACTCTCTCCCATCTCTTTCCTTCTGCTGGTTTCCGGCATTCCCGTTTATGACAACACCCTTGTAACTCCTGGCCCTCTCCTCGTGCTTGCCACCTTCAAACCACCCGCTATTACCATCTCTCTTCTCTCTTTTCTTCTCCGGACTCTGCTTCACCGCTGGTGGAGCAAGAGGACACTTCTCATCCTTGTGGCACAAACTAGCACAGATTGAGCAAAATCCAAACAGCTTCTCATACCGTAGAGTGATCGTCACTTCCTCCCCATCATAAAACTCTCCTCCTTTAAAATCCACAGTGGTCTCCAAACAGAGTTGTTGAAACCCATCCACTACTACGTGAACTCTTGAGAGCTCAAGATCCACGGATATTAATCTCCCAAGGGCACCACCAATGCTCTCGAAAGTGGGGAGCGTCTTGAACTCCATTGGAACACCTCGCACCCGAACCCAAAATGGAATCTCGGACGGAAACAACTGTGACTTCCTAGGCTGCCACCTTGCAATCGCCAGCATCCAGTAATCGAAATGATATGGTTGCAGCTTCAGCACGGCTTCGATCTCTTCCTCCGTCTGAAAATCAAACTGGAACTTCCCGTGACCCAAATCTGTGCCCACCACACGATCCTCCAGCTTCCAAATCTTTGGGATGTTCTGCAACAGCGCCGGCATCTCTTGCTCAGCTGGATTCATGCATCTCCCAATTAAGGTTCTTGCATACGTCTTAATGAGAGCAGAATTATCAAAATGTGGGACCATAAAACCATATACATATTCGCAAGAAAACGCTTAAAAGAAACAACAGTATAATTTTTTTTCATATATGTTCTATGTGACAGTACTGCTTGATAATATTATATATACAATAATACAAGCACAACAACAAATTAAGGAATACATACATGGGTTATTCAAGAACTAAACCCAAGCAAAGGTGAAATATATAAATTCATGAGATGCCTAGAGCCTTTATTAATTATTTTATGGCTTATGAATGGCTTTAGTTGTTGTAGAACATAGTGTTGAACCTAAAGCATGGCTGTTTATGTAGCGGCTAGGAGCAGAGTTGAAGCGAAATCCCTTTGGCAGACAATCATTCATCGCTCCATCGTGAAGTTTGCCTTGCTCACTACCGCTTGTGTAAAATGTATTCAAGCTCGTGTGGCCTGACTTATTGGATACCCATAATGGTCTAGATGCATTGACAAAGGTCGTTTGGGGAGAAAAAGATAAAAGAAATATGTAGAGCAACACGATGAAGGAAATGTAACTCGGCATTTATGTGTGTTTGTGTGTTAACCTATCAACCGTTGCTCTGAAATGTTTGTGTTCATAGGACATGAAGGGGAAGATATATATAGGTCTATATGTGTGTGTGTGTGTTTGCTGAGGTGTTTGTATGGACCAAGATACGTATGTGTATCCTTGCGTGGTCAGCGTTGGGAAAGAACAACTCACATATAACACTTTTTGATAATGCTCGTGCTTCTTATAACTCCAAACCTTCTCCCAACTTTGATTTTCCAAGTCAAAGTTCCACGTCATTATTTAACATTTTATCAACCTATTGGATTTTAACGTAAACTACTCCATTAAAAGTTGGCAGAAATATTACTACATACAAAAATAAAAATAGTTAATTATGCTTTGTGTGCAAATAATACATAGTACATAACTAAAACATTTGTTAGTTAAAAGAAAAAAAATAAAACGTTTTTTCCCTTAGATTAAGCTAGTGTGCTTTGTAAAGATGTTTGTGACACATACACATTTTTTTATGAACTTTGTTCTATAGTTTTCTCCGAAAATGATTCTCTCTTTTTATTCATATTTTCTATTTTATTATATTGTATGTAAGAAATTCTCTAAAATATAGATTATGGTGCTCTAAATATTTCGGATTATTCAATGGTTATCAAATCATATAATTTCATATTTTATTAAATTATTGCAATATTAAAAGATCTTTTGGGGCAAAAAGGTAATAGTAATATCTAATACTATTAGATAACTGAGAAAATATCTTACGTTCCGACATATATGATGAAACAACGGATTAGGAAAATAGTGGGAAGAGTGGGAGAATCTAATTGTACACCTAATCCGATCCTAAAGGCCAATCTGAAGTCTGAACACGAAAGAAAAGTCGACACGTGTTAGATCATGCTATTAGATCTTCTACTGGTATTACAACTACGTAATCTGAGATCTAACCAACCAGAGAGCACCATGTGGATGCTTGACGACACATGCTGATGTCTAATGTCTAATGTCGGTCCGTTTACCGGTTAGATGAGTGGCTTGTCCCATATTGCCACTTGTCCCAATTGCCTCAGTTACAAGCTTTGGATTGTATGCTTTTGAGATTTTTTTTTGGAAGAGCTTTTGAGATTTTTTGCTCGAAAAAAACCCTAAAAGATCTATTCCAAATTTGCATCCAGATTCTTGCAACGTCTCAACCGTACATCAAATTTCATTGGTTGTGTTTTACTAGTAAAAAAAGTCATGTAAAAAACGGAGTAATGTAACTAAATCTATAGTCTATAAAGACTTGAGAACACAAGTGTTTTCATAGGCTGAATTAATGTATTCGTGAATCCTGACATGCTATAATGTTATGTGGTGTAGGAAATGTTTCTGAACCCAATTTTCCTAGAGGGAATGTTAGTATCAGCAAAGAGCTTAATGCCAAACATTATGTAACGATTGCTTAATTTTCTAACACTCAAAAGCCCTTACAGATTAAGTTATACATACTTCATTCTAAGACTTTTGGCCTTGTGTTTTTGTGATGGGGTTATCAAACAGAAAGAAGTATTCCAAAGTTTTTCTACAGTCTTGAGAATTTTTTACGTATTGGATTATATTATGATAGAAATATCAAACATAACACCTCAGATTCTTAATCTCACACCACGTTTAATCGCTCGACCAACAGACAAACTGCTTGTAAGATTCAAATTATTTGAACCAAGAGCCATGTGAAACGAAGAAAGTTAAGCGTAAACTTGTCGATTTTAAATTCGATTCATGTTTGAAATTAAATTGCTAAAAACATATTTATCCATGTTAGACCATTTACAATGGACCTCTTGAATAAATATTTCAACAGCTTAAACCAATGTAGTGGGGTGTTGAATTAAGAAAAAAATACAGGTGAAGTAAACACCCATTGAACAACTTCAACATGTTGAAGAAAAAATAGATAGGACCCACACTGCTATATATTATATTCTCATTGGTTGTCTACATTTTAGTGTTTTTCTATTTTTACCATATTCTTAGAACTCAATTATTTTATAAAAACATAACTTTTTAAAAAACTAAAAATTATAGCAAAATTCCTCATTTCTTATAGTCTGTAAATAGAGATTACTTTCATTTAATTTGGATATATATTAAAAACGTCACTTTTTCTTTATAATTTTTTTTTATTTTTAACCAAGTGTTTTGGTATTCTTAAACTTTTTTTTGCTAAATAGATATTCATTATAATCTGTTAATATCTTAAATAATTATTAATATGTAGCTACTAAATTTTTTTTTTTTTACGTCAAAAGACCATTTTATTACTCAAACTTGAGGTGGTCTAGGTAACCAAACCGGAATAGAACAACCAATAAAAAGTAACTCCCTATGGAAGGATCTTGCAGTCTTAGCTAAAAAAATCTGAAATCTGATTGCGCGCCCATGGAACATGAATGATGCTGAAGTTCGGAAAGCATATCTGTAATGTCTCTATCCTCTCCAATTCTGTCGCAAAGCTTGGCCAATCTTGAGGGTCCTTCATCATTGCAATCAGCTCCTTGCAGTCTGTCCCAAAGCTCTGGCATGTTGAGTGTTGAAGCATATTTTCCATCACCCACCGCAGTTCTTCTACTTCCGAATGCAAAGCTGATTCACGTCGAGTGAAATTCTTTGTTCCCATAAGTTGAATATTCCCGGCACTGTCCATCCATACCCAGCCGCATCCACTAAAGTGAGCAGAAGATGTCCAAGATTCATCTAACAAGCAAATATTACCCAAACATATGATTTAGGCTATCTCAGGGATATTATCTTGAACCACTGGTTGTAACACTGGTTGTACCGCTTCGTTAGCGTCAAACCAGGCTTGGCATTCACTCTCTGCATGTCGAACTAGCTCCAATGGATCTCTAGCTATTCCTCTGAAGAGTTTGTCATTTCTAGCCTTCCAAATATACCATAATATCCAGGGATAAAGATCCCTGTCTCGTTCTGGCTCGATGATGCTATTCTTCCTCCAAAACAGATAATCCATATTTGTGTAGACACTCGATACCAGAAATATATCAGGGCTTCTTGGAGTCGATGATAATGACCAAACTTGAATAGCTGATGTAGCTACTAAATTATAATTGATATGTGTGAATTAAAAATAATAAAGTAGGGTGTTGAATTTTATTAAACAAAATTATTGTAGAGTATAAAAATGAAAGAAAGAATTACACTGTAAGACAGTTTTAAGTTTTCAATAACAACATAAGACAGTTTATGCTACTTAGACACTTTTTCTTTTTCCAACACACCTTTTACTCTTCCCAATTAATGAATCAATTGAAATCTAACTAAAGTCTAACTAAATAATAAAATAATAATTTTGTTATTATTCTCTCTCTCTCTCTCTCTCTCTCTCTCTAAACTTTCTATTTTTTTCTAAACTAAAATCTGATTCTTCGTATTATTTTTTCAAAAAAACTTGCAATATAATTATTGTATATGTTTCTTAAGATATGTCAAGATGTATCTTTTGATGACGGTGTAATATTGGCATTATATAATAACAACATCAATGGTAGAGAAGTAATCAACTTTACGTAGCTACAGTGGAGACGTAGACGATGGTGGAGTGGAAGACCCATCATCCAACGGTGGAGATACAATTAGCGTCATGCACCTTCCTCATGTGTGGTATTATGCTTTGTTCTCTGTTGTGTTTCACCCACCGTTCTCTGCCATCTCAGCTAACATTCTTCATCATCTCAGCCACCATTCTTTGTCATCTGATATCGAACTTCGGTGTACATGTGGACATCGAACTCTGATGTACATGTGGATATTGTATCTTGGTGGACATGTGGATATTGCACTCTAGTGTTTTGAGATGAATTGTGATGTACATGTATATACCTTGATACATGTATAGCTTCACACATGTAAATACCTTGATACATGTATAAAACAAAGACTTCTCAAATTATAAAGCATCTCCTACAAGAATTTATCATTCCACCCACATGTGTACAAACTCACCACAAACATTGATGTGTTGTTCATATCTCACATACAACTACTATTCTTTTGATTCACTTACATGTACACATGTACACCTCAGATTGTGTACACAACCAAGTTGTATAGCCTCATATGTACACATCACGAAACCCCATGACCTTATTTAGTATCAGTGTATCCATCACACTCCATCAATTAAATATGTGCTTTAGTGTATAACTACATTTTAAATGGTTTTCTAAATATAGAAAGAAATAATTTTTGTTTCGGTGACCACAAAGGTAGGTTGTACACATGTACATGTTGTCCACAGTTATGATGTTTACATGTATACTAAATCTACATATGTGTGGACATGTTTTTGGGTTATTTTGTTTCGGTGTCTACAAACCTATATTGTACACATGTACATTAAATTCATATGTTGTCCACAGTTATGATGTTTACATGTACACTAAATCTACATAGGAAGAAAGAAAGCATAATTCATCAATCAGAAAGCCATCAATCAGAAAGCCACAGTTATGAGCCAAAAACCCAGAAAAAACAAGTTTTAATATCCAAATCAACGAACAGTTAATTTTGAAATAGCTATGTGAAGTTAAGATAAATGAATCACCTTTAATTACTTAGGAAGAAAGAAACATGATTCATCAATCAGAAAGAACTAGAGATATAGTTGACCAAAAAAAGAACCAGAGACATGAAAAGCAGAGGAGACAAATATGTGATTCACCTTAGAGATGGTAATGGGTTTTAAGAATCTAAGGATTGGACGGAAATTCTAGCGGAACTGCGTGACTCATAATTTGCTGGATTTTTTAATAATTGACTTATCTAGGTTAGGAGAAGAAAACCGATGAAAAAAAGTCAAAAGATCTAAGATTTATGTTTTGGAGAGTTTGAAGAATGAGTTTCTAAAATCAATTTTCTGTTATAAGAGAAAGAAAGAACGAGATTAATGGAGAAGAAAGTCAGGAGAGAGAAAATGATAGGTCTCACTGGTTAGAAAATGTAACTTTGGTTTGGTCTTAGTTGAGGACATCAAGGTAAATAACCAAAATAAACTACCCTAGTAGCTGAAACTGACTTATAATGTAATGAAATCTTGGAAACTGTCCTATAGTGTAAAACACTCAAAATGAAATGAGTGTTGAATAATATGTGGAAGAGAAAGAAGATGATGTAGAGTGTTAGAAAGAGAAAAGTAGGGTGTTGAATAAACCAAAACATCGTTGATAGTCTTATAAGAACATGGTTCTCAAAGAGTGATTAGATGTTAATTAATTACTAATAAAGTTATAGATGAGATTTTCACCTTAGACATTCATGTATATAGTTTATCATTATTTTGTCTAGTCCGACAACTTCAGTCAATTTGATGCAACCTTTCAATAAAGCAACTTTCCTACTCCCAGAATATTAATTCAAGCTAGCTTGTTATCTTTTTTTTGCTAAGAATGTAATATCATTATAAATGAAGAAAGGAGCTTACAAAAGTAGTAGCAGTCCTAAGAAAAACATACTTCCAAGGCAAAAATAAGCTAGCTTGATATCTTAACCTCCAAATATAACAGAAACAACCACAAACTCTTCCCTTAGGTATATATTCTGGCCGAGTATCCTTCCTGACTTTTGTATATTTCATATTTATTTCTGACTTGAGAATTAAAGTACTTTTGAAGGAAATGACGTTAGTGATCAAGATAAATTAGGTGTTAATATGGTAGTTTTCGTATAGGAGAGAGTTGTTTGTTCCTAACAAGAGACGATTTTATGGACTATTAACAGATTATTCTATTAATGTGAGGATAATTTGGTGTTAACTAGCCAGGTCCTTTAACTGATGAGCTTGAAATGTAATAGATTTTTGAACAAATTTCGGCGAGACTAACGTCGTATGTTATTTATAGTTCTAAGTTTTACTGACATATAATCGGACACAACAATATTAATATAAAACTTTATAATAATAAAAGAATTAGTGATGGGTGTTCATGTTTGCATGTGTCAAGCTTCTTATCATCTATCGCACAGATAAACATGAACCATCATAGATCGTCAATAGATTCATAATGCACAAGTGTGAAACTAATAATCCCAAACAACTAAGAACGTGCTGAATCTACTTGGAAAATAATTGAAAATAAGTACTATAACATGTAATGAACATGTGAAAACAAACATATTTATATAGCTGGAAGCGGCGAATAAAAAGAGATTAAATGTGGGCATGTTCATTTTTAAGTTTGATAACAAATATGTACAAGTTCTTGAGTTGTGACTTCCAGATACGGTTGAATCATTGCCGTTCTAAAACGTTAAGAAAACTTCAAAATATCGTTAAACAGATCCACATGCACACCATGTGGACGTGGTTCTACCCTTGCCAATACGGTTTTCTCATAGTTCCTTTTTAGTGTTATTAGGTATTTAGTGGTTCATTTGTTTTGCAAAAAGAAATAGAAAAAAAATGAGGAAATACAAAATCATATTGAACTAGATGTTTTATCTGCATATGCAGGTATAATCTTCTTACAAATATTTATTAAATCAAATCAGCATGATAATTTATTATTTATGTCTCAAAAAAATTAAATTATACATCAGATTCTTCATATATGATAAAGTTTTTCATTAAAAACACTCAAATATTAAAATATTTTAGAAAATATCTTTACGTAAATGTAATTACTTGATTAATATTTGACTATAAATTATAAATTTTTGTATAACTTAATTTGAAAATTTTATGATAGACAAATATTATTTCAAGATAACAACACAATATATATGATTATCTTATTTTTAAAAATATGATATTATTCATATAAAATTCTTTTTAACTATATATATATATATTCATTAAGATAACAACACAATATATAAAGTTATATATAAGGTTATCTTTTTAAAATTATATTATTAATATAAATTCATTTTTAATTATATAATAATTCATTAAAGGTAACATAGACTTTAGCCGTTCTAACTTTTAACGTGATAGCTTTGTTACAAAAAATTACTTTGCAAATAATAGTATAGATGATTTGTATCTTTAAACCTAATTATATGAGACTAAAACATAAAGATATATATACCCAATTATAATTGCATAAAACACAAACGCATATACCTTCAAAACAATCAAGATGATTATTGTAGGTTATATATATATATATATGTGTGTGTGTGTGACATTTGCAAGAAAAAATAATACAATTATTGATAAATTTTACATTTATAAAGTACAAATAATCACTAATCTAAATATAATAATTTGATCATTTATCTGTGCAAAACCAATAGTTAGAAGTAAAAATATCATTATAAGAAAATAATTTTCAGATAATTATAGTTTTATATGTATTTAGAAACCAAAATTATTTATATAGGATATTTTGGTATATTATATAACAAATAAATTGTTTTGAAGGAATATTCTTATTTCTTACCATTTCTGAAATTTATATATAGAGAAAATGAAAAGTTCAGTGTTTTTATGGTTTATTATATTTACAGTTCCAAATAAATATAATATCATTCTAATTTTGAAGATATTCAGTGAGTTATAAAAGGATAATGCATGAACTATAGTTACATTAACTTAACCATAGTTAAATCTGATTGCTATATATGAATGACTCACATTTTAACGGCTCTTTACCAATATAGTTGCCCTCGACCGGGTCTTCGTTTTGCCCTTTCACTCGCCTAGACTCCTACTTTTTCTGTGAATCAAATATTTTGTCTTTTGTAATTTAAAGATTCCACTAAAATCTAAGTTGTGTTTATCGGATAAGGGTTGTGAGAAAATGAATCACTCATCTTCTGATCAGAGCCTCTACCTTGAGAGTGATGGAGAGGACGAGAGAAAGAACTTGTCCGAAGAAGAAGATGATGGAGCTTTCTCTGATTATTCTGATACTCACAATCACAACCAACATCATTCTAAACCTAACTCATACTCAACGGCATGGCCAAAGAGTTACAGGTAAATTATATAACCATGATTCTCAAATTTGTAACATTTGATTTGGATCCTAATCATTTTCATGTTACTCTGTTATAATGTTGTTAGACAATCTATTGATCTATATGGAAGTCTACCATCTCCCAGTCCTGGTTTTTTGGGTAATTCTTCATTGTCAAGATTTGAAAGCTCTTTCTCGTCCTTAACAAGAAGACATACTCCAGAATCGTTACCTGCTGTTAGAAAACCTCTCCTAGTAGATGAAGAAGCAGCAAAGCGTAAACGCAGCTCTCATTCTCTACTTCCTTCCAAAGCCTCATCCAGGGTGTCTCATGAAATGGGAATCTCCAACGATAGCTCATTCGGACAAGCTGTTCTTAATGGTGAGTTTCATCAAACCACTTGGTAATGTAAATGGTGACACTTCCTGTCGGGCACAACTAACTGAAACATTGGTCTTGGTTCTCAAAATTTTTAAGAGCTAATTTATATATAAGCCCCAATTTGTAAAAGAAAAGAAATCATTAAAGTTCTTATTAAATATCTATAACCTCCAAAGTCTTAGAACCAGTCCTACTCCTTGTTAATTAAAATTACTTAAAAGTGATGACATAGATACACACACATGTGCAGGAGTAAATGTTTTATGTGGGGTTGGAATATTGTCAACACCATATGCTGTGAAGGAAGGAGGATGGTTGGGACTTCTCATACTCTTTGCATTTGGTGTTCTTTGTTTTTACACTGGATTGCTTTTGCGTTACTGCCTTGATAGCCACCCCGATCTCCAGACCTATCCAGACATTGGCCATGCCGCTTTTGGTACCACCGGCCGCATCCTTGTCTCCGTAAGTACAACATTTTATCGATGATACACTTAGTAAGAAATTCGTCATCTATTTACTGTAAATCTGAGGTTTATAAGATATCATTTATGTCATATTTTATAGTTATCGTCCTCTTTTTGATTGCAGGTAATACTTTATCTGGAGCTATATGTAAGTACAACTTGCAGTTCCTCCAATAGTTTACTTTATATTATTATTAATAAAGACAAAACACACATTCTTATTAAAGGGACCACATGTGGAGTAGTACAACACCTTTAGTCAGGGTCCATAGTGTCTCCCCCTCTCTTGTTTTTTACTTGGATTATTGGATTATTTGGTTATAAGTAATATTATTGTTGAAAATTATCAACACCACATACACTGAAACGCTATTGTAAATAGGACAAAAAAATTGTGCAATTGCATTGGATTGAATGCTAGATGTTCTTTTTGTTATAATAAAGATACAGACTTTATGTTTCAATGTTCTCTCTATGAAGGCTATGAGTGTGGAATACATAATTCTGGAGAGTGACAATCTTTCATCATTATTTCCAAATGCTGCTTTGAGTATTGGAGGGTTTCATTTAGATGCACCTCATCTATTTGCTCTTCTTACCACCATTGCGGTTCTCCCCACTGTTTGGCTTCGAGATCTCAGTATATTAAGTTACATTTCAGGTATAAACATCTAAATATGGCTCTTTGGATCTTTCTAGGACTCATCTTATTTTTTTTCAGATCTTTAGTGATTTATGAGTGAACATTCAGTTTTCTGGTTCGGTTCAGTTCAATTGTTTCATTTTAACATATTTATACCAAATTATAACTAAATTTTGATTTAATTTGGTTTGGAATTTCTGGTTTACTCGGTTTTCGGTTAAAAACTGTAATTAAATAGTTTATTGTAACTAACATTATATATGGTAAACAAAATCTAACTTCAGTTATATAATTTAGTCAAACGTATAAAATTTTACTGAGTTTCGGTTATAACTAATCATATCCTTATTTTTCAGCTGGAGGGGTGATTGCATCAGTTTTAGTGGTTTTGTGCTTGTTCTGGGTCGGTTTGATTGATGAGGTTGGAATTCACAGTAAAGGAACTCCTCTGAACCTAGCAACATTACCGGTTTCTGTAGGACTTTATGGTTATTGTTATTCAGGGCATGGTGTTTTCCCAAATATTTATACTTCAATGGCCAAACCCTCTCAATTCCCAGCAGTTCTCGTAACATGGTAAAATCTTATAAAGACATTACAAATGTTTAGAACTCTATATTTTCTGTTTTTCTGAAGTAGAGTTTTTATTTTACTTTGCAGTTTTGGAATTTGTACTTTGATGTATGCGGGTGTCGCTGTCATGGGATATAGCATGTTCGGAGAATCAACAGAATCACAGTTTACTCTCAATTTGCCTCAAGATTTGGTTGCATCTAAGATTGCTTTGTGGACCACAGTAAGTTTCGTTCCATACATCTTTTAGTTGTTACATGAGAAAATGGGGATGGTTCTCGTTAAGATGCACTAGAATACTTCGTTGATTTTGTAATATGTCAAAGGTTTTAAAATATTGATTGCATACACAATACCATGAAATATGTTTTTGAGCAAATGACTTAGATAGAAATATTACAGAAATACCATTATATATTTCATTGACGTTTCTCTAAACCCTTTTGCAGGTAGTCAGTCCATTTACCAAATATCCTTTTCTAATGATTTTTTCAGAATTCTTTACTTATTTCTGTAATTTCCACAACCTTATTCACATATATTCTCATCTTTGGAAACTGAAAAATTGTGTGGCCTTAATAAAGAAATCACATATGCTTTGACATTATCTCCGGTTGCAATGAGTCTTGAGGAGTTACTACCATCAAACCATGGCAAGTCACGTTTCTATGCAATCGCCATTAGAAGCGCACTGGCCTTCTCTACTCTGCTCGTTGGTCTTGCGATTCCCTTTTTCGGTAATCAAACTCAAAAAAATATAAAAAGGTGTTACTCTCATTGCAATTATATATTTCATATAGCTATTGACACTCACTTCTTGCAGGCCTTGTCATGTCATTGATTGGATCATTCTTGACAATGCTCATTGTAAGTTACCTATAAAGTTTCTTGTTATGCAAGCAAACTCATATATAGTTTGCATTTTCATATGAATGTTGTGCTTCTGGACACAGACGTTGATACTACCACCCGCTTGTTTCTTGAGCATCTTAAGGACAAAAGTAACCCCTACTCAGGTATACATCTCTTAACCGGGAAAACGAAAAACCAAATGTGCACTTGAGTCTCTAATGTCTATAAGTAGCCAATATGCATATCCTCTCTTGACAACCATTTTCGTGTGTGTTGTAGGTGGCGCTTTGTATCGTAATTATCACAGTAGGAGCAGTATGTTCAGCTATGGGCACCTACTCAGCCCTTTCAAAAATCATCGAGAAGTTGAGCACCTAGAAATGAATTATTTTCTCCATTTTCAATAAGTCAGTGGAGAATTATTACAGCACTATCACTTTCTTTAAATCGATTATTATTATCTTTTTCTCAGTGGGTGAACTTTAATTTATATCCACAACCACAACCACCTTATTTACATACAAGAAAATGCGAACAATTTTTTTTTGACATCTCGAATATCTTTTTTGTAAGCGGTGTAAGTTTACTTTACATTCGTGCTCATTTAGTTTTAGTCGCTTAATATGTAATCATATCTTACAACATTATTGTTCAACAAGCAAAATAAAATAGCCAAACTGGCCAAAGAACCGCTGCATCAAGAATTCAAGAGCCAAGCAGGAAACATAAAAAGATCCATGGATGATGAAGACTAAGCCTTATCTATTCAAGTCTCAGGCAAAGGAAAAAAAAAGTCTCAGGCAAAGGTAAATCTCATTCTCCCTAAGGACTCAAGGCTGCATTGAACGGTGCTAATGAAGATCCAAAGCCACCATCTCTTTCACTATGACTTCTCTGCTGGTTGCTACTAGTAATAAATAACGTTGATGTAAACCTTGTTATTGGTTTGTCTTATATTCTCGGACTTGAGAATTTGTTGCGCATGTATTTTCATTTCATCTTCTCTATTCTCATCAGTAGACTCAGGAGTTTATGTTTTCTCTCAACTTTTTTTACAACATTGTTAACCATGTTGGTCATACTGTCAAATATGAGGATTGCCAAGGAACTTATATATAAACTGGTTTTGACCAAAGCTACAATTCTCAAACCAAGACCACCAATGTGGCAGTCGTAAGTAGAATAACAACAATATATGTTTCAACGTCGTTCTCTTGTGCTCTATGATTGCTTGTATTCACATTAAATTATAATACCAATATTGTTTCTTAAAATATTGTTAAAAGTACATTATTGTTTCTAAACTAATATAAAAATACAAGGAACTATTTTATTTTCTACCCAGTGTTCAAGTTCTAGTTGTGGTAATTAACCAAACCCAGACCAAACGAGTTAAGGGACTGAACCCAAAAAGTCCAAAAACTCGATCCGAACCAAATGGGTTCCGAAGGTCCACGCCAAGTGAAAGTTTCCTGCTGAGATTATTTTCAGAAAATGAGAGAACCATTAATATGTCTGATTATAAATTACATGCAGCTAAAACAGTCAGTATTACCACAACAGGCAATCACATGAACCTACTACCATAACAACAATAGATCTTATATCTCAAAATCAATATGAAAACAGCATAGATGTAAATAAAAAGAAATAAGAAGAGAGCAGTCACAGTTCACAAATTGGATAAGCACACTGGAAGAAAAAAACCATTACATCAAATTGAGAATACAACCAGGTAATTATAAAAACAGTCCTCAAAATTAATACATAATTAATAAAAAGACCCCATAATTTTTATTTCACTTGTCGTTTCTTTTCTTGACCATCTCCTTGTACTTGGTGATGGAATCAATCCTTTGCAACTTCAACTGATGCTTGAAACGATTGATGAAGTCATCAGCTTTGGCGTCTACTTGTTCATCAGCCTCTTCCACCGGAGTCACCCTCGTGACTCTAACCGTCTCCGGCCGACGAGCTTCCACGGCGTCTTCCGCTTCTTCGAAATGAGAGAAAGGAGATTTGGTACTCGCTGACTTCTTCATCTTCTTGGGAAGCTTCGGTGGGATGACTCCGGCAGCTGGCTCGGTATCAGACTTCGTCCGAGCCACATGGTGCAGATTCAGCTTGCTGTAAACCTCCTCAAGGCTCGGACTTGTGTCTTCCTCTTCCTCGACGGCGGGGACAGACGGTTGCGGCGGCGGCGGTGGGGATTCAGCGACGGTGATGGGTTCTTGAGAAATGTAATTGTAGAGATTGAAAGATTTGATTCGGTGGAGAACAGAAGGAGATCTAGAAAGAAAAGGCTGGTTCTGTTCGATGGAAGCTGGTTCTTTATCGTCTGGAGTTGTTGCGACAGGAGGAAACTGGAGATGAGTTTTGTCTGGTGGGGAAGTGAAAGAGGAGAAGTTAATGGACTTGAGACGGTGAATCACGGAAGGAGAGCGTTGGATCTGAGTTTGGTTTGGATCGTTGGATTTGGAAGATAGAGAAGAGGAAATTGCAATGGTGCCAATTATTAAGTTGAGGAAGATGAATAGTACTGTCGGTGTGAACCAACTGTATATCGCCGTCACTAAAGAATCCGACATGGCTTGTCTTCTTTCGAAGAAGGGGGGTTGGGTGTGAATCTGGTTTCTGGGTAAGGAAATTAAAGATTCTCTAGTCTTCGGACGACAAAGTTTGAGAAAGAAGCTTCGAGTTTGGTGTGTATCTTCTTCCATATTTGGGCTCCATCGGACCGAACATGTTGCGGTTCAACCAATGAGACACAGACAGGCCCACTAGTAGACCGGCCTTTCTTTTTCTGTTCTACTTGAGGATAGAAAAAAACATAGTTAAACATTTGGTTATCTAATAAGCAGGAGATTCATAATGGCTGTCTACAAGAAAACATTTATAAAAGCATAGAAAGTTACTATATATCATCAAATTTTAGATATATACATATGGAAAATGTTCTCTTCGCACATGTTTGTAAATGTCTTGAACTCTTATGGAATTCATTTACTATGATTGGTTTGCAAGATAACAGCTGGGATCTGAAATTAATCATCTCCTACAATACCTAGTATAAGGCCATGAATATCGGTTGGACTAAAAACAGAGTCCTTAGGATATTTTAATCATATTAATAGTTTAGGACAATTATAAGGACTTTGGTTAATTTATGTGATTATTAGTGGGACTTTTGTTTGGTCCTTAAGTATAATTTTTTTTTTTTGCAGAAACTTAAATATATAAGATAAAACAAATTGAATAATTAATAAGAAAATCAAATTTTATTCATTTAATTAGGAAATTTCAAACATTTTATTACATTGCAATTAAAAAACAAACACAAATAAAAAAAAAGGAAACACACATTTTATTCATTATATAGCAATTTTAACCTTACTTTTAATTTGGAATATGTCCAAATTTAGCCCATATATGTTCAACCAAATCTTGTTTTAATTGTTGATGGGTATGTGGATTCCGAACTTCTTGCCGACGAGCAATTGAACAGCCGGTATTTTTTGATCTTTTAACAGTAAAGTTTAAATCCTCATCTTCAAATTCTTCCAGAGTGTTTGCATCTTTTTCATCTTCGACAATCATATTATGAAGTATGATACATGCTTTCATAATATTTCCAATTTTTTCTTTATCCCATAATTTAGAAGGATTTTAGACAACGGCAAATCTTGCTTGCAAGACTCCGAAGGCACGCTCAACATCTTTACGAACTGCTTCTTGGGTTGTAGCAAACTTTGTCTGCATTTCAGTTTGAGGTAGCCGAATAGATTGAATAAAAGTTGTCTATTTTGGATATATACCATCTGCTATATAATATGCTAGATGGTACTCTTTTCCGTTGACATAATAGTTGACTTGTGGCGCGATGCCGTTAATAACGTCATCAAAAACAGGCGATCGATCAAGAATATTAAGATCGTTCATAGTACCTGGAGCTCCAAAGAATGCATGCCATATCCAGAGGTCATACGAAGCGACAGCCTCCAAGACAATAGTTGGTTTTCCGGTTCCGCGTGAATACATTCCTTTCCAAGCGGTGGGACAATTCTTCCACTCCCAATGCATACAGTCGATGCTTCCAATCATCCCCGGAAATCCACGTTCCTCGTTCTCATATAGAAGTCTTTGCAGATCCTGCGGTGTGGGATGTCGTAGGTATTCATCGCCAAACAAGGAGATGATTCCCGCGGTAAAATTGTGCAAACATTTTCGAGCAGTTGTAGCAGCTAGACGTATATACTCGTCTACCATATCGGCCGCACCACCATATGCCAATTGTCGAATTGCTGCCGTACATTTTTGTAGAGGTGAAAGACTTCCTCGTCCGGTTGCATCTTCTGACGGTCGGAAATACGGAATTTCTGTGGAGAGGCGATGCACAATACGGAGGAACAAATTTTTATTCATCCTAAACCGTCTCCGGAATAAACTAGTAGAATATGCGGGATTGTCGGAAAAATAATCATTCCAAAGCTGGTTGTGGCCTTCCTCTCGATGTCTCTCAATAAAAATACGTTTTTTCCTCTCTTTTGGTTCTGGTATAGGATCATAGTCCTCTAAAAATTCTTCAATATGGGTATCGAAATCATCATTATCATCATCTCTGTGGTAATGATAATGAGATGAAGATGCCATTAAGGATAAATCAAGAGATGTGGTTGTGTAGTTTAGAAAATGAGGGAAAATAAAGAGAAGAGAGATTTGAGTATTTATTTTGACAAGAGGAAACTCATATTTATAAGCTAGAATCTTTATAACTCCGTGACTTGATAATGAAAGAAACAATGACATGTGATGGAGAATCTTGTCACGGGTTATTACATTTCCTATTAACATGTGATTGGTAGGTGTAAAAAACGTGTGTAACTACCACCAAAAACCAAGCATCACCAAACATGGATAGAAATAACAAGTCCTAAGAGTTCATATTACATTCCAACCATGGATCTTACACACCAACCATCACAGATTGTATACATTACAAACATGGATCTTAGTTCATACATATTACTAGCATTCCTAATTAAATACTACAAACATGGATACTACCATTACTACAAGAACCATAACACCTAGACCGAGCTCAAACCCATAACATTTTTTGGCCAAATCAGAGACAGTTTTCTCAAGCATAGTCACCTTCAGCTCCGTCTGGTAATGGAGATCTTTTACCTGGTTTAGTTCAGACTCGTAGTCACTAACACCGGCAATATAATCAATCTTATCTGATAGCAGAGCATACTGTGTACCTAAAGCTTTGATCTCCTCTGTCGCCGCTTTCTCCCAGCACTTGTATACATGGCAGTCTCCATCGTCGATGTTCTCACATGAGTAGAACCTTCTCCCCGTGATAGATGTCCTAAGAACCGGTTCTCCACCGCAGTAGCATTCCCTGGGGAAGCCGAACTCAACCTCCGGCTGCGGAGGGTACTGAACACGCGAAGCTTCAATCTCTGCTTGGTCGAGCATAATATTCATTTCTGTCGAGCAGTGGTCACTCTCTGTTGTGTTCCCTAAACCATAATCATCCGATTGAGACGGTTGCGTGTAGCTATAATCCAAACCCATGACCTGAGCATAATAAAACAGGACACACGTCAGTTTTGTATAAAAATTAACATCACAAGCATCACAGTTATGTTAACAAAACATTCTCATATTTTTAAACGTAACACAAGCACATAAAACATAAGAGAAGCATTATCATTATTTAAAACATAACATCACATATAACACAAGCACATAAAACATAATCCACGACATAAGCTACATTTTCATACATATTAAACAAGACAGAGTTCGGCCAAGAGCTTGTTCACAACGGTTTAAGACAGGTACTTAATTAGAAAAACTAGAAGAGTTCGGCCAAGAGCTTGTTCATTACGGTTTCTTGACTCTCACTTAGTGGACTGGTCTTAGCAAGGAGAGTGTCTAATATCGCCATCTTAGACAGCTTCTCCTTCCTAGCCAAATCTTCACACTTGAGCTCGTAAATGCTCTTATAGTCCTCAATAGCCTTCCCTTTACTACCATTCCTGCTTGCTTTCGCAGCTTTGATACCTTCACCACTCTTTCTCTTTGCACCGGTGGACGTAGGTGTGTTAAGGCTTATCCACTTTTGCTCGTGCCGCAAGACACACCACGCGTGCTCGAGGTTAAACTTGTGACCCTGATCAGCGTAGAAGATTTGATGAGCCACATTTAGTAAGTCATTGTCACTCTGACCGCTGGTTATTTGTCTCTCTGCAGCAGAGAATGCGGCACATAACTTGTTCGTTTGATCATTGATTCTGTGCCACCTCTGCTTGCAGTGAACATTCTCTATCTTCTCATGAAGAGTTTCTGCAACAAACTCATCAACGCGTTTCCAAAAGGTCTTTAACTTCATAGAATTTCCGACAACAGCGTCCTTTGATGTGTTAAGCCACGCACTAATCACCGCCTCGTCATCACGCGGCGTCCATTTCCTTCTCACACGTTCCACAGGTGTGTCCTCAGGTTGGGAAGGACCCTCAGGCTCTTGGGAACTGAAGGGAGGGTTTTCAGAGGCGCCAATGTCGACACTGGAAGGATAACTTTCATAAGGAAAGTTATCCTGAACATTGTTATTCTGAAGGTTGTTAAGAAGCCCCACATAACCAGAGTTTGGCCTATATGGATTTCTTGGATCCATTGGAAGAAGAAGAGAAGAGATTATAGAGAATGAGAAGAGATTTTAGAGAATGAGAACAGATTAGAGAGAAGGGAAAGACGATTTGGAAATTTAATAGGGGAAACTTTAACAAGTAATAACTCCAAAACCAACTAACCATTATCTACCTATGTCTAATCAGGAGTTATTACTATACTACAACTACGAAAGCTATCAGCTCTAGATTAATGGATCATTAAATTTTACTACGAAAGCTATCAGCTCTACTACAACTACAAAACCTATAGAAGTCTAAATGGAACAACAATCCAAGCAGACAACACCATTTCGTTAAAGTAACTTCTAAACCAAACTATAGAAGTCTAAATGGAACAACAATCCAAGCAAACAACACCATTTCGTTAAAGTAACTTCTTAACCAAACTATATATATTTTTAAAACTTGGTTTTTTTTTTTTTGAACCTGTCAGGTCTCTTGCACAATCGTTTACAGTGTGATTAACTACAAAAGTTATAAGAGTGATCAATAAGTGTAGTTACTTCAATACACATTAACAAGTGTTTCGTAAGCTATCAAAAACCTACAAACCATTTAAGCTATCATCTCTACGTAAATACAAATCTAAAACATATCATGTTTCGTAACAAGTTTCATAAACCATCTAAACTACAGAGCTATCGACGACACAATAACAAAGACAATTGTTGATACAAAACAACTACAAAGCTATGAACGATCATCATCATCATTCAATAAAGAGACAGAATGTAATATACTTAACTTATCATCACAACAAAGATTCACACGAATACAGGCGAGGAAACAATCGAGAAACTGAACCTAATCAACAGAACATATAATCAAAATATAGAATCTGGGAAACCAAGTACGACCAACTACATCGATAAAATGACTGTAATCTACCAAACAAATCCTCACAACTAAAATCGAAGAACCCATCATGCGGAGGAAGTAGATCGAGAACGACAAAGGAACACATACCTTTTTTAATTGAAAACAAACGGCGGGGAATGGGCTTAGAGACAGGCTCCGGATTGACTCGTGAGGGCTTCGTGACCGATTCGGGAGAGATGAGAGGAGAGATGAAAGGAGAAAACAGCGATCACGTCGTCGGTGTACTATCGCCACATGAGTCGCCAGAGATAGAATCGGAAGACGGTGAGATCGATAATCTGAAACGAAACGAGGGTTTCCCCTACCCGACGACGCCGTTTCATCTCCACTCGACAGCTGGCAACGAAGGACGACATAAGAACGACCTTAGTTAAGGCTCGTCCAGCATAATTAAACCCATTTTCGATTTATTTTTCGGCCCAAAATATGTAAGGACCATGATTTGGACCACCGATAATCATGGCCTAAGAATGGTTTCAATAATTACCAAAAAAAAAAGCCACGTTAGGCAAACACGCCTTGAAGCTGAACGTAACGTAGTTATACGTGAACATCATATATCGTCAATAGATTCATAATGCACATGTGAAATTACTAATCTCATACAACTTAGAACGTGCTGAATCTACTTGGAAAATTAGTACTAAAAGAAATAAGAAAGCATGTGAAGACGATGCTGTATTTTTTTTCAACTGACAGTATGGTGAAATATAGTCCTGAGCATTTGGGTCCCAATCGGGTTTCGTTTTTCGACTTTATCAAAATTAGTCCCATTCGGATTATATGAAAATTCGGTTCGGGACCTATTCAGGTTCTATCGGATTCAGGTCAGAGTTAATAAATCTTTAAAAAACTGGTACAACCCAATGTACTTTCGGGTTCGGATCCCAATTAGTTTTTTTGTTTAAATGTACCTGATTTATATCTATTTTGTAACCAAAAAATAAGTAAAATTGGTTCTTCAGTTTAAAAATACTTGATTTGTACATATTTTGTAACCAAAACATAAATAAAATCGGTTCAAAAAAAAAGAAAGGAACATCAAATTTGATCATTCAAAATCAAGTGAAAGGTAAACATAGTTATTGATCGAAAAAATCAAATAAGTGAAAGCATAAAACGAAAACCAAGTTCTCATAAAATGAAAAACATTATTCAATGAAAACAAAACCAAAATCTAAAAACTTCAACCTTCAACTATCAATCTTCATAAAATAGATAATCATTTTAGATGTTCAATATATTTTGAATATATATTAGGAATTGAGATCATGTTTGTTACAAGTTCTTTTTGGAAATTTTGAATGTTTCGTGTTCTATCGGGTATTCATTTAGGTTCGAGTTCTGTTCGGATAATACCCGTAACCCGAGATACCATCAAACAAGATTCATTCGGTATTAATGCCGGATTCGGATTTATTTTTAACGGATCGAATTTTCGGATTCGGTTTATTTGCCCAGTCCTACTTAAATAACTTAAATTAAGTTTTGGTCCATAGAAATACTATTCTAAAAAACAACTACATCCAACCCTATATTTAAAACAATTCTTGTAAAAAAACAAAACAAAACTTTCTTTGAGGTTTGACAAAAAAATAAAAGAAAAAAATTAATCTTTAAGATAGAAATCAGTCGGTCTAACGAGTTTATAAAATCATATATACACCAAATCTAACCAGTTAGTCTCGAAATAAAATACATATTTCTCATACACTATGTTGCCTTGATTTCCATTTTAACATGTAAAGTCCGGAGGCTGCAATTACAAAGTCTAATCGATTCATCACTCATTTGATCTTTTAATACTTCATCCTAACTGGGCCATGACCGATGATCTGACAAGTGATTTCATTTCACTTATTTAATTCTATTTTCACTACTCTTTTCTCTCTTCTCATCAGTAGAATCAAGACTATGCTTTCTCTCAACTTTTTTCACAACATTGTTAACAATGTTTGTCCCATCGTCGTGGGGATTGGCGGATTGCGAAGGCGCTTATATAAACTGGTTTTGACCAAAGCGAGACCTCTCGAACCAAGATGTGGCAGCCATGAGTAGAATAACAAGAATGAAAAAGATGCTTTTCAACGTTATTCTCTTGTGTATTCACATAGTAAATAATACCAATTTTATTTCAAAAATTAATATAAAAAGACGGATTGTGTTATGTTCTCCACAGGTTCAGGTCCTAGTAGTGAATATAATTAGCTACTAGATTTTGACCCGCGCTTTCAAAGCGCGGAATCGATTCTTTTAAAAATTTTATTTAAATTAATAAATATTTGTCTAATCTATATTCAATTTTTATAATCTTGTCTTCTTTATTTTTTTATTATATAATAATAAATTTGTGTACTAATTAATTAGTTAAAAGATTTTAAAATGGTAAACTTCTACTCAATAAATTTAATCATATTGTGATTATATATTTGCTAAGGTTATTTATTTACAATTTTAACTTATTAATTGAATATTATATGAAAAATGTAATAGACATTACGTTTTTTATTCTACATATTTTTAAATAATGCATAAATTTTAAATTATAATTACACAAATATTAAATAATAATTATGTATTTAAATTGACCTATAATTGTTTTAAAAAAAACAGTGTTGGACTTCTTTGACTTTAAGTTTTTAAATTATTGGGCTGTTTTGTTTAGTTGGACTGAAGCAATGTTGGGCTTTTAATTTCTGAAAACCATTAAAAACAATTGAAAAATTTATGGAAATTTTTGTAATTAATTGGAAAAGTCAGGGGCATAATTCTAAGAAGGATTCTGCTTTAATAGTATAGATAATACCAACGAAGAGCTTCTTGCTCTATTCATTGGATATCTTATTTCCAGCCAAATCATCAACAGTAAGGCTAAGAGAATCCATGGAACCTTTCTTGAATTCATCCCCACGAGCAGCGAGCAACTCCTCCACGCTCCCCGGTTCTCCAAACCAACCAAGACGGTCCGCAATCAAATGCAGATTATCACACCCCTCACATCGCACCACCACAACCCCCTTGTCGTATGATTCTCGGCTGGCCATCTTCATAGACCTCGTCTCACAGACCTTGCAGGTAAACACCATCATGAAGTCATGCCTCGGGTTTATTTTCAACTGGGACTTGTACTTCACAATCAGATCCTCAGCGGCTGTTGTTGCAGGGGAGGTGGAAGGAGCTTTGGAAAGCTCGGAAACAGAGTTTGAAGAGTTGCAGCAGCCATTGGTTACTGCAGCAGCTTCACTAGCCTCGCGTGATACACAGAAGTGCCTCTGAAGTAATCCCACATATGCATAATCTCTGCTCAAGAGTGGCTTTGATTGTGAAAGCCTACCTGCTGAGATTAAATGAGAGAACCATTTAAATGCCTATGATTCAGAGAACCAAAACATCAA
Source organism: Brassica napus (assembly GCF_020379485.1). Taxonomy (NCBI): domain Eukaryota; kingdom Viridiplantae; phylum Streptophyta; class Magnoliopsida; order Brassicales; family Brassicaceae; genus Brassica; species Brassica napus. Next base: position 34,647,686 of record NC_063442.1, on the reverse strand, counting down.
ATCCCGAGACCCTATCTCTTCTACACACATCTCTGCCTATGATTCAGTGATTGAAACAAAATCTAAAGGCCGAGTTTTTATGTTATGTCATGCTCTAAACTGTAACAAGGAATCAAAATAACAACGAAAGGATCCTTTTTTGCACATCGACAGCTATTACTCCTCGTGAAACAAAGCGAAGGAGGGAGATTTGGAAGATAACGCAAGTTGGAGAAGGGAAAAGATGATACCTTGAAACAGAGGAAGCCGAGGTTGTTGGTTAGTGAGGTAGAGAGATAAAGCGCGTCTCAGACTAAGAAACCTAGCAGCCATTGACGAGACCTCTGGTTGTGATCTTCGGCGACAAGTTGAGAAAGAAGCTTCTAGTTTCTTGTTTTTTGTCAAGAAACCCCAATTTGGTGTAATCTTCTTCATACTTGGGCTCCATTTTTGTTCCAACTAATGGGCCACAGGCCCACAAAACAAAACATATTTAACATTTGTCATCATCTAGCAACCAGGATATTAATGGTTATCCAATGTGATTTGTAATGGTTACGTTTTTTCAATGTTTCACTAATCAACAGAAAGCCACTTAAGCAAACACCCCCTTGAAATTGAACATAGTTTATACATCCCACACCACACCAACGATTAAACTAGTTAAACCATAGACGAAAAAATAAAATATGTGTGGTTGAGTTTAAATGCAAATGATGATGTTTCCCTGTATTTCATAGGAAAGATTATTAAGATCTTGCTTTTCAATAACGAAATGTGGTTGAATGGAGAGATTAGCTTTGTCGATTGACTTGTGCCAAACTTATTTTCATCATGTGTTTCAAATAATGCGCATGAAAGACATTGTTAAGGTCCTCTATGATAAGCCACTTAATTTGACTTCTCAGTGCGTCTTTTCCATCACTTTCCAATCCAATAACAATACTCTATGAGTCAGCCAACAGTATTTGTGATAGTACCTGCCAAACTAATAGGCAACACAACAAAGTATAATAGAAACAATAATCATTTTTGCGTACTTAACAAGGCACGTGTTCTTTCTCGCACGTCTATCAAAATCAGAAGCGTTACCAAATCTTTGTACGCATTCTTCTGTTATTCAATTATCAATGAATATTGATTGAGCATGTGGCTTCCTTTCAAAAGGAAAGAAAAAAAAAACTTACTGTAATGAATACAAATACAATAGTAAATTAATAAACATGCTAAATTAATAAATTTTATCGATTCCAAATTGGTTCAATTCAAAATATGACACAAACCGATAAGATAATAAGATAATTTATAGCACAATTCTCTCAAATAACCATTTTAAGTTTTTGTCACAAAAATAGCATCAAGTAAAAAAATGATCAAAATAGCCCATTTTTATTTTGAAATTTTAATATTTCTTTTTTTTTTTAATTTGAAACTATATCCCTAAAACTTCACCCTTTAACTCTAAACCCTAAGTCTAGATTAGTTAACTCTAAGGTAAAAATATATTTTTACTTTTAAATAAAACTTATTTTGGTCGTTTTCTTCATTGAGGACTATTTTTATGAGAAACACTTAAAAAATGTTATCCTAGAGAATTTCTCTAATTTATATCATATGTAAATACATAGTCCCGTTAAAATAATAAATTAACAATTTATAAATATACAGTTTATATAAATAAAAATAAAATATTAAATTGTTTGTTTTATATTTACAATGAAATTCATCTTTATATTTTTTAACACATCAATATATTTTTAAAATATTTAGTAAAATTATATCTAAGACCTCATTTAAATTTTATAAAACACTGTTTTATATACACCAAATAATATAATAAAATTAATATAAAAATCAAATTTCTAACATTTATTAATGTATATACAATAAAATTATCTTTTTATATTATAAAAATATTTATCCTAGAATATAATTTTTTAAAACTTTTGTAAATTAATAACTATAAGTTAATGAAATACTACAATTTCAACATTACTAACTTATAGAGTTTGTACCGTACTGCATTCGCATGGATACCTACATAGTTTAATGGGGAACTAGGATGTATAACCTTCAAACAATTAATAATTCACTAGATATCTAAATACCCTAACGCACTGATACACCACTTCTCTTTTATAAATAATAGCTATACTGCCCTTATGAATAACCGGAAACCTACAAACAAAAAACAAAATTTAATAATAATTAATGTGGCAAAGTTACTCACTCGTGTCTCTTAGTTAGTCATACTTTTTGATAATCACACATATATTTAAATGTTATTTTTATTAGTAAATATTAGAAAGATTAATCAATTTTGTCCAGATGTCTAGCGCGTTCCGACGAACTCTATTGTGTTCATGGCGAAGGATTACACTGAGCAGACACAAAAGCTCTTTTATTTCTTTTTCTTCTTATCTTAAATCATTGATTACTTACAATCATGCTTTTACTTTAATATTATGTTTTTGTTTCTGGTATTGTTTTCTAGATACAGTGGTGAAGAATAATGACGACGGATCGGTAAAAATGTCGCCTTGTCGGAAAAAGAAAGGAGATGAAGACGAGTTCTATATGGTGATGAAGAATAATGATTATGATCCTAGTAACTGTGTATCACCATCAACATGTCTAAAAAAATGAAGAGGATGAACTCTCCGTCCATACTATATTCGGTGAAAGGAATAGTATAGTATATATATATATATATATATTGGTTTACCTATTTATGTAAGGGTACCATACTATTTGAGACATATTTCTATATTATTTTTTAAGGATATAATAATATGTCATGTTTTCAAATTTGATAGTTCTCTTCTCCGTAATTTTGTGTGATTGATTGTAATATAAAATTCAGATTTTTCGAGTGCTGGACAAATTTGATTATTTGTAAAATTTGCTTACTGTACTACTTAGACTATATGGAATAGAAGATATACAACATGTTAACCAAGTAAATGGCATCCAAGTGTCAAATATTGAAAAACAATTTATAGATTGTATTTGAGTTTATAGGTTCATGCTTAGGGTTTAGATTTACTAAACAGAGGTTTGGGTATAGTAAACCATATTATATACATTCTATTTGGGTTTATATTTCCTTGATTAGGATTTAGTTTTACTAATTAGTGGTGTATCTTGTATTGTTGTATTTTTCGGGTGGGGAGAGCTTACTGTTTGCATTTCATACTATGGATACATCAATGGACAAATTTAATTATTTGGAACATTTGTTTACTATATTATTTAGACTATATGTAATAGAAGATATGCAACATGCTAACCAAGTAAGTGTACCTTCAAGTGTCCAATATTAGAAAATAATTTATAGATTATATTTGTGTTTATAGGTTCATGCCTAGGGTTTAGATTTACTCAGTAGAGGTTTGTGTATAGTAAACCATATTATATACATTCTATTTGGGTTTATGCTTTCTTGATTAGGGTTTAGCTTTATTAATCAGTGGTTGTATAATTTTCAGTAAAGGTTTGAGTGCGTAACCGAGATAGAATAGTATACACACAATCTGGTAAACATTAACTTCTTCATGCATTCATCTTCTTTTACTTGTGTTTATTTATGTGGTAAAAGATTAAAGTGACGTGGTTCTTTTTTTCTCGTAAATTATGCAAAGGTCATATAAATTGTGGGTCATATAAGTTGATGTCAACGTAACTCTTTATCATTTGTCACCGATAAATACACATATTTCACGTGGACGACGTGGACTTACCTTCTTCTCTTCACCTGCTACTTGTAGGACAGAGAGTTATAACCGAATGAAACGAGACACAATTGTTATTTCTCTAATTATATCAAAATCAATGACCTACACTTAAACTTAGATATCTTGTAAATTCTCTCTAGTTTGATTACTTGTGTGTGTTTTCATGAGTGCATTTTTTAATTAAAGACACTTAACAAAACACTTAAATTATAGTAATAATTTCTTAAAGTAACCTTAATCTTCCACGTGTAAATATAGGGTGGCCTTTATACTCTCACGTGGAAAGTTCATATAAGGAATTCAGAAAACTAGTAAAAGTTAGAGCAACATAAAATAGCAGACATAGATATAAGAGAAGTAGCATTTCAAAGTTGACCCACAAGTCACACTCAAAACATCTCTTCACGAAAGCTAGAACTAAGATACTACACGTCGCTAGGTTCCAAACCATCTAAACATTACATAAAAAGCCGCTCTTTATTGTCTTCTTTCTTTGCTCTCTTTGATGACGAGAGTCAAAGCTAAACGCGAGACTGGCTCCTGAAAGACCCGAGCGCCTTCACCGCACCAGCCCTCAATACAAACTGATGGTAGAAAGCCGCAATGGCTGCACCCGCAAACGGACCCGCCCAAAATATCCACTGTAGAAATTTAAAAACGTTATTAAAACTTTGTCCAAAGGTGAGATCGAATACGAAGGAGTGAAATTTTTTAGATGGTAATACGAACATGATGGTCCCAAGCTTGGTCCTTGTTGTAGATGATTGCAGCTCCGAGACTTCTTGCAGGGTTAATGCCAGTGCCCGTGATTGGGATTGTAGCTAAGTGAACTATGAACACCGCAAATCCAATTGGCAATGGAGCCAATACCTTCAATTTACCACATCATCAACAGTAACAAAAGATATATGATACTATTACTTATTACTTATTCACGAGACAAATAATGTAAGCCTCCAAATATTATTAATATAGTTAGGTTTGAGTCTCAAACTTTGAGAGAAGGATACGTGGTTGCAAATGAACCTTGGGACCATTTACAATAAAGGACATTCACATATGATGGAGATAGGCGTGAAAGACAAAAAGTTTAGATTATCAATGTCCTTTTCTGACGTTTGTTATAATGGAGAATCTAGAAGTTAGACTGGCAAAATCTACGTAATATATGGTTCGACATCAAAAAAAGTCCAAATTTCCAAAAATCCAAATTTTCAAAAATCCAAATATACTTAAGCTTAACAGAGCAAATTATTTACTAAGATGTAATATCTTTAGACCTAGATAAATTCACAATTCGAAAGCGGATAACCGGTCTATCAGAATTTTAACTACTTGAACACCGATTAGCTGAACCACTAGACAAAGAAAAAAAAGGTCTACCGAAGTATTGATAGTTTAGTGGTGAGATGATTCTCGTGTCATGGGTTCAAAGTTCAAACCACTTTTTAAACAAAAAAATTAGTAATTTTTAAATCATAATATGTAAAAACTGATTCCGAACATAGAGAACTTGAGAAATTATGGATTTGAAGTTCAAAAAATTTCACGGTTTAAAATATCAATAAAAAGAGATCTCGAATATCAACCAAGAAAAACATGCTATACGTGTCCATGCCCCCATTAAATGCATATTATTCTACTCTTGGCCGATTAATAATTTTGCTACAACATCATTTCAGTGATATATTAATATCATACATTTTAGTGCGGTGAAATTATCTAGCTGCAAGAGATAGTGAGCTTACAGGGACGTGAGAGTCGCGCGCACTCCTCTTGGGGTCAGTGGCGGAGAAGACGGTGTAGACTAAGACGAATGTCCCGATGATCTCCGCGGCAACACCAGTGCCAACACTATAACCGTTAGAGAGACCGTTTGCGCCGCCACCGTAGCGGGTGTAGTAAGAAGACTGGAAGGACTTAACCAAAGCCACGCCGCAAATGGCACCAAGGCACTGAGCCACCATGTACATTACTGCTCTCAACAACGTCACTTTTCTAGCCAGCAATAGTCCAAATGTCACCGCCGGGTTTATGTGTCCACCTATACCATTAAAATAAGTTGAACCAAAATATTGATGTGAGCTAAAACAAAACAAACCAAACCAAACCAAAGCTATTTTTATTACAAATGAATGTAACACTGTTTATGAATTATGATTTAAACGAGTAACTGAATTTAATACATATCTCAAACCACCCCCCCCCCCCCCCCCCCCCCCTCCCCCCCCCATTATGTGTCAACCTATACCATTATATAAGTTGAACCAAAACATTCATGTGAGCTAAAACAAACCAAATTACATTACAAATGAATGTAACATTAATGTTTATGATATAAACGAATAACCTAATTTAATACAAATCTTAAAAGCGAAAAACTCGAAAATATCAAGACATTCTAACCAAACCGACTTCATGTTCTGTTGGAATTACATTTCTCAATCATGATATAACAGATTCATATATAAAATTGAGCCAGCAGTAAGTTATTATGTTCTAAGATTAAAAAAAAAGTGACAGTCTAGGAGCAAATATATCTTTGAAAATAATTAGAGAAAGTGAGAAACAGACCAGAGATTCCAGCAGTGCAGTAGACGAGGATAAAGATCATGCCACCAAAGGCCCAAGCGATGCCGAGGACGCCAACACCTGCACACTGGTCAGGATTGAGGGCTGGATCGGTCTGGCTCTTGTAACCAATAACAGTCATAACGGTGACGTAGAGGAAGAGGAGAGTGGCTATGAACTCAGCGATGAGAGCTCTGTAGAAAGACCATTTCCCAAGCTCAGTAGCGTCGAATAGAGGCTCAGGCGGTGGGTCTTGATAGTCTTTGCCTGAGAAGGATCCCTTCTCCCCAACCACTTCCTTCGTCATTGTTCTACGTCTTCACTAAATTAAGGGGTCTGTCTCTGTATTTTCTTTAAGAAAAGAGAGAAAGTTTGAGAGAATTGATGTGGTAAGACTGTGAGTGGGTGACGGGAATTTATAGGCAGATGTGACGAGGCTTTGGGCTCTGTTCTGTTTTCTCTTCTACTTTTTGGTTGTTGTCTTTTCTTTAACCGGAAAGAATTTCTACCGAACCTGATTTTCCATAGGTATGAGATCAACCGTGGTAAATATCTTTTAGTTTTATTTTCGATAACCCTGGGCTTCCGGCGGATCGAGATCTAACCGATTAGTCTCGTTAGAGTCTACCTGTTAGTCGCAATGAGAATTAGAGATCCATATCATTTGACAACACATATTTAGCGTCATGAGATTTCTTCTAACCCAGATCGCTTAGCTCACGAAATTCCGCCTACCACTAAACCACCCACGTGTAATTAATTACTAGTTACTACATTATTACATGATGTAAAACATTTTCCAGCGAAAGTAGAACTTAGGACACAATGGAATTAATTTCTTGGGCTAAACTGTCCAACGCAATGTTTGTACTTTTTAGTTGTTGTTATTAAACTTTTTGTTGTCGTTATTAGGGCTTAGTGGAATGGACAAACAATCTATTGCCTAAGTACTACTAAACAACCAAATAACGTTATTGTAGCAAGAGACTCATTATAACAATTAAGTGGTCAAGAACTAGCTAGTCTTATTGGTCATAAGCACATGTTCAAAACATAGAGGACGGTGAAGTGGGGGTAAGGTGGGTTGTTATTTTCACCGACCCAACTTGACTTTGCAGCTTTGCCATGTTTTTTTCTTTGTTCTTTTTCAAAGTTCTTATAGTTTAAATTCACTTTTAGGTTTAAGGTGTTCCCTATATACAGTCCTTCTCTAACATTTTACTATTGTAGCCATTTTCTTTTTCCTATTTTAAACTTTAGTTACTAAATTTAACTTTCCTAATAGTGATCTTCTGTAGTTTGCCGTCCACTTGCGAATAGTCTCGTGAGAACCACAACTACTTAAGTTCTTTGTTTGTTTTGGGCTATTTTAACCAATTTGATCTTCAATTTATCAGTGTGGTACTCTAAATTATTCCTCCTTTACCAGAAAGTACACTTAAAGGGTTTTGGAGACATTTCTCGTGAATGACCAGTTGCCCACTATGTTTCACAACTTTTTTTTTTTTCCCAAATTGTTATTATTGATAGATGGGCCAAGCCCAGAGCCGAAGCCCAAACATAACAGGATTTAAAAAAACAAAGGCCCACGAACCGGGCAACAAGACAAAGAAAACACAATGGGCCAAGCCCAATTAAAACCTGACAGCCACACGGCCCAAACCGGGCAGTTCGCCCTAGATGCGCCTCAAGGAGACGCCACAGCCGCCGGAGCTCCGAACCTGCAGAGCCTCCGCACGAACCCACACGTTCATCGCCGAACTGTCTTCACGCCGGCGTGTTCATCAGATAACCGAGAACACCTCCGACTTTGGACCACCAGAAACGCTGGACAGCCGAGCCGAGAACCGCATAAACTTCTTCTAGAAACTTCTTCGCCGTCGCCGGAGAGCTTAAACTGATATCTCATCGTCGGCGACCCACGAACCCCTCACAGAAGACAAAGCCCACCGCTTCTACCATCCTCGATCTAATCACCACACCCAAAACAAAGGGTCCCACCCCGGTATCAAGGAGCTATGTGAGCCTCCTCTCACCGTAATCCAGTAGCCGGCGAAGAGAGTTAAAGAAACCTCACCTTCCCGGAAGCAAAAGTGACGACGGTGGATCTATGAGAGCCTCCACCCCCCACAAGAGAACCGACGTCAACGGAACTATGAAAGCCTCCATCGCCCGGAAATAAAACCACCAGTGCGCGCATCAAAAGCCCCGTCACCTCCGCGCTCCACCGTACGGACGCGTCTCGACTCCAAAGCCGCACCACCATTTACGATAAGTGACGGCAACAGAGCTCCGACAAGGCGAACGATAGTGGATCTGCGAAGACACCGAGGAAAGGGATCGAAAACAAGACGAAAGAAATTCTCCGGCGACGGCACGGACGCACACGCGCCGGCCGTACGCCGGAGGGAAACGATTCTCTCTCTCTTCTCTCTCTCTCTTCTCTCTCTTCTCTCTAGTTTTCACCTTTTAATTCCCCACTCTCTACCTTCCACTCTCAATTTCACAACTTTTTTACCTGGTAAGAAAAAAATACAGTTTTCTAAAAATAACTTTCTCCCTTTTCTTATTGTGGACTACTCAGAGAACTGGTTGGTAAAATAAACCCTCTTTGGCAAGTTCCCAGAATCATCTTCCAGCCCAAAACGCTGAATCCAAAACAGAAATTGTTAGTCTATTGTTATTGTATATACACCTGGATCTCAGTGGTGTGTCTTTCACAGTTCTTATGCTACTGATACTGTGAGACAGGTCCGATCCTAAACTTAAGCTGGACAAATCCATGCTTGTGGTCATATTTTATTAAAACGTTCCATTATATAGTTAACTAGGGTTGGCCCGCCCTACGGACGGGAAGTTATAATAAAAACTATTTATATGAATTTATATTAATTGTATGAAGCATTTAAAATTATTATACATTGAAAGCGATATTACAGACAAAAAAATAATAGAAAAAAATTCTAAGAACATATTGTTGTTTTTAATAAATATTTTTTGTTAGAATTAAAATGACAATAACTTATTTTTTTTCATCAACTTAAACAGACTCAGACAGTAGGAACTACACAAATATTCATATTCTCTATTTTTTAGAGAACACAAAATTACAAAAAAAAAAATTCAGAGAATGTAATAATATATACATATATATTATTTATAATTCAATTTGACAAAATATATTTAGCTGGCAGAAAATCAAGTAGGAATTACAAAAACTATTTAATAGTTGTGTATTCGTTGCTCTGATCAACGAAGTTGGAAAAGATAAAATAAAAGATATAACATTTAAACACAAACGTAGAGAAACAATCATAGACTTTATCAAAGTGAAATTTATGGGACAGTCTCATCACTTACTGATTGTAAGGTATCACTTATACTCAGAACCATGAGTTGAGAAGAGAGAACTGAGTTATATTCAATCACAATCTCTTTGTTTGAAGCCTCAAACAATCTATAGTATATCAAGAAGTTTGTGGTTACATAAAAATACAATAAATCCACACATGTATTTATGAGACCATCGACTGAGTTGTCAACTGAAGTGAAATATGAACACGCTCAACCAAACGTAACATAGCTCATCTGCCAACCTTCTCACACATATTAAACATATAGTGGCAATTGGTTTTGGTAATTTTTTTTTTGGTGTAGAAAAGCTTACTTGTCCTTCATTTTAAGCTTTGGAATTGGTTTATCCCGGTCTGGGTATGGACAGGGTTGTGGTTTTGGTTTTCTTTTTGTAATTTTTATATATTGTTGAAATTTTCTATGTACTCTTAAATTTATGTATTGGGTTATATTATGTATCTTCAAAAAAATATTATTTGTTGACTAAATTTTCACCAAATATTATTTGTTGGTTATATTATATATATATATATATATATATATATTAAAAAGACTAATCTTTTTATTTACATATACAATGTCGAAGGTTTTGCAAATTTATATGGCTATTTTTTTGTCATCTTTTTTTTTGTATATCCATTTGATTCAGCTTTGCTATATTTCTTTAATATAACTAACTTTGTAGATTATGGTGGGTTACTATTTTCGTACCTTCTGTGAGCGTGCCTCTGTTTTACTATCAATATCCAGTTATTTAAGGTAGCATCTTATGGTGTTTGAGTATTTGGTTTTATATTCTGGATCAATAATTTAAGCGTGCCTCCAAGTCTCCAACTCTAGAAAGGGATTAGTTTTGATTTATTAATTGATATCCTTTATGATGTGGGACTTGTTATTTTGGGCATCAAATTCCTGTGGAAAATCAGCCAAACTTAATCTATGCAGTACGGGAGGTTCGGTGAGCTATCCACGTGAGTGTTTGTTATTTTTTTGTCAACTGAGTGAGTTTGTTATATATCAAGTTGCGCAACTGGAATGGATCACTGAATCTACTATTTTGGACACTATTGATGGGTATGTGAATAAAATTTTTTGAAAAGCTAATAAACAGCTGCATGTGGTATCTTTGAAATTGACACGAACCGAAGTCTGAGGTTTAATGCATAATGTATGTGGTTGTTAATGAAATTCCATCGCAACAAACACAACACATAATCTATCGAACTCTAACGGTGATAAGTAAATGATGAAGACGAAGCCCTTGAGGAGATCAGAGAGAAGTAATTGTTATTTTGCTGATCTTGGGGCCAACTGATCTAAGCATATAAAGCCTATCACCCACCTCCTCCTCTTCTCAGCCATCAGATTCTTAGCAGGCATTCTCTTCTTACATTACCTCCTCCATTTTGAACACTCTTAGTAGTCTTACTGCTCTTGTTCAACTCATCAGACTCATAATTCAACCCTGAAACCCCAATCCCAATCTCATCCATCTCTTAATCATTGCTCAACTTTCTCATTCCTGACCTCCCCGAGTATCCTATCTTGCTTGTTTTTTAATTTACAATCTACGCAATCAAAATGAAGTAAGAAAATTGAATTTAAAACAACTCACGAATTAAACAAAAAATGAATAAGAAAATTCGATAGAAACTTGCCAAGTATTTAACTAACAGAGTCATCTTTCTTGGCTTGTTCTCGTGGGAACGCCATTGGAAGAATCTGTGCAAAGAATTTAATTTAAGCAATCAAAATTAGCAGACTTAAGAACAACCTTGGGGAATTGTATAAGAGCTTACCAGTTTATAGTTTTGAAAAACTTGGGACGTAAGATTATTCTCACAAATCGATGTATTTGTGTAAGCGTTGTGAGAACTTCTTGTTCTAGTGTAACCGAGACCTTTGAAACTGGATACTGGTAATCAAAACAGCTTCGTCGGTCGGTCTCATCAACAACACATATCTGCACACGGTATATGGACTCAAGAAGCAATAAACGAAACCAAAATTTTTTTACAGTAACAAACAAAAACAAAATAAATAAACGAAACCAAAAGCGTCTAAAATCAAGCTTTCTAAATTTTTTTCTGTCAACTCGAGCTTTCTAAATTAATAAACGAAACCAAATCATCTTACATCAACAAACAGAGAAAACATAAAACGAAATCAAGATCATCAAAACTCAAGGTTTCTTAATCAATAAACGATACCCAAATCATAAATACATATAAAAAAAAACAAATCAATAAACGAAACAAAAATCATTTAAACTCAAGCTTTCTAAATGTGAGGATGATAATGATGTTCACGGGATGAAAGCTGACCTTCTTATAGCTGGAGATCTACCGCCTTGTAGAAAGGGACAACGCATTGAATGGGGAATCGTGGCTGGAGTGGGTCGAAGAGTTAGACGATCGTTAATGGCGATGTCAACCCTTGGCGTACATGAGGAGTGTGTCGACCCTCGCCGCCTCGCTTAACCTGAGATACTTTCAGAGAATTGAAAGAGAAGATGAGTCCCAGATGAGGATTGCTCACATATTTATGCTGAAAACACACCGCCTTTCAGACCTAATCAACGCATCGAAGACACATCATGGGAGAATAAATCAACAGGATTAAAGAGGAATCCATAAAGAAGTCTGTTACAGTAAGCGCAAACGTCACCGCGGCCGCATGAAGATGAGAGACGATCTTCGTGGGTTATTTTAAGCCGTATTAGGGTTAGGGGGAGAGTATTTCTGTTTTCACTTTCCAGGCCGGATGTTTGCACGATTCCAAGACCAGTAACATACAATAAACGGAAAGCCCATGACGCCATACATTAATGAAACGCTGCGTTGAGAGGGAAGGCGACACGTGTCAGCACGACAGAGCACGAATTTGTGACCTGGATGCTGAGGTGGCTTCACCAGGAGAGATCAAACTCTCTTTTATATATAAAGATTTTTAATACAGTTTCATTGCATAGTTAAATTTAAAATTATAAAATACATAGATTACTAGATATGAAAGCAAATGTACCAAGAGCATTTTTGACTTTTTTAAGTTTCTAATTTAAGAAACTTATCTTGTTTCCTCTTCTGTTATTTTATTATTTTTTAATATATTGAGATATCTTTAATGCAAATAGTTTTTTTTATCAAAAAAAAAATAGTTTTTTTTATCAACTTCAATGCAAATAGTTTATAGAGTCATTTACACCCTAAGGCAGTTTACAAGTTTTATTAACACTTTAAGGCAGTTTGTTCTACTAGGGTAGTTTGTTAGTGGTCAAAGACACCAATACCCTCAGAATGAAAACCAAACCTTTTGTTACCTCTCTCTTCCTTTTTCTGGTTTCTGGGTTTAGTGTGTCATTTATTTGAAAAGTGAAAATGCATTTTTTTATTTAATTGTTTTTAATCTCAACCACAAACAAAAGGTAACTTTGTCTCTATTTATTCTCTGAATTGAACCAACAAATATAAGGGTGCGGTCGTAAAAGAAATTGATATACCTTCGATGGCGGAAAAGAATCCATATAAGTTGTCCATATGTACATGTGTGCACATGTACACCTCACTAGTAGGCAGTTGTATGTTTCATTATGTACATCAAAACGTGTACACATGTACATATGTAAGCATGAACTCAAAATTGGTCTTAGCCGGCTCGTTAATATCATTAGGAAGCAGCCACAAGCACAAACCGAGTTAATCCAAGTTACCCATCACCGGAATGACAATTAAATCCACTGTGACAGATGAGATGAGGATTCCAAAGTTGAAGCTTAGGCTTCCAAACAAACTGACTATCTCAAAATCATATTTTATCCTCATTATCTTCATTTTAGTTGTCGTCATATATGTCCTAATCGCCATCTTCGTCACTTTCGCCGTTGTTGTCTCTGTCCTCATCTCCTTCTTCATTTTCGTCTTCAACTGGTTGTACTGGAGGCTGATTAAGGACTACAAAAACCGATCTCATCGTCATCATCTTCTTCTAAAATGATTTTTTTTACAGGAAAAAAAGAAGAATTTAGGAGGAGAAAGATGACGGAAAATAAAATAAAAGAAATGATTGTATTTTAACTTTTAAGAGATATAAAGAAAAAGAAAGAAAAAAAAATGATTTGTGGTCACATGATTTAATGTTACAGTAGTTAGTTAGATTTCAATTAGAAATAATAGAACAAGGGTAATAATGGTTTTTAATACACTGAGAAAAAAGTGAATACAGTGTTAAAGAAGAGAAAATGAGAGAGAAAAGTGTCTGAGTAGTAGAAACTGTCTTATTATGTTATTATAAACATAGAAACTGACCTATAGTGTAATATTCTCTAGTTTATATCTGGTTAATACACTAAGCATCTTGAGAAAGGTGAGTCTCCTTTTAAATTATATGTCAATGTTAATTTCCCTGACAAATTTTTTTGTTGTGGTGTGAGGTAGTGAAGTTAATTAGATGAGATTCCATGAGATGATAGGAACAAGCGTTCTGCATGACAGTTATCGCCATTTTCGGAGGAAGAGAGATCCCATACAAGTTTAAAAAAAGATTTACATAATATAGATCTGACTAAAGCTTATTGTTTTTGAGCAGGTAGAAACAAGAATAAGGCGGTATTTGAAGTTATCAATTGATGTAATACGAGATAAGTATACATGTATGTGAAAACATGTTCGAGTTGTCTAAGATAAAGAAATACATGTTACAACGGTTTGCAAGATGGTGGGTGACCCAATCTATCATTCAGGGAGTAACTTGTCTTCGGACTCGATGCAATAAAAAAAAATGCAACAGCTAATTGGTAAAGAGAACCCGTGTGTTGAGAATCTTTCCTTGTAACTGAACTGATAAATTTTCCACATAACCTTTGTCTGCAACTATTTTTTTGGAAACCATCTGCGATAGGGGTGGGCAAAAAACCCAAACCGAACCGAACCAAACCAACCAAACCGAAGTTAAACCGAACCAAACCAAACCGTGCTCTTTATGTAACCTAATTGGTTCATGTTTTACTCAACCCGAACGGTTTGGTTTGGTTTGGGTTTAAACCGAACCAAACCGATAATCTAATATATATATAGTAAATATATATATGAGATATATATATATATATGTATTAACATATTGCAAATTTTAGTTAAAGTTTCATTTTTCATTTTTTCATAACTTCCATATCTTTAAAAAAAATTATAAATACGATTCAAATAATACTATTATATATAAAATCATGTAGCATAAGTTTTTATATTCTCACTCTATCGTTTATGAGTTGATTATTTTTTAATAAAAGCATAAAACTGATGCCTTCATATTTTATAACCAACCCGAACTACACCGAACGAAACTAGACCATAATAATGTAAACCGAACTAAATCTAAACCAAACCGAATTGAACCGAACCGAATTAAACCCAAACCGGACCCAAACCAAAGCTACTTTGGTTTTAATTGGTTTGAGTTTTATAAAACCCAAATTGCCCAAACCAAACCGAACCCAAACCGAACCCGAAACTAAACCGAAATGCCCACCCCTAATCTGAGAGACAGACGGAAACTATCACCTCTAGTGTATGCTTCGTGAAGTGAAAAAGATTTCGCTAAATCAAGATGTTTTGAGCAGGATATGATAATGGGCCTGATAGCATCTAGCCCACCTGAAAAAACCAACTAAAATGTTTTGGGTTCATGAAACACACGACATCATTTCGAATCGTAGCAAAGTTCTACAGGAGCCTGAGTTGAAGGTGGTGTTTATCGAATTCAGTGAAACTGATAATGAGATCATCCTTTTTTTTCTGCTCAAAAGAGATCATCCTTAAACATGCAAAACGACCTCTGAGGTCTATATCAACTTTGAAAGATCCAAGGTCCTTATCTTACATTTAAAGTTCCAATACTTGTATCAAAAGCCTCCTTACTTCAACATACAAAACCACAAGCTTCTTGGATTCAATACCACATTTTACAAATAAACGTTACGACTTTAACATTTTAGCAAAAAAAAAAAAGACTTTAACATTTATCAAGAATCAAAATATACATGAACCAAAAAACGCAAATAGAATCCTTCAAATACTCAGAAAGCACTGTTTCATCAAAGTGTAAAGAGAGAATCTGACATTTGCAATAAATATCATAAAGAGAAATTTTGTGATTGAAAATCAAATATTTGAAATTCAAAACGCAGAAGAGACCCCTCACAGAAAAAATGAGAGAAACTAAATGAAAACAATTAAAAGACAAAAGAGAAAGAATAAATATGGCTGGTGAATTTATTAAAATCATGAATCATCAAGAAGTATATGTTGTCCAATCGAGGTGATTATTTGGCCTCGGCCAATACAAAAATTTTCTTTAATTGTCCAGTACTTATCAGGCGATGATTCTAAGCAGTGGTGGATCTAGGATGAATTTCTAATGGAGGCAAAACAACAAAACACTAGTAATATATTTATAAATTTAAATTTTCATCCAAAGCATTAATAGGGGGAGGGCAGCTGCCCTACCCACTCTCCACTGATTCTAAGTCACCTTCGGTGCTTGAAAAAAGAGTAAATGAGCACAAAATCAAAATCATTCGCTCATTGTTTTTCTTTACACTAGAATTATATTAACTTCAGGGAAAATTACATGGAAGAATGCATTTGTAGAAGACAAAGCCAGCAAGAACAAGTTATTTTCAAGAATTAACCCTAAGAAAGGGAGACTAAGATAACAACAACAAATTAAATATCCTGAAAAACATTTTTAATACTTACGTAAGATGAAGAATCCCATTAAAAAGAGTGAGAGAGAGGGAAAGAGTGTTAATATGAAAAGATATTTGGGAAGGTTGCTTAATTAAGAAACACTCTTATTACTCAACTTAAATTGGCATCAAAGATGGATTTTTACGTAAGAGCAAAGATGGATTTTTACGTAAGAGATAGTCTATCAAGTCTTTATATAAAAGATATTGGTTGTTTACCTATCTATCTACATTTAATTTACATTGTTGATTATCTCAGAACTACCACTGATTAAAACGCAACACTAACTTAACCACTAAACCTCTAAGAAGCAATAAAAAACTAACCAATCATAAATACAGTTTAAATATATGTAGAAAAAGTTATAGTAACAATTACGTCGTGGTATCGTTTTTCATTAATATCACTGTCACATATACATATGTTACAAATAGTTAATGATTATTTATAATATAAATTTAAATTATATGACGATGTAATAGACGGTTTGACCAGTTTTTCAAAAATGTCTACTCAGTTATGATGATGTAATTGACGGTTCGACCAATTTTTTAAAAATGCCTACTCAGTTTGTTGGGAAGAAAATATCGGGTACTTAGACCATTTCCAATGTATTTTGATATATTTTTCTTTAAAATAAAGAATTTCTATAATAGAAATGGTGTTTGCTCTAATGTATTACCCTATAATAGCAATTTTCAAAATGTAGAGTAAAAAATAAAGATTGCTATTTCTTCTCCTATATTTAGAAGAAAAAAATAGCAATCTCTATTTTAGACCAAGAAATAGCAATGGGTTGGAATAAAATTGATTCTAAATGCTATAATAGAAGCAAAAATAACAATGGTTTGGAGATGCTCTTAAGTGCAGCTAATGAATAAAATAAAATTTTAACAAAAACAAAAAAATAAACAAATCAACTACAAAAAGAATCCTCACAGTAAAAATACAAAGAATTGAAAGAAGAAAAGGAGAGGAAGATTTAATGTAAAACCTAACGTTCTCTAGTGTCTTCAAAATCTTCTGCTCTTCTTTTGTGTTCAAGAGTTTTGCACATACACACTACAAATACAAAATACAAACACAATCACTTTTCATCTAACTCTTGATCCTCTCTTCTTCATTCATCTCTTCTAAAGCTAAAACTTTTCTGCTCACTGACTCTTTCCTACTCCTCGCAACTCTAATCACTTCAACGCTTGGAAACTGAACCATCTTTTTTCGATCTTAATCCACACCAATGTAGGCATTGTTCGGAATCAAATCTTGCAGATCACTCTCTTCGTTTGTGTAGCTTCCACCGCTGCATCTCTTGCTTCTCATTTCAGCCACCTTCTTGTGTGAGTTTGAGTGAAGAGCTGGAGTGAATGTTGGACTATTAGCTGGACGGTACTCCGGGAAAAGCCTTCCAGACTTGTAACGCACGCCACACGCGTTGCAAAGCGTCTTTGGACCCATAGGCCCAAGCCTCCACTGTGGAGTCTTGGTGACCTCACAGTGCATACATTTCCTAACCGGATGCTGCTCTGAATCATATGAATCAACGTTGTTGTTGTTGTTGCTTCCGTTGGTTTCAAGATCAATCCCCGACGAAGAATAGGAAGAAGTAACCTTGGCCTTCTTCTTCTTCTTCTTGGTGATCATCTTGCTGTGGTCAGAGAGAAACTGCTTTGGTATTCTAACGATGAGACGCGAATCCGCCCCGCAAACATTGACTCTGTCCATCTCCTGAACCGGTGGGCGAGGGCGTTTTGTGCGTGGACGACCGTGCTTTCCAGAGAGGACAAGTGAGGTTGCGTTGGTGGTTTGAGACGATGAGGAGCTGCTTTCGAGTACCGACACTGGACTTGAGCTCCTGAACTGGCTGTGAGAAGAAGATGAGTCCGTGTTTGTGGAAAACGAATCTTCCTTCTTCGCGACCAAAGACTCCGATACAAAGCTTGCTGGCCTTTCCACTTTCACAATATCTTCAAACTGCAAATTTCCCACAAACCAATATATAAACATTGTTAGACAATTATGCTGGAATTAGATACTTCATCTATATTAGTTTATTTGATGTTTAAGTAAAGAATATTTTGGTCACGAAATAGATAATGTTTTCACTGTTCTAAACATTTTTTAACAATATTTGATATTTGTGATTAATTTACTTTTTTGAACTGCGTGACTACATACTACATTATTTTTACTGGTTGAATTCATTTTTTTTTAATAATATTTTGTTGTAAATAACATTTATATATTTCAATCGGTGGATATTAAAAATATCAATTAAAGGAAACCGAGGAAATACAAAAAATATAAACAAGGGTTATTAGGTTAGTGTAGAAACTGACCGGAACATAGAGCTCAGGTGATGAGTCAGAGTTTGTGTTGGAAGAGAAGAGAGGGTCAGAAGCGGCGGGCCATGTGTCCTGATGATTGGTCCAGATGTTAGGGAAAGAGTCGGAGTCACCGATGTTGAAACCGACATCCATATCACAACCGGGAAAGTCAAGAATGTCGTCCATGTTGTCAAAGAAGTTGCCACAATCAATATCCTCCGGGAAGCTTTGTCCAAACATCTTCTTTTTTACAGTGTAGCAATTTAGCTGGACAAAAAAAGAAAAAAGCACAATTGATGATTAAAAAAAAAAAAATGAGAGATGAGGTAATGAGAGGAACATGACAAGAGTTTTGAACAGTAAGGAAGTTTCTCAAAAGTTTTCAAAATTTTGGAACCATCTTAAAAACCAAATTTTGAAAATGAACATGCTTTGGCCCACCCTTTTTTGGGTGGGTTACAGAAATAATGAAGACAATTCTAAGCACAAATTCAATTGCAATAGACCCAATGGGTCTAAAAGTCAAAAGTCACCGTTAATTAAGCATTCTTGATTTATCTCTCTTTTCTAGAATTGTTGTTGTGTGAAACACAAAAAAAAAAGGAACAAATTTTGAATGTTCTTTACCAAAACAGAGTACAAACAAAACTCAAACCAGAAAATTGTACCACCGACACTTCGTAAACTCCTCAAAACCTCAATTTGAACACTAAAGAATCCTAAAACTCCATTTCATAACCAAGAATTCTCAAGAAAAGCAAAACCAAAATCAAGAACGGGAGTGTAAACAGAGTTACAGAGAATTCGAACCTCTGTTGGTAGTGGTGTGCAGGTATGAGAGAGAGAGAATCAAATTTGAGAATATAAGGAGAGAGAGAGAGATTGCTTAGAAAGGAGAAAAAGGAGTAGGAGTGGGAGAAGTGAAGAGTGATTGATTGGGAAAATGGGTTAGTAATGGAGAGCAATAGCTTCCCCTTATTATTATAAAGAGTTAGGTGTGAGAGAAACACTTCTTCTTTTCTCTCTCTCTCTCTTAGCTTTTGCTGCTAGCTGTATTTTACCATCCCTTACTCTGTCTTCATGTGGAAGTCTCTTTCTCTCTCTAAACAATTTCATAAAATTTATGAAACAATAATATCTTAATCTCACCTCCCTCATGTGGGTTCCATTTCTCACCAAAGATGATTTATTCACAAACCTTGCTTAGCTGTACAAAAGTTGTATTTGTTTGAGAAACAATGGATTGAGTATAACTTATTAAGGAAAATGATGGTTTTTTAAAAAGATGGTTTAAATTAAAGTTACACTTGTTAGTTGTTACAAAAAAAAAAAAAATTAAAGTTACACTTTGTTATTTATGTTGTTGTAACGTAAGAAAAACTATACTATTATATAATTGTCATAAACCAATTCAAAAAGAATTGTCATTTAAGTAAAGAATTGATTTTTATATAAAAATAAATAAATCATAACGCGTATAAAGTTCTAGTCCAAGTCATGGTTTTGCTCCTACCGGTTTATAAGAAAAGTCAATGAGATAATGGGAAGGTGAAATAGCACGAAGGAATTATACGACTTTTACACGTACATGTAATTCCAGTTTTATATTTAGATAATTATCTTATTTATTATTCTCTTTTTTTTTTGTGCTAATTTTCTTCCCATCGTTTATGCCACAAACTACGTGTTGCAAACTTGCAAAGTAAAAGTAAAGGCTTTCTAAATACCGTATATTACATATTACATAGGCTTTAGGAAACCTCGGTCAACTTTATTTCTTTCTTTCTTATCAGTGATAAATATTAGACCGTCGTGATTACCGTAATGTATATATATGGTTAAGGTATCTTGAAATTAATTAAAATGATAATAAAAGATCTAATCATTTTCATCTGGTAGATACCATCATTAGAATTTGTTTCTAAGTTTTTTTGTCTTACTGAACAATGATGATAAGAAATTATATAAAGAAACATATAAACTTAATAGGTTAGCAACAGATAACTTAAAATCATGGCTAGTTTTGTGGAGAACAATGTACGTAGTCACCAAAAACCGAAGTCACAATGAATCCAAAGCCTTTGAACTCAACATTCTTAAACATATATATCTAATGAGATTTTCTTTGAGATTATCTTCTTTAGCTAACTTCAACCATACTCTTAGCTTCGTTACTTCAAGCACACTCTTTCATAAAGAAATTTTAAAGGATTATGTATAGTACCTACCAATTTAATTTAATGCTGATTTTCTAAGGCTCAACTTTTTCCACTCTCTTATAATTTTTCCTTCTTTTTAGTATAGATTTTGCAGTAACTAACTTGGACTTCACTCCATACATGATCATTTTCTTCTAAAAGACTTCTCTCCACATTACTCTGTAAATGACAAAAGCTATATCATGAATGTGTTTATATATGTAACTATATACATATAAAGACGTGTACTATATATATAATACATATCATCTAGTCAGTGGTTATATGTTGAGATCATTTCATGCATTATAGCAGAATAGTAAGATTTTATTTATTCAAATTCATTCATATTGTGCTATTGACAGTTTGAACCTCAGCCCATGGTCGGGACCAAAATGTTCGTATAACTTCCGGCACAGAAGAAAAAGCTTTCACTTATGTATTTCGATCACTAATCTTAAATTGATTAAGACACCTCAACAAATATTGATTAAAACGAGTAGATTTGCTTACAAAACGCTATTTTCTCTGACCAACTAATTTGTTGGTTCCAGTAAAATAACGAAAACGCATGTATGAATAATTAGGTAAGTGGTTTACGAACGCCATTTTGAGTGTGGTAAGACTTATGAGTTAAACCTGAATATAGTTATCATCTAAAAATAGAAAAAATCTTCAATCCGAATCTTATAAGTTTCCTGAGTTTCCAAGTTAAAACTAATTGGCAATTAATGAATTAGTTCTAATTTTTTATATATTATTTAATGTCACTTAGAATTTTCGGTGTGAGATATATATCCCTAATGAATTTATTTTAGAGTTGAAATCTCAGTTTTATAGTATTAGCCTAGTTATTTGCTTTGTATTGGAAAAGGCTAAACTTCTCAAAAGGTTTCTTTATATGATCTCACCAGGTAACATGACTATATAAAGTTACACTTAGATGTGTCCATATCCCATCTATATATAAATATTAAATAAATTGCCACCTCTAGCACAAGAGAGTAATAATACAAATCCGTGACACATGATGATCTACATAATTTATAGTATGAATAAGCGGGATAAGAAATGTTGGCGGAATAGGGGTTAGTATTTAAACATTATTTGTACGGTTGACGGTATACGATAACGTATATTATACAAAATCAACGAGACCGTATGCGTATCTAGTCGGTGGAGGGTTAACAACTAGCATGTGCACGAGAGAACAGGTGAAGGCGCGGGTGACTTGCGAGCAAGTAAGAACCCATGTTTTCGTTAGGACCCACCTTTGTCTAAAATACGTGAGAAGATACCATTGAGATTGGCCCCACGCACATTTTCAAGATTACCAAAACACGGTTTAGCGTATTTTAATTAATATTCAAGAAATTGTTAGACAAGGACTACACATCTTGTATAAGATTTACGCCTACCCATATTATTTGGGGTTTAGATAGACTAAAGTTCATGAATCATTTATTTATTTAGTTATTTAAAAAACTAGATATGTAAAAAAACTAGATAAACTTGTGAGTTTACTCTAAATACACAAAACTGGAAAAAAAAATCTACACTTGATTTAAACGAACTGGTAGTAAGATATAACTAAATTAATTTTATGTTATTTGATTTAATCAATTAAAATCGGTTTAATTTGCTTAAACCGATTTGTTTTTTAGATCAAATCCATTATTATCGATTCTTGCCTAAGTAGTGATTGCATGTAGACTGATTTTTTAAAAGTGAAACAAAGAAGATTAGAAGCGCCAATTTGCATGAAAACAATTATATCATTCAACAAATCACGTGGCTTTGCCTCGGGATCGGTTCTCTCTTACTGACATGTAAGTAGTTCTTAACTTAAACGAATATGCATCGGACACGTGTTCAACAATCTCCACGTTAGATCATGTGACGAGGTGGGTCCTAGTAGTGTGCGAAACTCTACTCAGGCTATAGCTCCTCCAGGAAGGAAGGACTCACTCAAGCGTACGAATCTCTCCTCCAAGTCCTAGGATCAAACGGCTCAATTCAATTATTCACTATGCTCTATGATCACCCACATGCACTGGCTTTTTTTGGAATACTCAATTCTTTATCCAACTTTTGTATTATTGTATTTTAAACTGATGTGATCCTGACAATTCACGAACCTCTGAAGTTTTGTTATAAAGCAGTTTGTCAGCCATTCTTCACATGGTACTTCAACTAAAGACACAAATGTTAGCAAAAAAAAAAAAACTAAAGACACAAAAAGTATTTATATATTTATTTTGTTCGATACAAATACTATGGTTCAAAGAGAAAAGTAGTTGGGCTAGCGACCTTATACTTGTCTTGGGTTTTATACTAGCATAAACAAGAGATAATAGTTTGCCAATGACTGACTTTTGGCCTAGTTTTTAAGTTTCTCGCCAATGACTGACTTTCGGCCTAGTTTTTAAGCTTCTCACCGTATTCACCGTTATCTGTGGTTTATACTCGAGAAAATTATGTTATATAACAAGTGTGTACAATTTGACGCAGGGCCGGTTCTAAGCCATATTGAGTGAAACATTCGCAACAGGTCTCAAATTTTTTTGAAAAAATTAAATATGAATAGACCCAAAAAAAAATTTTAGGCTTCCGAATTTGTAAAAAAAAATATTTTTACCTAGACACAACCACATGTTCCCGAAATCTCAGAGTCGACCTTTGATGTAAATTAACAAAGAAGAAGACAAAATAAACAATTTACTGAAACGCATGGAACTCTTTCTAAACTACGAAAGCATTACATTAATGTTAATGTGTTGATATTTCTGATAATAAATCACACTCCATCCGTATCACTTTAAGTAGTGTTTTAAAAGAAATATTTTGTTTTAATTTAAGTGGTGTTTTCAAGTTTCTATGTAAAAATTAAATGCAATTTTATGTTTTTGACTATTTGTATTCTGCAGTATGATTTTTTATTGGTTGAATCATTTGTATTTAATGTTGTTTTTATACAAACGAGAAAGATTGAATAAAATTTTGTAATTCCTTAATCGGTGTGCAAAAATCTTAAAACCCACTTATTTTGATACGGAGAGAGTACAAAATACTGACATGTGAACTACTTGTACCGGTTATAGTAATTCATCACATTGTTCTCCTGGATACATCCGAACATTATACAATATAACTTCTTTAAATTAATACTCTATAAATTAATATACACTAAAAATCTGTATAAAATATAATTTTATAGTTTCAATTGAGTTTTTGGTTCAATTATTATATCGATAAATTAATATATCTATAAATAAATTAAAAAATATATAGTTTTGGTGTAGTCCCAACATTATTAATTTATAAAGTTTTCATTGTAATTAATTTTGAATCCCCACATATATAACTAACTACATATCTATGATCAATATTTAGTTATTTACATTGAAGTACCTTTTCACACATGGACCCATACTATAAATCATGATAGAAAGATGATTCTTAACGTAAATTAATACTATAAATTAAAAGGTCACGATTGATAGTTGAAAATTCACGGAGGACGACAACGAAGAAAAATCCGGCGCCATTTTCTGATACATGCTACGTGATTTGATGTCGTTTTCAATCTCTCACCATATTGCAATTGAAATTAGCGAGAGATTATGTGTTCTCAATCTGTCGTCATATATGGTCGTTATAGTGATTATTAAAAAAAGTTATAGTGATTATTTTCATATTCAGGAGTTCTTCGAAGAAAGACAATGTTATTATGACTTATTGCTTGTTTTTGATCTTTTAACTAATATGATTTCTTTATCAAGAGCATGAGTTTGAGCATTTTCCATATAATTTGATCTTATAGTTTTTTTTTTGGTGTAACCATATGCTTTTGAGCATTAAGGGTGCATATGTATTATTTTGGTATATTATTACAATTTAAAAGGTTGAAAACACGTGAGAAAGTATCTTTAATTAAGTGGTTAAATGTTCAAATCTGCGGTTTTCTTCACCGGAATTTAATTCCACTAAGTCGCGTTCTTCGCATTGTAAGGTTGATTATAGATGGGATGGGATCATGTCGATCCAACTGATGACAACAACAAAAAAAAAATTACTGCACGTTTGAAAGTGTACCAAACTTCTGAGAAAATTAAGAATTTTGATAACAAGTCAGATTAAGTGCCTGTGAGCCAACCCCCGCATAAAAGAAACGTTGACAAAGAAACAGTAATCTATTGAGCGATGATAGCAAGCCACTACTATCTTCTAAATCTCATAATATGTGTCCAAAAAGTAACATAAGAAAAATATGAACAAAAAAGTAAACTTATGAAAAATATTACAAAATGAAATTTAGCCATGATTTTCTTTAATTCTCAAGAAAACCAATTGAAAAAAGGAAGACAATGGTGGTGACTGAAGTGGAGAAGAAAAGGCAAATAAAACTATGGTAAATCTACAGAAAACTAAAACAGAAGAATAGTTAGAGAGGTGTCGGTGCCGACAGATGAACCGGACGAACCAGTGAGTCAGTGACCCACTAAAAGTGACTCCTTTGCTTCCGGAGGCATGCAACGCTATACTCAGCCCCACATTGTTGATATTCACTAATCACATTATCACACTCACTCTACATATGTAAGTCCCATATAGTTCCAATTTTTTTTTATAAAGTATAGTTCCAATTATAATTTGTTTTCTTAATATTCTAAACATTACTTATTAAAACTAAGAAATAAATGAATTTATGCCTCCGCCATTCACGTTAGCATTTATTATTCAAATGAATCCAAAATCTTAAGATAACGTAAATTTCTTCTGTAATAATTAAATGCACCGAAATGTATTTCACAGAAGTATTTTATAAAAAATAAAACCGGAAATGTGTTATATTTCAAAAGTGTGATATTGCGCGTTACACATCAAAGCCTTCCTAGAGATCGACTCCAGATACATTATCGTTTAACGCATACATGACTACTTTTTTTTTTGGTATATAGTCTTAGCTCTATAAATGTACGCAAATCAGTAAGGGTTTAGAGTTTCTTCTGATACAAGAACATATTTTGATTGTTGCACAAGTAACTATCTCCTCTAATTTTCATATAGCAAAACATGCATTGAACTGAATCAACAAGTTTATTTATTCAAGTGGATCAGGTAACACAGAGGACCGAACTAGATCCTTTCTATACCTTAGTCTGAGTGTAAAAACGAGTTGACTTAGTAAAGAATGGTAAAAGAAACACACAGCTTGTACAAAGAACCAAAAATAGAAATATCATCTGCTCTTGCATTGTGTATTGTTTGTTCTTGGGGATGCCTCATCTTTCTTTTACAGATTTTGAAGCATCGAGATAATTGAGCCGACATGTTCCCAGTAACAGTTCTGGCAGTTCCTCTACTGTATTTGCCTGCATAATCAGTTTTAAAACATAAAAAAATCTTCATTACTTATTGTTCCATAACATAAAGTCTTACAATTCAATAACTTCCAACCGGTGTTTTGAAACCTGGTGACCAAATATATAATTCGGTTTGGATTTTAGAAAAAACTATTATTTATAAATCCAATACAACCCGCAAAAACCAGTAAAATCCGGAACCTGGCTACTGGTTGAACCATTAATAATTTTTACTTTTTTTTCTTAGATTTTTTTAATTATGTTATTAAAATATGTTTTGTATTCTAGTTTATTTTTGCTCTCAACAATCTGTTACAATTTGATGTTTTACTTTTGGTTTATTTTGGATTTAAATTTTGATTGCATTGAACATTTAAATACTTATGGATTTAAAATATTGATATTTTTTTATTAGATGTCATAACTCCTAATTTGTTACAAAAATTGTTAAATAGTTTAAAATATTTTTTGATAGTTTATATGTCAAATGAGAATAAAAAAAAAACTAAAATTAAGTATTTTCTAAATGTTTTTAGACCACAAAAATCTCTTATATTTTTTAATAGATATTATGTTATTATATAACAAAACAAATTAATTTAGTAATCTGCGGCTCATCCGCGGTCGTCCCAATAAGCCGGTGACTCGGATTGTCATATTCAATATATGGGTTGGGTTTAAAAACATTGCTTTCAACATGATTATTTTTTGCTTTACCTGTATCAAAAAGGCCATTTCTATAACCAAATTGTTAAGATACCCAAGAACAAGATTGGTTACACCTCTTGCAACAGTTGAAGACCCAACATCAATGTCAAGCTGAGAAAGAAAAGATTATGAGTTTTGTTATAGCATATAATATTGCTTTTGAATTGTGTTTTTACCTCCAAGTAATTTTTTCCACGGGTGTAGCGAACTACAAGTGCCTGACCCACCAAGCAAGCCTTCTTGCCAACACTCTGTTTCACAATCCATGAGCCTTTGGAGATGTGAGGGATGAGTTTGAAGCGCGAATTGCGATAAGCATCATCACCATTCACAAAACTATGCAACAAAGGATGATCTTCTATTGGAGTTTTCAGCATATAGTACAATGCTAGGCTATACATAGCTGAACCTGGGGCCTGATTTATATATAAATTTTCATATTAGTTAGTGTCTCTTAACTAAAATAAAGCAATGATTCTTTAGAATGATAGTAGCTTATGTCAAAGTTACCTGCATGTTTACAATGAAGAAAAACTCAGGACCGCCTTTTGCTGCGAACTCCTGAACTACACCACCTAGTCGGCCACCAAGATCATCTTCTCGCTTATCAGAACTTATCCAATCTGCTCCAATCATTTGCATCATTGTGTCTTTTGCCTTTACCTATCGTATGAATAGTACCAAGCATCATTATCATGGGTTGAACACACACATGTGTATCTAGAAATGAATTACCTTTTGTTGGTCTTGTAGATAATTGTCTCCACGAATCAAGAATGTTGATGGATCCGCGGTAGCCCAACTACAAGGCAGAGTAAGATTTGGATCTTTTTGAAGAGTGGCTCCATAGAAGAATGTGGTCTTTTCATCCATACCAACCTCTTGTAAATCCATATAGCCTTTCTTGTTAATGGCTAGATCTTGAAGTTTCTTGACAATGCCAGCTGGTGATGGTATCTTGAGCTGAAACACACACACACACAAGATTACTTTGATCCACAAGAAAAACAAGAGGTGAGAGCAGAACTAGTCCTAGGCATAGCTAGATGAAACATTCTCTTATGGTCCTCAATATATTAATGGTTAATATGTATTATATCATTTAGCCCTCAAATGATTAAGAAAAAATATGTTTAGTAATTGTTTCAAGCCCTATGAATCTCAGGACCGGTCATGAATGAGAGAGCCACTGTGTTAAGCATAAATTTACCTGAGAGTGTCCTTGTGAAATGGGAGAGTTATCAATGAAGCTATCAAACTCACTGGGCTCAGGAACGTCGAAAAATTCATCAGAAGCATCATTTAAATCCATCAAACTGTTACGTGCGGAAGAAGGTTTCTCCATATCCTCAGCCTTCACAAGCTCTAGATCAACCCTTTTGGCTGCTATCTTAAGAGGTCCAGTGTTGATATTAGACACGCATGATTTAGTATCCATGAACTCCCCGGAGACGAACTCAGTGAAGCCATGTCCTTGTTTCGCTTTGAACATTTCGCGTAACGCCGCAAGTCTCTCAACCACGCGGATGGTTATGGATCTTGAAGAAGAAGCCCCAGTGTATAAGTTCCAGCTTCTCCAATCAATGGCTACCATATGCTTTACTAGTGATTGTTTCGCTTTGTTCACCGGTGTCACCACGTAACCACCACCTACGTTCCAAATCATGCAAAACTCATAAAAAAACAAAGGGTTATAAAGTCAAAATTAAAATAGTTGTGAAGAAAGAAGAAACTTTACTTTTGACACAAGCACGAACGTATCCCTTCTTTGGTGGGCAATCCTTGTGATAAACGGAGTGACAAAGAATCACTGTGATAGTCAAGGTTGAGAAGGTTTATAGACCAGAAAGTTCAACAGGTTAACGTTCAAGAAATATAATCAAGAATTGATCTAACCATATGTTCCATCTTCTTCTCTTCTCCAGTAGCGTCGCAGCAATAAGTCTCTTCTATTCATTCCCCATGGCAACCAATCACTGTATAGCTGGACATTGATTATATCTGTGTGTCCATCAAGATGCTCCACCACGCTGCCTTTGTAGAAAGAAAAGTCCCATCTACAAGAAAGTCATGTAAACCCTAAGTCAAGAACAAGATTAAACTCTAAACTTAGAGAAAGTCAAGGTTCCTTGCTAGTCAAGCCATGTATAGTAGCTAATATGGAAGATCAATGAAAATAGACCAATAAGGCTGGTTAACCTTTTAGACCAAAGTTATAGAGCTTACTCTGATCGTAAAGGACCGAAAGACATTAAGGTATTGAAGATATTTTCTGAAGTACCATCTATGACTCCAACTGCCATTATTGCAGGATGATCATCCCAATGCTACAAGAGGTTTTAGTAAAAGAAATTAAAAACTAAAATTCACAAATGCAGTAAGTAAACATAATTTACAGTACGTACCCTTCCCCTGGAATCCCAGTCTTTAGCTTCTTTAAAGAGGCGTAAACCTGAAATTTCAAAAGCTAGGTCAGGCCATCGGTTTCTTGAATCACAAGTTTCTTACAAAGAAAGTTTATCTTTTCTTACCGTTTTGGCATCCAAATATTTTCCATGGAGAAGGAGCAATGACATCAGGTGCTATTGTTTCAACATTCAGTGATGAGTAGTTTGTCCAGTCCACTGAATTTTTGCGGCGTGACCTCCTTGATACATTAAACTTCACAAGTCCTTTCTCAGCATGAGATACAAATTCGCAATCCGGAAATGGAAACTTCTGAAAATATATATCAAGTGCTATGTGAGTCTCAAATCTTATAATGTATTGAAAATGTAACAAACCTTTTGTGAAGCATCTTGTAGTGATCTGATCCATTTGGCTGCTTCTTCAGGACTACTTGCACCCAACTGTTCAAAGTGTAAAAAAAAAAGAATGAACCTTCCAAAACAAGAAATGCGAGATGTATAAGACAAGCTACTTCCAAACAAACCTTTAACTGATCCAAATGGTTCGTAGTATTGTAGAGCGTGAAGATGAAAAGGACCTGGAACAACACATGAACCAAAAAGAAACAATCTATAAACTGAGTAATATAGGCTAATAAGTATTCAAGAGTTGGTACCTTTCTATTGAAGCTCTCTCTTCCATTGTCGGTAACCCTAATACAACAGTCTAGAGATGCTCTTCTATAAGGTTCCTATACATAAAAAAGAGCATAAAAGTTAGCGGTTTTTATTTATCATCATTATTCTCATTAATTACTATCCTCCTTCGATATAATTTACCCTAATTTCTTCTTCATGTCAATATTTTGCATCTACTCTGCGTAAATATTTTTATACTACTAAAGAGCGTAACACATAAACAAAATGTCATATTATGAGGAAATGAGAAAGACAAACCTCGTTTTGATCTGATGGTACTGATCTAAAGCTTTTAAGGTTGTCGTCGAGAAGAACAAAATATCGTTTACGGGAAAATTGAAGACCGAACCGGTTGTGTCGGATGGTATAAAGCCAACCTTCCATTCTTCCGTCGGTTTGAGACATTTCCATTTTTCTACAAAACCTTTTTAAGTTTTACATAAAACGATTCAAATTCATTTAAAAAAAAAAAATCATGAATATTTGATTTACCAGTTGAAATGCTAGCTTCCTTTTCCCGTAAACAAATATATATACTAGATGTCACAAAACGTCTTGTATATCGAATGCTTAACTTGGCGTGATTCTCTGATTCAGCCGAAGCGAAACAGAGAATCCTAATTTGTTTTTTTTTCTCTCAATCAAGAGAGAAAAACAAACATAAGTTTTGGTTCTTTTCTTGTCTTTAATTGCTGCTACGTCTCGTTTTGGGTTATAAACTTTTTAAAAATTCATTGGTTAGAAATTACTTGCTATTTGTGAAGAGGCTAAAAGATTGGCACTTCTATGTTCGGGGTTTAAATTCTATAATTAGCTGTTTCTAATATATTTATGCCATTCTCTATAAGAAGATTCCAAAAGTCTTTAAACCTTACCAGTTCCTGCCTACAAGTGACCAACACATTCCACAACTAAAACTGAGACGGAACGAAACAATAATTCAATTCGTCACAAAACCAAAACGGGCCCTAAACCCGTAAAGTGAGCCTAACCCATCAATTTGTTTCATACGGCCCTAACATTTCTTTGACTAAAAAAAATCTCAAATTAGGTTGAAAGGAACACCATACCATAACTAATTAACATAACCCAAATTAGAAACCGGAACAAAGGTTAGCCATTGTACTGCCTTGTCATCTCAAGGTCCTTTGACATTATTGGTTAAACATATTTTTTTCTTGACATCAAACAATTTTTTTTTAACTTAACTTTAATCTAAATCTTTGGTCAAGACAACAAAATGTCAATCTCTACTAATAAAAGGGAGCTTTTGAAGCTCCATAGGGCGTCCACATCAGTAGAAAAAATTTCTCCCAAAAGATGACACGTGACATAAAATATAGTTTTACATTTTAATATTAATTATTTTTGAAAATTATAAAAAATATATAAAATACAGCACAAAAAAATGTAAAAACTACATTAAACATATGTAAGATTACTATTTTTCACTTAAAAAAAAGACGGCTTATCTCCATAATGTAACATTACCGTTTTATACAAAAAACAAAAAACATTATATATAATTTTGAAAATAATAAATATATGTAAAACATACAACATAAAAATGGAAATACTACATTAAACATATGTAAGATTACCATTTTACATTTTTATTTTAAGAAAATAATATGTAAATATACAACATAAAAAAATGAAAAAACTACATTAAACATATGTAAGATTACCATTTTTCACTAAAAAAAAGACAGTTTATCTCCATAATGTAACATTACTATTTTGCAAAAAAAAATTATATATAATTTCTTTTGAGGTTCCATAGGGCGTCCACATCAGCAGAAAAAATTTCTCCTGAAAGATGACACGTGGCATAAAATATAGTTTTACATTTTAATATTACTTATTTTCGAAAATTATAAAAAATATATAAAATACAGCATAAAAAAATGGAAAAACTACATTAAACATATGTAAGATTACTATTTTTCACTTAAAAAAAAGACGGCTTATCTCCATAATGTAACATTACCGTTTTATACAAAAAACAAAAAACATTATATATAATTTCGAAAATAATAAATATATGTAAAACATACAACATAAAAATAGAAATACTACATTAAACATATGTAAGATTACCATTTTACATTTTTATTTTAAGAAAATAATATGTAAATATACAGCATAAAAAATGAAAAAACTACATTAAACATATGCAAAATTACCATTTTTCACTAAAA
Source organism: Brassica napus (assembly GCF_020379485.1). Taxonomy (NCBI): domain Eukaryota; kingdom Viridiplantae; phylum Streptophyta; class Magnoliopsida; order Brassicales; family Brassicaceae; genus Brassica; species Brassica napus. The sequence continues at coordinate 34,615,422 of NC_063442.1, read as the reverse complement.
AAAGACGGTTTATCTACATAATGTAACATTACTATTTTGCAAAAAAAAAAATTATATATAATTTCTTTTGAGGTTCCATAGGGCGTCCACATCAGCAGAAAAAATTTCTCCCGAAAGATGACACGTGGCATAAAATATAGTTTTACATTTTAATATTACTTATTTTTGAAAATTATAAAAAAAATATAAAATACAGCATAAAAAATGGAAAAACTACATTAAACATATGTAAGATTACTATTTTTCACTTAAAAAAAAAGACGGCTTATCTCCATAATGTAACATTACCGTTTTATACAAAAAACAAAAAACATTATATATAATTTCGAAAATAATAAATATATGTAAAACATACAACATAAAAATGGAAATACTACATTAAACATATGTAAGATTACCATTTTACATTTTTATTTTAAGAAAATAATATGTAAATATACAACATAAAAAATGAAAAAACTACATTAAACATATGTAAGATTACCATTTTTCACTAAAAAAAGACGGTTTATCTCCTTAATATAACATTACTATTTTGCAAAAACAAAATTATATATAATTTCAAAAATAATAAATAGTATGTAAACATACAACATAAAAAATGGAAATACTACATTAAACATATGTAAAATTACCATTTTACATTTAAAAATAACAATAATATGTAAACATACAACATAAAAAATGTAAAAACTACATTAAACATGTGTAAGATTACCGTTGTTCACTAAAAAAACGGTTTATCTTCATAATGTAACATTACCATTTTATAAAAAAAAAAAAAAAACATAAATATAACTATTTGTATATTTGTCCAAGTTCTTCTATTAAACATTGCCGTTTTATATTAAAAATGAAAAAATACGTAAAGATTTAAGCATATATCTTAAAATATAAAATATAGACATTAACTAAATATAAAGTATAAGAAAGAGAAATACTCAATAAGTAGAAAAATAAATAATAAGTAAATATTATAAATATATAAATATACGAATTATATATACAATAATAAGTAAATGCACAATTTTTAAAAAATGGAAAGAGTACATTAAATATTAAACATCTATCTTAAAATGTAAAATATAGATATTAAGTAAATAGAAAGTATAAGAAAAAGAAATACACAACTTAAAAACAATGGAAAAAGTATATTAAGATTTAAACATCTATCTTAAAATGTAAAATATAGATATTACGCAAATAGAAAGTATAAGAAAAGGAAATACACAATTTAAAAAAAATGGAAAAAGTGCATTAGTATTTAAACATCTATCTTAAAATGTAAATAAATCTTAAAATATAAAATTATTAGTAAATAGAAAGTATAAGAGATAGAAATACACAATATAAAGGAAAATAAATAATAAGTAAATATATAATATAATCTTGAAAGATGACACGTGGCATAAAATATAGTTTTATATTTTAATATTACTTATTTTCGAAAATTATAAAAAATATGTAAATATACAGCATAAAAAATGGAAAAACTACATTAAACATATGTAAGATTACTATTTTTCATTTAAAAAAAAGACGGTTTATCTCCATAATGTAACATTACCATTTTATAAAATAAAACAAAAAACATTATATATAATTTCGAAAATAATAAATCTATGTAAAATATACAACATAAAAATGGAAATACTACATTAAACATATGTAAGATTACCATTTTACATTTTTATTTTAAGAAAATAATATGTAAACATACAACATAAAAAATGGAAAAACTACACTAAAAATATGTAAGATTACCATTTTTGACTAAAAAAAAAGACAGCTTATCTCCATAATGTAACACTACTATTTTGTAAAAAAAATTATATATAATTTCAAAAATAATAAATAATATGTAAACATACAACATAAAAAATGGAAATACTACATTAAACATATGTAAAATTACCATTTTACATTTAAAAACAACAATAATATGTAAACATACAACATAAAAAAATGGAAAAACTACATTAAACATATGTAAGATTACCATTGTTCACTAAAAAACGGTTTATCTTCATAATGTAACATTACCATTTTATAAATAAAAGAAAAAAAAACATAAATATAACTATTTGACTATTTGTCCAAGTTCTTCTATTAAACATTGCCGTTTTACATTAAAAATGGAAAATACGTAAAGATTTAAACATCTATCTTAAAATATAAAATATAGACATTAACTAAATATAAAGTATAAGAAAGAGAAATACTCAATATATAGAAAAAATTATAATAAGTAAATATTATAAATATATAAATATACGAATTATATATACAATAATAAGTAAATGCACTATTTTTTAAAATGGAAAGAGTACATTAAATATTAAACATCTATCTTAAAATGTAAAATATAGATATTAAGTAAACAGAAAGTATAAGAAAAAGAAATACACAACTTAAAAACAATGGAAAAAGTATATTAAGATTTAAACATCTATCTTAAAATGTAAAATATAGATATTACGCAAATAGAAAGTATAAGAAAAGGAAATACACAATTTAAAAAAATGGAAAAAGTACATTAGTATTTAAACATCTATCTTAAAATGTAAATCAATCTTAAAATATCAAATTATTAGTAAATAGAAAGTATAAGAAATAGAAATAAACAATATAAATAAAAATAAATAATAAGTAAATATATAATATAAGTAAATACCCAATTTAAAAAATGGAAAATTGCATTAAGATTTAAAAGTGGGCAATTGTCAATAATAGCACTTTTTGAAGTTTATGTCTCAAAAATAGCACTTGAAGGAGAAAGTCACAAAAATGACATTCATTAAAGGGTAAAATATCCCTAATACCCTTGGTTTAAAATTAAATAAACAAATAAAAATAAATAAAAATAAAAATAAAAAAAATAAAATAAAAAAAATAAAAAAAAAGAAATTTTTTTTATAGTTCAGATTATATGTTTTCAGATTCGAAATTTTTATAAATTTTTTTTTTTGAAAATTTTTTTTTAATTTTTTTTTTTTGTAATTTTCTTTTTATAATTTAAAAATACTTTTTGAAACTGTTTTTAAAATTTTTATTTTTTATTTTAGTATTTATTTTTTATAAAATTTTAAACCCTAATTCCAAAACCCCACCCCTTAACTCTAAACCCTAAGGTTTGGATTAATTAACCCAAGGGGTATAAGTGTATATTTACCTCTTTAATGAAACCTATTTTTGTGACTTTGAGCCTTGAGTGCTACTTTGGGAACAAAAACTTGGTTTGGTGCTATCCTAGTCTTTTTCTCTTTAAAAGTATATATTAAAATTTAAAATATAGATATTACCTAAATAGAAAGTATAACAAATGGAAATATAAAATTTTTAAAAAATGGAAAACGTACATTAAGATTTAAACATCTATTTTAAAATATAAAATAAAGATATTAAGTAAATAAAAAGTAAAAGAAATGGAAATGGAAATACATATACAGGAAAATAAATAATAAGGAAATAATATAAATTTATAATATATGAATTATATATATAATAATAAGTAAATACACAATTTTTTTAAAAAATGGAAAAAGTTCATTAAACATTAAACATCTATCTTCAAATGTAAAATATATAATACAAGTAAATACACAATTTAAAAAAATGGAAAAAGTACATTAAGATTTAAATATCTATTTTAAAATATAAAATATAGATATTACGTAAATAAAAAATATAAAAAATTGAAATAAACATTTTAAAAAATGGAAAAAGTACATTAAGATTTAAACATCTATCATAAAATCGTAGTAAATTATATAAAAATGGAAATATCACATTAAACAAAAAAAAATAAAAATGTATAGTCTTACATCAAGAAAGTCCCTATAAAACTCATTATTCCATCAACGTCAACCTCACACTATCAAGGAAAACTTTAAAGCACTCGAGCAAAAAAATGGTTCCGCCATCAACTCTTGCCGTTCCAAAAACCTTTAATCACCTTGAAAGAGATTTTTTATAACAACGACCTTTTTGTTAGGTGGATTCATTGTTGGGAAACCCGTAACTTCCAAAATCCAAACTTATTCATGGAAATTGAATTGCTTTCCATAGACTCAAATGTATTCTTACAAATTTAAATTAATCTAATCCATAATTTTATTGTTAATATTCATACTAACTCTTTCATGATCAAACCATTACAGTTAATAACCATTCAAGCGTTTATCCCGAAACACTTCCTTCCTCGCCGAATCAGGTATTGGTTCATGTTGGTTTAGTATTGTTTTTGGTTTATTAACCGGTTTAAGATGGACCTATTGTAAATATAATTTAAGTTGGTTTAGCATATACTATGCTTAAAATAACTTAAATTAAATAATAATAATATTATGCTTAAAACATAATTTTAGAGAGTTTTCAAATATAGTTTACAGAACATTATAGGTGATGAATTTAATTTATTAAATTCGTTTATTACTTAAAACTAAGTTTTTTAAAAAACATAGTGAGTTATAAATATCAATGATGGATTGGTGAGTATAAAATGAAGACAAAAATACAAATATCTGATTTTCAAGATAAGAAATTCAACTTTTATTCAGATACTCAATATATAATATCTTAAATTATTTTTTAAAAAATATACATAATTTATATATATAGATTAATCTTCCAAACTTAAACTATTATATTATATATGAATAATGTTTTAAATAAAAATAATTTCTGATTTAAAATAAAAATAAAAACAACAAATGGTTATTTTCAAATAATGGATGTAATTTACATTATACTATCATTTAACAAGTATTAGATACGTTTTGATATATCATTATTTTCTATTTCCAGAAAACAATAAATTGTTAAACAACAATATCATCTAAGTTAAGTATACGAACAACACAAATTCAAACATCACAAAAAATATTTACATAACCATTATAATACAATAATTTAATCAAAAAATACAATTAAAAAATATTAAAAAGAATAGTTATATAATTAATATTTGAAAATAAAAGATATTTTTGCTAAAATTGTACTTACCCGGCCAAGGAGATCGACCATCTTTTTACGGATCGATCGATGTTGAGCATGTGGTCGATCCGAAAATACTCTGCAGTTTAATAAAATCTCTAAAACATTTATTCCAACACTCAAAAGATAGTTTTGCTAAATATGATAACTAGATAGCCAATAAAATTACAAAAAAATATTTAAATAGTAAAAAATATGTTAATTTAACGTGTTAAAATTTAAAAATAAATTTTAAATATGACATGCATTTTAACATTTATATAAATATATATCATAGCCTAAATATAAATAATTTAACAACTTAAATTAGAAAAAAATAAAAATCCCGGGCGTAGCCCGGGTTAATCCCTAGTTGTTATAAAAAGTAATAATTTTTTAACTGTTGTTAATTTTCTTTTTTTTTGGGTCAAATTGTTGTTTAATTTTATAAAAATGGAAAACAGAAAAAAAATAAAAAAAGACAGCTTTTAGAATTACTAACTCCACACAACACAACATAATACAGCAAGCAAATAGAGAGAGATACCTGCAGAACCCAAGTTGGGGGCCCCCTGCTATTACTTAGGGCATCTCCAACCATTAACTCTATTTTAGTGTCAAAACCACACTATTTTAGTGTAATTTCAACACTAAAACCAATGTCTTCTCCAACCATAACACTAAATTTTACACTAAAACTATTTTATAATATTATATGTATTAAGTTTTTTATTTATCATTTATTTAATTGAATGTTTTAGTAATAAAATAAGTGAATAGTGTTTTAGTGAGATGAATAGTGTTTTAGTGTGGTGAATAGTGTCACACCAAATTTGGTGTCAAATTTTAGTGTTACACTAAAATAGTGTGATTTTTGCAGTTCCATTGGAGAGGATTTGGTGTAAAAATCACACTAAAATAGTATTTTGCAGTCCCATTGGAGATGGCCTTAACACTTACTATTCCCTCTTCCCTTGTCTTACAATCTCTCTCTCCTCTCTCTCTCTTCCTCTCTTTGTGTAAGCAAAGAACCGATCTTTAGATGATTTTGGTAACTCTTCTTTAGCTCCATGCCACCCCTCGAATGATCGCCTTGTTCCTGTGAAAGCTTTGGTATTCTCCAACCCACATTTTCTTTCTAAATGTTTCTGTTTATACCAATATAAATCACTCTTTTGTGTTCTTCTTCGAACTCGGCATTGGCTAAGCTGCTAAGGTTTTTTTTTGTGTGTTTCTTTCTTCTGGGTTTCACTGTCTGTTTATGTGATGTGATGGGTCTCACACTTGGTTGAATTATCTTATTCTTCTTAGGGTATCGATTTGATATTTTATCAGATTCAGAGGAATCAGTCCCCTTTGTTAGTGTTTTGAATGTATATTTTCAAAGTTTATTAATCTGAAAAATTGTTTTAAATAAGGCAAAATCAAAGTAGAAAGCAGAAACATCTGTTTGAGTTTCCACAAGAGGTGGTGACTTGAATTTAGTCAAGGGCTGTCTTTCAGACAAATAGGTCAAAGTCAATGCTTTTGGTAATGTTGTTCCTACAGAAATATTGTGCTAAAGATACAGTTTTTTTTTCTTTCCTTCATATATTACACACTAAAGATACAGTTTTTTTTTTCAGCTTCATTAGTTGAATGGATCCTGTTCCTGTTCGATGTCTACTCAACTCCATTTCTCGTTATCTTCATCTGGTAGCATGCCAGACTATAAGATATAGCCCCATCCAGACACGTATTGGAAACGTGGTTCACTTGTTGAAGCTCTTGAAACCGTTTCTAGTTGAAGTTGTTGATTGCAAGACACCTCCTGATGATGACTGTTTAAACAGCGGGTGCGAAGACCTAGACTCCGTTGTGAACCAGGCTCGTGAGTTCTTAGAAGACTGGTCCCCAAAGTTGAGCAAGCTCTTTGGTGTAAGTTTGATGATTTAAACTCTTCATTCTATTTCTTTTTTTCTGCATCTTTATTGAGTGAGTTGGTGTGTGTGTGCAGGTGTTTCACTGTGAGCTTCTGTTGGAAAAGGTCCAGACTTGTTCACTGGAGATTACTCGCATACTTCTTCAGTTTTCACAGTCTAGTGCAGTTACTTTAAGCTTACAAGGTGTTGAGGTAAAGTACAATTACCTCATATTAATCTCTATGTGGAACTGGTGATAAGGGGATTGACCCATCTATCATATATATTACTTAGGATCCCTTCTAACTACCGACGTGGGGACTTTGTCTCTAATAATGAAACTTTTTGCAGCGGTGTATGCAGGAGATTGAGTGTGTTAAGCAAGAGAAGACATTAACAGAACACATGAACAATGCTTTACAGAATCAGACAGATGGTAATGATGATCTGGACAGCATTATTCAAATGATTGGGTTGGTATCAAACCAGGATCTCTTAAAGGAAAGCATTGCTGTGGAGAAAGAACAGATGGACCAACTGATAGATCTTGTCTCTTGCATCCGTGAACATATGCTCAAGACCGAGTTTCTTGAAGTGGCTAAAGGCATCTCAACACCTCCTTACTTCCGGTGTCCTTTGTCAACAGAACTCATGCTGGATCCGGTAATAGTAGCTTCAGGACAGACATTCGACAGAACATCCATCAAGAAATGGCTTGACAACGGGTTAGCTGTCTGTCCAAGGACGAGGCAGGTCCTGTCTCATCAAGAGCTCATTCCTAACTACACAGTTAAGGCTATGATTGAGAGTTGGTTGGAGGCAAACAATATCACCCTTGCTGTTAACTCTGGTGGTGATGATTCATCCGTGGCTAATAACATGGGTTCTAATGACTTTAACCGTACAGAGAGTTTTCGTTTCTCTTTAAGGAGCAGTAGCTTTACCTCAAGATCATCTGTTGAAGCTGGCAATGGGTTTGAGAAAGTGAAGATCAACGTGCCTGCCAGTTTAAGTAAGGAGCTTGAGATCTTTGAACTTTCTTCTCAGGAGCAGTCTTATACTCATAGCAGGAGTGAATCAGTTTGCAGTGTTGTCTCTTCTGTTGATTATGTTCCTTCGGTGACAAGTGAGACACAAAGCTTACCAGTGAACCACCAAAGCTACAGTGAGATGTCTTCAGGAACAATGATGACTTCACATACTATAAAGTTGGTAGAGGATCTTAAAAACGGATCTAACAAAGAGAAGACTGATGCTGCTGCTGAGATACGTCGTCTGACCATCAACAGCGTTGAGAATCGTGTCCACTTTGGGCGTTGCGGTGCCATCACTCCACTGCTATCACTTCTATACTCGGAAGAGAAGCTAACACAAGAACAAGCAGTCACAGCGCTCCTGAATCTTTCTCTTAGTGAAGTAAACAAAGGCATGATTGTGGAAGCTGGCGCTATAGAGCCGCTTGTTCACGTTTTGAAGGCAGGAAACGACAGAGCCAAGGAGAACTCAGCAGCTACACTGTTCAGTCTATCTGTTGTCCAAGTCAACAGGGAGAGAATAGGGCAGTGTAACGCGGCGATACATGCTCTGGTGAGTCTTCTTGGGAAGGGAACGTTGAGAGGGAAGAAAGACGCTGCTTCTGCTTTGTTCAATCTCTCTATAACTCATGAGAACAAGGCTCGGATCGTGCAAGCTAAGGCGGTTAAGTATCTTGTGGAGATGTTGGATCCTGATTTGGAGATGGTTGATAAAGCGGTTGCTCTTCTTGCAAATCTTTCTGGAGTTGGAGAAGGGCGTCAAGAGATTGTTAGGGAAGGTGGGGTTCCGTTGCTAGTTGAGACGGTTGATTCAGGGTCCGGGAGAGGGAAAGAGAATGCAGCTTCTGTGCTGCTTCAGTTGTGTCTGAACAGTCCTAAGTTTTGCACTTTGGTTTTGCAAGAAGGTGCTATACCTCCGCTTGTTGCCTTGTCTCAGTCTGGTACACAGAGAGCGAAAGAGAAGGTAAAGACTATAATAACAAACCAAGTCTGGTTTCTTGTTGTGGTTAGATATCTGAATAGTGATGTTGTTCCTTGCAGGCACAGCAACTACTCAGCCACTTTAGGAACCAGCGAGATGCAAGGATGAAGAAAGGTAGATCATGAGCATCAAGAAACGGAGCTGCATTGTTCCATTTGGAACATTCCCTTTGGGAGATTTGTTTTGTTAAGCTAGTAGAAACTTTTACTCTTTTCTTTTTGTCAGGAAGATAGCTGGAGAATAGTGTCTTTCTCTTTTCCTGCTTGTATTGAGTTCTTGTTATGTGTGCGTGTGTTAATGCTAGTGTGTAGTAGTTACATATGTGTGCAACTTGTGGGATTCGAGTATATAGGAAATGAAGTTTTTACTACGGCTCCAGTTGGTGATTGGTGACATATTGAATTAGAGTGTAATAAATTTATAATTCAATGTATTTTGCAGTAAAATCTATGTACTAGAAACAGTAGATTTATGTAGTAAGCTTATTGTAAGAATATGAATTACTATATTTGGTAATGTTTTTAGTGTATAAATTGCAGTAAATATTAATAATAATAACATTTACTATAAATTTATTAAATTAGTTTAGAAAAATTAATATATACTAAATTAAAATAATTAATTTGAAACTAAAATATATATACTTATGTATATATTCTAAACAACGGGTACATGTATAGTTACAATATAACTTGATGCATGTAATTTTTTAGTTACCAAATAGAATTAGCATTAAAATTATTGAAAAATGTTTTTTAATAATTCAAATGGAATTATTAGTTCATATTCATTTTTGACTAACTACTAATTAGCTACATATTTTTTTGAAAATGCTTCATTAATAAGAAAAGTAAACTTGGGACATGGATGCATTCAAATCAAAATTGTCCAAAAGCAAAAAGTAACTGTTGAGTAACTAAAAAGAACACCAAAAAAGATTAACACATTTGCATAGATATATCATGGAAACTATTCGTCCAATGTTTTGCAGCTTTTGCTTACATTGTTTGTTTCTTTACAGACAAAACCTGAGAGTCCTCTCAATATGTATAAGCTTCCCACTTTCACTACTGGTACATAAACATCGGATTGATGTCAACATTTTGTTATTTACCTTGTCTTTGGTTGTGTATGTAGCAAAAGAGAGCAAGGGCTAAATGAGTCTATGGTGTAATGGACTAACAAGAAACATGGCCTGTGACCGACACAGCATCTCAGTCATTAGGTATCCCATGACTGTACCTGTTAATCAACACAATGTCCAAACTCATGGCAGTGCACCCATATTTGGTGATGCTAATTATTATAATAAGTAAACAGTGAATGGAGACATAAGAAGGGTGTAGTTATCACGTTAAGACTTACCTGTCCACCAATCTGTCACTCTTTATTTTACACTATTTCTATATTCTTTATTATTCCCCTTCTTATACAATTCATTCACTCTCCTTCATCTCTCTCGCTTTCTCTCTCTTTCTCTGGCCTCTCTCTCTCTCTCAGAATTTACACACGATCCAATGACAACGACCAACAACGTGAACGGATGTTTTGGAGACACGAAGCTGACCAAAGTGTTTGTAGGAGGATTGGCTTGGGACACTAACAAAGAAGCAATGCATGATCATTTCATCAAGTACGGTGATATCTTGGAGGCAGTCATCATCTCCGACAAACTCACTCGCCGTTCCAAAGGCTACGGCTTTGTATGTTCCTCCTTTCACTCTTTTTCTTGTCTTCTTGGTTTCTAATTCTACCGCTTTATTTTTTTGTTTCTTTGTTTTTTTTTGAACAAAGGCTTTTAGTTATAATGCATGAAAAAAATACAGAGCTTTGACTTTTTCAAGTCATACAGTTGTTGAAGAAAAACATACAGTTTGAAGAAAAATCATACAAACATGTTTATGATCACATCTTAACAAGTCATAGCTTTGAAAGAAAAACAGAACATTTTTTTGTTTCTTTCTCATTATTTTTAAAAAATATTCTATTTGGTGTAGGTGACTTTCAAAGATGCGGAAGCCGCGAAGAGGGCTTGTGAAGACTCGACTCCGATCATCAATGGCCGCCGTGCCAACTGCAATCTTGCTTCCCTCGGTGGCCGCCTTCGTAGATCTCCCACCGTGGCCTCCCCTCAACAAGGTTCATCTAAGTTTATTATATAAATCTTTCTTTGTTTGCTTATAACCTGAGGATCACGTGAACCAGTCGTCATAACTCATAACATGTTGCAGAGTTGCCATTTAAGTCATCTATAGACTGATCAATAATTGTAGTGAAAGTATAGAACTTATACAGTATAATACATTGTTTATATAGGGAAATTCATATTCGGGTAATCGTTATGGGCATATAGTATGGTGCATGTGTATAAGATCAAATGTTACGAGTGTCTTTTGCAATATGGGAATAAAAAAGCAAATCAAATCATTATGTATCTGGTTTGGTGGAACATATGCTTGTCAATTATTTAGTTATATATCACAATGGTCAAAAAACAAAATAAAAAAGTTTGATCTAGGCAGGCATGTTCATTCAAACTCAGCAAGGTTGTAAACTACTAAACATTCCAAGGATTGAGTCTTGATTTGAATAGAATCGAAACACTGTTAACTGATGCCATTTGAACTTTTATAGAAATCATCTAACTTTTATAAAAATTGATCTTAACATTATTATCAATTTATGATGTTTGAGATGTGAAGGATCTAAGCACGTGGGTAGGCCCATGTCAGGACATGTAGGGAACAATCAAGCTCAATGGTACTACCCTGCGGGATTCGCACACCAGCAACATCAACAACACCATCATCAGACCATTCCTTTCTATGGGTAAAATATTTTAAGTTCCACCGTCTAATCTTCTTCCAAATGTACTTGTATTTGATTAGCTCAGTTTTGATATTAAATTAAAGGTACCCTCCCTCCTATGTCGCCCTGAACATGACCTTCAATCAAGTAAGTCTGATGACTACTAAAATCGATATGTTTGAGTTTTGATCTATCCGCATTTATGAAATAATTTTGTTTGTGATGTTATGTAATGAACAGAAAGTTGGATACGTTGGAGGCACCTATATGAGCGGATACTATGCACAACCGCAACCACAATCGCTACCACTGCCACAACCACAATATTACCACCACCATCACATGTATGGTGGAGGAAGAGTAATGGTTGGGGCAAACCCGATGATGCCTCTCTACACTGTCTATCCTTATCATCAATCTCACGCCATCGGTTTTCCTCAACCCTCTTATACGAAACCCATATCAGGTATCTATTGTCATTTTATCCTAAACCTTATATTAAAGCTAGATACATTTGGATAAGTATATATATACTATTTGGCTCATTAAAACCCGCAACAATGTCTCGTTAGAAAAAGTATTTAAAAATGTGTCATAGTACATATATAATGGTTCAATTATTATCCAACTAGCATTTGTAAATTGTCTATCCATGTTTTACTATATTTGCACAAAATAAATCATGATGAGACCTAAACACACATGCATACACAAGTTGGTCACGTTGTTTTGATATGTCAGCCGTGGACTCATGTGCCCATGATGTGGTATCACATGGATCAACCATCCTCAGCTAGCTAGGCTCTGCTTTTTCACGTGGTGACTTGATGTAGCACGTGTGTCTGTAATAATTTAGCTGCATCCTGATGCTTATGAGTTCATAAATAACAAAAGGCACCTTACATACAAGATCTTCGTGTGTCAGAAAATATATCAAACTGACAATTAAAAAAATGAAATACTTTTGACTGTTGGATAGGTACAGTTGGAGGAGGAGGAGATAGCATAATGAAGAAGGCCATAAGTTGATGGGCTACACAACAAGTTGTTGACCAAACGATTCAGCCCAAGAATATTCATTTTCTCCGGCTCACAATGTTTATTTTTAATATAGAGACAAATCATTGTTAAATTAATTCCTTTACATTTCATAATTTATTCATTAAAACTATTTACTAGAGTTTCTTTAAAAATAATTAAGGTCACTCTAAAGGTCTTATTTTATTTTAAAATAATTATATCTAGTTTTAAAATATTAAAAATCTTATTTTATTTTTTCTTAAATTACTTGTAAAACTTGAGTTTATAAAACAAATTTGAACTATTTATGAGATATAAATTTTTTAAGGATTAAAACGATAAATAAAAAAATATTTAAAAATCATAAATGTGATGTGTAATTAATGTAAGAATAAAAATACAAATACAAAGATAAAACTTTAAGTTTGAAATTTTGAATAGTGAAACTTCAAATAATATGAAGTTTCACTCCTCAAGATTCTAAATTTGAAATATATATTTTTAGAGCAAAAAATTTCTTATTTTGAAGTTATAGAATTTCTTTTGGAAATGCTAAACGAGAACGTTGTATATTAGAATTTGCTGCTGGCTTTTTCTTAGATTTTGAGAAACTCAAGACTCAAAAGCTTCACAGCCTTTTTTACTCCCGAAAAGGCAAGCAGTAAAAGAGAGGTAGACCCTCCAATTCTACTGCAGGAGGAACCGAATCATTTGAGTTTGAGGAAATTGATGACACATACTGGACTGACAGGATGATCTATAATGGTGGTGAAGAGAAAACACCACCTAATGAAAAAGAAAACTATCATGTTGTGCCGGTTGAGTTGAAACCTGCTCAGGTTAAAAGAACTGGTCGACCATACAGAAGACGACAATCACTGAATCACAGATCATTAGTCCTCTTTCTCCAGCGTCAGGAAAACCAGCGGACTCTGATGAGAGTGCACCAGCTGAGCATATAATGAACTTCTCTGAAACGGATACAATACCTGCTGAGAAGAGCCTGAGTAAAATGTTCAGGCATTTTAGACCAATAAAGGATTCAGAGACTGAACACGGAGAAAAAACGGGCAAGAGCAGTTTTTAGCTGTAGTTTTGCTTCAAGTAAAAATGCTCTCTGTGTTTTAACTTCTTGTGTACTGCTTCCAATATTTTCGTTCATGCTCGAATATTTACATAATATAGCCCACTGGTGTGAAGGTTGATGTGTACGTCAAGGTGTAAACCTTTCACACATGTATATATAGTGTTAGACTGAGAAGAACTGGCCATAGATCATAGATTCATAGTAAGCCTTGGTAGAGTCCTAGGAAGTTTAAGACAACACATACATAACGCCAACACAGTGATGAAGCCATTGAATGCTGTATTTCTTCTAAGATTTTAGGTTGAACTCAAACAGTGATTGATTTTGTGTTTCAGGTGAAACCAGTGGACAGGCAGTCTTCTTCTTTTCTTGTTTTTTTTTTAATATTTGATTTGCGGTTATTTAATCAATTGATGTTAGCATGTGTGTTTGTTCGGGTGATTTGGAGTGTTATATAAAATAACTAGATGACTTGTCGCGATATCGCAGGATGATATTATTTAAATACACTTGTGATAAATAAGTTGTGTATATATTTGAATATACAATAATTTTGATAAATTAAATATGTTGATAAAAATCGATTGATAAATTCTAACTGGTTAATAACGAAAGAATAACATTAAATTTTATTTCATTATATTGATCATCTTAACATATGTATCTACCATATGATTATGAAAAGAAAAAAAATTCCAAAGAGAAACTACCATATGTTTTTTTTTTTTGAAACTGACTACCATAAATAAGTTAAAATATATATCTAATATTTAAGTTTGAAAAGAATCTGTTGTATTTTTTTTTTGAGAAAGACTAAAAACAATAATAAATTTATGAACACTTAATATATTTATATATGATAGAGTTTCCACTAATTAAAATGTCTTACAAAATTATTAGTAACATGAAAAATAAGCAAAATTACCTAAAATATGGAGAACATGATAAATAAGCAAAATCACTTCGTAAATAATAGTATAGATATCACAAATACACCAAACTACACTTTCTCGTTGGCGGCAATTATGTCTTTAAAAATTGGAGAGGATACCTTAAATACACCTCAAGCTAAAAGTATTATAGTATGTAAACTATCTTTCGTAAAGTACCTATTTACAATATGACATACTTTCCAAAACTCCAATTACATTAGACATTTTGACCAAACAATATACTCCACATGCTTAAAATGTGTTCATTGGAGTTGTGGAAAGTATGTCATAGTGTAATTCTGTCAACTATCAACGGAAGTAACAAGTGTTATTGAAAAATAATAATACTGAGTTTGTGTGTTCAGATAACTTTGAGTTTATATAAGATATGCTGATTTGAGTCCTTGATTGAATGTTGGACATTGTACAGTCATATTTAAGTTAAATTTTATCGTTTTCTCAAATCTTTTGTTATTGTGATGATTGAAAAATAAAGTTTATTATCTTAGAATAAGTCATATTATCGATTGGTTTATTGTCTAAACCAGTTTTGGATTGGTTTATGTTTGTTGTCGATTAGAGTAAGTCTTCCTAGTTTATAGGAAGCTCAGTATTTTCAGGGTTTTAGTTGTAGCTTAATCTATTTAATATAGTTTGTGATAGTGATATTTTTAAATAAGAAAACAAAGCATTTCAAAAACACTTGTTCTCTTTGTTTTGTGTTCCTATGTTCCAACAATGATATGGTATTGTAAGATAGTTTGACAGTTAGATTTTGTTTGATTATTCTTTTGTTTATATTTGTTGATTCGGTTTCTAAGTAAGTTTGTTTACTCTTTGTAACTTTGCTGATAGTCAGGGTCCTTTGTGAATTCATCGAGCAAAATTTCATACTCATATTCCCCTGCAAACACTGATTTCATTGTTGAATTGTTTTCTCCCATCACGAGCTTCCAATTTCAGACTCAGCTTCCCTCGCAAATATATATTCTACAATTTTGATTTAAATGTAAATTTTTGTACTTAAACCTAAATTATTTAGTTAGATACACAATTAAATTAATCACTTTTTTGGACATTTTATTGGTTTTACTTTAACCAAATTCCTATTATTTGCTAAGTAGCTTTTTACTGTCTATGTGAAATTCATCTCTTTAAAAGTATAATTATTCGTTTAATAACTCAATAGATTGCTTGTACATAAATTTCTTTCACGATTAAAGAACAATGATGTTTGTCTAATTTGATTGATTTGACTTTAGTTCAATGGTTTGAGAGTTATTTATGTTTATATAATGTTAGAAAAGAAATTATATGCTAGATATCCCTCAAAAAAATTAAGAATTTATTTTATGGTGGTTCCTCAATTCACTCTTGTTGTAAAAAGTTTTAACAGTGAAGTAAGTGATATTTTCATAAGAGATAGCTTGATTTTTCCTTTATGGAAACAAAACATAAATAGCAGCTTGGTACTTACAAATTTTTATTAATTCTTTCACCAAATCATATAAAATTTTCACAGTAATCACATATGTAGGAAAGATCACCATCATTGTAATAACCTAATAAAAATTTATTAATAATTTCAAATCACATAAAATATCAGTTTGCAAAAACAAAACTATTATTGCATTTATCAATAAAGCCTATGAGGGTAAACACCCTTTCATCAAGCAATATATTTGATTAAGCATTTTTTCGTTTCGGTGAACCTATTAAAGTTTAGATAATTTTCATCTTCATTAAAATCTGAATTTATAGCCACAAAATCAATGAGATAATCTATATCATGACGTTTCTTTAAATTATATAATTTATATATATGATCTCTTATGTTTAAATTTTTTTTATCTTTTTCTTCTTTGTATGCTTGCTATTAATATGTCTCTTAATACGATATGTGATCGAGCACTAAGTTGATATCGGTAGAGTATAAACATAAGTTTTTTTATAGTGATAACTATTATCAAAACCTACAGTAGTTAAAAACATACTTTTTAAATAAACATTGATAAATTAAAAATAGTAAATTACACACACTTGTTAAAACTTGTGATTTTTTCTTTTAACGACACACCTATAAATTAAAATGCTAAATTACATACACCTATTAAAATCTTGGATTTTTTATTGTAACCGCTAAAAAGTGAATTTTATTTGGACCATAGCTTTTGACCGATGAGCTAATTTTAACGAAATCCAAAACAATATATAATTAACAAAACCCAGAACAATATAACTCTTTCTTAACATATAAGATATGGTAATTTTATTTTTATAAAATAGTAAATAAGATAATATAAAATATTTATGTAGATCATACGTTGTAGTTATCATAATATTTTCTATATTTTGTAAAATATTACCTATTTCATTATTAAAAAAATAGCTAAATTTAAAATAAAATAATTGATGTTAAAACATTACTCTACATATTCTGCGAAAAATATTTTAAATTACTTCAAGCAGAATATTTGATATAGCAAAATACATTAAATTTTAAATTTTGATAGAATTTGTTGATCTATGTTAATTAATACATTAAGTTAATCACTAAAATCGTTTATAAAACTAATAATTGTAAAATTTATTTATTAAAATTAGTGATTCATTCTAAAATTATATAGAATGTGACAAATGAGCTAAATCATTATCTATATAGTTATTAAAGGAACATTAGCTTAATTTTAAATAAAATAATACATGTTAAAACATTACTCTATATATCCTGTAAAACATATTTTTAAAATTGGTTCAAGCGGAATGTTTGATATAGAAAAATACATAAAATTTTAAATTTTAAAATTTGACATAATTTTTTTTATCTCTGTTAATTAATACATTAAAATAATCACTAAAATAATTTATGAAAACTAATAATTCTACAATACTAAGATATTCACTAAAATCTTTTGTTAAAACTAATAATTTTACATTTTATTTATTAAAATTAATGATTCATCTTAAAATTATGGAGAATGTGACAAATCAGCAAAATCACTTATCAAATAATATATATATACAATGTGACTTATCACTTGACTAGGTGTTTTGCCCGTAATGTGGGCTTAAACATTTTCATAAACTTTTGAAAAGTTTTTTGTACACTATACTCATTACTAAAATAAATCTTAAGATAACTCAATATTATATTTTTAATTATATAATTAAAATTTATTATTTGATTAACATTTAATTATATAATTTATGTTTTTAACGTTTTACTAAAATACTTTTTCAGATAACAATACAATATATACATAAATGATCTCTTTTTAAAATTATATTTTCAGATTTTAGATAATTCTTACTATTATTAATTTTAATCAATTATCTAATCAAATAAATTAAAATTTCGTTTTTATTTTTTTAATTTAGTTATACATTTTATTCATTAAGAGTATAAACGTTATTAACCATTCTAACTTTTAACTTGATTTTTAGATTTTGGATAATTCAATATTCTATTTTTAATTATATAATTAAGAATTTTATTTGATTAATATTTAGTTATATAATTTATGTTTTTATCTTTTTACTAAAAAAAATTTTCAGATAACAATACAATATATACATAAATGATTTCTTTTTAAATTATATTTTCAGATTTTATATAATTCTTACTATTATTAATTTTAATCAATTATCTAATCAAATAAATTAAAATTTTGTTTTTATGTTTTAATTTAGTTATACATTTTATTCATTAAGGGTATAAACGTTATTAACCGCTCTAACTTTTAACGTGAGAGCTCGATTCCAAAAATTTACTTTGCAAATAATAGTATAGATGTGATAAATATCATGATAATTATATATTAAAAACTAATTTTAAAAAATAATAGTGTATATATATATGTATATATCAATAGAATAGTTTAATGGTTATTAATTATCTTAGATATCATGATAAATATATATATATATATATCAAATAAAAAATAAAAAATAATATTAATTAAACTAATGATTTATTTTAAAATCATGGAAAAGATGATAAGTAATCAAATTGACTAAAATTATGGAGAATATGACAAGTAAACAAATTCACTTCTCAAATAATAATAATATATATATATAAGATAGATAGAATAGAAGAGAAGATGAACACGAACACGAAGCTGAACCGTATTAAACCAAATGTAATGTTTCTGTTTCATAATCCTTTTTTGTCAGGTCAAAACCTGATGCTTGTCCTGTTTGTCCCCTTTGACTCGACTGGAAATTCAGTGTGTGTGTGATTGTAGTTATGGGCTTTCCAAGAGATTAATTTTGCTTATGCTCCATTGCACTTCTCCAAAATATAATTTCCGGGATCTGTACGCAAATCAACATATAGATGAAGTTTCAAAGTTAGCTATATTACAATGATCTAAAATAGAATCTCTTCAAAATTAATGTACCAGTATCTTCTCATAATTCCACTTTGTGGATCTATAATCTTACCGATAATGGATTTTTAAATATCAATCCATGCGCTAAATGATAAAAAGCTTTGAGTTGCTGAAAATGAGGAATAGTAGTAGATATCAAAATTGATAATGGAGATGATAGAAATAAGGGATCAAAGCAGAAAGTAAATTAGCCAGTAGATAAAAACTTATATACGAGAAAAAAACAGTTTAAAATGATGATTATTTTAATCAGATTTTAATCATTTTTTAATTCAATTTTTTAAAAGTATTTTCCATATGTCAAGTGATATTATTAGTGAAGTGACTTGTGCTTAAGTATAAAAACTAGTATTATCACCCCGTGCTGAAGCACGGGAAAACTTTTCTGCTATTCAAATTATCTTTAAAATCGTAATAGTTTTATTTTTTGGTTAATAATAATTGAAATTATGTAAACACATTTTTTGGAGCTGCATATCACCTAGAAATATCATATCTGATTCATCAGTTTTATGTGTGTTTATTTTGTAATTAAGTCTTCTTAAAATAAATTTACTTAAAATTAATGTAATAAAAATCATGAAACTAAACATATGTATATAAAACAGTTATTTTTTTATAATAGACTTACAAAAAGTTTTTAAAATCCTCTAATACACTCTTTTATAAGAAAACATAAATATGTGAAATAGTCTAAACCATAACAAAGAAATTTGTAAATACCCAATTTGTAGAGTTCTCATTTTTTTTATTACATCCAGTTTATTACAAACATACCCAGTTTGTTGCAGAGAAGGCGCATTGGTTTTCTTTTTTGGTTTGTCTTTTTATATACTCTCCTTTCCGTTTCTGTTTTTTTTTTGTAATGCAGTAATGCAGAAGCAAGGCAAGTAGTTTCTTAGATATTGGACAAAGAAGTAAAGAACATATTTTTAAATATCCATTTTCTAGATAATATGAGTTTGTTTGTGTTGATGTCAAAAAAAAAGAAAAAAAAAGAAGATAATAGAGTTGAAATGCTTATCGTAACCTTAGTTGGTGCAGACCTTTGATCTCTCATTCTTTTTTGAAAATTTAAGTTTTGAAAGTGAAGCATAACCAAGTGCCATTTTAACCTGAAATGAACAATTAAGAGATTGTTAATTGAGAATGAGAGGAAACTGAATCTATGTTAAAATAATTATTTAAAAATTATTAAAATAAGTGTAATAATAAATGTGTGTGAAATTTGTTTCTGTTCAGAGGAAGAACTGGACAGAAGGAGAAGGTAAAGAAGTCGAAAGAAGGAGAATGAAGATATGAAGAAGAGAGTAAAATCTAGGTTAAAAAAAGTAAAATAAATAAGATTAAAAGGTAAATAGAAAATAAAACAAAACAGTTTCTGATCGTGATTTTATCTTAAAGATAGTGGTGATATTGGGAGAAAATTTAGGAATTTAGGTATTTGCAGTTTTTAAATTTGGGACCAGAACTTTTATTTTTAAATGGGCATTTTTTTTTTATAAATAAATTCCATGTGTCAATATTTGATTTGATAGGTGACTTTGCTTTAGTATATAAGGGATGATAGAACAGAACAAAAACACGAAGCTGAACCGTATTAAACCAAACCTAATGTTTCTGTTTCATAACCGGGAGAGATGACACTTTGAGACTTGAGTCAACGTTGACGGCGTTAGCTTTAACTGTTACAAATACATTTACAGGAGGAGGAGGGAACCCCCCCCCCCCCCCCCCAAAAAAAAACATATTGAGAAAATGATTTGAAAAAGGCTTCCAATTTCACGCCCTTTCCTCTTCCCTCCCACTTCACTATTTACAAGACAGAGAGAGAGAACCTAAGCCCATCCTCGCCGTGGAGATTCACACCACGACGAGCTCATCGCTATCCCTCTACGCCGCTGGATTTGCTACATAGCTAAGACATTAACCCCCAACGAGCGTGGTGAGTATGTTTCCTAATCCTATCTCCGATTCATGTTTATAATCGAAAATCTTCGCTTGTAACTTCTTCAGCATAGTCTTTTCTCAATTTAGGGTTACGATGTTAACTTCCTGATTTTGTGCCAGATCAATCAAACAAACATCTTCTGAAAAATGGCGAAAGTAGTAGCTCCTGGTGCTTTTGGCACTTCTCTACAAATGAGTGGAGGCTCCAAAGCTAAGAGGAAGACGCCCGCTGAGCTAAGAGTAAGTTGTTTTGTTTTCTTTCTCTAGTTTGCAAAGTTTGTTCATTTCTGATTCTAATGTTGTCCTTTCTCACTTACACAGGGAGAACAACTGAAGCGGACTAGTTTTGTGGACCAAGCTAAAGAGTCTTTTGATGCATTGCGCCCTTGCAAAAGGTACCATAAAGTCTTCAACTTAGTGAACTTATTTTTCTTTTTTGTTTGTCTTACTTGTGATTGATTGTCTTGGCAGTAGTATTGAGAGGGAATATGGGTTTAAGAAGCAAGAACAGTTGAAGAATCCAAAATATATTGAGATGCGTATGGATGAACTCTATCCTGTCAAAAAGGCTCGGCCTTGGATACATTCTGGCAAAGATATCTCTAAGGTTTTACAACCTTCTCTGATTCTCGATTCCCTTAGTTTTGTGTGAAAAAGAACTTATTTAAAAGACTGCTCGTGGTCTAGTACAGATCTTTTTGCTTTATTAATTATCTGTCTTTACCACAGGAAAATGGTGTGAAAGAGCAATCCAGCAACCTATTCAATGTTTCTTTACTGGCAGACGTTGCTGCCACGAAAAGACAACAACTTTGTCGGTAAAGTGCCTCAGCCAATTTCTGTCTGGAGTAAGCTGACTTACTGTGTTTTAACTTATGTTAATGCTTTACTGTCTAAGCAGTGAAGACAATGATGCGTCTACTGAAGTTTCTAATGATACTAACACGGAAGCTCGTCCAACAAATGAGAGATGCAGCCAGAGCATGTTTCGCAGCGTCACAGAGCTTTCAACAAGGGGTGAAGAGTTATCCTACTTGCCAGATATTGATATGGTATGCTTCACTTGAGAGTCTTTGATCATTTGAGACGGCTAGTAAGATATTTGGTCTTATTAAAACGGATGTCGTGTTTCAACAGACCAAAGCACTCAAAGGACTTGCCACTTATGCACCATTGTCGGTTCATCCTGATGACATAAGTGGGAAATCTGATACTGCTTCATTAAGTGGAAATTTTGTATATGAATTCCACGTTCCTGGGCGAGAGATTCCTCTGGACTTTTCCATGAAGACTTATGTTCGACTTGTTTCCTCTTCCCCATTAAATTGGTGAGATTAGGCTATTAAATACATGAAATACTGTTTTTTTGTTTCTGCCACCGAAGTTTGATTCAGTCTGTTATTTTTCATTTTAATGCTGTTCTAGGTTACATAGGTCAATCATGGGTAGCACCTACAATAGTATGCCAGAGCTAAAGTCGCTGTCGTGTAATGCGGTAAATCAAGATAAAAGTAGTGGTTCTGGATCAGCTGTGGTTTCCCAAGTGTTAAATTCCATGTCGCTACATTCATGGGTTTATCCTCAGTCCACCTTGCCACCTTTTATCATTTCAGCACTGATAACATCTGGACCAGACAGAGGTTTGTTAACGAGAGTTCATGAGCTATATGCCTTCTTATCAGTCATCTTCCTTCCAAATTCTTTAAAGAGATGTTCATTTTGTTGTTTTAGGTGAAGATGATTTCCTACAAAAGAGACAATTGGCATGGGAAGATGCTTTTCGAAGTCTATATTTTATGTTTCGGAAGAATCTCTGCAAAATATTTTATGGTAATCCCATCGATTTATTCCTGGTTTGGATGTCTTTTCTTGCGGGTATAACACTAGTTTAATGAATATAACGTTAATTGCACTGGAAACTATGTTAGGTTTCCCATTTGCACCCTCATTTAGAAGAATTCAGCATACACCTTGCTGTTACTTTTCTGTCTTGCCAAAAATGCATCAAAGTCACGTACACCTTTAGTGTTATTAAAATGTGAACTTTCATGCAAAGCTTTCTCATGCTTCATCTTTCTTACTGTAAATAATATATATGTCACACTCTTGAAATGAAACTAAATTTAGCTCTGCATTATTCGTATTGTAGTTTGTACTTCACAGTTTGTGGCAATGTTCACCGGAAGCTGTGAGTCAGGGGGTGTCAAACGTTCATGCAATGCCTATATCACTCAGTCAACTAGAAGATTGAGAGCCATGCTTAAAGACCTTGTAAGACATGCTCACTGCCTTTTGCTTTATTATGTTTTTCGCAAGTTTTTTTTGTGTTTTACTTTCCTTTAGACTTTCAAACTAGGCTGAAGCATCCTTATCTGTTATGTACTTTTGGTATCTGAACAAGTTCCATGATTGACTGCTTCTTTTGATAAGACGAAACGTAAATAAAATGTTGCGAGAAATTGCACAATAGCTACAAGTCACGGTGGTGCTTTTATTAGGAATTGTAGTCAACACATCTTTGCTTCGCTTTACTCAAAATCTGAGAATCCATGTGTTTTTAGGTAAATGAGGCTAGCCTGAAGCGAACTGTAGTTTGCAGCATTCGAAGTTATTTTGTCAGTTAACAATGATAGAACTTAAAAACATTTTGCCTGATGTTATACTGCCCTGAGGTCACCAATGCTTAGTTGAACAATTTGGTTCCATATTAGTAGGATATAAGGAATTTGGTTTAAGCAATGATATGTTACTGTTGTGCCTTTTCTGCCACTTGATTTAGAATTCATGTTAGGCTTTTACGGAATAATTGACACATTAAGAGAGAAGTATTTGAGTATCCGTTGTCTTTATTATTCTATTATGCAAACCTTGTGTGGTCATTAGTACTTGACTAATACGATCTGAATATGTTATTGACAGGACATATGCTACTCTATGCCTCTTTGCAAAACTAAAATAGATGAGACCACAGTTGAAGATCTTGCTGAACTTTCAGAGATAGAGAATCACAACCTTGGCCAGGTTTGTCCACCTTCACTTGCCTGTTTAGGAACTATACTATATTTCTGTCTAGGTGAATAATCCACTGTTATGACTTATGAGTGAAGCACAAGCAATTGTAAATGGAAGAAGAGTACTAGCGTTTTTTTCTGACTCCTCCTGTTAATGCATGCAGGCTCGTCGTTTGCGTTCCGTCTCAAACATAGATAATACTCCAGAATCGTTCTTGGCCTTTGAAGGTAACGAGAGCGTACATGGAGTTTATGATCTTCTGTTAAATTTTAGGTGCGTATGAACATTTCTCGGAAACGAAGTTACATATCGGGTACATGTAAATCCTATTAACAAATTTACTTGATGTGTCATGCTTAGGTCGTCTTTGGGATTTCTTCTAACCGCAGACGTTCCTGTATTATATTCACCAGTGCCATTTCAGAACGCTGCCCTGTCTTCTCCTGAGGTATTTTTTCTTACATTTTCACTTTTCTTTGTAATCTATGAATTCTTTTGACATTTTCAGAATACTTGTTTGTTCATCTCCAGATCAAGTGCACGGAGATGGTAAAAGCAGATGATACAAGTTGCTGCATGGTCGAGGTGAAGGGTGAATATCTTCCGCCGTGGATTATTAGCAATATTTGTGCAAACGTGGGTGCTAATGGACAAAACTTTGAAGCCAGGTTCGTTCATGCAGAATTTGCTTCTCTTCTCTTCCAAACCAAAACCTGAAGTCTTTGCTAACATTCTTTGAACTTAATTCAGCTTTGTGACCGAGCCAACCTCTGTTAGCTTAAACATGGGTCTACCACAGATCCCTGAGAAAACCGAGCCAGAGACTTCAGTCACCGAAGGCACAGGAGAAACAAAGGATGGTGCGTCTGGCATACCCGGAGCAGTGATCTGCCTTCAGCTTCAAGCAGGCTATCTAAAGAGTTTGAAGTATTGCAACAACTTGAACACTGTTTCTGTTTCGCTGTCTCCCTCGTGATCTGTATTTGCTTAGAATCCTCTCTTTTTAGGTTTTTCATCGTTATATGTATGACCTCAAAGTCAACCAATCAACGGAATGTTTATTTTTGTGCAATTTGGCTGGACATACATATAAGATGCAACATATAAGAATTAAGAAACCTATTTTGGTTTGATTCCTGACTTTATTCATGCATGACAGAGTGGCTTTCGTGTTAGTGTCTTTGCCTTGAAGAGATGAACGATCCAAAACAAGAGGAAAAGAATGAAATTTGATTTGATATATTCAGCCAGAATCTGGACCATTTGATACAAGTCTTGCAATAAAGAGAGATGTACATTCAATAATTTGCACTAACTATATTGCACAAGGGAAAAAAATGATGGATATCTCTAGACATGTGAACTTGTTAAACAACTCCATCTCCTACTTCGAGATCCCTCCCCTAGAATCATAAGCATCCCCATATTGTTTGCTGACATATCATACACATACCTGCATATTTTTGTAATTGAATTCATCAGAATATTGAACCATAAAGCAAGTGTTGTTACTCATAAAATGTACTTACTTGTTTCGCTTGGCTTTCCTTCTCCAAGAAACGAAAGACACCATCCACTGAACACACGAAAAGAGAGATCAATTCTGAGGCTTACACAGTTTCAGAAAGCAACATTGAGAGATTATAAGTATTTTACCTTGAAGGCCGTTACTACAGAGACTCCTTTGAAAAATGGCATTTTGCTAACCATGTTCCGCCTATCTGTCGTGACAGTTTCCTTAGATAAACGCTGTGCGTATTCTTTCAGCAACACCAACTGAGCTTTATCCGTCCGCATAGACACAATGATCTGCCTCAGTGATTCCCTATCAGCCTCAAGCGCTTGAAGCCTTGTGTAAAGCTTCTCAATACCCGGCTCGTTACCTCCTTGCTGAGCCATCATCATCATCACCGGTTCTTCCTTTCTCGGAGAATCCCAATGATCACCATTCAACTTCCCCTTACTCAACCTACTAGGCTCGTCCACAATCTTAACTTCAGAGACTCCCACATGAATCGAGTCAATAGTATAAACTCTGTCACCGCTACTAGACATAGGAGAGTCTGCACAAAACTCTGTCCCCTTTATCTCCTTCGCAGTTCCCAAAGGCGAGTTTGGATCATAGTAAGGCCATCTCGGAGACTGATCATCCACACTATACTCACAAGGGTAAACATCAACACTGTCTTTCCCAAACCCAAGTATCTCATCATGAATCTCTCCTTCGGTTAACCCATAGCTCAACAGCTTATCCTTGTAAGCTTCAACCTCGTAAGTCAAAGCCTCAATAGCCTGCTCTTTCTCATACAACAGCTCCTCCAGAACCAAAAGCTTTTCTTGATCATGCGTCATCTTCTCTTCAGCAAAGGCTTTGAACTGCCGAGCTTCCATCTGAATCTCAGCCTTTTCTCTCTGGAGCCTAAGTATCATCGACATCGTCTCGTTGGCTGCTGACGCAGCGGCTTTCCTCTCTTCTTCGAGCTCCAAGTGGAGATCTTTCACTGTCTTTCTTTGTGTAGAAAGATCCTCGAGGAGAGCAGCGCATTCGTTTTCGACTAGTGACTTTGCGTTTGAGGATGAGTCAGAAGAAGAGCCGCGTAGCAAGAAGTCGTTGAGCTTTCTTTTCACCGTTCTAGTCAAAGGCTCTGAAGAAGAAGATGATGCCTCGAGGGAGTAATCACAGCGTTTCACAACGTCTCTCGAAGAAAACTTCAACTCAGAATCCATGGTGTCTTGTTGAAACAACCTCAGATGCTAAGATACAACGATGAAAGCAAGAACCTTTGTTTCATTCTTCGATTGAATTGCGAGAAGGTTTCAGCATAGCGAAACAGAGGAGATTAAGTGGTGATTTTCAAAAACACGAAAGATTGTATCTTTTTCAAGAATAAAATGTAATCTTCGTTTACCTCGACGAGAAACTTTAAGATTGGTGCAGCTACGTATTCACAAAGATCTATGCTTTCAGGGGAAAACAGAGGAAAAAAGATGATTTTTTTTTCTCTCTGTTTCCAGGGAAGAAACAGAGAGGAAAATGTCAGAAACGGCAGGATGTTCAGGAGGGAGAGAAGGAGGAGGAGGAGGAAGGTTATGTTTTTGGGTTTGTGTGTTGATTCTCCTCCATCTTCCTCATCTCTCTCCCTCCTTTATCGGAGCGCGTTTCATTGTTCTTTGGACTACGTGCCCACAGAGAAGAGTAGTTCCATGACATTAATTAAATTGTAATAATAAATTAGAAAATTCCAAAAAAAAAATAATAATATTGATGACAAAAAAATTAAATAATATTTTCGTTAAAAAGGTCAGTTAATGCAATGTTTGCGAGTATGAGCATAGTTAGAGTTTTGTGGTTAAAAAAAAAAAGAGAGCACAATTAGAGTTTAGGAATCATACTTGATGTTTGCTTGGAAAAAATGTTGATCCCATGTAGTCTAAAACTAAGCAATATCACCATTGGTCATATGTTTCTTCATCATCTTTATATAGAAAAAGGTTGGTTTGAGTTATCTACTGCAGTATATAGGTGGGTAGGTAGAAATTAATTTCATTCGTTTGTGTGTTTTGGTTCACAAGGATTTTGTGATCTCTCTTTTGAAGTTTAATGGACAGAGAGATATGGGTGTAACTTGTAACACGTAACTATTACTTTCTCCTATAAAAATATTGATAATTATAATTTTTTGGTATACAAAAGATTAATGTTCTGATTTTAACTAATGTAATTTGTTTTTAAAATTAAAATCTAAAATTATTGTTATAAAAAATTAAAATATAAAAATATAATTGGTATAATTTTATTGGGAAACAAATAAAACTAAAAACTAATAAATCAAATTATATATTTAGTTTTTATTAATACGTGTATAAATCCTAAAACATCAATTTTAAAATTTAATAAATAATTAAGTAAATTAAAAGAGGAATTTAATGAGATTAACTAAGAAAAAGAGAAAATTTAACTAGTAGTGGTAGTCCAGGGGCGCTTGAGATAAATAAAAACCTAATACCGCAAAACTTTGGTTTGATTTCCGATGGCTACCTAGACTGCCTTAAATGGTAAGAATACATGGTTGATTGCGGGCCTTGTATGATTAGTCGGTTGATGTCAGTCGCCGAATTCTACAGTTATCAAGAAAATAAAGGGAAAATTTATAAATAAGAGCAAGAGGAAATTGAAAGCAATGTACTAAACAAAATTTAAAGTACATAAATGGAAGCTAATCGTTGCTTTCAATTTTGGTTTTTTTTCTTTATTTTTGCTCGTAAAAATTCTGTAAGGTTAATATATGAAAACTTATGTCTTTCAATTTAGCAATGCTAGTGCAACAGATGTCTGATCCCAGAATTGATGATAAAAACTAAAAGCACAAGTGTAAAACTGTCACATACGTTGTTCTCAATAACCCTTTAACTGATAAAACAATCTAGCCTTTTATGAGTGTTTACTGGACCAAACTGAATCACAATAAAATAGAGATATAAGAGAGTTGTGTCTAGGCGGGCAAATAGGACTCCAGCATCAGTTTGGCCGGGGAGGGAGCCAAAATCTCAACGATCAGGTATGCGTATTTCCATTCCTTCTTATCTGCCTTGTCTTTAAACATCTCTGTGTACACTTTCCCGGCTCCTTGAGGCCCACGGATGAAGAAGTTTACCTCCACATGCTCCACTCCCTCTTCATCTGTAAATACTCTGTTAGGTATACGTTGGCGAGCAGCTCGGTTTCTGGTTTCTTGTCCGTACCCTGTGATGGGGGATCCAATCCTCACCCTCACCTGACCGTCATCTTGGATTCTCTTAAACGCTTTGTCAAAGACCTTGTACTCTTTTGGTTGAAACATGAGCTCTTTAAACACAGCGTACCCAGAAGCCCCAGCGACTGCAAGCCCGGCCAGAATAACAAAACTGTAGGAAGCACCTTTTGTAAAGGTTACCGGCTTCTCCGGGATATGGTACGTCGGAGAATCAAAAGGATCTTCCTCCACAGTCACCACCTCTTTCTTAGCAGGTTCCTTGGAAGTTCTCGACGCAAAAGATCTAGACAACAAGCAAGAGGGCCTGCTGATGTTCATTGGACAAGATTCCATACGTCGGAAGCCAAACAAGAGTCCCTTAGCTCCATTTGAGACCACACTCACGAGACAAGAATCGGGAATGGCTTGCCTTGATGCTCCTGTTTGTGAAGCGGAGGAAAACGGGAGGGTCGAAGCCAGTTTAGATTTGGATAGGCTGCCGATGGATCTCCGTAGGAAGCTCATCATCTCTCCTGCTTGAGGTTGCGCAGCACGGCGAGCGAAGCCGCTTTTGAGGTTTCTGTTGCAAATTTCCATATATTGTTATTATTTGGGTTTGTTTTATCACATGGGCTTCTTAAAAGCCTGGCCCGACAACACCAAAAGGTGTAGATATTGGGGGCATAACTACAAGGCATCAGATTCTGTAAAGTAGGCTCAAATTGCTTTGAAAACTCTTAAAGTCCTTTTCATGAGAAGCCCGTATAATAGAAAAATCTATTCAACTTTTTTTTTGCATCAAAACATCATATTCCACTATGAATTCGACTAATTGGTTCAAAAACTATGGGGGAAGTTTGCTCAAATGATAAACAAACAAATATTTGTTTACATATTGCATAAAGTTGTACACAGGATACGATTGAATGTATAGAGTTATATATTAAGGTAGTCTTTTTGTT
Organism: Brassica napus; assembly: GCF_020379485.1. Classification (NCBI taxonomy): domain Eukaryota; kingdom Viridiplantae; phylum Streptophyta; class Magnoliopsida; order Brassicales; family Brassicaceae; genus Brassica; species Brassica napus. The sequence goes on along the minus strand of NC_063442.1, from coordinate 34,585,633 downwards.
GTCCACCATATATATAGATTTTTTTATCCTACAACAATGGTCTACGAGAATTAAGGTAGTCTAGTGTCTGAACCAGACACTTGCGTTGTCCCTCAAATATTTTGTCCGAATGATGACTTGGAAGAGCATTTACGAAGGTGTTTGTACTGCAGAGATACGTTTAAGGACCCACTTAGATTTGTCCTTCCTATTTCGCGATAGTGCTGTGTCAACTTTCTGATTTATATAACACCTCAATCATTCGATCGAGTCCCACATCTTTTTTAGAAGAGCATAATCTTTATAAAGATTTTGTTTTTATAGTGAAATATCTAGAACATGGTGGTGACCTTTAAAGTAAGTGTACAAAAAGGCTTGTCATGATTATCATTCTTTTGTTCCATGATCATCATTTGTTGAGCTTAGTTACTTAGTATTTTATAACTTTTAGTTGTTTTCAATTGTGTTGTTCCAAAAAAAAGGTTGTTTTGAATTTATAAGTTTTAGTCACAAATTGTATGTGTTTTAATCAATTCACAAGTTTGTTTGTAAACGCTAGAACATTTTCCCGTAATGATCAATCCTCTTTTGGTGAATAGTTGTGTTTTTTAGATCGAATCATCTTGGTTGTTTACATAATTTGCTACCTTCTTATACGTTATAGTAAATTTTTACATTCATTACATAATTTTGGCTTTTGATTTCTCATGTATGTACCCAGACGATTAATTTTTGAGAGGAAAAGGCAAACAAGGTCGAAAATACTATTTACATTTCTTCCAAAAACAATTAGTTATTAACTTATTATTGAGTTGTTGACCGGTATAAAGATAACATTTATGGCGGACACAACATGAAGATTACATTACTGTTTATAAAAGCCACTCGGCGACACAGTATGGCTAAGAAACCTAGGTATGTGCACATCATGTATTGATAATGCCCATACATATCCCACATTTTTTCTCTATATACTAAATAGATATAAGTACATCATGCAAAATAGACAGCCTTCATCAATTTTATAACAACATGCATCACATGGATTTGGAATTCCATGCACTATATGCACCTATTGTCAAATAACATAAAATGTTATATATATACGTCTAAAACGTATCAACGATTGCGCTGATTCTTGTGCATTGGAAAGTATTAGAAAGATATTGATCTGCCAATTTTGAGAAAGATCATCTCATACGCTTCATACGAAGCAATCTTCTTGCAACATTTTGCCGATTTGAACATTATATACAACTCGAGATACAAGTTCACCTAACAATACAAGAATTAAACATTAGAATGCATGGGTGTAAAGGGACCCATCGATACCCTCGAGATGCGTCTATGTACCGTTTAACACATTTGGATGTGAACAAAATTCGAGATGACGACATTCAATGGATGAAAACGATAACAATGGTCAAAGCGGTAGAACAAAATAAAGACAAATTCAGAATAAGAAAGCCATATGGGATGAAATTATTGGCAGATAAAATATTCATTAGAGTGTAGCCACACAAATACGATAACACAAGGTGTCATATATGCAGTGTGTAAATTTAGTGTTTACAATCAGTTTGAATTCAAGGGTGGATTGTTATAATTATTGTAGCTTATATATTTACGTAAAGAAGATGATCTCAACCTCCAAGCTATATGCCTCAAATAGCTAAAGGTTTTAGGAGACATTTTGTTTTGCAAGAAAGATTAACAGCAATGCTTTTAGGAGACTTACTGGTAGATCTTATTGCTAAAGGGAGAACTCATGTTAAGTTTACCATTAACCTACCCAGTGTTTATGTAACTTTACACTGTGACTGTTATCTCCACCCTGATGAATTTATGAAATAATAAGAACAAAATCGAGGAAAAAGATGGCAATCAAAATGGAATCTCATGCGTAACATGCTTACGTTTAAAATGATAATCAAAATGGAATATGTCAAGTTTTTAACACATACAATATACATCATGATATGAGTATATAAAATTGAAGACAATAATATACAAAATAAAATACTATATATTGGCCACCCACTACTTACTAAAGAATCACTTTGTTCTTCGAATATGCAGCTTTTCATTCAACTGACCGACACTGCTGATGTCTAGTATCAAAATGGTCGTTTACATGCTTTTCAAGTGGTACTATTTAAAGAGGTTGGATCTTACAGTAATTAGTTATATTTTAATGCATTTTTATATTTTAATAATGGTTAGTTATAAGTTTTATAACTTATTGTACTAATTGAAAATTTTAGTTAAAATTAAATAAAAAATCATGAAATTATGTATTTAATATTTATAAACAAATTTGTTATATTTTATTAATATGTGAAAAAGATTTAAATATTTTAAAAGAGAGTAGATTAATTTCCCTAATATTTTCTCCTTCGGAAAAAAGATTTTCTATATTATTATCACATTTAAGAATATAATAGTTATTTACTTATTTATAATTAATTTTTTAATTATTTTAATTATATAACTTTCTAATAGCTATCAACAATAATATTTAATTAATTCAAATATTTTAACTAATGTTTTTCAAAATATGGAAACATATTTTTAAAATATAGAAAATTTATAATTTGTTATATATTTTTAATAAATATCAACCAATAATATTTAATCAATTTTAGTGTGTTTAACTAATGTTTTTTAAAATATAGAAAATATATTTTCGTGGAAGAAAAAAAAAGCCAAAAAATCTTGATTTTGGGATAGTAGGAGTACACAACAAATTAATAAGAGTAGAAGATCAAACACAATAATGTCTTTGACCCCCAAAAAAAAACTCCCGAGTAAATACAAAAGACGACAGAAACAATACAAAAAATAAAAAACAGAGAGACGAAGATGATTATTAACTAGAAAGATACTTTTTACTTTGGCCAAGCCACTACTGCTCAGACAATAACTCACTTCTCTCTCTCGCTCCCCCTGCAATGTCACAGCCTCTCACAGCAACTAGACCGACCACCGCCGGAATCTCCTTATCCCCTCTCCGTCAGCCACCGCCGCTCTGTACTTTCCTCTTCATCATAGTCCTTATCGTCGCCACTTTCTACACTCTCCACCACCCAGACGCAACTCCTCCTCTCCTCTTCTCCCGAAACACCCATAACTCCCTCACTCTCCGCCGCCTCTTCCTCTCCTCCGCCTCCAACGCCACAATCTCCTCTTACCTCCGCGCTCTGACCCGCCACCCTCACCTCGCCGGAACAAAACCCTCTCTAGACACTCTCAGCTACGTCACAAACCACTTCCAAAGCCTCGGGCTCGACACTCGTCTCGCAGAATACGAAGCTCTCCTCTCTTATCCTGCGCACATCTCCCTCGCGGCGCGTTTTAGCAACAACACGACGGTGGAGTTCGACTTAAACGACGTTACCGCCGATGACGATGTGATTAGGCCTTACCACGCTTACTCGCCGTCTGGATCGGCGCAGGGTAGCGTGGTGTTCGTGAACCACGGCGAGGAGAGAGACTACCGTGCGCTTGAGCTGATCGGAGTGAGCGTTAGAGGCTGCGTGGTGTTAGCGAGAAAGGGAGAGTCTCTGGGGAGAGGAGGGATGGTGAAGATAGCAGAGAGTAAAGGTGCGCTTGGGATGCTAATATACGCCGAGAACGACGGTGGTGGGCTCGGGGGAATTGAGAGAGGTACGGTGATGAGAGGAATCGGTGATCCGGTTAGTCCGGGTTGGCCCGGAGTTGTCGGAGGAGAGAAACTGAGTTTGGAAGATGGTGAAGTCACTAAGAGATTCCCGAAGATTCCATCTTTGCCTTTGTCTCTACGCAATGCAGAGATCATATTGGCTTCTCTGGGGGGAGCTAGAGCTCCGGTGGAGTGGAGGAATTCGGGTCGGGTCGGGTCAGGTCAACGGGTTGGCCCAGAACAGACGGTTGTTAACATGACGTTACAGGTAAACTAGGTAACTGGAGAGTCTTGTAGTTTCCGTTATATGTCCTGTGTCTTTGTAATTTAGTGTCTTTTATTATTTCTTGTGATTAATTTACGTTAAAACCTTTTTGAATATTAGATTTTGAAAGTTTTAATTTGACCTTACTATATATGGTCGGAAATAAAGCTTTTTTTTGGGTTGCTTTTTGGTTTGGTTAGTTGAAAAAGTTGGAATCTTTGAGGTCAATTTGATGTTCTTTTACTTTCAAGAAATTATTAGTTGGTAATTATTAGCTGCGTGAACCAATTTTTTTAAAATTGTTTCGCATAGGTAGATTGCCTAGGTTGAGCCATCTACGTACTGTTTATTTACTATTTGGCTTTGAAACTTTTAAGGGGGAGTTAAAGATGAAGAAAGTTCACAATGTTGTGGCTACTATAAGAGGTAGTGAGGAGCCTGACCGGTACGTGATTCTTGGGAACCATAGAGACGCATGGACGTATGGAGCTGTGGATCCAAACAGTGGAACATCAGCTTTACTCGACATTGGTAGACGATTCTCTGTGTTGCTTAAATCTGGTTGGAGACCACGTAGAACCATTCTTCTTTGTAGTTGGGATGCAGAAGAGTTCGGAATGGTTAGTTAAGAGAAAAGCTGAATCTTCTTATAGAAGCAAATTTGAGTTTTGAGTTTAGTGTTTTTTTTTCTTTCTTGTTTTGTAGATTGGATCAACTGAATGGGTTGAAGAAAATGTTCTGAACTTAGGTGCAAGTGCTGTGGCTTATCTTAATGTAGATTGCGCGGTCCAAGGCTCTGGGTTCTTTGCTGGTTCAACTCCTCAGTTAGATGGTCTTCTTTTAGATGCCTTGAAGTTGGTCCAAGATCCTGATGATGTAGCCTTGACAGTTGAAGATACTTTCAAGTCTCAGAATAACATTGTGAGTAGACTCAGTCTTTAAACTCCACAAGGGTGTCTTTGTGAATGATGTATGCTTTGAAATGGAGTGCAGATAGAGAGGCTAAGTAGAGTAGATTCTGACTTCTCCGGGTTTCTTCATCATGCTGGGATACCGTCTATAGACATGTACTATGGTGCAGGTAAAACAAGAACTTGATTCCACAACATTCAAGAATGTGATGATGAATTCATGCCTAACTGATGTTTTTTTCAGATTATCCTGTCTACCACACTGCTTTTGACTCCTATGATTGGATGATCCGCAATGCAGATCCGTTGTTTCATCGTCATGTTGCCAGTTAAACTTTTGTTTCTCTTCCTTCTTATTCTAGTTTTCATGGCTGCTATGCAGAGGAGTTAACTCTCTTGTATGCTTTTCTATATCTCTCAGTGGCTGGAGTTTGGGGACTTTTAGGAATCATCTTGGCTGATGAGCCAGTCATACCGTTTAATTACATCTCTTATGCTGAACAGTTACATGTATTTGTTTTTTCTACTCACTCCATTTTATAAATAAGAGAAAGGAAAACTGAGTTTATATATGTGTTTTGGTGTTACGGTTCAGGCACATAGAGATGCATTGAGCAAACTCTTAGTAGGGAAAGCCTCCGTTGATCCCTTGAGCATGGCGATAAAAGAGTTCTCTTTAGTTGCTAAAGAAGCAAAAGATGAAGCAAAGGTTTCTTGAAAGGGTTTTTGCTGATTGATATATATATATATATAATCGTCACACACCTATTCACATCTTGGTGATTGATTGCAGAAGTTAAAGGAACAAGCATACAACAAAAATGATGCTGCAGCAGCTGCCAGGAGAAGAGGGCTAAATGATAGGATGATGCTTGCAGAAAGAGGGTTTTTGGATTCAGAAGGGATCAAAGGGAAAGAATGGTTCAAGCATCTTGTAAGTAAATTAGAAACATCATTTTGTTTTTTTTTTAAATCAGAATTCACTACCTTTCCAAACTCATATGTGACCTTGTGTTTGCATGTCTATGTAAAGGTGTATGGACCTGCAGCTGAACCAGAGAGCAAGCTAGGTTTTTTCCCGGGAATAGCAGATGCTATTGCAGTAAACTCATCAGAGGGAATGATCCAGCATGAGATATGGAGAGTTGCCAGAGCGATTCAGAAAGCAAGCAGAGCTCTTAAAGGAGGGTTCACATGAGCAGAAAACTCAAAACACTTGTCGTTTGTATATGTATTGAGTGACTGTAGATTGTAGAAGCATAACCATATTACTTTATGATGTAACCAAAATAACATTGTTGTATTATTCAACACACGTTCAAGACTAATAGAATCTTGGTTTTAAACTCAAAATAACCGTGTCTTATTTTATGCAAGACATCTTCACTGAATCTTAAACACTGAATCTTAAACCATGATCAATGCAGGTTTTTAGGATGGAGTTCTTAGTGTAATATAAGCTAAAAAAAACACTAAAAAACGTCTCATAAATAAAACATATCGAATTTGGAATTACTTCATTGACCCTGTCTTCTTCTTGCTCCATCTCTTCCTCCATTTTAACTTCAAACTCATCATTTTCAAGTTTAGGTACCCCCAACTGAATGTCCTTTTGTCTCTGAATAACTGACTCTTTTTGAGGAATTGAGCTATATTATATTATAACAGAGTAATGTGTTTGTATTTGGTCAGTTGTCACTCAAATCTTTAGTTTTACATTTCCGATAAGATCATACGAAATGTATGTGGAAATATCAACATAGAATTTGCAGAAAACCGAGTTTCTTTATACTCCCTCCGTTTTTTAATATAAGTCGTTTTACAGCTATGCACGTAGATTAAAAAAACCATTAATTTCTTATATTTTCTAAACAAAAATATCATTAATTATTTACCTAACTACATTTCAACCAATAAAAAAATAGAAGATATATTATAATTGGTCAGACAATATTAATTATTAATAAATGTTACATAGAAAATTGAAAATGACATATAATTTGGAACAAAAAAGTTTCTCTAAAACGACTTATATTAAAAAACGGAGGGAGTAGTAAACATCGAGAGAAAGGAACTAGTATTTATTCTCTCATTTTTATTTTCTTTTAAAAAACAATGTTGACTGAAGCAAAGAAGACTAATAAATCTAAATTTCGGTGAAAAAAACTAACAAATTTCAATATTTTTTCCTATTCACAGCCACAATAATATCTGTGAACATTTAAGTTTTTCTTCTCTTACAAATTCTTCATTAATTTGGGATCAATTACTATAAGGAAAATAACATCTCATATATCCGAACGTTTGTTGTCCCTTACGAATATTCTAAGACATTGCCTAAAACGAGTTTTAAACCATGAGTTTGAAAATTTCGAACCGACAGTAAAAATAAATCACACACCAAACAGTTTATTTTAAATGAAAGCAGAACCAACTATTGTTTGCTAAAAGAAGTAAAAAAAAAGGTCGGAGGAGAAAATAGATAGGGAAAAGAAGAAGTCAAAGAGAAAGCAACGACGTCGTAGTCCTTGTCAGAAGAATATACCCACATGTTTGAAAAGAATTTGTCAACACAAAAACAGAAAATGATTTACGTATAAGTAGCCGTTCCCGACGCTGCCTCTGATTTCATTTCTCACAAATCATTCATCTTCCTCTTTGTCTCAACAAGTTTCTTCAATAAGACAACAATTACTCTTCTCTTAGGTTTTCTCTAAGACCATCCTACAAGTGTATTATTTGTCAACGAGAAAGTCAGCAAAAGAAAGTTTTGTAAGTGTTTTGTGAATCTGTTTTACTTTTTTTTTTTATTGTTGTTCTGATGAGAAATGAGGATCAAGCATGACTTTGGTCAATGGTCATTGTTTTCTTTCAGTTATTGTTTCCTCAACAGTCAACATCTATTTTATCTTCTTACAGAATTGTGTTAAACTGTTAATAACGTACGACTTTTTTGTTTTGTCGGAACTGTGAACTTGGAGCTTGATTTGTTTATAAGTCTTTTCTTGTATCAACAAATTTTTGGCACCTTTCTTGGATCGATGTATAAAGAATGTTGCCTAACACATAATAGCATCTTATTTTATTGTTGAAAAAGGTCTTGTTGGCTAAATAATTTACAAAATTATTGTACGAAATGTTGAAAAAAGAAAATAAAACGAAAGGACGTCTCCAAAATATATTTTTAGTTATAAAATTTATCTCGTTGAACTGTTTAGTCTTGTAACGAGGATAACATGTAATTTATGAATTTGAAATGGTTATAGTCTTTGGTACACTGAATAAAAGATATAGCTAATCCTTAATTATTAATTATGGGGTTAATTATACGTACTAAATGTGTGTTCTTACGACTAACGCATAGGAGAATAAAAAGAGAGCAATGGCAGGAGATCAACTACACGTCCTAAACGCACTCGACGTCGCCAAAACGCAATGGTACCATTTCACCGCGATTATCATCGCCGGAATGGGATTCTTCACCGACGCATACGACCTTTTCTGCATCTCCCTCGTCACTAAGCTTCTTGGCCGCATTTACTACCACGTGGACGGCGCAGAGAAGCCAGGAAACCTACCTCCAAACGTCTCAGCCGCGGTCAACGGCGTTGCGTTTGTTGGTACACTCACGGGCCAGCTCTTCTTTGGCTGGCTCGGTGACAAACTCGGGAGAAAAAAAGTTTACGGCATGACTCTAGCGGTCATGGTCGTATGCTCTGTCGCCTCAGGTCTCTCCTTTGGGAGCACACCAAAAGGAGTGATGAGCTCTCTCTGTTTCTTCCGGTTCTGGTTAGGTTTTGGCATCGGCGGGGACTATCCGTTGTCCGCGACCATTATGTCTGAGTACGCTAATAAAAAGACACGTGGCGCGTTTATAGCCGCGGTTTTCGCCATGCAAGGGTTCGGAATCTTGACCGGGGGGATCTTTGCGATCATCGTGTCTGCGGTTTTCGACGCTGAGTTTCCCGCTCCGGCTTATAAAGTGGATGCCTTGGCGTCCACGGTACCTCAGGCTGATTACGTGTGGAGGATTATACTAATGGTCGGTGCTGTGCCTGCTGGGATGACGTATTACTCAAGGTCCAAGATGCCAGAGACGGCGCGGTACACTGCACTCGTGGCCAAGGACGCGGAGCTAGCGGCTTCGAACATGTCTAAGGTATTGCAAGTGGAGATAGAAGCAGAGCATGATAGAGTAGAAGAGATTGCTAGAGATAGGTCCAAATCGTTTGGCTTGTTCTCCAAGGAATTCATGAAACGTCATGGTCTTCACTTGCTTGGAACCTCAAGCACATGGTTCTTGCTAGACATCGCCTTCTACAGTCAGAATCTTTTTCAGAAAGATATCTTCAGCGCCATTGGATGGATCCCACCGGCTCAGACCATGAACGCAATCCGAGAGGTTTTCATGATCGCGCGTGCACAAACCCTAATCGCCTTGTGCAGCACGGTACCTGGTTACTGGTTCACAGTTGCATTTATCGACATCATGGGTAGATTTGCGATACAAATGATGGGGTTCTTCTTCATGACTGTCTTTATGTTCGCTCTAGCCATTCCTTACGACCATTGGACTCACAAGGAGAACAGAATCGGGTTCGTGGTTATGTACTCCTTAACGTTCTTCTTCGCAAACTTTGGACCTAATGCTACAACTTTTGTGGTGCCTGCTGAGATCTTCCCGGCTAGGTTTAGATCAACTTGCCATGGAATCTCCGCGGCTTCTGGAAAGTTGGGAGCCATGGTCGGTGCGTTTGGATTCTTGTACTTGGCACAGAGTCCTGACAAGAACAAGACAGAACATGGATATCCTCCAGGGATTGGTGTCAAGAACTCGCTCATTGTTTTGGGTGTGGTTAATCTTTTGGGGATGGTGTTTACATTGTTGGTTCCTGAATCTAAAGGCAGGTCTTTGGAGGAAATGTGTGGTGAGAACGATGACAATGATGAAGGCAGCAGTTTCAGAAACAACCACTAAAACAGCACGGTATCAACTGCATAGAGGTTCTTAAAGATTCGTATTACTTATTACTTGTATTTTTGTTCACTATATATCTTCAAATTTCTTGACACTAGAAGCTCAAGTTATTCTTTATATCCACTTTTTATTGATTGATTTAAAATGGTATAGGATCTGATTCTTTTACACATCTTTTCAGTTTGTTTTTTGGAACTTTTTTAGAACTTTTTTCTTTGTATAATCCATTGTAACAAATGAAATAAAGGGAATAGAAAGCTTTTATGATGGAACTGTGTTTTTCAGTTTTCTTTGTCACCACTGAACTAAATAAGAAAAGGATTTTAGAATCAAATATCAAGCAGTAACACTAAGCAAAACAGTGGTTGTAAACTTGATTGAACTTAACTTGATTGAACTGATTAGAAAGTTAAGCCATTAAAAAAAAAGTAAAGCCATAAAGAATAGCAACTGGTCCACTGCTCATAGTTACAAGGCTGCTTTGTCTCTTGTGTTCTTGGGACAAAAAAAATTCATGTGTTAAAAGTTACAGTATATACACTGATGAGTTGAATCTTCTTGCAAAGAATTTGAGCATGGCAAAACTTAACGTTTTGACCCGTTCTGCATAAATGGGCAAAACCAAAACTGCATTGTCTTGCTTATTCAACCATTTTTTGTTCAATCTGCAACCACAAGAGGAGATGATTCACGGTGCTATGTACAGTGTGACTCTATGAAAGATGTTTTTTGTACTTTTTTGAAGGTATCAATGAAAAGCAAGAGTAGAAAAGAGAGCTTTGTAAAAGACAATTAATAATAAGAATCTTCTTATACTCTATACATATCTTTTGTTTAAATGGTGAGTGAGTACAATACATAGGAGCACCACTAGACACAATACAATTCAACATCACCAACAATACACCAATAATCTGGATCTTGGTTTATGTAAAAATAATGAACTTATGCGTATAACTCGGACATAGAGGCAGCTTCGTGTTCAGAGACCAGCTGAAACCAAACCATGCAATGTAATAATTCCAATCAACATACTGTCTTCATCGACCACTGGTAGAAACTGTACAGGTGATGTAGGTGACTCCATTTTCTTCATAGCCTCAACTGCCATTGTCTCTGGTCCAATTGTCCTCGGCTTCCTGTTTATAGATCCAATGCTTATAGGATCTAAAGCAGAGTTTTTTTCTCACGTGTTGTACATTTCTCCAACACTGAGTTTGAAGATAGCTTCTCCACTTGCTTTAAGAGTCCGGCGAATATCTCCATCAGTGAATGTACCCATCAAGCGATGATCATGAAACAACCACAAGAAAGCACCCACATCCTTTGCTGGTTAGCTCCACCAACTGATCCATTATCAAGTCACCTTCTTTACAAACCGGAAGCTCTTCTCTCTTCTTCATAACATCCTTGACCTGTTATATATAACAAATTTTTTTAAACATGCATGTGAAACTATTTAAAAATGCATGTGAAATTTTTAATACATAATCTGTTTACTAAATGTATTTGAAACTTATCATATTTTATATATAACTAGTTTTTTTATAAGAAAGAAAAAAATAGAAGGTTTTTCCTAAACATGCATGTGAAATTTAAATTAGAAATGATGCAAACTATAAATTCAGTGACCTCAGTTTTCTCTTATTTTTAGTATAACTTTGTGAAACAAACAAAAGAATAGTATTATTAATTTTGCAAATGGTTGAAGTAATTTGAAGAAGGTGATTGATCTTGTACATGATCGATTTGTTTTACCGTAGGTCCGCAACAGCGAGGTTGTAGCTTTTATATACAGCTAACACCATCTTGATTATTTGTCATATTTTGAACACATTATGGAACACATTATCAGCTGTGAACTAATAGAATTAAGAAGAGGTTACTTCAGCTGATCTTAATAATACACATGAAATTCTATGTGTACTGAATAGTGGATCAAACGGATAGTCATTTGTACGGTGAGATTAGACTAAATATGAACAATCTTAAATCAGATGTTGGAAGTTCGAAACAAGTCTCCATTAGGACCACCAAATCACATGAAATGTGTTCTGAAGAAAAACAAAACATTTTTAATCTGTATATAATATAGAGTTTATGGATTAAAATACTAGTAATAAACATGTACTAGATAGAATTATAGGTACACAAACAAAGTTTTGAACCAGCCTCCCAAACAACATATTCTACAAATCTACTGAATCTTGGGTGGTCTTGATAATCTACCGTATGATCAAAAGAACTAAAAGTGACTGTCTTAATCCCCCTACTTGAGAATGGGATGTTAACACGGAACACAGGGGTAGTAGTTTCCATCTCCATCATCGAGTGAGTAACTGGACATGAACCCAGCAAGCTCATCTGCACAAAACATCATTAAAATAACAGAACATACATGAGATGCCAAACGGATAGAGAAGAGAAATATATTCCAAGCACGATCTATAATGGACAGCTTCTCTATGGTGAAAAGAATTGAACATAAGAACCCTCGTGTTCAGACACATGGTGGGTTCGGTTCAAGTTGTCCCCCCCAGGACACGTTCTTGATAAGGCAAAAAGACCAAACCATCAAAAGAATCACGTGACTAATCTAAAACATGCAAGGCTATCTTAGTTATCTAAAACGTACCATCATCCGGAGGTGCCGGGGCGTTTCCCGCTGGATCTTGGTCGACCCAAGTATTCTGGATCGGATCGAATCCTCTCATACCCGCCCGATTTGGGTCGCCCGGTCTGTCCATGCCCGAGATACCCCTGCCGCGGTTGTTCCTGGTGAGGCAATCTCTGACTCGGATCTATAACTCGGGAAGAGTCGAGACCAGGTTTCTCGTCTTTTCGGACAAACCCTGGCCTAAGATGAGGAGGAACGAACTTGTGAGGTTTCGGAGAAACGGACATCGGAGCCGGAGGAGCTACGTGTTTCTCAGATTCTGGGGTCCGAGCTGGAAAAGAAAGCGAGGAAGCTGGTCCCGTATGTCCTAAAGGACGGAGAGAGATCTGATTCGGATCTGGATCAGAGATGGTTTGATCCGGAGTCTTGGTGGGAGCTGGAGATGGTGGAGGAGGCGTAGTGGCGGTTGCTGCGGAGGAAGATTTTAAGGGCTTGGGGGAAGGTTTGGTGAGGACGAGCATACGGCCATTGGAACGAGTAACGGAGGAATAAGAAGCAGGGGAGGAAGAAGGATCTCTTTGGAGGATGTGGCTGTAGTTGTATTTGTTGTTGTTGGTTCTTGCCATTCAATCTTTCCCTTGTTGCTTCTTCTTCTTCTATAAAAGTTTCCCTTTTTATATTTTGGGACCAAAGAAAGGAAGAAGATGAATCTGTTTTCTGGTTTTCGTTTTCTGTTGTCTGTCTCCCCTTGTTTCTTTATTTCTTAATTACACATTTAAGATTGCCATGTACTTTAATGATTGCGAAGGTGAGAAAGATAAAGGAGGACGCAAGTCTTTTGTTATTCAGATTAAGCACATGACACGTATCCATCCTTTTCTAAGATAATTTTATTTTATGGTAAATTATATCCCACTTATAATCTGAGAATATATTGATGTGATTTAAAGTTTTTAATGGATAATAGATAATTAGAAAGCGGTAATTCTTTGAATTTATGTTATTTCCGTTACTTTAATCTGCTGTGACTAAGCCGCGTCCAACGTCTACATTCTGCAGAGTACAATATCAACTTCACCTATATATTAGACTTACTAAGCTAGAAACATTCAATAGGAACTTAAATCATGTACACACAAACTATCATCGTACTTTCCACAGTAAAGATACCAAACCTGATTAATAAACTAGCATCCTGAGTTTCTGATACAACATTTAAAAAAGTTTCACATGTTCTACAGCGTCACATCTTACAAAGCTTCTATGCCGCAGGAAACCCCATATAACTATACCGCTGTTACCTACCTTGGAACATTGCGAGACGGTGTTTAAAAAAAACCCAGAAATTGAACACCATTCAGTACTTACTATATATATATATAGAGAGAGAGAGAGAGGGGGTTAGGGTTTATAATGCTTACTAAACCCTAAACCCCTAGGTGGGGGTTGTTGAGCCGATCACGACTCTGCATAGTTCCTAAGGTCAAAAGACATCGTACTCGAGCAACTGCAGCAAATGAATCATGAACGACTTGTCAGATGTCAGCTAAAATTTTGGTGCTTATACATGGACAAAACAAGATTTTGATCACCTCTTATCGACGTCTCTGTAAACTCCAACCAGAGCTTCGGCCTTGTCATAGAAGCTGTCCTTGAGAGATATTACAATGCTTTGGAAGCCATGCCCATCCTCTGCATCCTGATTGTCACGTGCTGCTTGGCAGGATTTGCTACGAATAAACTGAGCGACTTTTGCAACGTTTAAATTATCGAGCGCAGCATCCACTTCATCCAGTATGAAAAAGGGCGAAGGCCTATAGCTGAAAAAGATGGAAAGCAAAACACCTCATCATGACCATTTTCACGTTTTTGGGTGGGTAAATAAAAAAAAAATTAACATGGCAACTACCAAGACCACAGTCTGCTACTCCAACATGAAAGACTTTCACAAAAAAGATTGGAGATAAACTATGGTATAACTAGGTCGTTGGGGATACCTATGGATGGAGAAGAGCAATGCCAAAGCTGCAACTGTTTTCTCCCCTCCAGACAGCTGTTCCATATCACGGAAACGCTTTGTTGGGGGCATTGTAGTATACTTTATACCATGTAGAAACGGATCATCCTCATTCTCTAGGTTTAGATAAGCAGTCCCACCCAGTGGATGCGTGTTACTCTTGGTTAGCTGTTTGTAGATCTTGTCAATGATGCTAGAAATGTGATTGAACGCTTCCATAAATAGCTCATACCTGCATAACAGTTTGTAGTCAGCAGCAAAAACTCTAATTGAATATATGAATCTCGTCTAAAAAAACTGAGATGCACTTGTGTGAGGCATTCTATCCAAACAGGTATCTCTATCAGGTAATTTCCATAGACCTAGAATTCTCAATGTTACTTGTCCAGCTTTGGTTCTACCATAAAGTCGCTGCTATATGCTAGCAATATTCTTCGAAGTTCCAAAGATCATTTCACAAGAGAAATTTCGAGTTACCTCTTCTGCTTAACAGTATTGTATGCATCCGCTACTTGTTTCTCCTCCTTCCTGGCAGCTTCAAACTCTTGGCTAACTTGTTTCTCTTTCTCTTGTATAGCCTCATACTGGTCAAGTGCTCTCAAGTTTGGGGCCGTTCTTTCAATCTCTGACGATTTAGATTCTATTTTTTGCCTAAATTCCGCATCCATTTTGTCACGAGCAGATGGTCTCCGTTCTTGGAGATGAGCTCTATCCAACTCACTAAAGTCATACTGTGGCCCATCTGAGTCATCTTCCTCCTCCGCAGCATCTGATAAAACAGGAAGGGCAATACGTTCAAGCTCACACTGCTCAGCTATTTCCTGTTTTTGCGAGATCAGCTGCTCAATTTGGGTTTCCTGATAGCAAAAGGGGGCTTTAGTGCACCTATACTCGGACAAAAAAATCTTTGGGAAAAGATTTGATGAGTCTCCATCGTACCTTAGAATTTATCTGACGATTGAGTTTGGTTATGCTAGTTGTCGCTTGAGAAGCCTGCTTTTTCCAATCCAGGATTTCTTTTTCATACTCTTCTGATTTTTGTTTGCACTCTGCAAGCAAGAGTATTAGATATTCGCACCTCTATGGAAGGAAAAAAAAAACACTGCAGATTTGTGCTACGCAAAGAACATTAGACAGGGATGGTGACAAACAATGTATATGGTTGTGTAAGTTATGGTTATACCAGCAAATGTAAATAGGATAACAGGGGAAGAGAATCTAGAATACTGAATCTTCACATCAACCATGTGTCAGCCACTAGCATTTTATCTTAATATCATCGCTTTCTCTAAGATGTGGTGTAACCATACAATTAACGCAAGAGTTCGAGCAGATAATGTACATATAAAATTTGTTCAAGCCTAGGTCACTTCAGAGCAATCTACAAACAACTAAACAACCCCCAGGAAGTCCTAAGAAATTTTCATATTTTAATGCGTTACTCCAGTAACAGGTTCCAACATAAGGTCACCAATATTGACGAGGCAAACTCATATACGGACAATGTAGATCATGTTGATGTGTGCTATGAATGAAATCACAAACTGACAACTTATAATGGCACTGATAACTGGAAAAAAATGCATAGAACAGAGGCCATCAGATTTATGTAGAGATAGAGAATCAAAATACCTCCCATTTCCTTTTTCCAGTTGTTGATTTCATTAGTAGCTTTTTCTGTTAACTCCTTAAGTTCAGACTTCCTCTTCTGTATTTTTTCCAAATCAGTTTCCAAAGAACTGATAGAAGATTCTAGCTTCCGAATTCGTGACCCCACATCTCGGTTTTGCTCATATTCCACCCTGAAATTCAATAAGAAAATTATTTTAATAGACCAATAAGAAAAGTTTCGGTTTACTATAAGCAGTACGTCAACTCAGCTAACTAGTTAAGTTAGCGTATTGGGAGTTTGGTAGACATCCAGGTTTTTACAGGCTACAGCTACTGACACCTACACACTTGCTAATGTAGACAGCATCTGCCTACTAATCATATAAATTTCACAGAGCTGTAGTGCCTAGTGATAGTTAAAATGCAAAAAACAGTATGATGCACAACAAAATGTTCATTTTTAACTGGATACGAAAAAATCAGCTGAAACAGTGACTTTGGAGTCAGGGCTATCTATTAGCACAGAAATGATGTAATAGAAACCGATAGAGATTAAAATTGTATATGAGAAGTTAAAATAAATCTTATATGTAATCAGAAACACAAAGCAAAGGAAACATACTGGTATTTTAACTTAGCAAGCTGGTTACTCAGATTCAGCCTTTCTTCAGCCACTTCTTGAGCCTCCTTGAGCTGTTTTTCTTCATATTCACGTATATTAGCAACACCAACAGACTGGCTAAAATCCCTATAGATACGGTCCACAATCTCATTGATTCTTTTCTCCAACTTCCTGATTTCTGTATTCCTCTTATCAACCTCAGCTCTTGACTACAATACCAACGGCATTCAGTCATATTATTGTCATCAGGTTTTAACTTTACCAAATATCAGAAAAAGATATTAAATTACCTTAGAAAGTTCAACATTTATGCGTCTACTTTCTTCAGTAATATTCCGCTTCTCTTGCTCAAGATGTGGAAGTTTGTCTTTGATGCTTTTCTATAATACAAAGCCACCAATTAGTAATTCCTGAACAGTGCACAGTGAAGTAAGTTAGACATACGATTGGTTTACCTTCTCGATTTCGGCATACTGAATCTTTTTCTCAAGTCCACTTATTTTACCCGATATTTCGGACTCCTTTATCTGCATATCTCGAATAGATCCAACCTTTTCCAGTTCCAGTTCATATTCTTCTTTCTTTTTCATCAGTCCTGCACAACCGAAATGTTGACTCTAAGACACGTTGAAAGTGAAGACACTTTAAGCCAGCTGGTGACAAGCCAACCTTCAATTTTTTTGTCATCCCATTTGTTAGACTTTGCTTCCATTCCACCACTGGTACCACCAGTCATTGTTCCCGCCTTTGTGAGTAGTATGCCATCAACAGTAACAACTGGAAATAATAGAAATCAGGATAGGTAGAAATCAAAGCCAACGTTAGTGCAAGTATATGAGCAAGTTACATATAAACAAGGAAACATGAACACAACCTTTAAATCTCTCTCCAGTCCAGCTAAGACGCTTGGCTTCGTCAAGGTCGTCACAGACGAGAGTATTTCCAACAGCAAAGAGGACCGCCTTCTCTAATTCAGGATCGAACGTGAAGTGGTTAAGGTCCAAAAACATAAACTGGAAACCTACTCATATTAACCTTCCTACGTTTGTCAATTCTTGTTCAATACATCAAAACATTCTCAAGCTGCCCACAACTATGGACGCAATGAAGCCAAAGAACGAAGAATTAATAAAGGCAATCTTGTGTAAGCCAAAAGTCGAATCATTCACTTATTTGCAAAGGATATTGGATAACATCGAACGCCAGCTTTGCTGTGCCGTCCAAATTTCTTAATCTTTCAAGCACTGGCTTGACACGTACTGACTGAAGAGGAATAAATGTCATAGGAGGAAGCCTTTGCTCTTTCAAGTACTGCATGAACAAATAAACTCATTTAATCACATACCTAGAGTAGTGGTACAAAATGCTCAACATGTAATTCATAAATATTAGAAGGTAGAAAAATATCCGCAAAGTTAAGTTTGAAGACAAGTAACACAGAATGGGGATCAGTTATTAATTATATGGAATGAATTCTGCAGGAAGATGATTGCGTCATAATGTTAAATACCCGTTTGTAGCACATTTCCCTATTTGTTAATCAATATGAATTGATCATCATATAAGAGGTGGTAAAGTTTAAAGCATCATTAATTTGTTGGCATAGAACAGAGGTGTAGTATTGCGGTAAAGCATATCTTACTCAACTGTTAACGAAAATGTAACTGTCAGTAAAGAGGAGATTAAAATTATGAAAGAATATTAACAGCTTGCATGGGATTAGAACAATACAACAACCACAACAGAAATACCTTGATGCAGTCCTTTCCTGTGTTTTCATCTTCTACAACTACTGCATCCATAAATCGCCCCATAGCAACAGTAACTGCAAGGTTGTACTTCTTCCGATTTGGTCGACACAGATCAGTCATTCGACCATGAACTCCTTGGAATAGACGCTTGAGAGACTCAACAGCCTGCGTTAGCCTGCTATCTCTCTCATTTTCATATCTTTCAGCCGTTAGATCACTTAACTGATCTTCTAACTCTGCGATTCTAGTCTTCAGATTCTCAGATGCATTCCTGTGCACGTAGAAGTGGGATATAAACTATCACATTAAAATAAAAAAGACGGAGCATGAGGTATGCAGAATGCATTGCGCCTAGCTCAAGAAAGGGTTTTAGTCAAAGTATGAAATTTAAAGAAGATATATTTTTGATAAGTGAATTATCAGTATCTCTCGAGCCATATTTCAAAAGATGAAGCAACTATAAAAAGAATCTAGTGAATAGAACCATGCTAACCTGGCATCTCGGTGCTTTTCTTGCAGTGATCGTAACTGCTTTTTTAGACTAGTTGTTTCGTTCTTATATTCCGAGGATGAATCTTCAATCTCTTTTTGCCTGGATTTCATTCGCTCAATTTGTTCATCAAGATCATTCTCCCTATTTATCAGTTGCTGGTAATTTTCTTCCAGATTTCTCAGTGCTTCGAGATCAGTATGATATTGCCTATCTAGCACCTCTTTTTCATCTCTTAGCTTAATGGTTTTCATCCCAGCTTCTTCTTTTCTGAGATTGATAAACATGAAGGAAAACCGATAAGAAAACAAAGCGGTTTATAAGAACTCAAAAGATGGACGAATATGCATGTAAATGGCGAATCCAGAAGAATATTACAAAAAAATCACAAGGACATCACCAATAATAGACTGTAAAAAGTAATATAAACGCTTAACTATTTGTTTTGCTACCATTATTCAAAGCAGAGAAACATACTTATCTAACTGCGTACCAAAAATTCTTTCATAAGACGAGAGTGAGAAGCGACAAGAAAACACATGTAGTATTCATGTCATACAAAAACTCAAGCGAGAAGAACAATTAGGAAAAATAGAGAATGCAAGTTGTTGAATATTGATAATCTTAGAAACGTTGGAAAATGTCTATGCTTCTGATTAAAAAGAGAGGGAAAAATCAATGTTTCTTTCAACTCACATTCGAAAATACTCTTGCAGTTGACTGTCAAGCATTGGGAGCTTTCCACTGCTATCTTGTCTCCTCTCGTTTAATTCGTTCATTTTCTCATTCAGATCCTTGATGCTTTTCTGCATCTGTTCAATTTCTTTGGAATGCTTCCCTTTTTCTTTTTTCCTCTTATCCACCTCCTTTCGACTGCTCTCAATTTTTGATTTTATGCGAGCTATCTCCTCCTTCAATCTCAGAAGCTCAGGTTGCTACAGACAGGAGAACAAAATTTATAACTCCTCAAGTAGAAAACAAAAACTGGTATCTAAAGACTTCACAAGGTAGTATACTCACGTATTTTCCAAGCTTGGAGCTTCTCTCAGCAATCTTCTTTTCACGTTGAGCAATTTCTTTCAAATACTTAGCTTGTTCTATCTTTCTCTTACCAGCTTCATGCTCAAACTTCTCCAGCTTCGCCATGACATCCTTACGATTGTTCTTTTCAGCATCAACATCTTCATTTGCCTTCTCGATATCATTCTCAATGTTATATAATTGCCACAGAAAATGTTCCCTCTTCAAAGCTTTCTGCAATGCGTGAAGACATTATTCAATACAAATCAAGAAGGATAGCTTCCTTCACAGACTAAATGAATAAACGACTCCACCAGAGAAACAATTACCAGTTCGTCTTGCAGCTTTAGATGCTTCTCAGCTTCTTCCTTCTGCGCTTTCTTCAGCTTCTTCTCAGCGCCAATCGTCTTCTTCTTCTGATATATAAGAGCTGCTTTCTCTTCAGCGATGGCCTTCTTCTCCTCCAACTCCTCATACTCTTTCTTAAGCTCATCAGAGCCAGAGATCTGCTCGAGAAGTCCAGTGAGCTCTTTCGAATTCTTCGAAGCAACGGATTCAACATCACCCTACACAAAATCAACCACCAAAACCAATTATAGAAACAAAAGCATATATAAAAAAAAACGAATCAAGTTATAAATCAAGCACCTGAAACACTAAGAAGTTACGAGCCTTAACAAGTATCCCTATAGATCTCAGCTTCGCATTGTACTCTTCCCAATTCACAACTCTATTATCAATCCGATACTCACTCCCACCAGAGCTCGTAATCGTACGAGTGAAACGAAGCTCCACTCCATCGTCAAGGAGATAGACAAGGCGAACGAACGCTTTCCTCCCTCTCTGCTCCTTCTCTCGATCGTCGAACGCGTAGATCAGATCCTTAAGCTGAGATCCACGAAGCTGACCGGTGCGAACTCCGAGGACGAAGCTAATAGCGTCCATTAGGTTGGATTTGCCGGCGCCGTTGGGACCGATGATCGCCGTGAAGTCCTTGAAGGGGCCTACTAGCTGGTGACCTTTGTAGGACTTGAAATTCTCCATCTCGAGCTGCAGGATCCTCCCCGGCGGGGATTGGATGGCCGGCATGGTTGGAGATCTCGTAGGGAGGAGAGAAATGGAGTTTAGGGTTTCTGGAAGGTTTGGGTATATTCTCGGAGAAATAGAAAAAGGAAAGGGGAAATGGCGGGAATCGAAAATATTTTGAGGCGAAATCTCTCTCTCTCGAGGGATTTTCAGAAAATCGATTTTCCCCTAAATCCGGAAGTCGAAGCCGAGAAGAGATGACAGTGAGTCGAGTAATACGGAGTCGTTTTAAAGTGTTCTCTACTTCTCTGTATAAACCCACACGCGGTTTGATGGATTAGATTTATTTACCAGGATGTCACCATTTCCACTCACTTCGAACTTCTCCGAAAAGACTTTCTATTATAAAGTTTTTCAAACTCTATATCTATATTATTAACGTTGAAGTACAAATGAGTTTTGTTTGGATACAAGGATAAAATGATAAATAAAATATGTTTGGAAATACAGATAGCACTGAATTAGCATTTCCTATTTTTCAAAAACATTTAATGTCATTTATTAATTAACATATCTTCACAAAAGTTCTATCGATTTCTCATACCATATCTAACCTATAAACGCCGTATGGTCATCTTCCTCATCCGGTAAAAGACAGAGTTTCATACCAAAGCATCCTACGCATATTAACTTGATCTTATATGTGATTGACTCTACAAAATCTAACTATTAAATCTAACAATTAAATACAAAATAATAATATCCCCTATTGTTTCTCATGACCCTAAATATATTGCTCACATTTCCCATCGTTTTCAATATTCAGAGCACACAAAAATAGAGAGAAAAAATGTTAAACAAGCAAAGTTATGTTTTTCTTCAAAAAGTGAGATCCTTAAAGTTATGTTTTTCTCGCAGACGAAAACGTAAGTTGAAATACTCTATATATATACATATGTCCCATTTAAACTTAATCTTATATAAAGTTGTTGCTTTATACAACCAAAATATATTCATATGAGCTTTTTCGTGGCATTTAAGGTGAAAAACTTCATGCTACTACCAAAAACAAATCACAGGTATCGTGCGCATCGCAATCTCCCAATTTGAGAATGGAGGTTTATTGAGAACTTCTCAGTTAAAGGTGCTGGAGGTCAATATCGAACAACAAATTCTCCATACAACCTTGAGTTCACTGGTGAGACAGTTTTTGCGAAATCAGATTTTCAACAAGACAATCACTTCCTTACTCTTGCAAATTATGAATATATTGTTAATGGAAAACTCAAAACGTATCTTCTAATTGGTTTGTCCCGCGCTTCTACATATTTAAGATATGATATAGTTCGTTTGTGTTGGCAATAATATTATATTTGTTTGTATATGTTTTAGATATCATTGGTGAAGTGTCTGAGCTTGGAAGATACAAACAGTTCAAGTTCATGACAAAGACAAGAAAATACTTCAATTTCGGATGTGTGCTACTAAGTGAAGAGTTGTACCTGATTTTCCTTAAAACTATTTATTATCTTTTCAAATTTTACGGTTTGTTCTATATTATACTGAAGATGGCTCTTGATGATGCGTGTTGCATATGGGGAATTTTTGCTGAACTATTTGATTCTGCCTCTGTTCTTCTCCCCTGAACGTCTTTTAGATTTAAATGCTTTTAATTTTATGGAACAGATTTTCAATTTCATGAACTAAGCTTGATCACCCAAAAACATAGGTTCATTGTTGCTTCTCCAATTTCATTAACGCCGATCTGCATGATTTAGATATAATATCAAATATCTGAGTAACAAAACA
This sequence comes from Brassica napus, assembly GCF_020379485.1. Lineage (NCBI taxonomy): Eukaryota > Viridiplantae > Streptophyta > Magnoliopsida > Brassicales > Brassicaceae > Brassica > Brassica napus. The sequence continues at coordinate 34,562,876 of NC_063442.1, read as the reverse complement.
AAACCCTAAAATAATCTAAAACATAAATTGATTGTTAGATAAATTAAAAATAAACTCCAAACTTTTGTATATAGGGGATATTTAGTGATGATCTTCAAAAACTTCTTCCGTTTAGATTTAAGTGAAATGTGATCGGTATCTATGTTTACCGAAGCGGTCTGAGATTAGCTTTGTTATTTAGTGATGATCTTCAAAAACTTATTCTGAGATTAGCTATCTTAATGTATTTTTAAGATAGATGCAACAACATGAATACTAACATATATTTTGTATTGTTGATTTACGTTTTTATTAGTTTTTAATATAATCCTCAGATTTCTTAATATATAAATTATTAATCATCTATATAACTATATAACTGATCCAACACATGTGATAAAAATTCAAGAATGCTCAAGATTTCATGCTAATGGACAGTATATGAACAAGTCAGTACATTTGTCCATTATCATTTACCGAATGAAATCTAAATTGCCTAGAAGTTGTAACGCTCGATCATGAAATCGGATTTAAAATCTGGTGGTGGGTATGTGACTTGCAACCAGAGAATAAAATATCGGAAATTGATTCTAGGTTTGGTAGACACTACGACCACACAAAACATGTTCTGTACTGTTATTGTATTAAACAATTAGGCCACAAGTAGTCTGGTCGAATAAAGCATACTGTCACGCCCCAACTTTTGAAGAAATAATGGGTCGGGACCGAGAGGTTTAAAACCGACCATACTTAGTATTTTTCTTAAGTTTAAGCTTGTAAAATATCTAAGTATGGATAATATAAAATAAGGAAGGAAGTGTGTAGAATACTTTAGGAGGAAGTAGCTTAAGAGTGAAGTACTTCATGTTGAAGTTACTTCATAGGAAGGAAATGATCTGAGCCGTTAGATCGGTTCGATCTCCACCGTCCGTTGAGGAGGTGATTTTGTATAAATAGGGGGTGAAGCCTCATTTGTAAATCATTCACCAAGTTATAAAATCAAGTACTTTCTAAAGCTCTGACTTCTCTCTAAAAGTATTCACACTTTCTCTCTCTAAGTGCTGATCGAGTTTGTCCGAAAGGCTGACTTAGTAACCACAAGGGTGGAAAGGTACTAAGGCCGCACGTCCTGATTGTTGTGAAGAAATCAGTCCGTGACAGTTGGTATCAGAGCGGAGTTACGATCCAGACAAAGGGAGCCTCTGTCCGAGTGAAGAAAATGGCTAAGGGAGATAAACAAAAAGAAGCAAGCTCGCAGTCCGGCGTGGAGGAGCGCGGACGGGAGGCTACGTCCACACGTGCTGGCACCCAGCGGGAAAAGAGTGTTTCTCGTGAGGCTTTGGGTGTGGCTGTGGGCGAGATTGGTGAGAAGCTCGAGAGGGTCGAGCATACTGTCACTGAGCTGGAGAGTGTTGTGTTCGGTGGGCTTGAGGAGGTCAAGCAAAATGCTGCCGACTTGGACTCTCGGTTCATTCGGCTCGAGGAGCTGGTGACGGGATCCATGCAGGCTTTGCGTGATGACATCGAGGGGATGAAGGCACGCTTTACTGCAATGGAGGAGGACGTCGCACTGGTCAAGAGGGCAAGCGCGAACGCTGGAACCGTTGAAGGAACCAGTGTTGGTAAGGTTGAATTTCCGAAGCCAAATCGGTTCAACGGGGCGCGGGATGCCAAGGAGGTCGAGAATTTCCTTTGGCAGATGGAGATATACTTCGACAATCTCAACTTGGTGGCTGAGAATGCGAAGGTGAAGGCTGCGACGTCCTACCTGTCGGACACGGCCATGCTGTGGTGGCGAAGGAAACATTCCGAGATCGAGCAAGGAACATGCCGGATCGATACTTGGGATGATTTCAAGAAGGAGTTAAAGCGGCAGTTCTACCCGGAGAACGTCGTGTATGAGGCCCGTAAGAAGTTAAGGGAACTTCGACAGCGTGGCTCGATCCGGGACTATGTGAAGGAGTTCACAACGCTCATGCTTCAGATTCCGAACATGACTGCAGAGGACCTTGTGTTCTACTTCACCGATGGACTGCAAGCTTGGGCCAAACAAGAGTTACAGCGTCGGGGAGTCAAGACAGTGGACGAAGCCATTGCGGTGGCTGAGTCGCTAACTGACTTCCGCACCTCTGGTCCGTCCGAGTCCTCAAAGAAGAAGGAGCAGGTCGTGGCCAAAGGTGGGGGAGCGAGACGGGATACTTCCCGACCATCCAACTCAAGGAGTTTTGAGAGGGGTGCTCGACGGGAAGACTTCGAGGCAAGGAAAAAGTCCTTCGTTCCTAAGGGAGGGTGCTTTGTGTGCAAGGGGCCACATGCGATGAAGGACTGTCCAAAAATGGGATCCTTGTCCGCAATCATGGAGAGTCGGGACACCGAGTCTCCAGAAGAGGAGCCGGGAAAGATGGGATCGTTGCAGCTTCTCAACGCCCTGAAGGCTAACCCGGTGGTAAAGCCAACGAGCAAGGGGCTCATGTATGTCGAGGCTCGGATCAATGACAAACCGACCCGAGTGATGGTGGACACGGGCGCCACTCACAACTTCATGGCGATAGACGAAGCTGTGAGACTTGGTGTCAAGTGGTCCAAGAAGGACGGTTGGATGAAGACGGTGAACGCCAAGGCTCAACCAGTCCATGGGATAGCCCGAGGGGTCGGGATGAAATTGGGAAGCTGGAATGGTCCGGTGAACTTCTCAGTCATTCCTATGGACGACTTCAAGGTAGTCTTGGGTATGGAATTCATGAGACAAGTCTCAGCCATACCCATGCCTGCGTTGAGCTCGGTATGCATACTCGAGAAGGGATCACCGTGCATGATTCCAGCCTTGGAAGAGAAAACCGATGGGACGAGGCAACTATCGGCGATGCAGCTCACCAAGGGGGTGAAGAAGGGTGAACCCACGTTTTTGGCTATGATGAAGGTGGAGGATCAGCCCAAGAACGTGGAGTCTATCCCACAAGTCGTCGAGGCAGTCCTTGAGGAGAACAAGGACGTGATGCCAGCTAAGTTGCCTGAGAAGTTACCACCGAGGAGGGCGGTGGACCATCAGATCGAGTTGGAGCCGGGAGCCAAACCACCATCTATGGCACCTTATAGGATGGCTCCATCCGAGCTGGAGGAGTTGAGGAAACAACTCGATGAGTTGTTATCGACGGGGAAGCTGAGACCGTCGAAGGCACCTTATGGCGCCCCGGTTTTGTTCCAAAAGAAGCATGATGGTTCGTTGAGGATGTGCGTGGACTACCGGGCCCTTAACAAGGTGACGATCAAGAACCGTTATCCCATTCCGCTGATTGCCGACCTATTCGATAGACTTGGTGGGGCAAAAGTCTATACGAAGATGGACTTGCAGAAGGGTTACTATCAAGTCCGGATAGCGGAAGGGGATGAGCCGAAGACTGCGTGCATAACGCGGTATGGGTCGTTCGAGTGGTTGGTGATGCCCTTCGGGCTTACGAACGCCCCAGCCACGTTTTGCACCCTTATGAACCAGATCCTACAACCCTACTTGGATCGGTTCGTGGTGGCATACTTAGACGACATAGTCATCTACAGCAACTCGATGGAGGAGCATGTAGAGCACCTACGGACAGTTTTCCGGGTTCTCCGAGAAAACGAACTGTTCGTGAAGAGGGAGAAGTGCACGTTTGCCACTGAGGAAGTTCAGTTCCTTGGCCATGTTATCGGCCATGGAAAGCTGAAGATGGATGAACCGAAGGTCAAGGCGATTATGGAGTGGGAGGCCCCGACCAAGGTGACGAAGTTGAGATCTTTCCTTGGTCTGGTCAACTACTATCGTCGGTTCATCGAGGGATATTCAAGGAAGGCAGCACCACTGACGGACCTTCTCAAGAAGGGGAAGACATGGGACTGGTCCGGACGTTGCCAAGAAGCCTTCGAGGAGCTGAAGACTGCAGTAAGCCAGGAACCCGTCCTTGCCTTACCCGACTTCAGTCTCCCTTTCGAGTTACACACGGATGCCTCCGACTTTGCCATCGGGGGAGTGCTGATGCAAAATGGACACCCAATTGCCTTTGAGAGCCGCAAGCTCAATGAGACTGAACGGCGGTACACGGTTCAAGAGAAGGAGATGACCGCGATAGTCCATTGCTTACGAGTTTGGAGACACTATCTTCTGGGATCGCACTTCTCAGTCAAAACGGACAACGTGGCGACGAGCTACTTTCAGACCCAGAAGAAGCTGTCCCCGAAACAGGCAAGATGGCAAGACTTCCTGGCTGAGTTCGATTACACTTTGGAGTACAAGCCAGGAAAGGTGAATGTGGTGGCCGATGCACTAAGTCGGAAAGCAGAGCTAGCAGCAATGAGCCAAGTCGAGGGGACCATTATGGCTCGAATCCGAGAGGGGCTGGAACGCGATCCAGTCGCTAAGGAGCTGGTGAAACTATCCAACGAAGGGAAGGTGCATCGATTTTGGGTAGAGAACGGGCTACTCTATACCAAAGGTCGAAGACTTTATGTGCCTAAGTGGGAAAGTCTTCGACGAGACATCATTCGGGAGTGCCATGATACCCGATGGGCGGGCCATCCGGGACAGAAGAGAACAATGGCACTTATCGAAGCAGGATACTACTGGCCACGGATGAGGGATACCGTGGAACTTTATGTGAAGACTTGTCTTGTTTGCCAGCAAGACAAGACGGAGAACAAGCAGTCCGCGGGTTTGCTACAGCCACTTCCGATTCCAGAGAGACCATGGGACTCGGTTTCCCTAGACTTCATCAGCGCATTGCCTAAGTCCGAAGGGTTCGGATCCATCCTGGTGATTGTGGACCGATTCTCTAAGTATGGGACGTTCGTGGCTTGCGACCGGGACTGCACCGCGGAAGAGGCAGCAAGGGCGTTTTTCAAAAACGTGGTTAAGTTATGGGGACTTCCGCGGAACATCGTGAGTGATCGTGATCCACGATTCACCGGGCGCTTATGGACGGAGCTGTTCAAAATGCTTGGGACAGAACTAAGTTTCTCAACAAGCTTTCACCCGCAATCTGATGGGCAGACCGAAAGGGTGAATGCCTTGCTTGAGAGTTATCTCCGTCACTTTGTAAGCGCCAACCAACGAGACTGGGCGAAGTTGCTGGATATAGCCCAGTTCTCTTACAACCTTCAACGCAGCGAGGCGACAGGACGCAGTCCATTCGAGCTCGCAACGGGACAACAGCCACTAACTCCACATACTTTGGCTGCACCAAGGACTGAGGGGAGAAGTCCAGGGGCGTTTATCATGGTCAAGCAGTGGGAAGAACATGCGGATCAGGCCCGAGCATGTTTGGAGAAGTCCCGTAAGCGTATGAAGAAGTGGGCAGATGAGAAGAGACGGCCTTCGGAGTACTCAGTGGGCGACCTTGTACTTGTGAAGTTACTTCCACAACAGTTCAAGGCATTCCGGAGCCTACACAAAGGCTTGATCCGGAGGTACGAAGGGCCGTTCGAGATAGTTGGGAAGGTGGGAAAGGTTTCCTACCGACTTGACCTACCGGATACACTTAAGATCCATCCGGTCTTTCATGTGAGCATGCTGAAGCCGTACCAGGCTGATATGGACGACCAAGACAGAGGCGTCTCGACCAGGGCACCACCAGTCATGACCAAGTCTTATGACAAGGAGATTGGGGAAGTACTGGCGTCCAAAGAAGTCAGGAAGCGAGGAGTCCCAAGACAGACCCATTTTCTCATCAAATGGAAGGGACTGCCGGAGGCGGAAGCAACTTGGGAACCGGAAGAGGACTTGTGGCAATTCCGGGACGCACTGAAGGCATACATGGCGACGAGGGCGTCACCAGCATAGGTGGGGGAGGATGTCACGCCCCAACTTTTGAAGAAATAATGGGTCGGGACCGAGAGGTTTAAAACCGACCATACTTAGTATTTTTCTTAAGTTTAAGCTTGTAAAATATCTAAGTATGGATAATATAAAATAAGGATGGAAGTGTGTAGAATACTTTAGGAGGAAGTAGCTTAAGAGTGAAGTACTTCATGTTGAAGTTACTTCATAGGAAGGAAATGATCTGAGCCGTTAGATCGGTTCGATCTCCACCGTCCGTTGAGGAGGTGATTTTGTATAAATAGGGGGTGAAGCCTCATTTGTAAATCATTCACCAAGTTATAAAATCAAGTACTTTCTAAAGCTCTGACTTCTCTCTAAAAGTATTCACACTTTCTCTCTCTAAGTGCTGATCGAGTTTGTCCGAAAGGCTGACTTAGTAACCACAAGGGTGGAAAGGTACTAAGGCCGCACGTCCTGATTGTTGTGAAGAAATCAGTCCGTGACAATACGCACAGAAACCTCACAGGAACAAACAAAAAAATTAAGACAGAGAGAAAAGAGACGCGAAGATGGCTTCGACTCCGAAGCTGACCACTACAATCTCATCATCCCCATCTCTTCAAATCCTCTGCAGAAAACTCCCGATCGCAATCAACCTACCATCTTCTCCAACCTCTCGTTCCCTCCCTAAAACCTTATCCTATCTCTCCTCTCTCCGTCCCCGCGTCGCCTCAGTCTCAAACCACCGCTACTACTCCTCCTCCTCTCGCCGCTTTTCCGTCCGTGCGCAAAACGACAACGGAGCAGACTCGGACCGCCACTACGACTTTGATCTCTTCACCATCGGCGCCGGAAGCGGCGGCGTCCGCGCCTCCCGATTCGCCACGAGCTACGGAGCGTCCGCCGCCGTCTGCGAGCTCCCCTTTTCCACCATCTCTTCCGATACCGCCGGTGGCGTCGGAGGAACGTAAGCTTCCCTCTCCTCTTAGCTTGTTTCGATACATCTCCTGCTCGGTATTTGATTTAGTCGCTGCAACTACATACATCTTCAGTGTTTTTTGAGACAGCACTTTGATCTTGTCTTGACAAAGCTAGTTATAACCGTTACTACATTCTCAAAGCACATTTCAAGCTGTGTTAGATCTCAAAGTCATCTCTTTTTTTTTGGTTTAATCGACAGGTGTGTACTAAGAGGATGTGTACCAAAGAAGTTACTTGTCTATGCATCCAAATACACTCACGAGTTTGAAGACAGTCACGGCTTTGGTTGGAAGTATGACACCGAGCCTTCTCATGATTGGAGTACATTGATTGCCAACAAGAACGCTGAGCTGCAGCGCCTTACTGGTATCTACAAGAATATACTCAACAATGCTAATGTCAAGTTGATCGAAGGTCGTGGAAAGGTAGGGCTCAAGCTCAAAGTTTATATATAGTTTTTTTTAATGGATTTTGAGTTTGATTTTTTTTGTCTTTGTGTGTAGGTTATAGACCCACACACTGTTGATGTAGATGGGAAAATATATACTTCGAGGAATATTCTGATTGCAGTTGGTGGACGTCCCTTCATTCCTGACATTCCAGGAAGAGAGTTTGCCATAGATTCAGATGCAGCGCTTGATTTACCTTCCAAGCCCGAGAAGATTGCAATCGTTGGTGGTGGCTACATAGCTCTGGAGTTTGCGGGAATCTTTAATGGTCTTGGCAGTGAAGTTCATGTATTTATAAGGCAAAAGAAGGTGCTGAGGGGGTTTGATGAAGATGTGAGTAACTTCAGAATGACTTTGGCTGCTTTCATTATCCTTTTGGTTATTTTTATTTTTTTAATTTCAAGTGTTCTTTTTTTTCATAGGTTAGGGATTTTGTTGGGGAGCAGATGTCTTTGAGAGGCATTGAGTTCCACACAGAGGAATCACCTGAAGCCATCATCAAAGCTGGAGATGGCTCATTCTCTCTGAAGACCAGCAAGGGAACTGTTGATGGGTTTTCGCATGTTATGTTTGCAACTGGTCGCAAGCCTAATACTAAGGTATAAGTTTTAGCTTAGTTCATTACTTTTGTAGATCTTCCAAGGTAAACTAAAAGTTGGAGCCCCTTGTGTATGACTTACTATGTAAGCTACTACAATGATCTTAGAATTTGATTTTGATCATTGGTGTAATGTTGTTGTTATAACAGAACTTAGGGTTGGAAAATGTTGGCGTAAAATTGGCGAAAAATGGAGCAATAGAGGTATGATCAAATGGTTAAGTTCTCATTTTATGCCTGGTTATATAATGTGTATTTGTGCTCCTTGTGGCCACTTTGTTTGGTAAGGTTGATGAATATTCAAGGACATCTGTTCCTTCCATCTATGCTGTTGGGGATGTCACTGACCGGATCAATTTGACTCCAGTCGCCTTGATGGAGGGAATGGCATTGGCGAAAACCTTGTTCCAAAATGATCCAACAAAGCCTGATTATAGGTAACACTTACAATCATGACGACTGTTAACTTTTGATGTTTATACCTTGTAAGATTTTATAACTGTCTTTTAATCTTTCTGTGTTTCTTTATTCAACTAGAGCTGTTCCCTGCGCCGTTTTCTCCCAGCCACCTATTGGAACAGTTGGTCTAACTGAAGAGCAGGTAAAACAGAACACTTTTTCGACAACATGGTCTATGGTATATCATATGTCACCGCTTATAAATGCTAACAGACGTGTTTGCATTGCAGGCCATAGAACAATATGGAGACATCGATGTTTTCACATCAAACTTCAAGCCATTAAAGGCTACTCTTTCAGGACTTCCAGACAGGGTGTTTATGAAACTCATTGTCTGTGCAAACACCAATAAAGTCCTCGGTGTTCACATGTGTGGAGAGGATTCACCCGAAATCATCCAGGTTTCACTATCAAACATTTTTCATCTTCTCTGAATCATAAACACGGAAACATATACATGATTTAAAATGATTTTTCTTTTTCAATTTGGCAGGGATTTGGAGTGGCAGTAAAAGCTGGCTTAACTAAGGCCGACTTTGACGCTACAGTGGGTGTTCACCCTACAGCAGCTGAGGAGTTTGTCACTATGAGGACTCCAACCAGGAAGATCCGCAAAGAATCCTCTGAGGTTTGTTTCTTTTCCATCTAGTTTCACTGTTTTGCAGCATCATTAAAAGATGGATATTCTCAATTTTCTTTCAGGGAAAGGCAAGTGTTGAGGCTAAAACAGCTGTCTAGAGAAGGCCGCAAGAGAATTTGGATTGACGACATTGGAGCTCCCTGACAAGGTATTCACCAGTTTCCTCCGTATTCATATAATACTAGAAAGGACATGCAATGCAATTAGCTCATAGCCTGAACAAAGCTCTGATTCTACCCACCTTAAAAGCAAAGAGAGTTCGATTTATTTGTGAGGAAGTATAGTCCTTTCGAGTAGGGCGAAATAAACTTCAATATTTTATCAATTGTACATTTACTTTGTGGCTGGCTTGAGGCGACTCTATACTACTTTAAACCAAATTGCTTGAGCCTTGGTTCAACTGATACCTTCCATGCCATATGTCGAAGAAAGTAGACCTCACACTAGAAAATAATATGTAATTTGTGTTTGCAGGAGCACATTATCCGTTAAGAAGAAGCTTTTTTTGGTCAGGAGTGATCGAGTTCTCTAGCCAACGTTTTTAAGTTATTTATGTCGCGTGGAGATGTCATAACCATCGTGCATACTGTTAATCGTTTAACATACACGACCAAATTCTGATATTCGGAAAGTGATTTTTACGAGAGCTCCTAAAATTGAAGGTTTTCAATTCTTTTTCCGTTGTAGTGGTGGCTGTATTGCCCTTCCAGTATCGCATTTTCGTGGTTGAATAAGTAAAACAATTTTATACGTCGACTGATGATTGAAAATTTGAGTTCTTAGCCAACGTTTTTTCTTGGGAGTAGTTATAACTATTTTGAAAGGTGGTTTTGGTTAGAGCAATAAAACCGATGACTTTTGAGTTATTGTGCATTGTAATGAGGGATTCACTTTACATCTTAGCTAATCCTAGCTGAATAAAATATACGGTTTCAAGCAGTCTCTAAACTTGTGGGTCATACATAAGTCTCATTTCATCATATTTTTATTAAAAAATAAAACATGTATAAGAAAATGTTTCTATACAATTAAGTATTACAATCGAACAATTAATTGTATAGAAACATTTTTTATATTTTTATTTAATTTTTGTATAGAAACAATTAATTGTATAGAAACATTTTCTTATACATGTTTTATTTTTTAATAAAAATATGATGAAATGAGACTTATGAGCTGTATACAAATACACAATTACAGCTCATCTACAGAAAAATATCTTGTTAACAAATTTGAAGTTAAATATCTAGACAAAATACAAACATTATAAGATTAACATGTTGCTATACTTAGTCGTAACTAAAAATAGTCAAAAATCACAATTAAATATAGTAAAAAATCAACTAGGAATCACTATTTGTATTCCAACAACACCATTAATATATTTTGAACAGCAATCCGATTTCTTACCATAATAAAAAAAAAGTCCAATCACATTGAATTAATGCAATCTAAACATATTTATTAGCATATCACGACACGATTAATAAACAAATATTGTCTTTACTTTCACTATAACTAGTAATCAATTCGTTTTTATAGAGAGAATCTTCTCCCTTACAAAAAACTAAAATAAATAGTCAACTATTTTCACCCAACGTCTACAAATCACGTGCCGTTTGAACAAACCAAAAGGGGCAAATCAGTAATTTAACAATCCTCACAGTAGCCTTCACGCTCCCTTCTCTTTCTAGCTGAGCGGCTAAGTTAAAATAAGTTTTTAACAATTTTTGCTTACTGTGTACTCGCGCGAAAACACCATTTCATCTCCCGCCGCACCTTCCCTCCTCCTTTTATCATCTTTCTCCCTCTCTCTCGAATCTAATCTCATCACTCCAAATCTCAATCCCTCTCTCTCTCTCTCTCAACGATGCAGCCTCAGCCGCATATCCCTCCAGCCACCGCCAACGTAGCGATCTCAGCCGCCCTTAAATCGCAACGAGCGAGAAAAAACCGCGGGAGTTACAGTTGCGGACGATGCGGCCAGCCCAAGAAAGGCCACGTATGCCATCTCCCTCCTCTCGACGTCCCCAGCACTCCGATCGCTCCCGAGCCGGTGACCTCCATCGCCGCCGCGGCGTCCTCCACCCGCTCCACCGTCGTTTCCCTATCCTCCGCGCCGCTGCGTCAGTCTTTCACTAACTTACGCCGCGCGTTGTCTTTCGACGATGACGTGGACGCGCGTGACGAGACGGATCTGACGGATCTGAGTTTGGATACGGAGATTGTTCAGCCGGGGAGGTTTCACGCGGTGGGGCTATGGGAGGTGCTTAAGAGGCTGCCTCCGTCTGGGTTGCTGATGGCGGCTAGGGTTTGTAAAGGGTGGAGAGAGACGGCGAGGAAGATGTGGAAAGCGGCGGAGGAGCTGAGGATTAGGGTTCCGAAGAGGGCTCAGATTGGTTACGTTGGATCGTTGTTGCAGAAGTGTCCTGGACTTGTTACTCTGACTCTTAAACTCGAGAGGTGATTGGATCTAACTTAGATCTGTGATTGGTCATACTAATTTGTTAATATAATGAGTAATTAAGAGACATTAGAATTAATTCGAGTTTCTGATTGTTGCTTGCAGTGATTTTGATGCGACAACTCTGGCATGCATTGCTTTTTCTTGTCCTAATCTGGAGGTTTTGGAGATTTTAACTTGTGGCGCAGCTGTCAATAGGATTTCTGGGTAAGATCTTGACACTAAGTGGTGACATGAAGTGATGATAAATCTGAGTAATTTCAATAAGAAACAATGACAATCGAGTTTTTTAACTGTTTTTGTTCTTGCTGTAAATTCATATGTACAAAGCAGTAATTTTGCATGTGATACATCATAGACTTGCTTCTGACTTGATTTATAGGTTTGATCGATTTTAAAACAGTTGTTTGCTCTTCTATGAACCTGTTTTTGATTGTCCTTAATGCTATGCTACACTAGGATTAGGCCACTTCCTCTATATGCTGCAGTCAGAAAATGGAAATTGTGGGTTCATGCTATGTGTATAGAGTTTGAGTGATGTTTGCTATCGTTTTCTCTATACTAAGCAGTCATTTTGCATTTGATGCATCAAAGACTTGCTTCTGATTAGTTTTGTGTTTTAATCGATAGACAGTTGTTTGCTCTTCTATGAATCTGGCTTTAGCTGTCTTATTTGCTATGCTACACTAGGGCTAGGCTACTTAATCTCTAAGCTGCATTCACTAAATGGAAACCGTGGGTTCTTGCCATGAATATTGAGATTTTGGTGGTGTTTGCTATAATTTCATTTGTATTAAGTAGTCATTTCGCATGTGATGCATCATAGACTTGCTTCTTAGAGGATTTATGGTTTTGATTTATTTTTATTACTTGTTTGCTCTTCTCTGGATATGTTTTCAATTGTTCTTTTTGTTGTTGTTGTATGTATAGGGATGAGCTGGGTCGCTTTGTTTCTAATAAACGTGGACTTACAAGCCTTAAGATGGAAGGATGTTCCAACTTGGGAGGATTTTCCCTTACTTCAACAAGCCTTTCTACTCTTTGGCTTTCAGATCTTCATTCTCTCTCGAAGATGGTAATTGAATTTCCTTTTTTTTTATTTTTCTCTTGCGCCCAAAGTTTGGGAAGATAATTTGTATATATAAACCATCATATTACTTTGTTCTATTTTTTTCAGATATTCAACTGTCCAAATCTTATAGAAATCTCACTTGAGTTTTCTCAACAAGAAGGTGATTCAACTGATCTTGTAACAATGGTTGATGGTTTGGGAAGGACTTGCACTAGATTGCAGAACATTCACGTTGCCTCTCTGAAGCTTTCACATACCGTTGTACTTGCTCTTACTGCTGTGAATTTCAGGTTTGTCTAATCTCTCGGTTTTGTTGTAAAAATCATATTTGCGTCTCTCTAGGACTCTTAGTCCAGTGTTCCACTGAGAGAACAGTTGTTTCTTAAGATCGATGTCAGTTTCCGTATCGTACAGGTGTTTGAGAATGCTGTCGCTAGTTCTTGGAATAGATATCACCGATGCGTCTGTAGATGCCATTTCCTCAAGTTACACAAACCTTGAGCTACTTGATTTGAGTGGGTATGTTTTGTTCTTGCTCAATATATCATATCTATATCTCCTTTGTGCTTGTTCACGTGAAGAGTATATGTTGAGGCATGTTTTTGTTTGTTTGTTGGTTTTTAGTTCCAGCATTACTGATACTGGCCTTGGGATGATCTGCGATGTTTTACCTGATACACTCTCAAAACTACTTGTTGCTCTTTGTCCCAACATTACATCAAGTAAATTCTTGATCTTTGGTTTGCAATATATATCTTAGTTCATGTGTTTATTCTCTAATTTCTCATTTCATTCTACAATTAATATTCTTGCAGGCGGCATTCAGTTTGCTACTGCTCAACTACCTCTTCTTGAGCTGATGGACTGTGGCATGACTGTATCTGATCCCAATTCAGATAATCCGTTGACTCCACAAAAGACATCAGGCTACAATCAGAAGATGTTTATTAAACATAAACGGATGAAGAAACTCAGTTTGTGGGGATGCTCCAGTTTGGACGTGAGATTCCTCATCAATGCTCTCGAAAAAAGCTCTCTTTAAAACCTGTTTTCTAATAGTTTTGATCTTTTGATGCAGGCTTTGTTCCTAAACTGCCCAGAGCTCAAGGACTTGAATTTGAACTCGTGCAACAATTTGCAACCTGAGAGTTTGGTGATCCAGTGTCCAAAGTTAGAAATTGTGCACGCATCAGGATGTCAAAAGCTATTAACAGTAGCTATCCGGAAACAGGTAAAATCTCTGGACAAGTTACAACTTGTATAGGGTTTGGTTTTAGTTTTAGACAAACTAAGATCGAATAGAGCCATTTGCAATTCAGTCTGATGCAGTATGTCTATAAACCAAGATTAGATAATTACATATTTTAATCATATATGATTAAAGTATAAAATGTAATGAATTTATGTTTCGTTTGGCTACATTAAATCGAATTTGGTCTTTTTTTCTCTTCAAAATTTTGGATTTTAGAATCATAAATGTAGTAGATTTGTGGATCGACTTTGGTTTAAACATGTTGGCTAGGGTTCTATTTGATTTGGTTCGACTTAGTTTATATGTCCACTCCTAGAAATGTGTTATGTTGCCATAGAATGAATGTCTCTGGTCACAATCAAACCAAGAGCCTCTTGATAAGCCTCTTCTTGTATTTGTTGGATAGGTTTCTGAGAACTTTGCAGCTGGGGAAAACCATATGACACGGAAACGCTTGGCTGATGGGTCGAAGAGGATTCAGGCTCCACCTTCGTTATACCAAGAGGTGAGTTTTTATCTTATTATTAGTACATTTATTATTTTTGTGTGTGAGAAAGAAAGTAACTAAGAGAGTTTGTTGTTTGCAGACAAGAGAAGATGATGAGAATTATCCAGCGAAGAAGAGAAGGAAGATTGAGAGGGAAGTGTGTACCATTATAGATTAATAAATAATACTCTGTATTAATACTCTCTTGGACTCGTCACATTTTTTCTTCTACCAGCTCTATGTTACTGTGATTATGTTGGATTACGTCTGTTGTTGTTTCTCACTTATGAACTTTACATGTTTTTATCTTTTGTTTTCCAATTAGCTTTGAATAAATTGTACAAGTAACATTTTGTATTGGATTTTGATATTTAATATATTAAAGAGAATTTTCTTCTTTTTTTTTGTTCTTTTTTGACTGCAGAGACTTTCTTTCTCATTTTTTTAGTTTTAGCGACAGTTTTGCATTTGTTTGTGTGGTACATTGAAAACATTTGCATAAACTAGTCTGTTCTGCACTTTACAACAACTTTTTAGTACTATTCGTTTTCTATATTGTAGTATCACTTGAAATAGTGCTATGATAAGAATGGTAAAACTTTTATCCAGTTACATTTTCACACATATTTTACATTTAAGCTTGAAAATGAAAATTATTTTTGTCAACGCTTGAAAATGATTATTCAGTAAGTTATATATTCGATACATCAAATTTAAGAATTTCATCTACCAATAATCCCCTTTTATAATTAAATACAGTATAATCATATATTTTTTTTCTTGATCTAAGTAAGACTAATACGAGCTTTTCTTAATACAAATGCAACGTGACGGCGGCTGAGGCAGTGAACAACTCGTGGCAGGTAGACTTCACCAACTTATTTCCATATATCCCAACGTGTAATCGCTGCGACTGCGTTTTAGTATATAAAAACACTCTCTTTCTTCCTTCCTCAAACCCAATCGTATCTACAACGTTTTTACAACAATAATGGCGATTGCTTTCAAATCCGGCGTCTGCTTCCTCCACTCCCCAAAACCCCAAGTCGGAATCCGCCACTCTTCTCCCGATTCCTCCCTCTCTTTCAAGAGATTGGCTCCCATCGCTGCCCTCTCCACCTCTTCCCCCACCCTCGGTCTCGCTGATACTTTCAAGGAGCTCAAAAAACAAGGCAAAGTAAGAGACTTTTCCTGTCTGAAATCTCAATCTTACTGACACCATTTGTATTGATCTTAAGCGTTTGTGTTTTGTGTGTGAAGGTAGCATTCATACCGTACATCACAGCTGGTGATCCAGATCTCTCTACTACCGCAGAAGCATTGAAAGTTCTCGACGCTTGTGGTTCCGACATTATCGAACTGGGTGTTCCTTACTCTGACCCTTTAGCTGATGGACCTGTTATTCAGGTTTCAACAAAACCCACCAATAAAAATCCAACCTTTATGCTATTACTCTCCTAAAGTTTTTCACTTTTGTATTGATCATCTTGCTATACTCTATTTAGGCTGCGGCGACTAGGTCTTTGGAGAAGGGGACCAACCTTGATAGCATCCTTGACATGTTGGATAAGGTGAGGTTTTAGTTTCTGAAAGCAAAGATCATCCAAACTTCCTTGTATGTATTCTGATTGTGAGTGTGTGTGTTCTTGTTGTTGGCAGGTTCTTCCAGAGTTATCTTGTCCTGTTTCGCTGTTTACTTATTACAACCCGATTCTTAAACGTGGGTTGGGGAAGTTCATGTCCAGCATCAGAGATGTTGGTGTACAGGGGCTTGTTGTTCCAGATGTTCCTCTGGAGGAAACTGAGTTTCTGAGAAAAGAAGCACTTAACAACAACATTGAACTGGTAATCATATTCTTTAACGATGTATTTTTTTATAATCAAAGATTCTCAGTCTTGTCAGTAGCAGCGTATCATAAGATATCAGTGAAAATTCCAATTTGTGTCCATATATTAGAACTAGGAGAAGCATTGTTTCTTAGCAGAGGCACTGAAACTGTACATGTTGTCTTCTGGTTTATAACGTAATGTTCATTCATGTTTTGTAATGAAGGTCCTACTCACTACACCAACAACACCAACAGAGAGAATGAAGCGAATTGTTGACGCATCAGAAGGATTTATTTACCTTGTAAGATCCCTCTTTGTGTATCTTCCTTTCTTTCCAGATATTCACATGTGTTTTTATATCTGAAAATGTATTGGCCTTGCTATTGGACTTGACAGGTGAGCTCAATTGGAGTGACGGGTGCACGTGCATCTGTAAGCGGGAAGGTCCAGTCGCTCTTGAAGGATATCAAAGAGGTATGATAATAACACATATGTTTCTTCTTTACCTTGTAATGATGTTAAAATGTTTGGCTGTTTATAACTCAATGCAGGCAACAGACAAGCCAGTGGCGGTTGGTTTTGGTATATCAAAGCCTGAGCATGTGAAACAGGTCCTAAACCTTACAAAAAAAAAGCTTCCTAATGTCTCTTAAGTTGTATTCCTGTTTGTTATTGACAAACTTTTTTTAACGGTGTGAACAGATAGCTGGATGGGGAGCTGATGGAGTGATTGTAGGAAGTGCAATGGTGAGGCTTTTGGGAGATGCTAAGTCGCCAACGGAAGGGCTCAAAGAGCTTGAGAGTCTCACAAAGTCTCTCAAATCTGCTCTTCTTTGAAACACAAAGAAGAACATTTGCAGAACTCTTTATTGATTGTGTTTTATTTACTTAATTACCAGTTATGTATGAAAATGATGTTCCAAACTTTTGAGACATTTCAAGTATGATCAAGTTACAGTGTGGTCTCTCTGTCCACAAACCAGTTGATGGATTCTTCAATGAAACTACAGTAGTTCGCACAAATTCAAAGCTTTTGATTGCCTGCAAAAGTACTTGAAGCAATTCCCATTTTTGAATTCTGATTAGAACTTTGATAGCCAAATTTTTTATTTATTTTGAATACAACATATTTTTTTTTACTCTTAATCGGTTACATTTTATTTATACTCTTAATCCGTTACAAAGATAGAAGCATCATCGGATAAATAATCTCCGGCTCTAATGAAAATTTATAGTACAAACGAACATAAAAGTAGAGACACAAACTTAGACAAATGAAAATTTATAGTACAAACCAACATAAAAGTAGAGACACAAACTTAGACAAATTTGATAATACGTTAGAATCGTTTTTAACGCTAGCATACACTAGTACTTTCTTTAAAGTCTTTGAACTTGAGAATAGTCACCCTAAATTGAGCAGTTCAAAAAATTATCTTTTATTTCCATTTGTCCACTTTTAATTCAATTGTATTTCAAAATTATTTTTGATGAAATCATGGTTTAATTTCCAATGTAGTTTGTGTTTAAAAAAAAAAAAACTGAATGATGTTGGTTAAAATTATAACACAGATAGTGCTGGGAATGTGAATCATTATCCGCGGGCCCCGCCCCATTTGATCCGCTGCGGGGCGGGTGCGGGTTGAGTGATTTAAAAAATTTGGTTCGCGGGTGCGGGTGCGGGTTGAGTGACTTTTATGCGGGGCGGGTGCGGGTCAGCCAAAATTCTGTGCGGGTATCCGCCAACCCGCAAAAACTAAAAAAAAAGATTTTTTAAAAAAATATTATTTTTAAATGGAAATTTTTTTTTAAAATAATTTAATTTTAATTATAAATAGATTAATATTTATTATTTTTAATAAAAATTATTAAAAATATTAAATTTTATTGTTATTTTTAATAAAAAATATTTAAATATTAAATTTTATTGTTATTTTTAATAAAAAAATATTTAAATTAATAATTTTTAATATTATTAATATTATCCGCGGGTCTAGCGGATCACCCGCGGATTTAAGCGGGGCGGGTGCGGATTTCATATTTTCTTCTTGCGGATCAAGCGGGTCAAATTTTTTGAGTAAAAAAAATCAGTTTACCCGCGGGTTGGCGGGTCAGCGGGGCGGGTTTGACCCGCAACCCAGCTCTAAACACAGACCCTTTCACAAATATGCCTAAAATCAGCAAGTTTGACTATGTAATTGGTCCAGGTAAACCGGTAACCTGGAAGGAGGGATGATACATGAATATTAAAAAACTTCCGATTTAAGCTTCGAATGTTACGAACCGCTCCGTCCCGAACCGCTCTGTCTCGTACCGCAGTTAACCGTAACAAAAATCTGTACATATATCATATATAATACGTTTTTATAACTGTTAAAATCGCACCGTATCTAAACCGTTTATTGAATACCGCTCAAACCGCAATTACCATTCGGAGCCTTAGTTTCGAAATTATATCAAAACACAGGTCCTACATATATTTTAAATCAGTGAGAGTAAAGAGTTCGACAATGAAAAATATCTTTTTTTTTTTAAGGTTTAGTTCAAAATTCAAAATCACAAATCGTCGCATCCCCGCAACAGATTCCAATTACTGAGAAGAGCAAAGAGATGAGAGGCGGAGCCGCCGGAAAGAGAAAAACAACGGCCGGTTTCTCCGGAGCACCACAACCCCAACCACCACCTTCCGTAGATTACCAGCGCCAACTCTTCAACTCCCGAGACTCCGACGCCAGTTTCGCCAGCAGCCGCCCCTCATCAGTCGGCTTAAGCCGCGCCTCCGATATACACACCGACAGATCTCACCAATCCTCCACGATCCGCTCCGTCAACGCCTTCCTCGCGTCTCACAACTCCCCGATCTCTCTCCGCGCCCACCCCGTTCCTCCCGTCAAAGACATCTCCGAAACCCTAGTTTTCCTCCTCTCCACCGTCGATTTCCACTGCGACGATCGCAAATGGGACGAGGACGTCGTCTTCTTCCTCAGATCGCTTAGCTGCCCGCTCAAGCTCACCAAATCCACCCTCCGCGCTCCGAACTCGCCTCACAACTGGCCTAACGTCCTCGCCGTGATCAACTGGTTGGTTCAGTACGCTCGCTTCCGTCAGCATCTATCGTCGAGTCTCGCCTCGGTGGCTCCGGATGCTAACTCCATGTCTTCCTTCGGGATCCGCAGCTACTGCCACTTCATCCGCGGGGAAGACGATTCGGTTAACAATCTTGATTCGGAGTTTTTAGGGAAACTCGAAGCGGAGAAGGTTACGATCGCTGAAACGATCTCGAATTCTGAGAAGGTTGCCGCCGAATTGGAGGCGAAGCTCGATGCGTTGAGGAAAGGTCCTTCGAAGAAGGAGGCTTTGGAGAAAGTTAAGTCTGATTTGGAGAAAGATGTTAACAAGTTTCGCACGATGGTTGCGGAACGTAGCGAGAGGACTCGTGGGATGGAGAAGGTTGTGGAGGAGAAGGAGAAGGAAGTGGTGGCTAAGGAGGAAGAGAGGGGACGGATCTTTGAAGAGAATAAGGAGCTGAAGAAGAGCGTGGAGGTTCAGTGTTTTAACGTGAGGGACGTTGAGAGGATGAAGAGGGAGTTGCAAGCTGTGGAGAGAGATGTTGGGGAGGCTGAGGTGGCTAGAGATGGTTGGGAGCAGAAAGCTTGGGAGGTTAACTCGCAGATTAGTAATCAGTTTCATCAGATTCAGAGGCTGGCGATTGATTGTAACCAGGCTCTGAGGAGGTTGAAGGTTGATGTTCAGTTCGCTGTGAATGAGAGTGGGAAGGTACCTGAGGAGGTGATGGGTGTGGAGTATAAAGCTCTGGTGAAGCCAGCTCTGTGTTCGTTGTATGATGGTATCAAAGAAGGGTCGACGAACAAGGCTGAGGAGCTTGTTTCCTTACAGCAACAGGTGTCTGAAATGGCGTCGAAGATCGAGTCAAGAAAGAGTGTTCTAAGGTCGATTCAGTTGCAGGTCAATGAAGTGGAGGAAAAGATGAAGCTAGTGAAGAAGGAAACTCAGGAGTTGGCTTCAAACTGCGACCTGGAGGTGAAAACTATGGCTGAGAGTTTGAGAACTGATGCAATGAATCTGGAGGTTGTGGAGAAAGAAGCTGCAGAGATGTTGAAAGCTTCGGGGGTTAGATTGGAAGAAGCAGTGAAGCAGAGCGAAGAGGAGGTCCAAGCTGTTGCTTCTCGACTCTTTGCGCTTATCGATTCGATATCGAAACATAAAGAGTATATGGATTCGAAGATCTTGGAGGTGAAAACTGGTGTTGCTGACACTGCTAGTGCTGTTGCAGAGATATATAAAGGGAGCCTTAAGAGGCACTTTGGTGGTTAAGTAGCTAGCTAGAGATTAGATGAGACATTGACTGAGCCAAGAGGTTGTTAAGTAATTTGTAATGGAAAACGTTGTGGCTTTTGTTGAATTATTAGTGCAAGTGTGTGTTTACATCTTTTGTCTCATTTGGTTATAGTCTTTGTTCGTTTGTTTGAAAAGATCTCTTTGGCATATGAATTTCCGGTCGAGTGAACCAATTCTACGCGTACTGATCCAGATTACATGACTTTTTTTTTGAGCAACAATTACATGAAGAGTAAAATTGAAAGAATAATTAAATCCTGAATTAACAAAAAGAACGTAACATATAAAAATGGACAAATGTCAATAATAGCACATTTTGAAGTTTATGTCTCAAAAATAGCACTAGAAGGAGAAAGTCACAAAAATGACATTCATTAAAGGGTAAAATATCCCTAATACCCTTGGTTTAAATTAAATAAATAAACAAAAATAAATAAAAATAAATAAAATAAAAATAAATAAATAAAATAAAAAAAGAATTTTTTTATAGTTTCAGATTATATGTTTTCAGATTCGAAATTTTTATAATTTTTTTTTTGAATTTTTTTTTATTTTTTTTTTCAAATTTTCTTTTTATAATTTAAAAATACTTTTTGAAACTGTTTTTAAAATTTTTATTTTTTATTTTAATATTTATTTTTTATAAAATTTTAAACCCTAATTCCAAAACCCCACCCCTTAACTCTAAACCCTAAAGTTTGGATTAATTAACCCAAGGGGTATAAGTGTATATTTACTTCTTTAATGAAACCTATTTTTGTGACTTTGAGCCTTGAGTGCTACTTTGGGAACAAAAACTTGGTCTGGTGCTATCCTAGTCTTTTTCTCTATAAAAATTATAGGGGTAAATATATATATTCATGTTTTCAGTTTTTAGGAGTAAATATATAAACCATATTTGAATATTTATAAATTTCAGCTTGGGTTTGGTTCGAGTTCGAATACCTATTTAAATTATGTTAACATTTTCAAAACCACTAAATATACATATAATTCTCAAATCCAAAAATAAAATAATATCCAATATATAAATTTGAATAACATAAGATTAAATATCTTTTTTTTAACAACCCATAAGACTAAATATTTAAATGAACATAAAAATAAGTTTGAAATTGGATATTAATGGAGAACAAATCGGTACTTCACATTTCTGGTGCTTTGAATATTTTTTGACTATTTTCAAATATTTACGTCAGACTATTTTGGTAAGTTTCATATATTCTAAATATTTTATAGATATTAAATTTAAAATAAGTTATATATGATTCATATATTTTTAGGTATCCAAAAATATTTTGATTCGGGTCGGATTCGACTTTGATTCTTCTTTAATTTTGGATTTTTTTCAAATATTTTGGTACTATTTTTCCGACTCAGGTTGAGTTCGGTGCTGAGACACCTAAATTGAGTTAATTTCATGTTTTTCAAATACTATTTCAAGTTCCGATTCAGAGATCATAACTTATCTGATAGTTACCGAACCTTATACCCCATTTAAATATTTTTATCAAACCAAAAATAGACATAGACCAAATTTTTTTTGGCCAGGTTTATGTTTGGATTTCGGATTCTGAGTAATTTTGACCAGTCCTAGATCCAATACTTCCGTCTTCTACAAGCTACAATGTTATTTTAAACCATACGTTTAACGTTTTAATTGAGTTTATTGGCTCCCATACACATAATTGGACCCTTAATTAGCTTTCTATATACGATTTGATATTAATATTTTTGTTCCGAATTTAACCCTGCTGCCAGCCCAACTTGATTAGAATTGTGTCAGTCTTGACAGCATAGGTTCTAGGTTATAGATATCTCTCTTTATATCCTATATTCTATTTCTCTCCCTTTCATCTTCTTCTCTTTTCTCTTATTTATTTTCTAGTTTTTTTATTTTCTCTTATCTTATTCATTTCTAAACTGGTTTGTGAGAGGAAGATTCGAAGAAGACAAGTGAACCGCTTAATTTTTTCAGCCATAAAGAAAAATCTCATGACTATCAGGTAAAAACTAATCATTTTCTTTTAAATAAATATATTTTATTTTGTTTGGTTGATTGCTTTGAACGAGTCTATATAAGATTCAACTTTTTCCTTTGGGGTTCTAGTTGTTTTGGCTTGACACGAGTGTTAATGTCTCTGAAAATTCCAAATATGTTTGTGATTTAGTAGTCTTGATTCTAGGTATTAAGCCAAAAAAAAAAAATTCATTTTGCTGTTATGGTTGTCATGAAGGCTGAAAGATAAATTAGGAGTTCACCATTTCAGACAATTAAGAATTACCTCTTACACAAATTTATCCAGACGGCAAAAAGATGAAGTAGGTAAAATGTCTTAAAGTATTTATTATTAATTGATACATAATTTACTACCGGATAAATATTTTGATAAAAGTTTTTTCAGTTTATACATTTGTTTCACATATGGCTTGTTTGATGATAAATTAGGTGATACATGGTTTGACTTGATACATTTTTCTCGATAAATGATTTGTTACATCATAAATGATTTGATACATAGTTTGTGACTTAGAGCATCTCCAAAAAAGAACTCTATTTTGAAGTTTCCAAAACTCTATGTTTGAAATTTAAAGGTATTCTTCTTCAAAAGCAAAATTTCAAACTCAATTTTAAAACTATTTGTATTTTATAATATGGTCCTTATATTTGTCATAACTAATTTGAATTTACAAAATTTTTGTAAATAATTAGCACATACATAAACATATTACAACAATATTAACTAATAAAATATAAAATTAAAATATAAAATTTTAAACAAAATAACTTAATTAATATTAAACTTCAAGCAAAATACCATATTATTCCATAAAGTGATTTTCGTAATGCATATATGCTATACTAGTGCATTTCGAAGTAAAGATACAAATTCTTGAAATCAGGTGATATTAATATTTGTAAATACATTAGATTAGAACAAGAAAGTAAAAGAAAAACATAAAATATTGCTAAAAGACTAACTTTTATTGATGATATTAATACTCGTGAATATATTCAATATGAACAAGAAATTTTTTACGAAAAGACATCATCAACAACAACCATCTTCAGTTATACAAAAAAAAAACTGGACAATATTTAGAAATTTTGACTGTTCCGGATCAAACTTACCTCACTATTAGTGTTGTTGTAATATTTAAATTTGTGTAATATTTATGTCTTCATGTAATTTTTTAAAAGTTTTTTTGTATACTTTTGTTATCTAAATCTAGTTTTAAATATTTTAAATCTTATTTTAAAGTTTTATTTAATTTTATGTGTTAATTTAAATTTTATAATCAAAACTTAAAATATTTTTGAGATGTAATTTTTATAAGGATTAAACAATAAACAAGAAAATATTTATGAATCATAAATGTGATGTGTAATTGTAGGGACCAAAATGCAAATAAAAAAATGAAACTTCAAATTTAAAGTTTTGAGTAGTGAAACTTCAAATATAGAGTTTCACTCCTCAAAACATCAAATTTGAAGTTTTGAAGTTCCTTTTTGGAAAGCAAAAAACTTCATATTTGAAGTTATAGAGTGTCTTTTGGAGATGCTCTTAATATGTTAACTGATAAATAGTTTATTATCCGCTAAATGATTTGTTACATGATAAATGATTTGATATATATTTTGTGAATTAATATGTTAATTGATAAATAGTTTATTGTCCGCTAAATGATTTTTTATATGGTACATGTGTTGTTAGTTGATAGAGAGTTTGGTATTAAATAATAGATAAATTGTTGTATGATATTATAAAAGACATGTCGTTAATTGATACATTGTTTATAAAACTCATTAATGATTTCATGTATGATAAATGATTTGATACATGGTTTGTGAGTTAATATGTTAATTGATAAATAGTTTGTTATCCGCTAAATAAATTGATAAATGGATTGTTAGCTAATAGAGACTTTGATATCAAAGTGCTGATAAATTATTGTATGATGTTACAAAAAAAAAATTGTTGTTGATTGATACATTGTTTGTAAAACTCATTAGTATTTTGATAAAATGTTATAAAAGATTTGTCTTTAAATGATAGATGGTTTGTAAAATAAAAGTTTCTGAGAATTATTTACTTAAAAATATTTTTTTACTGTCCATTTTTTTGTCTCAAAAACTAGAGTAAACGAATAGAGTAAAAGTGATACAGTTGATAACTTAGACACACTTTTTTGCTCTCTGAAGTGACATAATACGTACATGGAAGTTTCATCATGATACGAAGGTAAAATCGTCTCATGACGTAATAGGTATGGCTCAACCTATTAACGACACACCAAGCCATACCTATTACGTCACACCTAGTGTAGATTACTGGACTTCATTTATGTATATTTAGCTAATTGTCTCTTTTTAATTTATAAAAAAAAAAAAAGAGAGAAAGCAGCCGTATCATTTTGTTAAAAGTAGGAAGCAGCCGGAATGATTGTTCACATGAAGCATCCTGATTTGAGGATTTTATAAAGAAGAATAAAAAAGGTTAAAAGCGTCCAATTAAACGCAGTAACGCGTAAGCGTCATCTAATCTATACGTCTCCACGTAAGACAACACCATTAGAGAGAGAAAAAGACAAAAAAAAACAAAATCAAAAGAAAGAGAGAGAGAGAGAGAAATCTGAAGAAGGCGATTGGGTAAGCGATGCACATCGTCTTCTCTGTCGATGATTTGACCGACTCCTTCTGGCCCCCTCCCCCTCCGGAACCCTCTCCGGGATCAGTACCGTCGCAGACCATGCCGGACGGGATGACTCGAAGCCAATCGGAGTGGGCGTTCCAGAGACTCCTCCGGGAGATGTCCGGCTCCGACGAAAGCCCTACCACGATCAACGTAAGGTCGCCTCCGCCGGTTCAGTCCGAGCAGTCTCTTTCCACCGTCGACGAAACCGCAGATGTCGTCGAAATACAGAAGCCGCCGCCGCCGCCGCCGCGGAATCCAGCGGATGATCAAGGGAATCGAGATCGTGCGCGGTCTGCTTCTGATCCGTTGGATTCAGATTGTGTCGATCCGAATCAGTACCATGCGATTCTCAAGAGCAAGCTCGAGATCGCGTGCGCTGCCGTTGCGCGTCGTGTACGGCTTTTAGATCCGTCTCTTGGTTTGTGTTTGTTGATCGATTTGATTTTGATTTTTATACGCAGGTGGGAGCTGTGAAGCCGGAAGATTCGAGTGCCTCAGGTGTGAATCAAAAGCCATCTCCTCCGGTGGGATCTCCAGCTCAAGGTTATATCATTATTGTTTAGATGAGTGATCCTTGTGGAATATCTAATTAAGTTCCTTTGATTATGGTTTATAGTCTTTGGGTGAAATGTTTTTTGTTTTTTGTTTTTTGCTATTCTAGGCTCTGTTGTTGTGGCACAAACCTCACCCGGTGCTTCATCTGTTAGATCTGTTCCTTCAACAAGCGTTAAAAGGAAACCAGATGTTGTTCCAGCAAGGCAGACTACGAGTATTTCATCACGAGATGATTCTGATGATGATGATCTTGATGGAGACATGGAAACAGCTGATAATGGAGATCCTACTGACGTTAAGCGTGCTAGGAGGTACAATTCTTGAGAACTTTTGTATCTTTGTCTGATAATCACTCCATATATAGAGAGATACGTCCAACTTGGAAGTCTTATGGGGAAATGTTTGTAGCAGGGAGTTTTTACTTTCCTTAAAGGGAAAGTAAAAACTGAAATCTAGAATAGGAATGTTTCAGTTAGTTTTATGTTGTTTTTTGAAAGTGGAAAGATGGTCGTTAAGTCTAAAGCCGAAGTCCAATTTATAAATTCTTTGTAATATTTCGAAATTGGTTGGTTAGGATGCTCTCAAACCGAGAATCCGCTAGGCGCTCCAGGAGAAGAAAGCAAGAACAAATGAATGAATTTGATACACAGGTTCTTGTCTTACAATTGTTTGCTCATATGCATCTACGTTTCTCGATACCTTTTCTTCCTATTCAGCAGCGTTCCATTGATTTATAGGAAATGTTTTCATGTTTTGTAGGTAAACCAATTAAGAGCTGAGCATTCGACTTTACTTGGTCGTCTTGGTGACATGAATCAGAAGTATGATGCAGCTGCTGTCGACAACAGAATTCTAAGAGCTGATATCGAAACCCTAAGAACAAAGGTACACATTGTTGCAAACTCACCCAGGAATATGATTCTCTATCTAATGTTTTAGCTAAGTTTTATTGCATTGGTACAATCTTGTGCAGGTTAAGATGGCAGAAGAAACAGTGAAAAGAGTGACAGGAGTGAACCCTTTGCAGTGGGCAAGACCAAACATGGGCATGCCAGTGAACAACACACCGAGAATCCCAAGTACTACTGGTGCCGGTTCAGCACCAAATCAGAGAGTAGAGGTGAACCGTGAAGGCTTGCAGAATCAGTTTGCTACTAATCCGAAGAACATGTATGAAACCATGCCCCATTGGAATCACAAGCATTAACCCCAAGATTGAGTCATCGACTTTGTGATTTTTGAAATAACTCTTATCTTGCTCTTCTTTTCTTATTTACTGTGCGACTTCAGGATGGTGTTATATGTAAGGGTGATGATGATGTACCCATTTATGTTTGGAAATATTTGGATGGATGTTAACTTTAAGTCTTTAACGACCTGCTTGGTAGTCAGAAGCGGTAAGGTGTCTAACGCAACCAACATTGAAATTGTCAACACAAAAACATAGTTGTACACATTTACATCAGCCTGGCAGTGGCATAGTTCAACGGATTACCTAACCAGGACAAATGTGACATCATATAGAGAGCGAGAAAGTGAATGGATGCACCAAATGAGAAAATATGGGAAACTTTGGTAAGACTTGGTCTTCTAAATTATATCAATATTCCTAAACATTAAGCATATTCGTATGCAAATATACATCATAAACGATCAACAATGCTAATAAGTAAAAATATCTCAGTTACACCGAGTATAGTAACATCACTTTACCATCCTTCTATTGAGATTTAGCACCAGACTGGAGAGCTGCTTGTATTTCCAACCTTTCAAGACAAAAAAAGAAGAAAAATTCACATTTTTAATTAAACGAGTAAGAGAAGAAAAGAAAGGTAAGAAAATAAAGAAGCCTTGTTACCTGGCTGGTTGCACATTTGTAGTAAATGGTGTCCGGAGAGTTGTAAGTTCTACAGTTGTTGAACATCCGTCTCGCATCAGCCACAAACATATCAAGCGTCACGTAGTACTCTTCTGATTCTACTCTCTTTGCAATTGTCTTCAGATCTGTGTTCACATACACCATGTTGGTTCAAACATCTCTTTACAGAACAAACATTATAGGCCTGTCTCCTACTTTGCAAATTTGTTCATCCTAGATAAAGAAGGTATTCTCTTGACTAGGTTGCATTTATTCCTAAATTATTAACTTTATTTTTAGGGTATTAATGCTTCGAGGGATAGTAGAAGGATAACAAAACGAATTTACGTAGCATGATAATTTAGTGTACTCTTCTTACCTATGGGGGATCTTTAATGATGTCATAATAATCAGCGACATCGAGGGCATCAACTGGCTCTTTGAAAGGCCACGCATTAGCATGATCTTGCATTGTCTGTTGAAGTTACTCCAGCTTGTCAAGCAAAATGGCATAGTGATTGCAGTAACATACTATTATGTAATGTGATGTAATGACGAAG
Organism: Brassica napus; assembly: GCF_020379485.1. NCBI lineage: Eukaryota > Viridiplantae > Streptophyta > Magnoliopsida > Brassicales > Brassicaceae > Brassica > Brassica napus. Next base: position 34,534,848 of record NC_063442.1, on the reverse strand, counting down.
TACTGAGGTGAAGAAAACTTATCATTAAAAGCACGCGTATAGGTGCATTCAACTGCTTTTGCTTTGTCGCATTATCAACAAAACCATTGAATAATTTGTAACGAGTGTGCCCCCACTGATCCGGGGTCCAACCTGCGTCCCCTGTAATAGTATTCCATGACTTATGTATTAGCAATTATTGAAATATAACTACACAGCATGAGGAAATGAACTACAGATTGAAACCTTAATTTAGGAAATGGTTAAACTATATTAACCCTGAGAGTGAGAAGCAAATTCAAGGGAGATAAATGTGTTTTTCTTAAAGCCAACTTAAGTTTAACATTTTAAGCCCAAATTCATAGCTAACCAATGCAGGAATCTTAGCACATGCATATTAAATTGATCAGATACTAGCACAAGTTAATGGAGAAAATTCTATTTATGAGTAACAAACTGCAATAGCAGGCATGAAATATAATTATGACTTTAAGCCAGGTATATTCTCAGCTCTGATCCTTTTAGGACTTCCAGCTTCTTTCTGCAGAAATTAGCACATTAAACGTTTATTATAGTACTTAAAAACGGGGTGTTTTTGCTGCGACTTGTGTAATAATCACAAAGACACGCAACCATTGATATTTACCTTCTGAAATTCAAGTACGTGATATACTTCCTGACAATTCGATAACTCATTTATCCGTATATCAATTGCCTGTCATTACAAAAGTTAACGGGGATCAGAATCTGAGGATCTTTAGGGTCAAATCACCAAAGCCCTTTATAATTTAATAAGATAGTGATGAATAACTACTCTTTAGTGGTGTTTTTACGTTGTGTATGGTGTTTTAAAGTGGTGTGTAGTGTCAGCTTGACTCTTGAGCTCATAGGGAAAATAAAAATCATCATTGACTAAGATAGCATAACTGAATCTAGCCCTCAGGTTTGTTTTGCCTCTGTTCTTTAGTCTTACCAAAATTATCCACAACGTCAGAGCTAAATAGTGAACATATAGAAAGTGAAACAACAGCTTCATAAACCGTAGAACTAGAAGGCTCAAGAAAATATTTCAACAGAGTTAAAAGTATATTCAGTGGCTTACTTTTCTTTGCTGGCGTATCATGCATGACAACTCTGTATATGGAAGCTTTTGATCAATTTTGCATTCCATAAGGAGACCGCCATCATAGTCTTTAATGAACCTAGGAAAATACAAAGCTTTTTATTTGCATAATCAGCTACTAGATAAAATGCTTTTGTTCTAAGATTTGTGAGCTTAACAGGGACCACAAATGCTCGAATGATTCAATCATATAAAGCACAGAAGTTGAGCATGGTAATGAGCAGTTTGAATTTAAGAGAGACATCGTTTACATACCCATTCCGTACATCTTTCTCCAAGTAAAGCTCTTTCGTAAAACCCTACACAAGAAAATAGACATAACAGATAAACTTAGTGAAAAATTATAAGTAAAGACAAAATCACAGAACTTCAATACCCAAAAAGTGGACTTGTAGCAAAGTGCGGAAACATAATTTTTCAGAGATGCATACATTTAACATTCTGGAACCATAAACCCAAAATCATCATGAAAAGGATTATTCAAACAAAAATACAGTATACAACGATTGCGTAGAGGTTCTTGCGTTTCATTCAAGGACTCATCATTTTACAAAAACTACCTCACCTTTATGTTGCTGGTCTTAAATTTTTAGAAACATAGTAACAGCAAATCAACCACTGACAACCACATTAATCATATTGTTATTTTTTAACAAGTGCAACAAGGATATATATATGGCATCCCCTCCCATAGACCAGGTTCAACTCAGTTAACTTATTCCCTTATAGCTACGATAACATATAGAATACGTTGAATGCAATAAACTGGTTCATTCCCCGACCAAGATATGTACTAGTACTACCAGTTGGTTGACGTCTATTTCCAGATTAAGCATAGAGCCAACTATTGCAGAGAATATGAATTACACCAACCAGCTTGATAAAATAACCAACAGCATTGTTGTGCATGAGTAAGAAAGTGCGTCAATCCATCAACATCACGTGCATGTTGTTTCAGGTGGTTCATCAATCTGGTACCGTAACCTTTTACTTGTTCATCTGCAGTGATTACAAAAATGCTATTTCCCCAAACCTTTGACTGAACAAAGGATAACAGTTTAGTTAATAAGCTTGTAAAGACTGTAATCACACTCACTATGAATTGGACATGTACAGAAAGGTGTTATTGGAAAAGCAAACTCTGCTTGATGATGTATAAGATACTAAGCAAAATACTACTTGCTTCAGTCTTAAAGTAAGCGTCTTATTATATATATCGTTTGAAGAAAATCATATCACTGTGGTAAAAATAGTTGTGCGAAGTTGACCTTGTAGGACCTTATTTTACTTACCATATATCAACTGATATTTATAACAATATAGAGTATATAAATTTAGTCAACATCAGGTTTAATCCTTTACTTTTGACAAGATTAAAACAATATCTAAACATGATGTCTTGAGATATTTCAAATAGTTAGATAGGTTTGTTTGCATAATAAAAAACAATTTTTCACTAACACAAATGATTAGTGATATATTATTATGTCTCGAATTCGGATTCGATGCGAGGTAAATTTATTTTAATTAGAAATTAGAATTAGTTGCGGGGGTGTTTATTTTCATTTATACATATATAGACATTTTGTTTTTATTTCAAGAATGATATATATTCTAATATAAACCATATTTCTGAATGTTTATATGAGTTTTTCAAACACAATTATATTATATTTTGGATTTGTGTTTAATTATTAAACTCATTAATATATGTAGAGTTTGGTACAATAGAAAATTATTGTCATGTCAAATTTTTTTTAGTTGAGATATTATAGGTTGCCTTAAAAATGATTGCAATATCTTACAAATATTTGGTGAAAAACACCGGCGAACTATACCAAAATTTTGTATCAGTAAAAGAAATATACCTATAAGATATAATCAATATATTGACGATATATATGGATAGTTGAGCACAATTTGGGGAATAAGTTAATTTGAAGATATTGTTAACTATTTGGCAATATTTTCGTTGATATTAATTGATTAGTTAACCAAAAATGGTTATAAATACCGAAATTTGTGTATAATAATTAGTTGTTATTAAAAAAAATGTGAGCCAATTTATGTTTAAGGTTGGAATAATATATCCACATTCTTAATGGAATAATTCGGATTTTATTTTGGATACTGTAGTAAAGGTGTATAATGATGTAACATTATGTTCAAAGAAAATAATATTGACAAAATAACAAAAAAGATTAATAGATGACACGATCATCTATACTATTAAAAGAGAAGTCATGACTTCTTTCATGTGTGATATTTTAAATGGACCATTCCTATAAAGTTGCTTAAATTATTTTTTGTATTTTCATAACAATATCTTAACAAGATATTTAGTTATCTTTTTATTCCATCAAAATATTATTAATAATGGATAATTTCAAAAATATATTTATTCCGTCAATATATAATTATAGTTGCATATAACCATTTATAATCTACTTAATAATAATAAAATTTAATTATTCTAGAGTTAATACCTGCATATGATCTAAGTAATAATAATAACAATTAACATTTATAATGCAAATAAAATAATGTTAGAATTTCACCATGAAAAGAACAAAATCAAATCAAATATTAAATCCTAACACTATTGTATTTTCATAATAAGTGTTATTATTATTAAAAATGTTATACATTATACATGTATCAATATTTATATAGATGTTGTGTTAACAAACACTAGATCTTGATCTGCGCAACCGTGCGGGTTTTTGTTTTCATTTATTTTTATATAAACATTTATTTTTAATTCTAAATTGGTATATATATTATAATATATATATATATATATATATATATATATATATATATATATATATATATATGTCAATCAACTTTTAAAACATAATAAGTTTACGATATATTTGTTTCATTGAATAGATTGTTTCAAACTTTCACATGTATTTGTATCTTCTTCTATATATATATATTTGGATTATTATATCATTATTAAAATCGTAACTATATATATATATATATATAAAGATTAGTAAAATATTATTTTATTGTCATATCCAAATATATTGTAACATTTCACAAATTTAGAAAGTTTTTAAAAAATTAAACTTTTTGCTTCATAGATTTATATTATCGAGTAAATAATTAAACATTTAGTTTTTATTTAATTCTTAAAATAAACTATATAGTTTAAAAATTTGTTTTCATTAGTTTAAGGTAGTAAATATTTCATTGTTAGATAATATGATTTTTGTTATTTAAAAAAATATTTATACTTTTAAAAGTTAACATCGACAAATATTTAAATAATTAACATATGGAGGTATAGTAGTACAACATTAAATTATATCTATTTAAATTATACTATCTATAAATCTAGTGGATCATCCATTGTTTAAATCTAATTATTGATAGCCCAATAAAAATTTCTGGTAGGCCTAAAATATAAATGATAAGATTAATGTAATATGACTTTATAGGAATATGTCTATTAGGTCTATTTTTTAAAAATCATAAATAAATCAATGTTGTGACTTATGTTTTAATATATAATATGTATTGATAAATATATAATATTTTTAATATATATATATTTTAGTGATGATTTTTTCATGCGTTATTTTTTCATTTGGACCATTTTTAAAATTTTATCAAATTTTACATGGATTAATTATAATATTTATATTTTTAATTGAATAAAAATAAATATTTTTTAAGAAAGTTCTAAAAATCTTTTTAAAATATTTTCGGAATCAATTTAAATTTTATATCCAAAAGTAATTAATTTTAATTTTATTTATCATAAACTATAATAAGAAATTAAAATTTATTTTAGTTTTGATTTATATATGAAAATGTAAAATTATATAAAGTATTATAATTATATATTCACTGATAATAACAATCTAAACTGATTACTTTTCTAAAATAAAATTTACAAAGATTTTGTTAGAAATATTCATTTCTATTTCAAATTAAAAGAAGATATTTTATCCAACTTAGTGCATTTTGAAAATATGATATTTACTACAAACATATTTTGAAGTACAATTTATTATAGTTTTTTTCAAAAGAAATTCTTTACAGTATCTCAAAAAATATATTTTCTACTATATAGATCCAATTTAATTTGCTTTCATATAAATTTAAAATAAAAAGTATGTAAAGTAATATTGTTACATAATAAAGTTTCTAAAATAATTGTTGTTACAAAAATACAAAATTTATACTAATAATATATAAGCCAAGTAAATATAGTTATTATTGAATTACATAATATATAATACTAAATTACATTAAGTTATTGATAAATTTTGTTATATAAACTAAAACATTTTAGTATATAAATAAAAAAAACTCGCACGGTTGTGCGGATCAAGATCTAGTGATAATTAAAAAAAATACCGTATCAGCAACTTTTCAAGTCGTGTTTGAGTGTTTGTTCATGGCCGCCACAGCACTGATACAATACTATATATTAATTATATGTTTAGAATAGTTTCAGTGATCCACTTAAAATATCTATGGAAAAACTTTGAGGTGTCTTGATGTTGTAAACCTGAAGAAGAAACACGAGTTGAAATCATATAGCGTTTGATAAAAATGTTTTATTATAGTAGTCTTTCTTTTTTTTGACGTCAAGCTCCATGTATTATTAATTCAAAGTAAAAAAAGTTAGCCTGTGAAGCTAGCTAATTCAGAATTACAGAGTTTACATGGAGAAATAGAGAATTTTGGGAACGAGCTTCTATGGTAAGGAGACCGGCCCTAGACATTAGTCGATTTATGCGATGTAGAACTTATGTAGACATTACAGAGTTTTATTATAGTAGTCACGATTTATATTATATAGAAAGGTTTTATATACACAATAAAACCTTTCTATATAATATAAATCGTGACAACTATAATAAAAACTCTGCACAAATCGACTAATGTATTGTCTATGATATTAAAAACATAATAAAACCTTTTTTTTTTTTGTGTTCAAAAAAGAAGAAAGGTTTTATTGTGTTTTTAATATCATAGACAATACATTAGTCGACTTGTGCAATGTAGAACTTATGTGATGTTAATGTGAAATTAAATGGTACTAAATTTTATGACTTTCTAGTAGATAATCAAAAGTGAAATATTGCATATGAATTAGATTGTGATTTCTATTTTAATAGTATAGATGAGTCAAATGATGATGTTTAACTTAAAATAAACTGACTCATCTATAAACCGACCACCTCAACATGTTATCAACACAATGTAAGTTCCATACATATTAAAGCGTTTGATGTTAAATATAGACTAATTTCAAATTTGTATCAAGTTTGGATATGTCCGAGCACAGTCAAAAAAACCTTAGAAATCCATAAAATGATAACACTTTTAGTTGAAGAACTAATCGGCTGCTTTTCTATGGTAACAAGTGTAAATGAGGGCTGAAGGCCCTAAAATCCAGCTCTACAGTGACCAAAAAAAAAAAAAAATATCTCATTGTGATTTTCTCTTCTCTACCAACGCCTAATACGTTGGTTAGTTTTTTCGTGTTTGGGTGGGTTTATATAGAAAAGCTTTCCTCTAAAATCCAGCTCTACAGTGACCAAAAAAAAAAAAAAAATCCAGCTCTACACTTTTCTTTTCCCTGTTTAATTTGTTCTCCATCTAACAAATTAATGTATGCATGTCTACACGATGCTACTATGAGACGTGCACGAACTTTAAGAGAACGTCAACAAGCCACTTTCCATTCTTAAATCATATGTTCAAGAAGAATTTTGTATATCATGGATGCATCATTTTGTTCATTGAGCTAGTATGTTTATTTTATACCTTTTACAACTCATTTATTTTGTATTTATACCTTTCTTTTTTGAGTTATTCAACGCACTTAATTAAGAATTATCATTGGTTTTGTATGATTGATGATAAGTAACCCGCTTGCATCCCAAGTCTGTATCTAATTCGATACACATGTGTTTGACCATCTTCTAATAGCTTACGTCGTATGAAAGTTCAGAGTGTTATAAAGCCGATCAGTTTTAATTTCGGATTAAGAAGACTTCAAATTACATAAATAATGTTAGTTAACCCGTCTTGTTCGCGGTTATAAAAAGCTAATTCCATGAGATCATGTCTTAATGGATACTATTCTCAGCAGTCAGCATAAACATCTTTGGTTGGTATTCAAACGGTACGAGGGATTTCGGTGGACCTAGAACAATGAACTAAATCATGCATCCATGTTGTACAAAGCTCTTCGTGGACTTGTCATTAAAAAAATGGAAAGCGGCTAGTTGACGCTCTCCAAACGTTCATGCACGTCTCATACTCGCAACGTGTAGACATGCTTCCACGATTTAGTTGGATGGAGTCCAAATTAAACAAATTGCAGAGCTGGATTTAGAGAAACACTTTGCTATATATGTAAGCTCAGGGATCTGGAGCTTGACATGCTGGTGCATTGACACAGAAAGAGTGTTGATTGACATGGTTCTTTGGAGTATGGCTCGGACAGATTCAAAGAATATTGAAGTTTGGCGTGTTGCTGTTGTGTTACACATGGACGATAATGTGTAACACATCGACGTGGACAAAAGGAACTAAGACGTGATGACGTGGAGAGTTCCCATTGGCTGATCTTGTTTGGACGTGATTCACAAACTAGAAGATCCTCAGATCACAAATTGGAAGATTTGGTGATGCTGATTTTTAGGAAAATAGATATTGCACAATTGGAAAGAATTGGTGGCAATATATAGGAAAGCTTAGACTTAGGATTAGGTTAAGCTTTCAACGATATATTCTCACAGAAACACAAACAGGGGTTTTGGGGTTTCAGAAAGTGAGTGATTTGTAAACGTGATCAACAGGGGTTGGTTCACGCAAAGGGTAGATTAAGAATTGGTCCGTGACAAGCCGCGTGTGGCGTTGTGTAATTCGGATTAGACAAGTCTTTGTAAAAGATTGTTTAAGTGATTCTTAATAAAGAGACAGTTGGTCTTGAATCCTTTGTGTTCTTATTGGTTTCACCTGCTGTAGACTCTTCATTTGGTATCAGAGCGGGTCACCTCGTTGGATTCCGTATTCACATACAGGTTGAGGTCCTGCGGAAGAAGTCTTGAAACCATGAAAGAATTCAACACCCTACCGAGTCTCTACATGCTGGATGAAGGGAGTTTTGTCCATTGGAAAGCACGTATGAGACATATCATTCGTGCTTTAAATGAAGACGCTTGGACTGCTGTTGAAATAGGCTGGTCGGCACCTACTATGCTCATGGAAGATAAAACATATGCTCCCAAACCGAAGGAGAGATGGACAGAATCTGAGAAAGCCGCATCAAATTTCAACTCTAAAGCACTTACTATGATATTCTCAGCTGTTGAACTCGACCAATTCAAGATTATTCAGAGCTGTGAATCAGCAAAGGAGGCATGGAATGTGCTGGTTAATCACTTTGAAGGTGACACAAGTGTAAGAAGAACAAGGATTGATCATTTAGCTTCAAGGTTTGAGAACCTGCGAATGGAAGATGACAAGTCCATTGCTGGCTTTGTGTCTAAGTTAAGTTCAATTGCTAATGAAGCTACTGTCCTTGGTAAGAAGTATAAAGAAAAGAGGGAGAAGAATTTACAGTGTCAAGAGTATGAAGGCTTTGATAATCTTCGTAACAAATGCCTCTTAGCAAAACGGAAAGAGCTCAAGTGTATTGGATGCAAGGGTTTTGGACACACAAAGAGTGATTGTCCTAATAATCTGAAGAAAGACAAGTCTTTGTTATGCTTTAGTGACACTGAATCAGAAAGTGAGAGTGATGAAGAAGATTTGTTAAACAACTTTGTTGCTCTCGCTGGTCAAGATACAATGGTTGATCATCATTCTAGCACAGATTCAAATTCAAATTCAGATTCAGAGAGAGAAGGAGAAGATGTGACTGCTGATCTCAAGTCTGAATATACAACATTGTTCAAGAAATTTGCAGAGCTCAGTCATGAAAACCTGCAACTCATCAAAGATACAGCCATTTTGAAAGAACAAGTTAACATTCTGGAGCTAGAAAAACCTGCTACAAAAGCTGAGACAACATCGAAGATAGCAGATAATGATGGTAGAGACGAGCTTCAGTCTCTCAAGATAGTGATTGCAGAGCAAAATCAAGTTCAACAAGAGTCTGAAATAAAGTTTCATCAAATGAAACAGCTGCTGAATCAAGAACTTGAGAAGAGTCAGCTTCTGGAAAGACAAATTACTGAGAACTACAAGAAAGTAAGAATGTTGAACACTGGATCAGCAAGTCTAGATCATATCTTGTCAATGGGGCAGTCTCCAAAAATTAATTGGGGTTTGGGTTATAAAGGATCAACTTCACAAGATTATGACAAGGCTGAAGGGATGAGGTTCATAAAAGCTGGAGTAAAATCTGATGACGCACCAAAAGCTGCAGGACAAAAAGTTGACAAACCAAAAGCTGAAGAAAAATCAGGATCAGTGACAGAGTCTAAAGAGAATCAAAACACAGCTTGTAGGAATAGAGGCTTGTTAAGAGGAAAGCAAGGTCATCATGGAACCAGTTCTCAGGCAGTTGAAAAGAATGAAGTTACCAAGGTTGTAAAGCGCTCAATCCCAGTTGTTTCAGCTGAACTAAAGGATGAATCTCAAGCAAACACTCTGACTCCAAAGATACAAGACAAAAAAGTTATTTCTAAGCGAAGGAATGGCTGTCACTTTTGTGGTAAGATCGGACATAGTGTTGCTTACTGTTATGCTCGCAGAAATCAAGTTGAAAGAGCATGGAGGCTGAATTTGTGCTTCATAGAGCCCAAGAAGTATGGATGTGTGTGGATTGCTAAAAGAGATCTTTATCCTAAATTCAGAAGACAGACGCGTCATGGGTTACACCTTGAAACAGATGTGTCACACAAGCCTGTTGCAGAACCTGTTGAAGAAGTTATATGTAACTTTGCTCGCATTGAGGTCAAAAAACCAGAGATCATAAATCAAGCTAGTCAGAAGCTAAATCTCAGACATGGTTTGTCACACCTGGGTAGAGAGAAACATACTGCAGATTGTGTGTGCAATTTGTCTCCAAGTCACTTTGAAAAGGAAGAAAGGATGAAAAGGGAAAAGGGAACTTCAGGTCGTGGTGATCAAGGAGTCACGGTTTATGGAGGTTGTGACAAGAAGAAAACTGGTACAAAACTGATTGGGCATATGAATCAGATGAGATCAATCATCCCTAAAGCCATCGTTGCTAAAACAGAGAATCTGTCTCAGAAAGATGTAACACACAGAGACGAAAGTGTTACACACGAGAGTATAAGTGGGAGCTTGATACACCTCACTACCAGACGATCATATCTCGGTCTTACCACTGACATATGCACTCAATGGCAAGCTACTTCAAGAGTATCACACAAACTGGTTATCAATAACCATGTGAAAGGTATCCTTAAGCTCAAGTTAAATTATTCTTTTGACACTAACATGATGATGGCAGGAACTTGTGATGTCAATTGGATGTGTTACTGGGATGAGAACAACTTGAAGATGTGCCACCAGGCGTCACGTTGTCTTGCTGAAATGGAATACACAACCTTGAGAAAGTTGTGGACTCATATATTGGTAAAGAGATCAACACACGTTGAGTATGGTAGTCTTTTTGACCCTTTTGATGTTCACTGCAATAACTTGAATGACATCTGCATAATCGAGAATCTTGTTCAATTGTCATTGACTAAGCAAGTAGAAATTAGACTTCATCCTGTTAGAGAATTGATCGAGGAAAAACTTGTTGTCATTGAACATGTTGCATCTGAGAATAAACTAGTTGACACAGTTACCAAACTACCTGAATTCAATGGCTTTTTGTGTATGCGAAAAGTTTTTGAAATTTCTGATCTCTAACCTGTTTTGTCTTTGAGAGAAGGTCATGTGCATAGCTGAAATCACATATTGAGTCACACCAACTAAAACCTCTTGTCAGCAAGTTTTGTCCATATTAATAACAGAAACTACAATGACTGGGTCTGATCATAGCAGTTCACTGGAGAAAGGCACTCATCTCGGAACAGGATGCAACACATTTTGGTTCTGGTGTTGATCACTGTCTGGATTGAACGAAGTAACACGGGAGAGGATGAGTGTAACACATGCTGAGGTTTAAGAAAAAAAAAAAAAGGAAAAGTTAAAAGTGTGTCCTGCAAAGAACAGAAAGTCTTACACACTGTAAAAAGAAAATGTTAATAAGGCCCAACGTGATAGACACTCGATTTAAATCAGGATGCAACACATTTTGTATTTGACATCGATCACTGTCTTGATTGGGCAGAGGTGATTCACGTACTTTAATCCTCTGAAAAGAACATGAACAAAACACTGCCGAAGAGGAAGAGGTAGGAACACAAGATACCCATCGTGTTGTCTGAAAACGGTGTGATCATGATCCTAGTCAAAGTGGAATCGGTTAGTAGCTGGACAGAGGAGCTTGTGACAGCTACTCGGCTGAGAAATAGCTACAGGTTTGCGCTGACAAGTTGATCTCTTTAATCGTCTTTTGTGATGAAATATGTGATAAAGTTGTTGCTGATCTATCTTCCTGACACAGAGAAGTTATCAAACTCAATTTTGTAAATTCATTTAATTATCTCAGATGTACATGCTAGGTGATTTATCATGGGGTCCTTATCTATTCTCTGCAGATGTGTCGAACTCAGCTTGCTATGTCTTTTACACTTCAGTGCTAAGTGAATTTAAATCTCTGGTTTGATAGAGTGAATAATTTGGGTCTTAACTGTCCTCCTAATCATTGATGTCTTTACTAACAAGATCTTTTGAGTGAGTCTTATAAGGTACATCCATCTTCCTTTGAATGGTAGCCAACAAATAAGTGTCATTCCTCTCCATGATCATGCGACTCATGTAAATCCAGGTAAGTATCCTCTTTGTGAACCGGTTAGTTTTATCAGAATATGCAATCAAGTAGAATCTGGTTATGGGGTTACAAGCAGGGGGAGGATCGTGTAAAAGATTGATTAATTATCTAGAACTATTGTAGGTACTTTTACACTGTACCTGCTTGAGAATTTGAGCAACTCACATATTGTTCTGTGACTGATGGTTTAGTGAATTATATTGCTTCTGCGCTTCACTGGTTATGTGTTTGTGAGTTGATGCTTGCAGATTTCTAGAGATTGACATATTCAGATAAAAAGGGGGAGAGTGTAAGCTCAGGGATCTGGAGCTTGACATGCTGGTGCATTGACACAGAAAGAGTGTTGATTGACATGGTTCTTTGGAGTATGGCTCGGACAGATTCAAAGAATATTGAAGTTTGGCGTGTTGCTGTTGTGTTACACATGGACGATAATGTGTAACACATCGACGTGGACAAAAGGAACTAAGACGTGATGACGTGGAGAGTTCCCATTGGCTGATCTTGTTTGGACGTGATTCACAAACTAGAAGATCCTCAGATCACAAATTGGAAGATTTGGTGATGCTGATTTTTAGGAAAATAGATATTGCACAATTGGAAAGAATTGGTGGCAATATATAGGAAAGCTTAGACTTAGGATTAGGTTAAGCTTTCAACGATATATTCTCACAGAAACACAAACAGGGGTTTTGGGGTTTCAGAAAGTGAGTGATTTGTAAACGTGATCAACAGGGGTTGGTTCACGCAAAGGGTAGATTAAGAATTGGTCCGTGACAAGCCGCGTGTGGCGTTGTGTAATTCGGATTAGACAAGTCTTTGTAAAAGATTGTTTAAGTGATTCTTAATAAAGAGACAGTTGGTCTTGAATCCTTTGTGTTCTTATTGGTTTCACCTGCTGTAGACTCTTCAATATAAACTCATTACCCCATTCCTTACAACACAAACAAAAACAAGAAAAACTAACCAACCTAAACGTTGGTAAGAAAAAAAAAATCAGAATGAGACCTTCTTCCAGGATGGGGCCTTCAGCCCATATCACTTACGCCCTAGGCGTTATCATCATGGCAGCAATGGTTGCTGCGTATGAACCATACAGCTTGCCACCACTCCCGTCATATTCACCATCTCCAAAGATAGAATATAACACTCCTCCCCTACCATATATCCACGGTTCTTCACCACCACCACCACTATACTATTCTCCATCACCAAAGATTGACTACAAATCACCTCCTCCATCGTATGTCTACAGTTCCCCACCACCTCCTTACTATTCCCCATCACCTAAAGTTGATTACAAATCTCCCCCACCTCCATATGTCTACAGTTCTCCACCACCACCACCATATTACTCACCATCTCCCAAAGTCGAGTACAAGTCTCCCCCACCACCATATGTATACAGTTCTCCTCCACCACCTCCGTACTACTCTCCATCACCAAAGGTAGATTACAAATCTCCTCCACCACCATATGTCTACAGTTCTCCACCACCACCACCATATTATTCACCATCTCCTAAGGTTGAGTACAAGTCTTCTCCACCACCGTATGTCTACAGCTCTCCACCACCACCTCCGTACTACTCTCCATCACCAAAGGTAGACTACAAATCTCCTCCACCACCGTATGTCTACAGTTCTCCACCACCACCACCATACTATTCACCATCTCCTAAGGTTGAATACAAGTCTCCTCCACCACCATATGTTTACAGCTCACCACCACCACCACCATACTACTCACCATCTCCTAAAGTTGAGTACAAGTCTCCTCCACCACCATATGTATACAGTTCTCCACCACCACCATACTATTCACCATCTCCTAAGGTTGAATACAAGTCTCCTCCACCACCATATGTTTACAGCTCCCCACCACCACCACCATACTACTCACCATCTCCTAAAGTTGAGTACAAGTCTCCTCCTCCACCGTATGTATACAGTTCCCCACCACCACCACCATACTACTCACCATCTCCCAAGGTTGAATACAAATCTCCTCCACCACCATATGTTTACAGTTCTCCACCACCACCTCCATACTACTCGCCATCACCAAAGGTTGATTACAAATCTCCTCCACCACCATATGTCTACAGTTCTCCACCACCACCAACATATTATTCACCATCTCCTAAGGTTGAGTACAAGTCTCCTCCACCACCGTATGTCTACAGCTCTCCACCACCACCATATTATTCCCCATCTCCTAAGGTTGTGTACAAGTCTCCTCCTCCACCATATGTCTACAACTCACCACCACCACCATACTATTCTCCATCTCCCAAGGTAGATTACAAATCTCCTCCACCACCATATGTTTACAGCTCCCCACCACCACCACCATACTACTCACCATCTCCTAAAGTTGAGTACAAGTCTCCTCCTCCACCGTATGTATACAGTTCTCCTCCACCACCATATTATTCTCCATCTCCTAAGGTTGTATACAAATCTCCTCCACCACCGTATGTCTACAGTTCTCCACCACCACCATATTATTCACCTTCTCCTAAGGCACACTACAAGTCTCCTCCACCACCGTATGTTTACAGTTCTCCACCACCACCATACTACTCTCCTTCTCCAAAGGTACATTACAAATCCCCTCCACCACCATATGTCTACAGCTCTCCACCACTACCATACTATTCACCATCCCCTAAAGTTCATTACAAATCTCCACCACACCCGCATGTATGTGTCTGCCCACCACCTCCTCCATGTTATGCTCCTTCACCAAAAGTAACATACAAATCTCCTCCACCACCATATGTTTACAGTTCTCCACCACCACCATACTACTCACCTTCGCCTAAGGTGTACTACAAGTCTCCTCCACCACCATATGTTTACAGCTCACCACCACCACCACCATACTACTCACCGTCTCCTAAGGTTGAATACAAGTCTCCTCCACCACCATATGTTTACAGCTCACCACCACCACCATACTACTCACCTTCACCTAAGGTGTACTACAAGTCTCCTCCACCACCATATGTCTACAACTCTCCACCCCCACCACCATACTACTCTCCATCCCCTAAAGTAGACTACAAGTCCCCTCCACCTCCATATGTCTACAGTTCTCCACCACCACCTTATTATTCTCCTTCTCCAAAAGTTGAGTACAAATCTCCACCACCACCAGCTACATATTACTGAAAACCAGTAAATGCTACTCTTAAATGAGCTATTGAATGTTATGTGATTTCATATTTCATTTCTTGTTATAACATGTATGCTATCAATTTTAATTTTCTTGGGAATGTCTTAATAATTTGGTTATAATTCCTTCATATGGTTTTGTGTGTTTTCTGTTATTAAATTTCTGCAAAGATTGCTTGTGGTCTATCTGTAGTCATTTGCAAATTGTGATTATGAATTGCTTATTCTTGACATGGTAGTTTTGAACAACTACGTAATCCTGGTTACATGAGTTTTGTATATGGATTGCATACCTAAATTGCAAAGATTATTTAAAATTCCATTGTAGTCTTGTTTGGAAACATGATTGTGCATGCAACAAAGTCTAGCGCCAGAAAACTAACAATAAGTCTTCAGTTTGACTGAAAATATATTGACGTCGATAAAGTCATAAAACTCCCGAAAATGGAAACGTAGTGAATACTGATACGGTAGATCTTTTAATCATCCACCATTTGTGTTGAGATACAATGACAAACGTAAATGTAAGACGTAAGCTTGTGGGAAGAGGCTGTTGTCTCCCTACACAGTAAATTAGACAATGATGAATGTATGGAGATACATTAAATATATCTTGAAACTTGAAGCTGTGAAATGGAAAGGAGAGAAGAGCCAGCAAGGTCCTTTTGGGCTAATGATGCTTACGAGCTGTGTATATGTTCTTTTACAGATATGCAGGGCCGGACCTGAAAAATATTGGCCCACAAGCAAAAAGATATTTTTGGCCCTTTTGTTTCAAAAAACAGTAAAAATATTAAAAGTTGTGGCTGAGAAGACTTGAACTCGGGTCCATTCCCACAAATATAACAATGTTACCAATAGAGCTACATGCTTTTTATGATTATACTTGGCCCCTAAAATATATATATTTTCGTCAGGCCCCAAGCACATGCTTGATGGGCTTTTATTCAGGCCCGGCCCTGCAGATATGCATGGTGAGGTATCAGAGCTTTGGAAAGACACATCGCATAATGTGTAAGACAAGGCAGGTTCTTGAAGTTCCATTTCATAATTATCCCCAAACTCCTGAATCCTCCCTTGCATGATACTTCACAGGCCCTCATGATACCTCCATTGCATATGTTGGAAACAGAAAAATAAGCTTTGCAGGTTATTTCAACTTAGCCGTGAGGACATGTCTGGTCCAGAACATAATTAAGTTACTCAGTCCATCGATTCAAACGCCCAGTATGAAAGGACATTTAAAATTTTCAGTCGATTTTTTTAATGTATGTATAAACAAACTTTTTTTTGGCTAGTATAAAAGAAAATCAGTCACACCAAGTCGTGTTTAGACTAGGAATGTCAAACAGGTTGATCCGTCCCGTCCCGTACCGTAGCGGACTCGTCTTCGAGTGGGTCACGGCGGGTCAGGTCCGCACGGGCTGTGGTCCTCAAAATGACTGACTAAACCCGTACTGCAAAATATGTAGGCCTTTGCGGATCGGCCCGCGGGACATAGAATTACAAACGGACATATGGCTACTGAACGCTTCAAGACATGATTCATGACGCTTTATCAGTTTCATGATGCATCAATAAGTGAGTTTAGTCGATGATTGAACTGGATAAGACAATACACTTGTTAGTTGAAGATTTTTTTTTTTTTAAACACTAACTTTATTAAGATTATATTGAGTTTACATAATCATTATGCAATTCAGAAGTTATAAATCTAGGAACATAGTAATGATATTTAAAAGATACATTGTCGTCAATCTGATGTTTTGCCAACTTATCTGCCACTTTGTTGCCTTCTCTTCCAACCCATTGTATTTGTATTGTCTGAAATTGTTGTTTCCACCATTGTATTTCCCGTTTCCAGTTGTAAGCATCGAAATGAAGTGTTAAACCATTAATTATATCCACCGCTTTTCGATTATCAGATTCAATGCAGATTTTTAAGTGACCCCTACTCCAAGCATGTTGCATTGCCATTAGTATAGCTTGTAGTTCACTTTCCAAGGCATTATTAACACATCTTCCAGTTGCTTGAACTCCACCTTGATATCTTCCTTCTGAATCACGCAATACCCAACCAGCTTTACTCTTCATTGTATTATTAATAAAGCTTCCATCGACATTAATTTTCATCCATCCTCTAGGTGGTTTTGCCCATCTTGTATCCCTTGACCTAACTGGAATATTCCTTCCTTGTTGAGTAGACAAACCGATGTTCCGAGTTGTATCAAACCATTCTTTAGCATCTTCTCTGCTTTGTCGGATTAGAGACCTCCATGGTATATCTTTCTGTTGAAAAATCAGCATATTTCTACTTTTCCATAATCGCCAAAGGATCCAAATAGGTTGATCTTGAAAATGTATCAATCTTGTTGATGTACCTATGTTGATACATTCTTGAATCTTATCCTCAAAAGACGATGTAGAGCTGTTTATAACTGCATTATCCAAACCAGAAGCTCTCCATATCATCTTCGCATACGGACATTCAAAAAACACATGTAATTCTGACTCCTCTTGCTGGAAACATCTTTGACAGACATCATCTGGCACTACATGTCTTCGCTTTAGATTAGAACCAACTGGTAGACACTGAGATAGCATACGCCATAGGAAGTGTTGTAGTTTTGGTGGAGATTTCAGTTTCCAAATTCTTTGTTTGAGTACAATACTCCCTGGGATTTGATATATTAGACCTTGTTCTTGTTGATGAGAACTAACCCAATACCCTGATTTAACTGAGTAGATACCGTCTTCATTATAGTGCCAACCCATCAAATCTTGTTGTGCTTTGGAGCTGATCTTAATTGCCAGAATTTTATCAACGTCTTCCGGATGAATTCTCTCTCTCAGTTTCCTTTCATCCCAATGGTTACGGTCTACTGAGAAGAACTCATTAACCTTGCATATCTCCTCTGTCTGGTTCAGTGGACGCGGTGGTCTTGGTGGATGGTCTGGAATCCAAGGATCAGTCCACATGTTGATCAGTTCACCATTACCAATGATAAATCTCATCCCTTGTTTCACCAAGTTTCTCCCATGAAGAAGAGATTTCCAAGCATAAGAGGCTTTCTTTTGTAAACGTGCATTTAGTATGTCTCCATCAGGGAAGTAACGAGCTCGTAGAATCCTAGCCATAAGACACTCTGGATGTTGCATAATTCTCCAAACTTGCTTCCCAAGTAATGCTTGGTTGAAATTTTCCAAATCTCGAAATCCTAATCCCCCTTCTCTTTTAGGTAGACCCATCTTCTTCCAAGAAAACCAGTGAATCCCTTTCTTTTCTCCTGAGCCCCACCAGAATCTTGCTAGTATTCCATTTATCTCTTCACATATTTCTTTTGTGAGTTTAAAAACATTCATACTATAGATAGGCATAGCCAGGGCTACAGCTTTGAGCAGAATCTCTTTACCACCTGGTGAGAGAAATTTCTGATGCCATCCTTGCGTAATCTTTTTAACCTTCTCAATAATGTAATGAAACATTTCACTCTTTCGTCTCCCAAACTGCTCTGGCAATCCCAAGTATTTCCCCATTCCACCATCATTGTTGATGCCTAAAATGTGTTTCATCTTTGTTTTGGTAATCGGAGAGACTCTTGAACCAAAAGTAATAGAAGACTTATTCAGATTAACCGCCTGACCCGACATTGCTTCATAAACTTCAAATATCTTCTTCATTTTCTTTGCAGCCCTCTCATTAGCTAGAGCAAAAAAGAGAGAGTCATCAGCAAATAGCAGATGGTTTACTGCCGGTGCTTGGATTGAAATCTTGATGCCTCCCAAGGATCTCTCAGACATTGCAACATTCATCATGTGAGATAATACTTCTGCACACAAGATAAAGAGATAAGGAGAAAGAGGGTCTCCTTGTCTTATACCTCTCTGTGGAACAATATGACCCTCTGGTGATCCATTAATCAAGACTGAATAAGTAACAGAAGATATGCACGTCATTATCCATCCAATCCATATACTATCAAAACCCATATGCTTCATAGTTTCTTCCAAAAAGCTCCATTGTAGCCGGTCGTAAGCTTTGGTGATATCAGTTTTGATGGCCATATAGGAAGTAGATTGTCGCTTCCGAGCTTTGAGGCTATGAAAGACCTCATGAGCAATAATGACATTATCAGTGATCATCCTCCCCGGGATAAATGCAGCCTGATTTTCACTGATCATGCCACTTAAGTGTTGCTTTAACCGATTCACCAAAACTTTTGAAATGACTTTATAGGCCACATTACAAAGAGCAATGGGTCTAAATTCAGTCATTCCAGTTGGGGGATAAACTTTGGGGATCAGACACAGATTAGTATGATTCAGCTGAGGATCAAGATTACCTTCCTGGAAAAATCCCTTAACTTCCGTAATAATATCTTCTTTAATGTCTTCCCAATATTGATGGTAGAAGACGGCTGAGAATCCATCCGGACCAGGCGTTTTGTGAGCACCAATATCAAACATAGCCTCTCTGATTTCTTCCTCTGAGACTTCCTTAATCAGATCAGCATTCATCTCATTAGTTACTCGTCGCTGGAAGCTTCCAAAGACTTCAGGATAGAGTGAAGTATTGGCGTTAGAATTTTCAAATAAATTTTGAAAATACTCTTGTGCAACTTGAGCAATTTGTCTTTGACCTCGGTGGACTACTCCGTTACTATCCTGGATAGATGAGAGATTCAATCTATTTCTTTTCACCTTCGCAATGGAGTGAAAATATTTGGTATTCTTGTCACCAGCTCTTAACCACATCACCCTGCTCTTTTGTTTCCAGAAGATTTCTTCCTCAATATAGGCTTGATTCAACTCCTCTCTAACTGTATTTATCTCGTGAGTTGATGCAGCTGTAGTAATAGCTCTATCAAGTCTACCTCTTAAATCTTGTATTCGTTCTTCAGTGTTGCTCCTGTTGTGTTTCTTCCATATAGAGATTTGACTTCTACATTGTCTTAGTCTTTGTGCTAAAGGTTGTTGTAGCAGTTGCGTCTGCCCTGAACCCTTCCATCCTCTATAGACTGACTCATTGAAACCTTCTTTGTTTGAGAGTCTACTATCATATCTGAAAACCCGTTTTGGTTCATCTTTCTCATGTGAGATAAAGGTGACTAGAGGGCGATGATCAGATTCACCTATCTCCAAGAACTCTGTTTCAGAGGCCGGGAATTCTTGAAGCCATAGTCTATTAGCCATTGTTCTATCAAGGCAACATTGAATGTCGTGCGTGCCACGTTTTCCAACCCAAGAGAATCGATTACCAACAGACTTCAGATCCTGAAGGTTGTTGTTTCTGATCATATTTCGGAAATCTTGGAAAGATATCACTGGCCTTTCTCTTCCTCCTATCTTCTCATGGTTACCAAGGATTTCATTGAAATCACCTAATAGTATCCATGGTGCGTTTCTTCTTCCAATACCAAGCCGGTCTATCCTTTCCCATACTTGTGAACGCAAACTCTGATTTGGTTGACCGTAAATAAACGAGAAATAGAAAGAACTGCTTCCATTAATACTGACTTTACAATCGATAAGATTAGGAGAAGAACTTAAAATTGAAAGCTGTACATGCTGATGCCAATAGATAACTAAACCACCACTAAGACCTCGTGGAGGAACTGAAACAGAATGAATAAAGCCAAGCTGAGCACCCACATCTCTGATATGATCATCTTGTTGTTTGGTTTCAGACAGGCAAATGATGTCCGGGAGATACTTTCTATTGATCTCCTTAAGGCGTCGAACTGTCGAGTCACTGCCTAAACCTCGACAGTTCCAACAGGTTACTTTCATGGGGGCAGTGGTGGTTCAGGGCCCACCGCGCCTCTCAAAGTGTTGTTTCCGTCTCCCTCTTGAATCTTACCTTCAGCGTCCTCTGCAGCTCCAAGCACTGAATCTTTCTTCTTCCTTTTAGCATCCCCAGCCTTGCTTGTTTCTCCAATATGAGTAATCTTCTTTGACAGCATCATCTTGTTGTTCTCTGCATTAGCCATCCAAGCTTTCCTCTTGAGAGATTCTCGTCCATCACGTCTATCAGCAAATGGTGTGATCGAGTACATCTCCTCCATTTCAAATTCCTCCGAGAACAGAGAGGTTTTACCCGAGGGGTTCCAGAACTCCGCATCATCAGTATAAGAAGAAGCATCAGATTTCTCATCACCATCTTCTGCTTCATTCATATGATCCTGACCATCATTAACACCGTCTGGTGCCTCAGGAACATTGTCATCCACTCCTTGGATGTTATCAGCATTATTGATCTCCTCAATGAGAACTCCAACATTACCATGTGGCTGATCACCCGGACCTTGTTCATCATTACCCTCATCATTCTCATCGTCAAGACCTTCCTCAGGGCCGCCATTCTGGATGAGACAACGTCCGGAATCATGCGTGATCATGCCACAGACTTCACAAAAACCTCTAAGTCTTTCATAGTGAAACTTCAGCAAAGTGTTGACTCCCGGAGTGAATTGAAAGTTGCGTTGGAATTTAAGTGGTTGGCTGATATCCCAATTGAGTCTGAAACGGACAAACTCAAGACGCCCACCAGCTTCCTCATTGTAATCGACTTGGATGTATTGACCCATGAGCCTCGCAATGTTGATGACAACTTCTCTGTTCATATACTGGAATGGAATTCCACGAACTTGGATCCAAAATGGTATAAAGTTCAGCAACTCCATATCCATTAACGGGGTCCATTTCTGGAGAGTAAGCATGCGATCAGCATAGGCCCACGGGCCACGTCTGATCACGGTTTCCATCGCTTCTTCACTTGGAAAGATGAATTGGAAACGTCTTCCTTCCATGACACGCCCACGAACCAAACCATCAAGACCCCAAATCCGAGGCATAGTTGCTATGATTCCTCTCAGGTTCTGTTTTCTGGGCATAGAGGGACGCCCCACCAAAATGAAACGATTTTCTTCAGCAGCACGACTAACAACATCAGAGGGCAGAACAAAGGGAGCATCATTACTTCCTAGATCAATGTCTTGAAGCGCACGGCGAACATTTTCTGTCATTGTTTGCTTAATGAAAGGAAGAGATAAGACTTTCAAAAAATTAGACAGTGGTAAGCCAATTTCCCATGGCCATTTATATATAGCCTTTGTAGAATGCAATAAACCGCATACATCACATTGGAAAAAGATTCCCAACATGGAAACTGAAGGCAAAGTGGGTGTACAACGTGCAAGTAACCCACAAGCACATACTCGAACTACTCCAACCACTAAGATCGTGGTGAGAAAACACAGGATCTGGGGGAGCAACAGGATCGCCCAGAAAATCGCCAGTAACCGTCTTGTAACCGTCATTAGTTGAAGATTTTAGTTGGATCAAAACACTAGTTTATTTATTTTTGTTAGACTCCAAACATTTTAAAAATAAACGATACTTTAGTTGCTGAATCCAAATATTATCTCATAAATTCATAACAAATGCTTTAGTTTTCTGAATCCAAATTTAATAAAACCAACACCAAATCAAAGATGTTAATCCCAAAAATAAATAAAAAGAAAACACCAATCACACTTCTTGTTCTTCATCTTTATCACCAACAAGCGACAAAAAGATGGAAATTTCTCTTTTTCACCATCAACTTCATCTTCTGCAAATAAGAATAATAGAAGTTAGTTAGAGATATATTGAAACCTAAAACTCCAAAATGTATGATAATGTGAACAAATACATATAGGAAAAATTATGAAGAACCCATGGCGGGAACTAGATATTCTTCTTCCGTGGAAAATGAGTTTTCAAACTTCTTATGATGACTCGAAGAAGCTCCACCGGTGCAGATCGAAGGCGCTTGGGAGACCGGAAGCATCATCGACCATGAAACCACCATCACCGGAGCTACATAACGTCGAATCGCCTTCTCTCTCTCTCTCTCTCTCTCTCTCTCAATGTTTTAGGCAAAAGCAGAAATGGGGAATTAGGATTGCGAGTCTTCAAAATCCCGCAGGTTAAGCCCATCATGCGTTCGACCTGTCCCGCTTTCGACCCGTCCTGCTTTGAACCCGTCCCGCGAGGCCCACAATTTTGCGGGCTTACCAAAGAGAGGCCCAATCCCGCCCTGCAGCAAGCCTTTACGGGCTAGGCCCACGGTCCAGGTCCTTGATTGTCATCCCTAATTTAGACTATCTCCAATGGTACACAATAATTTTATTTATATTTTACTGTAAAATATAGTAACTCTATTATATAACTCTATTATAGAGTTGGATTTGCTCCAATAGTTCACTATATAATAGAGTGGAATATAGAGTAATATTGTTTTTATACTATATATTTGAAGTGAAAAATCAACATGACTCTATATTTCACTCTAAGTAATTCTATTATATACTGAACTATTGGGGCAAATTCAACTTTAAATAGAATTATCTTATTATAGAATAAAAAATAGGGAAAATTATTGTGTATCATTGGAGATGTCCTTGAGTCGCTAATCTCGAACGGTGAATCCTACGCAACTTATCCAATCAAAGCAGAGATTGACAAGGAATTTCTAATAGCGAAAACAGTTATACTGTGAATGAAAAAGGTAAAAGATATTACTTTTTCATTTGTTTGCTACAAAGAAAATTTTATATTACAGCTTTTTGTTGTTTTGTAAAACGATAGTAGAACGGTTGTTTTGGCAAATTCGCAACATTAAATCACTATATGCTTTTCTCTAAACAAAATAAATAAATAGCAACAAAATATTTACTCAGATATTTTTCTTTCTGTAAAATCAATGCAGACTAGTTTACTTAGAAAAAAAACACACCATGTTTCTGTGGAAGCACCATAGCCTATTGGTTAAGGTTTAAAGGCTTTTACACCCACTCAAATCTGGGGTTCGAATTCCAGACTATGCAATTTATTGCAGATTACAGGAAATCCAGGTTTTAAGTCCCGAAAAAACCGATTTTATTAAATAATTATGCAGACTACGGAAGAAAAGTTTTTGATTTCCGACAAAGTAGCTTTGATGTATCCGACAGAGACTAAAGTTAATTTGAATTAGTACTTATTCTGTTGGAAAAAAAAACACACCATGTTTCAAAATTTGAATCATCGTCTTGTCGGACCTAAAGTATCATTCTTCGCTAAAATTAGCAAGTTCTTACAAATCATTATTCCAAAAGGAGCGAAGCTCGACCTATTGCATTCCTGCTATAGTGCTATTGGTTAATTATATTATAAACTCATTTGCAAGTTTTTCGTAAATAAAGGGCACAAGAGCTGCCAATGGGAACGTTTTCTTCATTATTACAATAAAATTGAAAAAAAAAACCTTTCAAACTATAAAGTTCCATATTTTGTAAATACCCTCCGAAAAATGTAGAGAATTTCAAGAAATGCCACGAAGGGATTTAGAGGAACCATCAAGTTTCTTTAAGTCGTTCTCTAAACGTTCGTGCACGTCTCCTACTAGGATCGTGTAGACATACCTCCAAGATTTATCTGGATGGAGTCAAAAACAGGGAAAAAGATATTGTAGCTGGATTTAGAGAAAAAAAATTGCTATATAAACCCATGTGCTCCCTAGCAACACAAAACCAAAACAAGAAAAATCAACCAACTTAGGTAGAGAAAAATAAATCACAAATATGAGATCTTCCTCTAGCATGCCTTCAGCCCATCTCATTTACGCTCTAAGCGTTACCATCATGGCGACACTGGTTGCTGCCTATGAACCATATACATATAGCTTGCCACCACTCCCATCATATTCACCATCTCCGAAGGTAGAATACAACACTCCTCCGCTACTGTTATATCCACAATTTTCTACTACCTCCGTACTATTTTCCATCACGAAAGATAGACTACAAATCTCCTCCAATACTATATATCTACAGTTTCTCACCAACACCACCATATTCCTTCCCATCAACAAAGATTAACTATACGTCTTCTCTAGCACTATATGTTTACGGCTCTTCACCACCATCATACTACTTACTATCCCCCTAAGGTGGATTACAAGTGTCCCACTACTATCACCTTATTTTTTCTTAATGTAAAGTACAATTTTTCATCACTACCTTCATATTACTGAAAACCAGTAATATGATTCTTAAATAAGTTTTATTTGTTTTTTTTTCTTGATACAATATGTATGCAATCAGTTTCAATTTCCTTGTGAATGTCGATTAATAATATGGGTACAATACCTTCATGTGGTTTCATGTATTTTCTATTATTCTGATACCTGCAAAGATTGCTTGTGGTCTATTCGTTGTCTTTTGTAAATTGCTATTATATATGAATTGCTAACTCTTGGCATGCTAGCAAGCAAGGGATAACTATGTAATCTACGTAACATGAGTTTTGTATATGGATTGTATACCTAAATTCAAGTATTATTTAAAGTTTAATTGTTGGGAGATCAAAATTAATCGATGATATTAATAAACAAAAAATGCATAAGATCAAGAATAGTTTGGAAAGATTTAGAAGCATGTTTTAGTTGAAAATTATATTGATTTATCATATATTTTCATAGTAATTTAGAAAATTTGATTAAATGTAATGCCAGTTACAAAAAAAAAATGTGGTTATATGAGTTTTATGTAAACGTATGTGTACTGTAACATTATTTATAAAAGTAATATAATTTCCCACAAACATTTTAGTGTTATTTACTTTTAGTACTTTTCCACAAACATGATCCACGTGGTAGACGTGGCGGACATGGTCGGCTTGGCTAAGTCAATTGTGTTAACCATAGATACTAACTAAACCTTTTTGTCCCTTCGGGGACGTCCGATAAAATTAGAACGATACAGGAAAGATTAGCATGGCCCTTGATGACACGCACAAATTAAGAAATGGTCCAAATTTTTTTTTTCAAAAAAAAAAAACTAAACCTTTTCATTTTTTTTCAAATTAAGACGCAAATTGTGTGTTTTGCTCTACTTACTTTTGAAAGTATTTCTTACATTTTGTAAAACTGTATGAGTATATGCCATAACCTATATAATATTAAAATTTTGAATTAAAAAATGATCCAAATATAAAAATTAAATTAATTTAAATATATATATATATATATATATATATTAGGATCTAAAACTTTAAAATTTTAGATATGTTTATAAATTTAAGGCCTGTTTTAAAAAAAACAACTATTAGACATATATAAATGGAGTTATTAACTTTTAAATCTACATCATTACTTCGTTAAATATACAATTATTATATTTTTGAACATAGCCTAGAATTTTTTTTTTTTTTTTTTTAGCAAAACCTAGAAATAGTTTGATCACAAGTTCAAACTCGCGGTGAAATCAATTGATCACCTTTACTAATGGAAAAAACGAAGTACACTCATGTAACATGGTCAAACAGTAACCCAGATTTTCAAAACAGCCTACCAAAAATGTTCACGTCGTACTTTTTTTGTTTAATCAAAACTAATAAAACTAAAAATAGAAAAATCAATAAACATAAATTAAAGGAGATAAGGTCAACAAAAATAATAAAATGAGTCGATTCTATCAAGATTGGGAATGAAAGCTCTGATACATGACAAATGTTACAATGTGCATATATATATATATATATTATATATATAGTGATTAATATAATCTCATTTCCTAAACATGAAAATAATAAATAATAGATACATATTTAATATTAGATATATTCCTGTGGATCTTTTCCATATCTTTTTGTCATTTGAGTTTTCCAAATATTTCTTGATATTCATGTTTCCACAATATCGATGTGGGTCAATCTTCATGTCTCCAAAAACTAGAATATTAAACATCAAATCTTCAATTTGACTCCGAAAAATTCATTGACACCAACGTTAATGTATGTATACACGTTTTTTTTTAAGGTTTTCATTAGTTAACAGAATGTTTAACATAGAAGTACACCTTTTAATCGTCCACCATTCTGAATTCAGATAAATTATATAAATGTGAAAACGTAAGCTTGTGTAAGAGGTTGTTGTGTCCCTCTATACAGTAATTAGCAATATTTTTAAACCCGACCCGAACAGTGAACCGGACGACTTACTGGATTGGTGATCGACCGCGGTGAACCGCAAGTTAATAAATAAATAAATTTTATTATATAATAATATATCAGATATGTAAATAAAAATATAGAAACTAAAGTTTAATATTTTTTAAATGTTTTTAAAAAAATTAAATAATAATTTGGATATGTATATATTTTATATTTAAAACCATTTAGAAAATACTTAACTTTAGTTTTTATATTTTTATTTACATTTGACATACAAAATATCAAAAAATAGTTTAGACTATTTAAATTTTTTTCTAACAAAGTAAAAGTTATGATATCTAAAAAAGAAACACAAGACATAAAATTTATAAATAAATTTCTAATGTGAATAAAAAATTAAATTTCAAATAAAAAATAAACCAAAAATAAAAGATCATTACAATAAATTGTCAATAATAGAAATAAACTAACACCAAATCACATCAACTAATTTTGGTTCTCTCTATCATCGTTCATTCTATTTTCTTCAGGTGGCATATTGAAATCTTTATCAAAATCTTTCAGGTGACATATTGAAATCTTTATCAAAATCTAAAAATCACAAATATAAACTGAAAAAAGGAAAAAGGAAAATTTAACTTTTTTTTTTAGCACCTAACTTCTTAATGAAAACTTAGAATATAAAACATAATCTATAAACATAATAAAAAAACTTTTTAAAAAAGAATTAAAAGTTATTTATTGATTCGACCAATGGTTCAACCGGTATCGGATTCCAGATTTTACTGGGTTTTTGCAGGTTTCTAAATATTAGGTTTTTCACATAATACAAATCGGATTTTTTCTGGTTGACCGGTTCAACCGTAGGTCCAGGTTTCAAAACACTGGTAATTAGACAATGACGAAGGTATCTGAGATACACACTACATATATCTTGAATCTGAACCAGCAATTTTATATGGGCCTATAACATCTTTATTACTTATAGTTTTGATGGATTGTGGTTGGTTTATATGGGCCTATATGCATGGCTAATTAGTTGTATCTTAAATTTAAGCGCCTAGACTAACAATCAATTCTCAAATTGGGTTATCTCCTTCGGTTGTTTAGCAACAAAAACAATATTAACTCAAACGAGAAGCCTAAGCGTTCAGATTAACTAATGTACATCTGAGGATGTCCAGAAGAGTTCAACACACTGACAGAGAAACTACGAGAAAGAAAAGCAGTCCAAGACTAAACAAACACAAACATTAACACCATAAGCTACTAATTAGCAGACCACATAACCACACTGCCTAAGAAAACAAATCACTCCTTGATGGCCTTGTTGATTAGAGACTTGTGGATGTGAGGAATCACACCTCCTCCAGCAATAGTCCCTTTGATGAGCGTGTCAAGCTCCTCATCTCCTCTGATGGCCAGCTGCAAATGCCTAGGAGTTATCCTCTTCACTTTCAGATCTTTGCTCGCGTTTCCAGCTAACTCAAGAACCTCCGCAGTTAAGTACTCGAGGATCGAAGCCGTGTAGACAGCAGCAGTGGCACCAACCCTTCCGTGTGCTGAAACTCTCGTCTTGAGTTGCCTATGGATACGACCCACCGGAAACTGAAACGAACCACAAAGAAAAACAGTATCCAAGTAAGGTTTCATATAAGAAAGGCTCCACATTACAAGACCGATCTATACATAACATTAAATATCATAACCCGACATACAAATGAAATAAAGCTTCTGACTTTATAATCAGAAGTCGTATAACAATGTAGACCAAACACTTTAAACACATATTAGAGCTGACCCATCAGTAATCAGACATAAAGATGTCAACTTTAAACATTCTTCAAGAAGCTAGGGTTGAAAGGGGAGCTACCTGAATACCAGCACGAGCAGAGCGAGTGATGGGTTTCTTCTTGTCCTTGTCTTTGTCCTTGTTACCAGCCATGGTTTTTGTAGCGATGAGACCTTTACCTCCTTTGCCTGCCATGTTCGCTCGCAATTGATGCTGCTCGCTTCTAGATCTAAAACCAAAACAAGATGATGTGCCAGATCTATAGAGTTAGAAAATATTTAAGAAGACTACTACACCGAAGAGCAACAGATCTGAAGAGTTTGGTCAATGAGAGAGATAAAGAGTACCTGAGAGACGATGAGATGGGAGATGGGAGACGGAGAGAGAGTGTGACGAGAGTAATAAACGAAATCTGGTAGAAGTGAATGGGATGCGAGTTTTAAAAATTGGAAGTTTGGTGGGAGTTTTTAAAATATTTTAAAGTTTTTGGGAGGGAACTTTTTTGACAGGGCGGTTAAAGTTTTTGGTTGGATCTTTTTTTTTTGAAGAAGTTTTTCACAGTTTGCTATTATACCCTCTATTTCTTAGCAAACTTTCTAATGCGCTTTATAATTTAAAATTATCCAAAACATTCCAATGTTAAATAGCTACCAAGAATCAGAAACCATAAACACATGATATAATCAGCAGCAACGGTACGGAATATAAGTTTTTGTTGGCTTTAGTCTTCACTCTCTCATCTGCATGTGCATTTTGTATTGAAAATTATATCTTGAAGAAAGATGGAGTTATGTAACTACTTATATATATATTAAGAATGTTGATTCTGTAATTCAGTATGGTATTCTCCTCAAGAGTAAGTTTTAAAAGATTCATGTAGATAAAACTTCGTGATTTTGCTTTATGATGAATAAGTTGTTAGAAGGATCAATATATTTGACTCCAATACATATAAATCCAAATTGGATATCTTACCAATATGTTAATCAGCTTTGATGATATCTTCAGGTTACAGCTTGAATTACTAATGAGACTACACATTTTAAAATTGTTAAATTATGAAGACCATCTATTTTTACTTCAAGATGTATGAATAAAATCTTGGTACATTTTAATCTAGTTGACTCTGACCATCTAGTTTCATCCCACCATCAACAACAGACAAACTCAAAACACTTAACAGAAGCGTGAACAATGAATGAATAGAGGCTATTAATTAAGAGAAGATATTAACTTCCTTTTTTTTGATCAAAGAGAAGATATTAACTTTTAGACAACAAAATTAAGGGAACTCTTGTTGTTTATTATGCTCAATGAAACACACTCATGAAATTAAAAACGAAAGACATGTTCTCCTTGCTTCCCCCAAAAAAACATAATACTACACTCGGCTATGTAACATGGGGAAAACGTATGGTTGCATGCCATTAACGTATATAAAACACACACAATGTCTAAAAATAAACTGTAGTCCAAAACTTTTCAAGTCTATGAATATAAAAGGAGCTTTTCAGTTTTACCTTTAGAAGCAAACAACACAAACAAGACCATCATCACTCATCAACCTCTGCTCTGATCTCTCTTTGGAGATCTTCCTTGTACTCTTCAAACGTGCCATCGAAGAAAGACACAGTTCCGTCTTCCACAACCCAAATCTGACTCTTCTCATCATCCTCACAGACACGTGATATGAGTCTCGAGTCGTGACTCACCAGCACAACTCCTCCACTGAACTCCTCTAGCGCATCAGCCAACGCATCTATGCTCTGCATGTCTAAGTGATTCGTAGGCTCGTCGAGAAGCAATATGTGTGGCTTCGACATTGAGATTGAAGTAAACACAACTCTAGCTTTTTGCCCACCGGACAGTTTCGCAATCGGAGTCAAGTGGTTGTGACTCGGTAGCCCAAACTTGCCTAGCTTAGCACGCACAGCCTCTTGTTTGCTAAACCCCTCTTGGTCAGGATGAAGGCGAAGAAGATACTGAACTGGCGTTTCCCCCATTGTTAACAGGTCAACAAAGTGCTGAGAGTATCTGCCAATCCTCAGCTTTTGGCTTCTCCTCACTTCACCTTCGCTCGGAACTAAATCTCCAGCGAGAAGGTTCAAAAGAGTGGACTTTCCAGCTCCATTAGGCCCAACAATAGCGACCCTTGTACCCATATCGATACCCACATCAACATCTGAGAGCCTGAAGTCTGGCCTGTTCGGGTAACAGAAGCTAACCTCAATCAACTGCAGAAGAGGAGGAGTGAGCTCGGTTGGTTCTGGGAAATGAAACTCAACGCTATAATCTCTCCATTTTCTCGGAGCTTCAGGTGCTGGACCATCCTCATCCACCGCCTTACCTTTTCCCTTACTCTTGGACGCTTCTTTCGCTGCAGTAAACTTGGCCTTGTCCTTTACCTTCTCCTGTTGAGCACGGTTTCCAGATCTCTTAGCTGCTTTCACCTGTTTATCATAAATCTCAAACTTTTTGTTCATCTCCTTGCGTCTCTGCTCGTATCCAGTTTCGAAACCATCGAAGTTACCACGGTAGAAGTGGAGATTCTGGTCATGCAAGTGAATTATATCCGTGCAGACAGTGTTGAGGAAGTCCCGGTCGTGCGAAACAACAACCAACGTCTTCTTCCAGCGACAGAGATACTCCTCTAACCAGAGAACAGCTCTCAGGTCAAGATGGTTGGTGGGTTCATCTAACAACAGAAGAGTAGGCTGCACAAAGAGAGCTCTAGCTAACGAAATTCTCATCCTCCATCCACCACTGAATGACTTGGTCGGCCTAACTTGCATCTCTTTTGTGAAACCCAACCCAGCGAGAATCTTGGACGCCTGTGCTTCAGCAGCATCTGACCCTAAGATCTGTAGCCTCTCATACAACTCAGCAAGCTTCTCACCAGAATCATCATCATCATCTTCGTTGTCACAAGACGAGTTCTGCAGCGCTGCAGCTTCTTCCCGCAGCTTAACCAACTCCTCATTGGCGGAAACAACTGCTAGCAAAGCACTCTTGTCATCACCAACCACCTCTTGCTCAACAAGAAGAACATCAATATTCTTCGGAACTGGAATCTTCCTCCACGCCAAAAGCTTCAACAAAGTAGACTTCCCCATTCCATTAGGCCCAACCAATCCATACCTCTTCCCATGCGATATCTTAACAGAAGCATTCTTCAAAAGCTCCTTACCCCTAGCAGAGACTGAAAAAGACTCGATCGTGATATCCTTAACATTCGCATCAGCCGTGTCTTCCCCTTCAAGCACAGAAGTCTTGCTTCCAATAACAACAGTGAAAGCATCATGGTCATCCCTCAAAGCCTCCCTCTTCGCAAGCTCTATAGCCTGAAGAGCCGCTCTCTCCTTCATCTCTCGCTTCTTCTGCTCCTTATCAGTCACGGAGATATCGAGATGCCTCTGTTCGCTCTTCAGCTTCCTCCTGGCTTCAGCCTGTCTCTGCTCCTCATCAGAATCTCCTTCGTCTTCGTCCTCAGAAGAAGGAAGATCCATGTCACCGTAGGGAGAATCCTTCTTAGGAGCAGGCCTGGCTCTGGATGATGAAGAGCCTTTCTTGGGTTTATCCTCTTTCTGATCCATGCTTGCAAGTATCGCAGAGACAGAAAGCTTCTCCTTTTTGGGTTCTTTAGAAGAATCTTTCCCACTTGGCTTCCCCTTCGCGGGAGGGGCACTCTCGTCTGACTTCTTCTTACCCATCTAAAGCCTCTGCACACAAAGACATAAAATAAAAAAAGCCTATGAATAATAAAAATCATGTAAAAATTGAATTTTTTTTACTGGGTTTAGTTACAAATCTATCAATTATATTATCTAACAAGTAAAACCTATAGCTGAATCTGAACATAGCCTTCAAATTAGGGTTTTCTAAGATTCGATTACTACTGGGTTTCGTTTACCTAATATCCTAACACTAGAAATCGAAATCTCTATAGGATATACAAAATCTAGGTTAAGGTTTCTACGAGCTGTGAAATAGAGAAATAAGAGCTACCAATCATCTTAAATTAATTTAGTTTGAGATTTGGAGACAAACCTGAGAGATGTGAAGGTGTAGGAAGATTGAATACAGGAAAATAACGGAACTCTAGGTATGGAGGAAATCGATCGAGAGTTTTTTTTTTTGGGAGAGAGAACGCGGCGCAGGAGTAATTGAAGATTGCTGCTCTTGTGGTATCGAAGATGACGAAGAAGAAGAATCACAATTATAAGTAAAATCGAAGAGATTGGGTTTTCGTAACCCTTCGGCCCAAATTCACATAAAACAATCCTTAACCAGACCCGCACAAAATTTCAATCGTAGGAAAAATACTGAACCGAACCGAACCGAACCGAGACGACATATTAAAAGGTCAAAATCTCTGGTTTCGTTGGGTTCAAAACTCGAGTTCGTCGGTTCTAAACATCTATACTATATTAAAAGGAAGATATCCTCAATAGCTGGGGTGTCTACGTCGGCAATTAAAATCAACCAATAGGGTTGATTCATTCCTCCACGTCAACACGAGATTGGGCTGATCTTGGGCTGTTAATTTTTTTCAACCGTAAAAAGGAAAAAAAACATGTGGGTCATGAACCCAGGTCTGGAAAATCGGATAGTGTCGACATCTCAACTCTTCGATCTTCAGTAACCCTAAAACAGACAGGCCATTAATCTCTTTGACATCACATCTCTTCGCCCTTTCCCCTTCTTCAGCGGATCGTTCAATCAACACCATATTCATGAGTGTGCAATGAATCATCTGGAAATCTCATTAATGGGTTCCTTTCGTCTCCCTCTCAGATTCTTTATATCATTCATATTTTCCCTCACATTTGTGACACACAAAATTCTCTCAAGCCATGAATTCTAACAGCAAATCAACCGTTTCCGGCGATTTTACCACGAAGAAACCGAACGAAAAGGATGTTGTCTCCTCCGCGAGCCGGTCGAACGAGACGGGCAAACCCAAACCTTCATCTCTATTGCTAAATATGTTTCCGGTGATCCTAAGAAGAGATGACAAGAGTAGATGAGCAGTAGGGGTTTCTTTAATTGGTTCAAAGTATATGGCTGCTTCAATCTCAGCAAGACTTATTCGCACTGTTGGATCCTATGCAGCTTTAGGACGCAGCAGCAGTATTATCTCAGTTTCTAAGCTCTTTCTTATATGCAAAATTGTAAATCTTTTTTTTTTGTTGATCTCTAACTGCTTCTCTTTCTCTTTGGCACAGCAAATGCATCTGGAAAATTTTTAAGCTCTCTTCCATGTAATCTAAAGGTTGATGTCTACATCACTTCGATTGCATATACAGACTCACCAAATCGAAGTAGTCTGTTGGCTTATACACAAATATCTTATTGGCGTCAATGTCGTTCTCGGTAACTCTTCGTCCTTTTTTGTTTGATACAAACCAAACTCAAAAACTTAAACCGGTTCATCCATTTTTTTTTATTCTGCTTGCAGGATATGAGGTACCACCATCGTTTCTTTTTTGAAATGCTCTCTTTGTGATTGTATCTATGTTGAGTCTAATCTACAGATGGAGCAAATGCGGTTGGGGAAGACTCTACAAGCAATTTTTTCTTGAGCTATCTGAAGTTTCATCAAGGATTGCGAGGGCCATTTCTTGAGTCAATGAGATCTGCTTCTTAAAGACAAGTTCTGATGTTGTGTTGTTTAATGTTGTGTCTTGATTTGGCAGTTTTGCTTTGTTCTTTTAACATAACCGATGGTTGGGGGTAAGAGATAAAAGGTTCACTCCAGAACTTGAAGTTTTTAGGTATGTTGGTGATAAGGATTGCCGTAGGGATTTGTAGGGATTTGCGTAAGGTAATGCATGATTATGTCAACAAGGGCTCTAAGACGAGAGTAAATTTTTTTGTCTTTCTCAAGAAACTTTGGGTTTATCAGCTGTGTATAATTATATTGTTTTGTTTGTTTTGTTTCAGAAATCTTTGTTACCGTTTGATGTGTTGTTGACAACGTATGATATAGCATTGGTGGATCAAGACTTCCTTTCTCAGGTTCCGTGGTAACTGATGAAGCTCAAATACTCAAGAATCCCAACAGTGTATGTTACCTACCTAGAAAAATTCATCGAGTTGTGAAATGAATGATAGATCACTGGTTAGTTGATACTGTGAATTCAAGATTAACTTCCATTCATTTCACACATCTCTTATGTAGCCGTTTATATGGATTTATTGTATCGGTTTACTTTCCAGCCGAAAGCTCTCCACTTCTATTTTGACTCCTGATTGTACATTCATGATTTACTTTCCCAAAAGACAGGTCATTATGTGAGACAAAGAAATTATGTGAGAGGTTGACTGAGAGTCTGAAAACAAGTATTGTGCGAAAGGTTGCCATGAATGGGCTGATTAATTTATTATTACATGTTGGCTATTCTCCCAGCCAAAGTTTCAACAAACGTGTTATCATTTAAATGTTTGGGTATAACATCAAAATTGGTCCATTACAAACTTGATACAGTCATTTTATAATTGGGCTAGCATTCCATTTTTTGCGAGCTGGTCTTTTGGTGGACTTCGAAATGAAGTATCGTTTTAATAATTATTTCTTCGTTAAATCAGTGCTTAATCATGAGATGGTTAACTAATAAATATCTTATGACATATATTTTTCCTTAGAACATAGTTTATATAATCTTTAATAATTTTAATATATATAAATAAATTGAAAATATGAAAAGTTATTATTCATATTTATTTATGGATATTGTTTGCTCTATATTTCTCACATGTGCAACTGCAAAGTGCTTCTTAACCTCAAGTGTTTTTACATGTGATATACATATTTATCTCTTAGGTTTACCATTTTTGATAACCTAAACCTAATTCCAGACCTTAGACAATGATAATTTTTATATATATCTACCATTTATAAAATTTCAGAAAGCTTTTAAGTTGGGTTTGAAGTTCTCACTCATACCTGTTTTCGAGAGGTCATTCAAGACCATGTTTGAGCAAGTATCTCAGCCTTGCATAATAACCGAGCACACAAACACTATCCAGCAAACAGAAAAAAAGCTAGAACATCAAATAATAGTATTAATATTCAAAATTATTTCCAAAAATCTGATTAATTAAATAATTAAAATAAGAAACTGTAAAATTAATATTACATCAACAACGGTAAGAAAGTAAATCTTCTATAAATTTACAACTAATAATATTTCAAATCATGAAGTAAAATTTTCTTTCTATCACAAACAAACTTAAGAAAAACACAGAAATTAAATAGCAACAATAAATATTAAATTTAAATTTTGGTTAAAAAGGTTGACAAAATTATTTTGGTTAAAACGATAAATTGAAAACAACAAATAAAGAACCGGTATACAAGTCGGTGGTGCTTTCTTTTAAAGACAAGTAACAAAAATAAAACTTTGTAATTTTAAAACCAATCAAAATTTATACAGTACTAATTATAAGCTTTACAATTTTTTACATAAAAATAAATAACCAAGATAAAGAATATATATAGATCTTAAGTTATAATTTAGTTAACTTTTTATTAATCTTACTAATATCCTACATAAAACTCCAATAAAACACAACAAATGATTTCAAATAGTTTTAAATTTACATTTATGTTTATAATTCTATAACAAGTTTCAGTGTATATCATATTTGTTCGTTTTAAAAATATAAATATAAAAATTAAACTAATACTATAGGAAAAAATCCGGGCGTAGCCCGGAAAACCCCCTAGTACTATTAATTTATAACCAAGCTAGAATTGCAATCTTTTGATACGATTTCAATATTTATTGATTTCAATCAAATATCTTTTTTTTTTCAAATATAGATTTTGTAATATTATTAATGCATATTATTATTTACTAAATAAAATAAAAATTCAATATAATTAATTAAGAACACTTTTAGGGTTTTCCTCCGATCTTGCTGCATCTTTGGTCTGAGCTTTTGATTCACGCTTAGATTCGGGTTTTGATTTCGCGTCAAATCAGATTTATAAATTGCATAGCAGAAGTTACGATGGATAATGAATTGGAATTGGCGAGGCAGAAGCTTGGTCTTGTTTCGCTGGGAGAATCGTCAACCTATCGATTATATTCCAAGGGTTTGGTGAGTGAAGAGTTTATTAAGGATGATACGAAGCTGGTCGGTGGTTCAGGCCTGTCTCTCTGTGACTCCAACGATAACTCGAAGAAATTGGAGACCAACAAAGCTCTGAGAAACCACCGAGTCCTGGCTGCGCACCCTGAAGCTACGGAATTGGCTGCCATAATTCAAGGGATGAGTTGGGCGTTGAAACTTGGTGTTAAAAGCATCCAATTCTTCTGTGACGACGATTCCATCATCTTGGATTACGTAAGTCTCACGTCTCTTCTTTTTTTTTTTTTGCTTCTTTTATTCAGTAGTATCCTTTCACAAGTTACGTATGTGTTGTGTCTGACAGGTAACAGGTAAAGCTGCACCACCGAACGAGTCCATTGTCGTAGCAAAACTTTTGAAGCAAGTGGCTCCTCTTCAGGCAAGATTCACGTCTTGCCAGGCACTCCCTCTGCGCACAGACATCAATTCTTCTCTCATTAAGCTCGCAAGAGATGCCATTGCTTCCCAAACCACATGGCGTGAAGGTGACAATGAGTATGAGACTTGTCCAGCCTGCTATGCACACGTTTCACCTCGTCACAAACTTGAGGTGAGGAGCGGTTGCTTCCACCGCATCTGCTTTACGTGCATAAGGGACTGTGTCTCATCCCAACTAGCACGAGGAGACACCCTACTCTGCCCTTACCCGGGTTGCGAGAAAGAACTTGTGCTAGAGGATTGTAGAGGTATTGTTGATGATGATGCTCTTAATCTTATCATCCACCGCAAGAAGGAGAAGGCCATCCCCGTTTTAGACAGAGTCTACTGTCCCAAGCCTTGTTGTAACTTTTTGATGTCCGACCGCGACCTCCCACTCGGCTTCTCCATTGATCCTCGGCAAAAGTCAGTAGCACGCACGTGCGTCGAGTGCGGCTTGTGTTTCTGCAAAAAGTGCCATGTTCCATGGCACTACAAGAAGACGTGCGATGAGTTCAAGAAGTCCCAGTCTTACCTGACATCTGACGCTGCGCTTTTCGAGTCTTTAGTGAAGACAGAGGGATGGATGAAGTGTCCCCAGTGTGCCACCGTCGTTCAAAAAAATGGCGGGTGCCAACGCATTAGCTGCAGGTATTTTGGACATTTGTTATTGAGACTGATTTTATATTATTTGTCTTCGACTCTAATTATCTGTGTTTTTTTTTTTTTTTCTCACAGACATTGCAACCACAAGTTCTGTTACGCATGTGGGGCTGCGTGTACAAGGAAGAAAATGTCATGCAACTGCAGCCCACAAGACTAGGCTTCTAACGTGCTGAAGGGCCTGATATGCCAATCTTCTCTTCAAATAAAAAGACTATATCGACCATTCCAAATAGTACGTTTCCTATTAACGATATGCTAGTGTGTGTCTGAGCTTCTGTATTCCCGAACATGTCTGTGATGCATATTCGACACTTGCTTTCTCTCTTCAAATTCCATGTACAAGAAGAATCTAATGCAAATGAAATCTAATACGAAAACGATCTGTGATATATGGACATTTTGTTGATCATTCATTTCCATATATTAATATGCTTTACATATTAAAATGAGAAAAAAATCAATATTTGAAGTTAAATAAAGAAAAAATACAGAATAGAAACACAGAATACTAACTATAGTATAACCTCTTTAAATTAATACTCTATAAATTAATATACACTAAAAATCTCTATAAAATAATATAATTTTGAGAAAAAGACTAGAGTAGCACCAAACCAAGTTTTTGTTCTCAAAGTAGCACTCAATGCTCAAATTCACAAAAATAAGTTTCATTAAAGAGGTAAATATACACTTATACCCCTTGGGTTAATTAATCCAAACCTTAGGGTTTAGAGTTAAGGGGTGGGGTTTTGGAATTAGGGTTTAAAATTTTATAAAAAATAAATACTAAAATAAAAGATAAAAATTTTAAAAACAAAAAGTATTTTTAAATTATAAAAAGAAAATTTGAAAAAAAAATAAAAAAAAAATCAAAAAAAAAAATTTGAAAAAAAAATTAGAAAAATTTCGAATCTGAAAACATATAATCTGAAACTATATAAAATTTTTTTTATTTTTTTAATTTTTATTTTATTTATTTTTGTTTGTTTATTTAATTTTAATCCAAGGATATTAGGGATATTTTACCCTTTTAATGAATGTTATTTTTGTGACTTTCTCTTTCTAGTGTCATTTTTGAGACATAAACTTCAAAATGTGCTATTATTGACAATTGCCCTATAATTTTATAGTCTCAAAATGAGTTTTTGGTTCGATATTATAAATTAATATCTCTATAAATTAATAAAAAGCTATAGTTTTGGTGTAGTCCCAACATTATTAATTTATAGAAATTTCAGTGTAGTATTAAACTCTTTACATTGTTGACTTTTATGTGTATGTGTTTGTGAAAAAAGTATGTAATGTATATAGCACATCTGGCTGATCCATAGAAGGACATCATCTTACCGCTAGAGAGCAGAGAAAGATGCCTAAAATATTATTAAACAAAAGAATATGTAGAAGGTTTCTTCAGGGTCTCAGGGAGGAGCCATTGACTTCCTTGGCATGGGGTGCACGAGTTTGGATAAATCAATTATGATAGGTTGCTTCATTCAATCTATATGATTTTTCTTTTCATATAAAGAACACATAAAGAGCAATGCTTCAACAATAACATAAGAGAAATCTTGGGATTCTTGAATTCAGTGACATGGAAGCTTCTATTCTGCTCAATGCATGATATCAACAATATATCCAACTCTATTGGCACTGGAGGCAAATACAATGAAGAGGGTTTAGGGGAGCATTACCGTGACAAGGTGTCACCCTGCGCAGACCCAGTTGTGCATATATATGTGATAACTGATATGTCAGTTTCTGATGTTAGGAGTTTTCAAGGCTCCTAAGACAAATGTTGTAGTATAAAAGATTGTCGAACTAGTTCTGAGGGATATCAAAGCACCGAGAATGCAAGTACTCACTTAATCTAAGTGCAACCAATGATTTAGATGGGTTTTAAACTACTACTAATACTAGAAAGCAATAACAGAATGATACTTTCTTGACTAAGGGAAAAGAGAACTCATGGGCATAGGGATTAGACCTTGGGTGATCAAGTATCGAACTAAGGATGGCAAATAATCAATCAAACTATCAACCTTAAGCCTAGACACAATTCTAAGCAAGCTCTATGTCTAGATGAATGCTCATTTGCTAACATATCTCAAACATCAAATGTCTTTGGTTGAATAATATGAAAGCAATCATTACTAACAAGTCTATTAACTATCTTAGCACCTTTAACAACAAATGTCTTTGGCAAAGTATACTAAAAGCCTAGGAGAGTTGTCTCAGGCATTTCATCAAACACCTTTTGGGTGGGAAATGCCTATTGATCAACTTTTGAGTGGCCAACTCAGAAGATGCATTATGAATACTCTACTAGCAAGGAACAAGAATGATCTACACTAAAACATCCTAGAACTAACCTAATCACCCTTAATCTCCCTAACCCATGAATTCAAAAAGTGATTACTCACTAATCTCCATGATTCCTCTTAAACCCATATTGGATTTTAGATTAACCATGTAGAGAAATAGATAAGAAATCAACAAGAACACAAGATGAAAGCAATGAAATCTGAATCAAAAGAGGTTTTTTACTAGTTCTTCTCTAGAAAAGAGATTATCTTGCCTCCAATGGCTTACAAAAGTACTTAACTTAGGTTTAGAAAGTGTAAAAACATCAAAACAAATGACCAAAAGGCCCCTGAAATAACATAAAAATCGTCCAAGCAAAACACGCGGAGTGACCTAGCATAGTCGCTCCAGGAGGTCACTCCCGACGCGTTTTTTTGTGTCTCGACGCGTCAAAACGCGAGTGACTTGAGCTGGTCGCTCTGGCTGGTCGCTCTGGCTGGGAGTGACTTGAGGTAGTCGCTCTGGACTGGTCGCTCTGGCTGGGAGCGACCTCGGTAGGTCGCTCTGAGAGGTCACTCTGCGATGCTCGACCAGGATGGATATGCCTCTAGTAAATTGATCATAACTCCTTCATTACATCTCCAAATGACTTGAAACCACTTCCATTAGAAAGCTAACTCAATTTGCTGTGTCTCCACAAAATCTTAGCAATAGAAGATTTCTCTAAAGGCTCCATCCATGCTCATCTTTCACCCCCTTTTGGATCACAATGCTCCCAAACATCTCAAATCACTCCATGGCACACTCCAGCACCTAATAAGGACAATGAATGCAAAATGCAACCTAGACATGGCTAAATCCTAATCTATATGATGAAAATGCTCATGGATGAATGGATAAAACAATGTAAATATGCAAGATATCAACTCCCCCAAACTTGTTCTTTTACTTGTCCACAAGTGAACTTTCTAGAACTCATAGGGAGAGAGGTTGAAGGTGGGAGCATATAGCCAAAAGAAACACAACTAGCACACTCTCTTATTACACTCTAGCTTCTCTAGGCCTATCTTAACTCTTTTTGTTCTTACACTCATCATCAAGCATCCACACATTCAAATCAACCAACTCTCACATTCATTAAGCACAAAACATCAGGTGAATTCTTGCAAATGGTCAGTTGGTCCAAGTCATTTGGTTGGATAAGGGAAGGCTTTTATTCAAGTGATTCAAGAGGTTCAAAACATATGATCTTTAAGGTGGTTTACTCTCAGAAACAAGTAGCCTTGACATTGCACATAATATATCTAAGAAAGGGATCAACTCATGCATACAATGCTCAATCTCCATTGTTCTACCCTTTTCCCAAACATACAATTACACAATCATTCCCAAATGTCAAACCCAACTCACATCTCTCACCAAAAGATCCTAAGAACTTTAACTCCTTCTCTTTGAAATCTACAAGGGATTTTTTCATAACCTCAAAATATTTCTTAGCTCCTAACAACTTTGCTAGCCCCTTTTTATTTTTTTTCTTTTTCTTTTCTCTTTTTTTTTCGTTTTTTTTTTTTTTAGGTTGGGGGCCAAGACTTTCAAAACTTGAGCTAGAGGCTTTTCTACTTATCCCAATAAAACAATTCACTTAAACACAAAGAGTCATTTCTTTTCCTTTTTCATTGCTCCCAAATCATAATCACAACACTCACCCCCCACCTATAGCTAGACAATAGAGTGCCCAATCTAGCAAGAATGAAGATCAAGCATTGTCGTTCCCGATACTTTCAACATTATGCACATGTAAGACTTTCCGAAGAAGGCCTCACTCATCAAACAATGAAAGCTTAAAAGGAGGGAAAGGTTTTGGGAGTGGTCTACCACTAGAGTTTGTCAAAACAAGATTGGCATAAAGGATGTGACAACTCAAGTGTGTATAGCCATGACTCAGTACACAAGGGACCATGAGCAAGAAGCATTAAGTTCGTTCAGTTCAAATAAGGTTGTAGTTGGCTTCAAAGACTGAGTTTCAGCAATCAACAAGTTTCAGGAAGAGTTTTCAAGGCTCGAAACATACAAGTCTTTTTGAGAGGTGCAAAAGCTACTCAGGTGCAACGTAGTGTTCTTTACAAGGCATTTAAAATCATTGCTCCCAATGCAAGTGAATGCAACCTATATGCTCTAGACTCTCCTAGAAATGCAAATGATGCAAATTAAATGATTGATTTTTTTTTTTATATATGCAAATAGGTATGCAATGCATGACTCAATGAAAC
Source organism: Brassica napus (assembly GCF_020379485.1). NCBI lineage: Eukaryota > Viridiplantae > Streptophyta > Magnoliopsida > Brassicales > Brassicaceae > Brassica > Brassica napus. Next base: position 34,492,115 of record NC_063442.1, on the reverse strand, counting down.
AACATCAAAGCAAACATGATCAAATACTTGGTACCTCCCCCAAACTTGAGTTACACAGTCTCTGTGTTGTCAAGTAGAGAGAGATACCGAAAAGAAAACTAATATGCAAAAATGAAATGGTATATACAAGGGAGTGTGGTGGGTTACCTTCTATGGGGAATGAGTAGAGGGAGATGCTCCCTCCTCGTCGTCCTCAGGTGGTAACTCTTCAAGGTGCTCATCAGCAGGAGTGCCCATCTCTTCAATGTAGAAGGCTTGCCCGAACACAGTTGGTTTCCTCATTTTCCCCTTGATTTCAAAGTGGAGGATGTTCTCTTTACCCAAATGGAGATCAATCGTGCCCTCCTTCACATTAACAATAGCTCCTGCTGTAGCTAAGAATGACCTTCCTAGAATCAATGGGTCTTGAGCCTCCTCACCCATCTCAAGCACCACAAAATCTGTAGGTATCTCATACCTTCCAATCTTCACAGGGAGGTCCTCTAAGATGCCCACAGGATACTTCACTGAACGATCAGCTAACACCAGAGAGAGTCTACACTTCTTGTACTGAGTGAATCCAAGCTTCTTTGCAACAGACAAAGGCATCAAGCTGACACTAGCTCCCAAATCGCAGAGACATTTCTCAAATACCATAGGTCCAAGAGCACAAGGTAGTGTGAAGCTTCCTGGATCCTCTAACTTCTCTGGAACATCAAGCCTCTGGATGATGGCACTGCACTCATGGGTAAGAATCATCATGCCTTCCATCTCCTTCTTCTTTGCAGCTACAACATCTTTCAGGAACTTGCTGTATTGAGGAATCAACATGAAAGCATCGATGATGGGCATTGCAACCTGAGCTTCACTCATTTGCTTCTCAAACAGAGCCTTGTACTTCTCTAGCAGCTGCTTCTTGAATCTACCAGGGAATGGAAGTTTGGGTTCATAGGGAGGAGGAACAAAAGAACTTTCACTTGCTGGAGTAACAACTTCACCATCCTTTACTGTCTTCTTCTCCTCTCCAACCTTTCCTTTACCTTTGGCTTCCACTATCTTCTCCAAGATCTCGTCATTGATCTTCTCATCAACAATCACCACTTCATCATCTATGTTGATGGCAACCCCCTCACCTAGTTTCTCAGCATCCTTGGTGAGGGTTCTAGGAGGTAACTGCTTACCACTCCTAAGGGTGATAGCTTTGGCCTCCTTGGGATTTTGGTCAGACTTTCCAGGTAGAGATCCTTGCTGGCGATTCTGGTGAGTGTTCATGGAAGCAAATTGATTCTCTAAATTCCTGACTGTAGAAGCAAGGTGTGAGAATTTGTTGTTGAGCTCATTGTAGCTCCCATCAATCTTGGAATGAAGGTTCTTCAACTCATAACCAACTTGCTTCTCACTTCTAGTCTGAGACTCCAAGATTTGTTTCAGTAAGGTATCAGTGCTGCTCTCTTGAGGAGCAGAGGAACCAGACGAGGGGTTTTGCTGAGGCTGATAGCTGCCTTGCTGGTTGTTTCTAGGCGGATAACCACTCTGTTGGTTGTTGGGATATGATTTCTGTTGGTAGTTGTTGTACTGAAAATTGGGTTTCTTTTTGTACCAGCTACCATTGTTGTTAATAAAACACAACTCCTCTTGACCTTCCAAACCCTCAACCTCATTGACAGCAAGTGGATCTTCCTGCTTGGAGTTACCAACAAATTTCAGCTGCTCTTGGGTGGCTTTTTCAGCAATGAGTAGGTCGATCTTGTCTTCCAAAGCTTTGATCTCTTTCCTCGTCTGCTTATCATCTGTTCTACTGCCTCTGTCGTGGTCTCCACTGTAGACTGCATCACTCTTTACCATGTTGTCAACCAGCTCTTCTGCATCCTCCTCAGTTCTCCCCAAGAAGAACCCATTGCTAGCTGTATCCAGTCTGGCTCTGTACTTAGGAAGAGCACCACGGTAGAATGTGCTCAGCAAGCTCTCCTTAGAAAAGTCATGGTGTGGGCATTGAGCTTGGTAGCCCTTGAATCTCTCCCAGGCTTCACTGAAGCCTTCCAAGTTCTTCTGTTGAAAGCTGAAAATCTCGTTTCTCAGCTTAGCAGTTCTTGAAGTAGAGAAGAACTTCTCCAAGAATGCTTTCTTGCAGTCATCCCAAGTGGTGATGGAGTCGCTGGGTAGAGACTTCTCCCACTGACGTGCCTTATCCCCCAAAGAGAAAGGGAATAGCTTGAGTTTTAAGGCATCTTCGGATACACCATTGGTTTTTGACAACCCACAGTAGCTGTCGAACCTGTCCAAGTGATCAAATGGATCCTCTAGAGCCAAGCCATGATACTTGTTGTTCTCAATCACATTGAGGAGTCCTGATTTGATCTCAAAGTTGTTGGCTGCTACAGCTGGTGCTCGGATTCCCAATCTATGACCATGAATGTTGGGGCGGTCATAAGTGCCAATGGGTCGAGCTGCTCGTTGTTGGTTTGGTGGAACGTTGTTAGCTCCATTGGCGGCAGCATCATCCTGAGGTATGTCTCCCATATCAGTATCCAATCTCTGCAAGTGAGCCTGTTGCTCTTCTTCTCTTCTCTTTCTAGCACACTCTCTCTCTAAAGCTCTAATGTCTGCAGCTCTTGGAACTAGGTTTGATGGACCCCTGCTCCTCAAGTTCATACACCTGTAGAGTAAAGGGAGGTGAAGAAAGAGAATCAGTAACAAAAGAAAATAAAAATGACTTAGTCTCAAGCAAGTGACTAAATCTCAATGTTGAAATCTACTCAGAATTTGGCAACGGCGCCAATTTGATGTTAGGAGTTTTCAAGGCTCCTAAGACAAATGTTGTAGTATAAAAGATTGTCGAACTAGTTCTGAGGGATATCAAAGCACCGAGAATGCAAGTACTCACTTAATCTAAGTGCAACCAATGATTTAGATGGGTTTTAAACTACTACTAATACTAGAAAGCAATAACAGAATGATACTTTCTTGACTAAGGGAAAAGAGAACTCATGGGCATAGGGATTAGACCTTGGGTGATCAAGTATCGAACTAAGGATGGCAAATAATCAATCAAACTATCAACCTTAAGCCTAGACACAATTCTAAGCAAGCTCTATGTCTAGATGAATGCTCATTTGCTAACATATCTCAAACATCAAATGTCTTTGGTTGAATAATATGAAAGCAATCATTACTAACAAGTCTATTAACTATCTTAGCACCTTTAACAACAAATGTCTTTGGCAAAGTATACTAAAAGCCTAGGAGAGTTGTCTCAGGCATTTCATCAAACACCTTTTGGGTGGGAAATGCCTATTGATCAACTTTTGAGTGGCCAACTCAGAAGATGCATTATGAATACTCTACTAGCAAGGAACAAGAATGATCTACACTAAAACATCCTAGAACTAACCTAATCACCCTTGATCTCCCTAACCCATGAATTCAAAAAGTGATTACTCACTAATCTCCATGATTCCTCTTAAACCCATATTGGATTTTAGATTAACCATGTAGAGAAATAGATAAGAAATCAACAAGAACACAAGATGAAAGCAATGAAATCTGAATCAAAAGAGGTTTTTTACTAGTTCTTCTCTAGAAAAGAGATTATCTTGCCTCCAATGGCTTACAAAAGTACTTAACTTAGGTTTAGAAAGTGTAAAAACATCAAAACAAATGACCAAAAGGCCCCTGAAATAACATAAAAATCGTCCAAGCAAAACATGTGGAGTGACCTAGCATAGTCGCTCCAGGAGGTCACTCCCGACGCGTTTTTTTGTGTCTCGACGCGTCAAAACGCGAGTGACTTGAGCTGGTCGCTCTGGCTGGTCGCTCTGGCTGGGAGTGACTTGAGGTAGTCGCTCTGGACTGGTCGCTCTGGCTGGGAGCGACCTCGGTAGGTCGCTCTGAGAGGTCACTCTGCGATGCTCGACCAGGATGGATATGCCTCTAGTAAATTGATCATAACTCCTTCATTACATCTCCAAATGACTTGAAACCACTTCCATTAGAAAGCTAACTCAATTTGCTGTGTCTCCACAAAATCTTAGCAACAGAAGATTTCTCTAAAGGCTCCATCCATGCTCATCTTTCACCCCCTTTTGGATCACAATGCTCCCAAACATCTCAAATCACTCCATGGCACACTCCAGCACCTAATAAGGACAATGAATGCAAAATGCAACCTAGACATGGCTAAATCCTAATCTATATGATGAAAATGCTCATGGATGAATGGATAAAACAATGTAAATATGCAAGATATCAGTTTCCCAAGCCGAGAAGCTGCTGAAAAAGCTGGAGAGAGATTATCAACACACCTACGAGAATTACCTAGAAGCCCGAGTAAGCATCTTCAAATATAACATAATTATTATCACTTGTGATGTTTTTAAAAGGTGAGCTATATACAACAAGATAATGAAAAAAATTTGGACAGTCAAACAGGTATAGCTCCTACATTAAAGGAAGGCACTCTAATTATCGCAGTCGCCAAGCTGGAAACTGTATCATATACTACAAGAATCTGCAAGAGAAACTGCAGAGTGATTATGAAAAAATAAATAATACAGAAGCAATACAAAGAAGAACATAAAAGCCTGATTATATATGTAAGTCATCATTTTTGCTTTCTCATTGTATAAACAATAGTACTTGAGATAAATAAAAAGAGAAGAATCAGCCTTCATCCTTTCATGATCAAACGATAACTTTTCTGTTAACTATGGAAATAATTTTATATATCTTTCATGTGTTTGGGTTCACTATAGTGCAAGCAATTCTTGCTGCATGGTTGTAAAAGCTTGGCCCAAGAAAAGAGGATACTACACCAGGTAGGTGAAACACAACAGCAGCAGAAGGAACAACAACAGTAACAACAACCCCGGGAAAACAACGACATGAGTCAAAAAAGAATTTATCTCAAACAAAGAAACTGGGAGGTGCTACAACTGTTTACCTTTTTAATAGTCTTCGTTTATATCACAAGATTGACATTTTTACTTACTTTGAAATCTTACAAATCATTCAGTTCAGCTACACTCAAGGTATATAGTTCCAAAAAGTAGCAGCAGCAAAGGAATACATGATCTGCTGAGGAGCCTTAAAGACACAGAGAAGTCGAGGAACAAAGCTACTGCCAGTGGTGAACTTGTTGACAACCAAACAAGTCAGGACAGTTTAAAAACTTCTATCAAAGTAAAAAAAAAAAATTAGTATATCGTTGGGTTGAATAAAAGTAATAAACAAGCTCGGAAAAGAAACAGGGAGAGAACGATGATTGATAATGGTTACGAGGAAAAGATCAAGCATCTAGAGAAAAAAATGTGAATGGATATGCGGGCAATAGTACAAGCTTACTACAACCCATCGTTGGGTTGAATAAAAATACATGAAGATGGGTTGTAGTAAGCTTGTACTATTGTCATAGATGATATAAACTTGAGATTTGGAGGAAAGATAAATCCATAAATCAAAATATAGCTAACATTTATGTTTTCTGTTTATTCATCTGACAAATAATAACGCCCCAAGAGTTTGCTTGTAGAGAAGCTTAAAAATCCCACAACATCCCATCCATTCATGGTCGTCCTTCAAAGCCTCCCTCTGTAGAGCTGCTCTCTCTTTCATCTCTGCTTCGTCTGTTCCTTATTAGTCGCAGACACATCAACATGCTTTGCTCCCTCGTCAGCCTTCTCCTTGCTGCCGCCTGTCTCTGTTCCAGTGTTCCTCGTCAGAAGGAGGAAGAATCGCAGAGACTGAAAGCTTCTCCCTTTTGGGTTCTTTAGAAGTATCTTTCCCACTCGGCTTCCCCTTCATGGGAGGGGCACTCTCGTCAGTCGTCACCCATCTAATAAGCTATGAATTTTAAAAAAAAAAAGACGAATGAGTAATAAAAAATTAAAGTAAAAAATTGTTTCTTTCCAAGCTTTAGTTGCATAGCTATCAATCATATTAATTATTATCTAATTTGCAAACCTAGAGCTGGCTTGCGGCTGAAGATAGCCGTCAAATTAGGGTTTTCTATTTAATTAATCCAGATCGAAAGGATTCGTGTTTCATGTATCATAACTCGAAAGCTCTATACGATTAATACAAAATCTAGGTAAAGTTTCTACGAGCTTAATTAAGTTTAATTCGTTTTGTTTTTCCAAAGCTTAATTCATAGCATAATGGCCTACTAGTTGTCGATGACCAGCTGATTACCTATCAGATAAATTAGAGATAGGTTAGATCATATATATGTTTGCTTCCAACTATATTATAAAGGTCGACGCTGCAACAAGAAGACATAGCCAAAACTTTTTAAAAGATTTTGAAACAACAACATCTGGAAAACAATGACCTGATTTTAAGAGATTACTGGGAGGTGATTCAACTGGTACTTTAATAATAGTCTTCGTTTATATATATCACACAAAATTGGTCTTTATACTTACTCTACCATTTTACCGATCATCAATTGTTCAGTCACTATCACTGCAAAATTCCAAAAAAGTAGTAGCAGCAGCAAATGAATACATGATCTGCTGAGCAGATTCAAAGACACAGAGAATTTGAAGGATAAAGCTACAGCCAACGGTGACAACCCAACAACTCGGGGCGGTTTGACAATTTCTATAAAAGTAATCAAAATCAAGGCCTTGTCCCCTATTTTTACTCTTAAGAGACTTTCTGTTTTTCACTGTCTACTTCCTTTAAAATATGTGTGTTTCCAACAGATGCTGACAAAGGCAATTAAAAAGCTTCAAAAAGAAATAGGGAAAGAGACTAGGCATCATGGGCGTTCTGGCACGTCGGTTTCGGTTCGATTGATTTGAACTTCGGATTTTCTCTGTAATATGCTCATAAGTTTCATTCGGGTTTTATTAATTATTGGGTCAGGTTCGGTTTAGATTATAATCAATATATGAAATCGTTCAAAAAAAAAAAATTTAACCTGAAAAATTAACAAAAAAAATTCAAAAAATGCAAATTATTCACAAATCTAATTAAAAATCAGCTCCTCCGTCACATAAGCTCTGATGCTGTCAGGGGAGGGGTGGGAGAACTCTAAGACTACGCCAGCTACGCCGGATCTGGAAAAGCCTCCACCCTACGCGTTAGGGATCGAAGAGGAGAGAGGTGCGCGTGTGATAACTCGTCACTTAAAGGCACCTTAGAGCATGATTAATAGGAAATTTTTAGGGTGAGGTTCTTAGTGGAATATAAGAACTCGTCTCTTAATTTTTAATTAAAAAAACTAAGAACCGGCTCTTAAATACCTTATTTAAGAACTAGTTCTTAGTTTTTTTACTTAAAAGTTAAGAGACGAGTTCTTATATCTCCATTAATCATGTTCTTAATAGCATTCTTCAAATTAATACTCATTTATATAATTTTTAAAGTTGATACAAAATGAGTTTACATCATTTAAATTCACTTGTATCATTTATAACTAATGCAAATATTTTAAATAAGTGATGCAATACACCTCTTCTTTTGTAGTGACTATACGCCGTTGCAGCATCAACATAGCTTCAATCTCCGTTCTTTTTTTCATCTAATTCGTCCATTTCAACTGCCGTCTGCACCAAGAAACAACATAGATTCTTTCTAAATTTATTAACCAGTTTGATTCATTCAATCGTCTCAACTCTCAAAGAATCGATCATTTAAATACCTGTATTGGGAAATGTTTGAATGATGGGAGGAAGCGGATCTTGCAGTACTCGTTGTAAGCTATAGTGATCAATATGAGAGGTATAGTAACAATTGCTGTAGATGGCTTTGACTTTAGCCCAAAGAGACCCACCATGGTCCCTTGCATAAGAATGATTGAGACGAAGATAAAGTGATGAATGATTGGCCAGAATCGACCGCAAGTATCATATGTCATCTCGTACACATCTTCCATGTGAGGAAATCGAAAACAGAGTTAGATTTAATGCCAAGCCAAATGTCGTTTCAGGTCGAGGCACAACAATACAGTTCACAGAGAAAAGTTTGCTTAAAGGGGAACCTCTGAGATATACTTTGAGTTAAGACTTTAATGACATGCTATAAGAAATATTCAAGGAGTAGAAGAAGAACAAGCTATCATGTTGTAAATCGTAGCTATTATTCATTCTATGATGCACCTCTGCTTATCAGATGTATTTGACAATATTTCTTCACTAATCTAAGCAACCAAATCAGTCTCCAGTAATTTTCAACATTTTTCGTTGCATCGCTCATATCATCATCACATTGATATTCAGTATCATGCCAAACATTTATTTTTGAATTTGGTCAAACTAATGACTACGTCTCTCTTATAATCATTATTACACTGAAATTCTATGCTAAACATTTCTGTATTTTATGCCTCAAAGTCAAGGGACAAGGAGATATTTATTTCCAATAATTTTTATTTTAAAAATAAAGACACTATGTCTAAAGTATTAGTATTAAACAAAAAAATGTGTATAAGGTTTCTTCAGGGAGAGTCATTTGACTTCCTTGCCGTGGGGTGCACGAGCTTTGATAATCATTTGTGATAGGTTACTTCATTCAAGCTATTATATTTTTTTCTCTTCATATAAGGACATAGAAAGAGCAATGCTTTCATAACAAATACTTAAGAGAAATTGTGGAATTGAGTGACATGGAAGCTTCTACTCTGCTCAACGATATCAACAATATATCCAACTCTATTGGCACGGGAAGCAACTATAATGCATCAGACCCAGTTATGCATATGTCAGTTTCCGAAGCCGAGAAGCTAATGAAAAAGCTCGAGAGAGATTATCAACACACCTACAAGAACTACAAAGAAACCCGAGTAAGCCTCTACAAATATAACAAAATTCTGATTACTTGTACTGTTTTTACTAAGCTCAAAAGATGAGTTATACAACAAGATAATGATATTTTTGAGCCAGTCAAACTGGCATAGCTTCTACATAAAAGAAGGACATTCTAGTTATCGCAGTAGCCAAGCTGGATTCCTTATCGGATACTACAAAGATCTGCGAGAGCTACTGCAGAATGATCTTGAAAAACTATATAAAGCAGAAGAAACGCAAAGAAAAACAGAAAACCCTGATTATGTAAGTCCTCATAACCATTTAATATCATTTTTTGTTTTATTATTGTAAAAACAAGGTTACTTAGAACATGATTAACTTCAATCTCTTAACTGGGGTTTTTAGCTTCGGATAGACAATTCTAGCTTAACTAAGAAAAGCTAAGAACCGTCTCTTAAATAAGAGATATAAGAGTTGTTTCTTAGCCGAAAAATGAAAAAAAAAAGTGTCAAATCATGAGTTGAGAACCCGACTAAGAGACCGGGGTTAATCATGCTCTAAAAATAAAGAAAAAGATTAAAAAAAAATGGACACCTTCCTACTCTTGTTCCGTCAAGTATGGAAATAATATAATATAAAATTGGTCAAATCTTGAAAATAATACATTTTAAAAAATTGTCAAAAGATAACACTAAAAATATAAAATAGCACTAATTTTACAAGAAAGATAATCAAATTGCTCTAGCTTCTAAACCCTAAACAATAATAAACCCTAAATTTTAACCGCTAAATCCTAAACTCAAATATTATAGGGTGTTTTTCAAAAACAACCCATATTTTCAAGTCAAATCCAAAACCAACCCCTTTTTTTTGTTCATACTATTCATCAATAAAATTTCCATACTATCCTTATGTTTTTGAATTATTCACAAAATTACCATTTTTATTTGTTTTTTTATTAATTTCGAAATTAACAAAAAACCAAATACACCCTAACCATTTCTTCTTATTTACAAAAATGCCATCATCATCAATTTTTCCAACCACCATGAACCACCATTTTTGAGCTCTAAAGCTCTAGAATTCAATTTTCAACCACTTTTTTTCTCATTCTAACCCAAAAAACTTCATTTCCTCTCATTTCCTCTACATTTCCATCTAAAAAACTCTCATAACTATCATTTTCATAATCACAAACTTCATATTTTCGAGTTTTTTCATTAGTGAATCGTTAAAGATGCTTCTTTTTGCTCATATTTGGAGTTTGGACGGTTGAAAAGGTTGGAAACGAGCTTTACACATGAAAAGGTAACTATTTACATGGTTTTCGTTCTTTTTTTAGATCTGTGTCGCGATGGTAGACTGTTTTGTATGTCTACGCCTCCGTGGAGACTTACGATGCAGTCTATTTGTCAACGCACGGGTTAGTTTTGCAATTGACCAGACAAATTTTTTTTCTAACGCAGACTTCCCCAGTAGTCTCCGTCTTTACCTTTGACAACAAAAATAAAACTTTCGGTAGACTTAATAAGACGTTTACCTAAAAGAGGTTAGTTTTTCATTTGACCGAACTTTTGACTTTTCAAAATAGACTTCAACGGAACTCTACAGAATGTAGACTGCCACCGAAGTCTATAAAAGGTCAGTTTTGCATTTGACCAAAACTTTGACTTCGTGGAATAGGTTAGTTTTGTGTTTGACCAAAAAGTTTAAAAAGCAATCAAAAATTTATTAAATTGTAGACTTCATATGCAGTCTTCTTATCTTAAAAAAAAAATGTAGACTGCGTATAAAGTCTACTTTTTTATTTTGGTCAAATACAAAACCAACCCGTCGGATTTGAGAGTAGACTTCACAAGAAGTCTACACACCCGTAGACGTTCATTTCAATCTACTGATTTGAAGTCAAACTTGGTCAATTGCAAAACTAACCTCTTTCAAAAAAATTCAAACATGTAGACTGCATATGAAGTCTAGTTCTGAAAGTCAAATCTTGGATGAATTCTGGTCAATTACAAAAAGTAACATTTTTAAATTGTATACCGAAAAGAAAGTCTACATGTACAAAATCACAACTTTTATTCAACTATAGAAAGCAACCCGTAAAATGGTCAATTGCAAAAACCAACCCAAAGAGTAGACCTATTTGACAGTCTACGTCTGTAAACTGAAAAGAACGTCTACATCTTCAGAGACTGAATATTAAGTTTGCATAGAAAAATCTATAAAAATGTGAATTTGTGTATTATTTATTAAATTTTTTCTAGATTTTTTGTTTGACAGTGTGTGTTAGTTAATCATAATGGGTTTGAGTGATTTTGAAAAGAATTTTTTTTATAATTATGAAGGTATAATTCATTTGATTTGACAATGTTGTTAGCTAATAATTGTAGACGTATTTGTAAGTCTTCGTTTATAGTTTTGCTAGTAAGGCTGAGCTTGTTTCAAAGCTGAAGTCGGTGACTGTGGAATATAAATTTACATTCTCAGCATATAAGACAACGAAAACTCTGTATGTGGCTAAGTGTCGTGTTCAAGGATGTGGTTGGAAACTTAGAGCGAGTGTGAAGCATGGGCCAAAGACATTTTAGATGACAAAATATTCGAAAAGGATGAAGAATCGGAAAGGTTGAAGAATGTTCATTATGCATGATGGCTGTACACATGGTAAACTTCTTGAAATGACACAAGAAAATTATGATCTGGACAACAAAATTGAGAAGATGGTGCTAACCTATTTCTTACCAAACATCATTTAAAACAAATGACTCCGAATAGGAAAATACTCCTCTTATGCCTGTCACGAATAATCGACAAGTACGGAACTTGATCGAGTTATCTAAGACACACTTTGTACGCCTTTGTGTATCAAGTCTGCGCCAAATACACTAAATTTTTTTGGATTGACTATATGTTAGATAATAAGTGTAGACGTTTTTGTAAATCTACAAATGTAGACTGCAGTTGAAGTCTACGTCGTAAATTCTATTAAAAGTGTATTTGTGTATTATTCATCATATTTTTTCATGATTTAGTTATTTTACAGTGTTTGTTAGTAAAATTTTAATGGTCTTGGATGAATTTCACAATTTAATGTGTTATAATTATACACTTGATACTTATTGCAAATTGTTTTGATTAGTGTTATTCTTAAAAATTTTTGGGAAAATTTTGTATAGATTTTCTTCTTCTCACATGTGTGTTAGTTATTATTTTAGCTTATGGTGGTTTTACTTGTTTGGTTGGTTAGATCTTGTGAAAAAATTGATATCTAACAAAAAATTAATAATATCATACAAGTGAAAACAACTAAAAATGAATACAATGTTTATAGATTATGCATTAAAAAATTATTTAAAAATTAATATTTTATTATGAAAGTTATTACAGAACAATATATTAAAAAGTATTCTTGAGTATGTTTGATTTTTCATAATCTTGATGCTTCAAATAAAGTCTTGGAAAAAGTACCTGCAAAATAAGATAGAGTTATGAGAAAAACATAAGATAAAAAATAAAATCATATTTTAGTAGACTTTTTCTTAAGTCTACGTAAAGTTATTGTTTAGTAGACTTTAGTTGAAGTCTACAATAATGGAAAATTTTCATATCTAAAAGTGTGCATTTAGAAAATTTGAAAATACTTTGTTCTAGAAAGTATTTCAAAAATGGTTTTTTTGTCATCCTTGTAACAAAGCAAAAAGATAATGTATGAATCTATAAATTTAGTTCATTATTAACACAAAATATCTTATAATGAATATATGGAAAGCTTACATTTTTGGGAAGATGATTTGAAAACATTGGAAGAGAATACATGCAAAATAAAATAAAATTATGAAAAATAAGATAAAAACTAAAATCATATTTGAGTAAACTTCTAATGAAATATGCTTAAAAGTCAAGGGTAGTAGACTTCATTTGAAGTCTACCAGCCGTAAGTTTTAAGTAGATTTCAAATGAAGTCTACTCTATAAAAAAAAAATAGATCTGGAAAATAAATACATTAAAAATATGAAATAAGTTTAAATCTAAAAAACTTTTAAAAATATGATTTAATAGACAAAATAGTTATAAATTAAAGACATATTAATATGAATTTTAATATGTAACTTTATTTGAATATAAATACTAGAACACATATTTTAAATCTATAGATGTAAACCTTACATTTCTAGGAGGAGAAGAAAACAACTATGGAAGAAAATACCTGCAAAATAAGATAAAATTATTAAAAAACATAGAAAAAAAAATTAAAGTCATATTTTTGTAGACTTCCAATGAAGTCTCCTTAAACTTTGTGGTTTAGTAAACTTCATATGAAGTCTGCAAGCTTTAATAAACTTCTTTAGAAGTCTACACTGCCTAATAATTTTCAGATCTGAAAAAATTTATATATTTTGAAATGTGAAAATAATTTTAAATCTGAAAATACTTTACATAATAGAATTTATAAGGTAAACTAGTAGCAAATTAATGTAGAGAGCTTGATCTATAAATTTATTTGAATATAAACATGTAAATACATATTTTAAATCTATTAATCTAAAACTTACATTTTTAGAGGAGATGATGAAATCCATGAGTGATAATACCTACCAAAAAAAGATAATATTGTGAGAAATAAACATAAAAATACACATTTAAAATCTATAGATCTAAAACTTACATTTTTTAAAGGAGAAGATGAAAACCATGAATCATAATATCTAAAATGACAAGATAATATTGTGAGAAAGACTTGAGAAAATTTTAGAGAGAAAGAAGATAATGAGAGAGATTTAGAAACAATTGAGAGAATTTTAGAGAGAAGAGAGAAAGTTTTAGAGAGAAGGGAGAGAGTTTTAAAAACTTGTGCAGCCACTTTAGAGAGAGATTGTATAAATTTTGTTTATATAGGGAGACAAAAATGTAACTAGGTTAAAATTTACGATACTGTAGACTTCGTTTGAAGTCTACTAAAATTAAAATTTTGGAGTAGATCTTACCTTAACATAGTAGACCTTTTTGGAAGTCTACTATAATAATTTAATTATTGTTGTTTATTCTTTATTATTTTAATAATTTTAATATATGATTTATTAAATTTATTTTTTTATTTTTTAATAGTTATAGTATATGATTTCACTTTTTTATTCGTAAGAAACTTAACTTAGTTTAAATATAATGATTTTTTGTAGAACAAATTGAAAAATATAGACTGAAAAAGATGTCTTCAGATAAATAGACTTTATTGTAGGTCTACGAAACCCTAAACCACAAATCTCAAACCCTAAATGTTTTGCTTGATAATCAAAAAGTCTCATTTATACAAAATATAAACTAATAAACATTAATATGCAGATTTAAGTTAATAAAACAAAAAAAAAACAAAATCTAAAATCTAACCCTTTGAAATCAACTACTAAAAGACATAACATGTTAGAACCTTTTGTTTGTAAACTATGAACATAGTCTAACACATGATAACCAAATTAGTATATATTCTTCAAAATTGTTCGATTATATGAAATTTTAATTTATTTACTTCATATTATCCATTATATTGATGATTAGTTAAAAATATCACAATAATTATTTTTATACATTTTTAAAATTAAATTATTAGATCAAATTAGAGTGTAGACTACAAAACAAGTATATAAAGTAGACTTCGTAGGAAGTCTATATATATGTAGACTTCTTTTATTACGTGTAGACTTCCAAAGGATAGAAACGTAAAATACATTTCTGTTTTTTGTTTGGTCATAAGAGTTAAATAGTACTTTCACTACTCATTTAGGTTGATTTTGCATTTGACTGAAAGTGGGGTATACTTTTACATTTGACTTGAATATTTGGGTTGGTTTTAGCAAATGTCCCAATATTATATAACAAAAGTTTTAACTTTTAATAAATATTATTTCTTGAAACTTTTCTTTTGTATGATATTTTTTTATAATAAAATATTGTTTTAATGCTATTTGAGGTGTGCTACAAAACAAAATGCTATTTGAGGTATTTCTCATAAATATTTCATGTGTTTGGGTGCCGGTTTAGTGCAAGCAATTCTTGCTGCATGGTTGTAAAAGCTTGGCCCAAGAAAAGAGGATACTACACCAGATAGGAGAAACACCAAATCAACAACTAGATAAACATCTGGAAAACAATGACCTGTTTCGAAAAAGAAACTGGGAGGTGATTCAACTGGTACTTAAATAATAGTCCTCCTTTATATCACGAAATTGACCTTTATACCTTTACCACTTTACAGATCAATCATTTCAGTCACTATCAAAGCAAAATTCCAAAAAGTAGCAGCAGCAAAGGAGTACATGACCTGCTCAGGAGATTTAAAGACACAGTGAAATTGAGGGATAAAGTTACTGCCAATGGTGAACTTATTGAGAACCCAACAACTCAGGACAGTTTGACAATTTCTATAAAAGTAATCAAAATCAATATCTTGTCCGCCATTTTTACTCTTTAATTTTTTAAAATTAATCAGCGAAATAATCTTTGTTTTTCCAACAGATTCTGACAAAGGCAATTAAAAAGCTTGAAAAAGACAGAGAGAGAGAGAGAGTGATTGGTAATGGCTACGAGGAACATATGAAGCATCTAGACAAAAAAAGTGAATGGATATGGAGGAAATGTGACGAACAAAAGAAGTCTATCCTCGAGTTGAGGAAAATACATAAAGATGTTTGTAGTAAACTTCATGCCCAATTCATAGATGATGATAAACGTCAGATTCGGAGGACGATATACCAATAAATCAAAACATAGCTCCTCTATATTGATAAACATATACGTTTTCTGTTTATTCATCTGACAATAATAACCTAAAGTTTGCTTGTGTTTGGATAGTCTTTACTGGTCTTCATTCTAAACCATTCACAAAATAACATTCACCATTTTTCACCCTCTATGTACTTGTAACCATTATATAAGTGCAACACATGAGGACGTACGTGGATAAGCTTAAAAACCCCACAACATCCCATCCATCATCTATTTATAATACTAAGAAGACAAAAGTTTCAAACCAGTTCATCACCTTTTCGCTTTTCAAATGGAGTCTGTCCCAAGCAACGGTTGGTTCAAGTTCCTTGGTGATTCCGCTAAGCTTACACGCTCTAAACAAGGTTGATGCCGGTTATAAGCTTTTGCAGCATCAACATAATGTGCTTCAATCTCCCCGTTCTTTTCATCTACTTCATCTATTTCAACTGCCGTCTACACCAAGCAACAACATAGATTCTTTCTAAATTTATTAACCAGTATGCTTATCCATACTATATCATTTAAATACCTGTATTGGGAAATGTTTGAATGATGGGAGGAAGCGGATCTTGCAGTACTCGTTGTAAGCTATAGTGATCAATATGAGAGGTACAGTAGCTATAGCTGCAGATGGCTTTGACTTTAGCCCAAAGAGGCCCACCATGGTGACTTGCATAAGTATAATTGATACAAAGATATAGTGATGAATGATTGGCCAGAAGCAACCACAAGTATCATATGTCATCTCGTACACATCTTCCATCTGAGGAAATGTTCAAAATGAAAACATTTATATAATGCCAAGCTAAGATCTTAAAAGGGTTTTAAGAAAAGCTAGACCTGGTTGAAGTAGACAATGTATCCAAGGCAAAAATAGCCAACTAGGAAAGGAAGCATCAATGGTGCGACCACAGCATATATCATACCAATCAATATCGATAAGGACACTGTGGGGATAACCCTAAAATATGGAAACGAAAAGAGATAAGTGTTGTTCTCTTTTGCTCTTCCATAAGTGCATGATCTTATGATATCAAATGTTATCAGCCCCAGTTGAAGAATCTCCAAAGAGAATCCAGACAGCCCATCAGTTAAGATGTATGTCATAAAAAACTCTCCCTGTAATACAAAAGCAAGTAAGAAACAAGAAAATGAAGTTACAAAGCAAGTCATATTCTTGTAGAGCACGTAAGGGCTTTTACCTGGGCTGAAACGGCAGCAGCAAGGTGACTAGGAATGTCTCTAGGATGAGTGAAGTATTCACCAATTTCATCTAGTAATGAACCAGATATGACACTCAAGAAGAAAACATTCCCCATTAGAAAATAAAAGACCATATTGCAAGCTTTTATCTCCTCTTTGCTCTTGGAGATAGAACCACCGAGATAAGCCATTCCAAGCATAGCATAGGGGACAATGTACATGAAACCTTTGAGTATTGCGCTTGGGAGGTACCCCGTCACAACCGAGCTGAGCCCTGGTCTGTTTCATATAACAAACCTACCTTGTTAGTGTACTTCCAAATCAAGAAACAAAAACGATATAGAATAATAATGGCAAACGAGAAGCAGAGCCGGTCTGGACACAACCAAGTGAAACATTGGCCTTGATCTTTATGGGGTAAATATAGGCTTCAAAATATTTATTTATTTTTATTAAAGTTCTTACTAAATGTATATGGCTTGGCTCCTCCGGAGAAGATAAAGCTTACATGAATTCAACAGCCATGGCTGGAGGAAACCATTTCTTAAGCTTCTCATACTTTGCTATTCCCTGCACAGCTGTGACCGGAATAGCAAAGAAAATTGTGAGTGCTGCTGCTGCAAGGATGACTCCGATTTTGTTGAGAGGCAATATCTGTTGAGGGATAGCAAGATTTCTCCATGACACATCTCTTGGTTCAGGAGCCATTTCAGTGATCAGTTCTAGAGGGTTTGAGTGCTGCTGTGTTTGAGCTACCAGTGCAGCACTTCTTCGTGATTTGAAGGTGACAAACGCAACAGGTAACTCCTTCATGGAGATAAAAAGCAAGATACAGTAGAATTATACAAGTGTCTTAACATGTTGGTTACCAAATTTAACACACTAGTCTATTTTGCTCGAGCTGCCATGCAGTCTCTTACCATAGTTTTGTTTTGGAATTTCATTAAGACTATTTAATTTGGATGTTCCTATGGCCATATAACTACTCTTCAGGATCCGTGCAAGACACTATAATAATTTCAGGATCACAGTTGTCTACTTTTGAGCACAAGCCACTATAAAAGTAAACTCTGAACTCATGAAAGTACCTTCTCTCTGAGCATAGCCTCACTTTGAAGTTGGGAAACCTTATGAGCAAATTCTCGAAACTTTTCTTCAGAAATTGATATATGTTTATGTTCATCTGTGTTTCTATTTTCTTCTAGCTCTTTCTTAAGCTTCTTCTGCTTCCCCTGCATGAAAATGGAGAGAAGTCTTCATTAAAAGAAAAAACCATTCTGGTGTAACAATATGAAAATATGATACCAATAGTGTCAAACCATACCAAAAGGTATTCAATATCTCTTCCATCATACAACATCTGATGCGAATGATAATTGAAAGGATGATGCGTAGAGAAGAAGTGGTCAACACCGCAGCTACGAGTGTTATGTTCAGGGCAGATTGGAACTTGCCGGACAAGAACAGTGAACTGGTCAGCACGATGACTTAGTTCTCTCATTTGCTGAAGCCTTTTCACAAGAATCTCTTTGTATTCCTATATGGGAAGATTCAGTAAATACCCTATATATTCTATATAAGATTGTTTAGAATTATGACATGATAGATAGACAAGAGTGAAAGCTTACCTTATACAACAAAAACAACGCATAGAATGATATGAACCACAAGCATGAGAAATGCACCCACAACCTAGGATAGTTTTAAGACAAATGAGAAATATTAAGAAAATAACTCCAAGATGATGCAAGAAAAGGACACAAGGCTTACTTGTTAGAACCTCTAGTGATATTTGATATAGTGAAAGCATCCATCGAGTACTCCTTTCTCGTAGGCAAATCTGACTCACTGTAATAATCAACAGGAAGAAGCAGTGCTACTCCAAGTAACGAACACAACATGAAGAATTTGATTCTGCAAAACATTACAAGACCAAAACATGTTCACTACATGCGGGTTCTCAATGTTTTCATTGGAACTGAATCCTTACCCAAATTTGAAGAGCCTCATGAGGACGAGAGCGTCGAGGCCATGGCGGCGGAGGATGTCGTCCTCAGGGACACGGAAAGCTCGTGGGATCCAAGCGACGGAAGGAAGGAAGCGAGGGAGGGAGAAGGAAGAGTGGAGAGGAAGCTCAGCGCGGTGGCGATCGGAGAGGAGGCGAGCGTAGTAGATGACGGCGTTGCGTGGCTGCTTCTTAAGCACGGAGAAGAGCCAGAGTGCGAGGATGGCGAGTCCTATGTTGATCGACGCCGACGCTATCAAGCTCTCTGGCGTCATCTCTCGTCTTTTCTCTGTTCTTCTCTCTCACTGCTATGTGAAAACAGAGTCGCATTACGTGGCCTTTCTGCATGTAACGTAATGCCTCCACGCCGCTTTTGCCTCGATTTTTATTGACCATCGACCAATATCGCATAGGTAGAGATAATTACGCTTATAGATGCTAAACACTTTCCACTTTTATCACACTTTTTTACTAACAAATTTAGCACACTTAAACTAAATTTACCAACACACAGAAATTTTGTATCATCTGAGGGCATCTTTAACCCTAAACCCAACATTGGGATTCTTTTTTCTTTTTCTAACTAAAAAATAAAAATAAAAAATAGAGAGCCGCCAAATGCCAAAAAAGTCTGCAAACAGTACAAGAAACAAAGAAAGAGGATGCCTTAGGGCATCAGCATTGCTAGATATGCAATTGCATATCTTAGTATTACTTTAATAATATAATTAGGTTAAGAGATTTTGGTAAGATACATGAGTAAAAGTAAAGATTATTGGTAGAAGTTTTGGTAGGTTCTTAGCAAAATATTAAATTTTGTTTTTTTTGTAAATTGTTTGGTAGGATTTTATGATAAAACATATAACATTAAACATATGAATATTACAAAGTTGAAAAAAAAAATTACAAAGTAGAAAAAAAAATTACAAAGTTGGAAAAAAATTACTGATACTGTTAAAAAAAATTACAATAACATAAAAGTCACCGATTTTAATTTTAAGGTCCAAATTTATCCCATATATGTTCGATCAAATCATGTTTCAATTGTTGATGGACTGGTCTATCCCGAACTCTTGCTCGACGATCAAGTGAACTAAAAATCTCTGTAGGCATCTTAACGCAAAATGAAACATCCTGATCTTGAAACGTCTCATCTTGATCGTCTGTACGTCGTTCATCTTCGACAATCATATTATGGAGTATGATACATGCTCTCATAATATTGGCTATCTTCGATTTTTTCCATAAACTAGATGGATTTTTAATAACGGCGAATCTAGCTTGTAGGACTCCAAAGGCACGCTCAACGTCTTTTCGGACTGATTCTTGGGCTGTAGCAAATAGGGAATGTTTTGGACCCTGTGGTAGTCGGATAGATCGAATAAATGTCGCCCATTCTGGATAAATACCATCAGTGAGATAGTAGGCCAAATTATACTCCCTTCCGTTAACATGGAAGTTGACTTCCGGAGCAACTCCGTTAATAATGTCATCAAAAACAGGTGATCGATCAAGAATATTTAGATCGTTCATAGTACCTGGAGCTCCAAAAAATGCATGCCATATCCAGAGGTCATAAGAAGCTACGGCCTCGAGGACAATCGTTGGTTTATCGGTTCCTCGTGAATACATACCATGCCAAGCGGTGGGGCAATTCTTCCACTCCCAGTGCATACAGTCGATGCTTCCAATCATCCCGGGAAATCCACGTTGTTCTCCCTTATGTAGTAGTCTTTCAAGATCCTCCGGTGTTGGACGTCTTAGGTATTCATCGCCAAACAAGTCGATAATTGCGGCAGTAAATTGGTGCAAGCAATTCCGCGCTGTTGTTTCACCAAGTCGAACATATTCGTCTACCGTATCGGCCCCACCACCATATGCTAATTGACGAATTGCGGCCGTGCATTTTTGGATCGGTGATAGACTTGACCTTCCAAGTGCATCTTGTGTAGGAGCAAAATAGTGAACTTCCGTAGAGAGACGGTGGACAATGCGCATGAACAACGGCTTACTCATTCGAAACCGTCGCCGGAATATATTGGGCGGATATGTTGGAGTTTCCGAAAAATAATCATTCCAGAGCTTTCGATGGCCTTCTTCCCGGTCTCTCTCGATAAATATACGTTTTTTCCGCTCTTTCGGTTCCAGAATAGTATCAGGGATTTCTAATAAATCTTCAAAGACTGATTCAAATTCATCATCATTGTCATCATTATTGTGGTAATGGTAATGAGATGAAGATGCCATTTTTAGGGAAAAAAAAATTATAGTGTTGAAATGAGTAGATGAAATTGCTTTAGAGAATTGAAATGAGTATATGTTGAATGATCGAACGTTCTCTCATATTTATAGAGAACCATATGTCTTCCCGTGTTGTGTTTCTTTTCAAATTATACACGGGGTGGATTCACGGGTATGAGTGATGTTTTGGATTTTCATGATGTTTTGGATTATAATTCACGGGTAAGGAGTTTTATAAAGGTCACGGGTATGGGGTTTATAAAGATCACGGGATTTGTAGAGGAAAGAAACAAAATAGCATTGATTCAAAAGTACTAAAACACGACTTACAAAATAGCATTGATACAAAGCTGATAACACGTAGAGGAAAGTTGAAGATGATAATACGACATTACATAACATAGCCAAGTCTCGCAACCATCGTCTTGCATCACTTAAAGGCGATCAACAGACCTATTACAACTAAAACTATGAGCATTACACCAATAACTACTTCAACCCCACCGATAACAGTAGATTTCTTCTTAGCTAATTTCTCCTCAACTAACTTCTCTAGTCTAACTAGCTTCTCCTCTGTCTCAAGGTCAGACATTAAGTTAAGATTATCTACCTTTTCCTCTAATAGAAATAGCTGGTTTTCCCTCGCCTTCATCTCCTCCATCACGGCGACGTCCCACCACTTCCATACATGGCAGTCGCCGTCATCAACGTGGTCGCATGTGTAGTACAGTCTGCTTTATATTGAGATGCTCTCTTCGGTCACCACTCTGTACAGCATGTGGAGATGCAGCATAATATTCACCAACTCGGGACCAGAAAGTGCCTAGCTTCTGTGAATTTCCTACAACCGGGTCTTTAGACGTGTTTATCCAAGCGCTGATTATAACCTCGTCATCGGCTGGTGTCCACTTCTTTCTCTCCTTAGAGCCCACTGGTGTCTCGGTTTCTTGTGAACTAAAAGGAGGGATCTCTGATGACTGTTGTGATTCTCCAATGTGGACACCCGGTTGGTAACTTTCATAAGAAAAGTTCTGACTGTTAAGGAGGCCGACTAAACTAGGGGACTGACCATATGGATTCAATGGATTCCTTGAATCCATAACGATTACAATAAAAGAGATTAAATAAGAGAGACCCGATAGAAACCGGAGACTAGTTTGATTTAGAAAACAAGAGTGAAAGAAGGTGGTTGTTAAATAGATGAGAAAGTTAAGGATGGTCAGTAATTACCTAACCATAAACAACCAGGGTCTAATCATCAGTTACTACACCCATAGCAACCAAAAAAAGCAATCAAGTAACTAAATTATATTGCCACATTATTTACTACACACATTGCGGTTAGAAACAAACAAGATCCAATCATATAGCCACAAACAAACAGATTATACTAGTCTAGACTACGACCAAACAAACTAAAACACCAAACCATTTTTAAAGCGCGAACCATAGTAACAAAATCTTTAACCATCTCACATAAATAGAAATCCTCATTAAATTCCTCCTAACAGTTCACTCAACTACAAAGCATTCAAGTTCCTCTTACAGCATTCAAGTAATAACTCTTCACACAACTACAAAGCTATACCCAAATCACTTCACACAAGTACAGCTATGTAAGCAGTCCTTCACCACAATTCACTTCAATTTTGGATCACACATCAACACAGACCATGCTTTTACTATTTTTTAAAACCTTTAACCTCATTAAAACGTTTACCTACCAGACGATCTAAGGCAAAAAGATCCTTTCTTTATATTCACAGAACTCATTTTCTCATTGTAAAGCAAATGAGAAAACATGTTTAATTTATAAAGAAACCATTCTTTGTCTTAAAGAACACATAAACAACTCATCGATTCAACAAAAGAAAACATGTTTAATTTACATAACAAGTCAAGGAAAGTAGAGGACAACTCAAGTTGATTAACACAGAATGATTAACCAACCCATTCTTAACAACTCTACTAAAGGAATCGATTAACACAAAAACAACTCAAGTTTAATTAACTACCATACGAATCCGAAGAAAACTTTTACTCCAACGAATTCACAAATCAGTAAATTAACTCACTAATAAGACAATGAATCAGTCAATTCCACTTCCTATTAAGCATACAACAAGCAAACGGAGTAGAGAGAACGAAGACACACCTGGTTTCGGAGGAGAAGGTTTCGATGTGAGAGAGAAGTGGGAGACGTTGAGAATCGTCACAGATTTCGATTTCCCACTACAATACCCAAGCATGCAAGATCAAATCAAACCCACAAACCAAAAAAAAAAAATGGTGATTAAATCTGGGAAAATCGCAACAGGGAGATCACAGAAGAACCCGTACCAGCGGTAGATTAGATTCGGCGGAGAGGATGACGATTTAACGAGAGCTCGGTGTCGGATTTTTCTTGCCAGATTGCGAGACTGAATCCCCCGTCGAGATTGAAGAAAGAGAGAGAGAGGAGACGAGAAGAATGAAGTCGAGAATGCTCGATACCTCCTCGACCTCTACCCCTTCGGTCTTCCTATCATCTCTTGACACGTGCAACCGAAGGACGCGTTGAGAAAGTTCTAATTTTGTTAACGTCCCACGATTATTACCTTAATTTGTATTTATTTTTTTTCCTCTTATTTGTTAAGATACGTGATAAGATGCTGCGATGCTGATGCCCTTAGTTTGCATACAGAAGGAACGGTGGTTTATGTTTTGATGAGACCCATGCACTACTTTTTGGGTAGAAACTCCATTACATACGGGAATAAAAATGCTCTAAATGATTAGAAAATGATGCATAACATTAAATTTAAAGGAGTTATTGGTAAAATACTTTTAGAAGAATTATCAAAAAAAAATAGATTTCATTGTTATTGGTTTATGAATTTTAAAAATCTGATTCGATTTTTAAGTTCCACTCAATTTGTTATTGAATTTTTTTAGTTTTCAAGATTTTAAAATTCTATTAAAATATATTGTTATTGAAATGTTAAAATTTCTTTGTTTTTACTCATAAGGTTCAAGTTTGAAAATATCATATATATATACATAACATTTTTGAAATCTATGTAATAAAATACACTCACATACAAAAACACACTAAATTGAATAATGAAACTATACAAATCACAAATTTTAATATAATCGATAAACACAAATTCAGTTTTTTTTCTGTAATTTTACATGTATGACTCTAAAACAAAAAAAAATTACAAAAAATAAAAATTGATAGATCATAAACTACTAATCAACCACTAATAGCATAATATATATTTGTTAATAAATAAACAAAGCTACAAAACTATTTGAGATGTGTAACAAAAAAATGTCATTATTAAAAGTCTTGAAAACTCAGAAATCTAGGCTCTTACCATAATTTTCTGAGAACAAAATAATTGAAAAAATTCACTTTCCCTTTCTCTTGCCACACTATCAGTTTCTTATTTTAAAAATTAATAATAATCAATAGAATTTTGTATACAATTAATGAAATATATGTAAATCTAGTTAATTTGAAAAATTCTTTCAACTATTAGAATAATCAAATTCCACAAAAAATCATGTTCCAATAACCTCCTAAGTGTTTTAATTTTTTTTAATACACATTAAAATTATATTTTTCTTCTTTTTAACTAATTAACTCAATTGTTGCTTGTATATGGTTGCCGAAAATATAAATGAATCTAAGGGGCATTTTGAACTTATAATTTGAAGTCATTTTTAAAGTTTTTAGATAATTTAATTGAATCAGGTATTTGAAATGATTTTTTGTTAAATTAAACTCATCTAAAACTATAAGATTTGAGATTTTATTTTATTTTTAAATAAGAACTCTTCTAAAATAAGAACTTCTTTTTAAAACTCATCTAAATTTTTTGCTCGGATTGGTGAATATGATAAATATTTGGTAGATTATCATAAAATTGGTTCTGATACCAACTGATGTAGTGGAAACTACAATAATAAAAGAATCTTATTTAGTCTAAAAATGTCTAATAAAGATGCCTCTGCACGACCTTCAACAATGATGCCACATGAAAAACTTAGACGCAGACAGCAAATACAGGCAGTGCTTGCCATTCAGAGACAACAACAGCAATTTCGCCATCAGGTTCTTATAGCAGATCAATACATTACTCAGAACTGTTGTCAAGGTAATCCACTCCAACTTGTCGAAAAATCTAATCTTGAAGGGTTAATTCCTTCCTTTGATCCTAATTCATCTCTCGAACTAGGTGATTCTGGCAACTTTTCTGCTGCTGTTGATAATTCATCAGAATTCTCAGTTCTTTATCGGCTTCAAGATGTTGTAGCAAAGGTACTCAAATGGTTGGTTGGTTGTTATGTTATAAAAAGATGAAGCTCTATAATACTACAGTACATTGTAGCCTTGTAGGTGACCTTTATGTTGGGATTAACTACTTTATATTGACATGCAGTTAAGATATAAGAATAAGGACTTGTATACGAGATAGCTTATTCCGGTTGGCTAATAACGCAGGTCAGAGACATCACACTAGTGATAAGACTAGCCAGGATGACCAGGAGTGCTATTCCTAAAGAAAAATCCAGATATAGGTGATGCATACTAATCAATATGGTATATAAATGTTGCGTACCTAGATCGGTGCAACATGCATATAGTTTTGTTAATATATGACACAATTCATAGCTTATATAGAACTAAGATTGATGGGTGTGTGCTACGAGAAATGATTTATCTGCATTAGCCCACGTCTCTTGTTCTAAAATGAATCATTTTCCGTAGCAAGAACCATCTGGAAGCTGCAAGCATATGCATTGACACTCTTTTATGTGCCGTCATAATTATTTGTTACGTGATTACGTTTTAGACAAATTTCATCATCAAGATCAGTATGTGGTATTGTGGTTTACAGAGCTAACTCTTCGTTTTTTTGTTGGTGGGATGCTAGACACAAAAACAATGACCAATCCCACAGACAGAACTGTGGCTCATTTGCTCTTTCATAGGCCGCTTGATATGTTGGCGGCAAAGCAAATGGAAGGATGAGAATCGCCAGCTTCTTCGAAGATGGGAACTGAAGACAAAGGGAAGTTTCCTAAATGCAACAGACGAGAGAGTCACATAAATAAGCAGAAAGCAGGAGAGGAGATGCCTGCAGGTTCACTTGCTCTAGGGAATGAACCTAACTCTGGATTCAGTAGTACTGTTGGTGAGAGGGTTGTTGAATCATCCCAAGGAAACAAAAGAAAGTAGTGAAATCTAGAATGGTAAACCATTCCTTACTATGGATTATGTTCCCCATATTATATACATTCATAGAGTTCATATGGATTCATTGGTAACCGATGTACAGGTTTTGCCTTTGTTGTCAATCAAAGTTTAGGTTGCAGTGTTAGAGAGGAGAGCTTGAGGAATTCAGCAGAGTAGACAAACATCTCTCAGCATCTCTTTGAACAAACTCCTCTTTCATGTTACGCTCTTGTTCTTGTAATTAGATGTTTTTTTCTTCTTGTCGTGAACCCCTTTTAATTACACGTACTTCCATGTGAACCACGTTTAGGAATTACTCTTGTTAAGAGCATATGCAATGGTGAACCTCACCAATGAATCCTTAGGAATATTTTAGTAATTTTTTTTTTTTTGGTTTTTGTTTGAATAGTTAAAGATTCGAATCAAAACTGGTCGTCCAATAGTGTTCTCGAAAATGGGTCTTTAGTAATATTTTAGTAATTTTTTTAAAAAACTGAAATTGAAATTTTATTATTTGCATGATTAAAAATAAAGATACAATGATTAAACATAAAGATATAAAGATAAACTAATTATTAATCTTCATAACCAAATTTGTTATAAATATTTTCGATTAAATCATTCTTCAATCGTTCATGCATATACCTATCACGAAGATCATTCCGATTGAGAAACATATTATTCAGATTGAGATTGACTAAACATGAGATAAAAGAGTAGAGAATGAAGAGAAGCAAGATTGTAGTTAGCTAAACAGATTTAAACTTACAAGAGTAGAAGAAAAAGATTTAAACTTATATAAGTAAGTTGATATTCGAGAAACACAAGAACTTGAGTCTAAACTGAACTGATCATACAAGTACATTGTAGCAAAGAAAACAAGAGGATAGAAGCTCTAAACAAGTCCGAGATACATAGCTAAAGAGACGCAAGCTAAAGAGACGCAAGACTACTTGACCATTCTCCTAATTCACCCGTGAGCCAGAAGCAATGTCACCTGCAGAACAAAACCAAACAAGCAAGTTATACCAGAAGCAAAGAAAGAACAAGCATGTTAAAGACGTCTCAAGCAAGGCAATGGAGAAGACTCACCACGCTTTCTGCTCAAGTGTTTGCTCAGTAGTTCAGAACACTCTTTACTTTCCGGACATACACACAACAATGGAGTAGATTTCCCATCTCCAACCAGATTGAACACAAATAAGTCTCATATGTCGCATCTGTTATCACGACAGAACTTTCCCCAGCCTCTTGTGATGTAATACATGCCGCCGGATTCGCTAAATCGCAAACTTGCAGTCCATGAATTTCCTTCTTTGTTCACTAGTATCATCTCTTGGCATTGCTTGTTCAAAACAGTAGAACTCGTAGCTCGCTTAGGAAGATACTGCAAACACAGAATATGGTTTATACATATGAAAATTGACTAACTAAATATGGTTTATATGTATGAAAATTGACTCACAAGTTTGTCTGCTTTTAGTTTTGAAGCAGTGACCTCAGCCAAAAAAGTAGTCGAATGACAAAGAAGACGTTGCCCCTGTTCCTCCTGAAATAAAAGAAACAAGTTTCCACGTCAAAACATCTCACAACAGGTAGGACCAAAACGATGAACTTTGATTGAGACTTACTAATCTCATTGTCATCAGCATCACCCGCATCGGCTTCTTCCTTGATGATGTGAGGATGTGTATACTGAATCTCACAACAGCTAGGACCAAAAGGAGTGACATGAAACACCATGTCTCCTTCGTGTTTGAAGATGACAAGGTCACCGATTTGAAGGTCATGTGTTGTGGTGAAATCTTTCCAACCTCCGGTGAGTGTCCTGCCTTCTTGTATCACTTCCCAAGTTTGATCTGAAGCGTCCGATCTTAGTTTCCATGTTTTCTGGTTCGTCTTCCCTTCTATGTGCTTTGAGAAGAAGGCAAGTGGTATTGTCTGCAAGAAAAGGCAAAGTTAATCAAACAAGAAATACATCTAATCAAGAAACGCATGTAAACAAATAGAGAGAGTGAGGTTCTTACGACGCCACTCTGGAAACCAGGAAGCAGAGGCTTAAAGAAATGAGGTTCATGTGGATTCGCCATCTGCAAACAAGAAACGAATGTAAACAATATCAACAATGAGTTTCCAAGCAGACGAAAACCCCACAATCGAATCCATAAACATTGATGAAAGTGACATGCATCAACTCCAAATGCAAAAATAAAGAACTAAATAGTCCGGGAGAACCCGAAATCGATGAAGCAAATGATTTTTTTCGAACCAATTATTAATACAAACTCAAAAAGCCCAACTCCTTTTGAAATCCTAATTTCAAACCAAAAGAACCCGAAATCGATGCTACCAGTTTCGTTTTCAAACCGATTATTACAAACACAAAAATCCCAAATTCGAATTGAACCCTTATTACAAACGCAACAAACCCCCAAATTGTGTTCGAACCCTAATTTGAAACGAGATCGATTCAACATGCATGCAAACCAATATATATCGATGAATCTACATCAGAAGGGTGCGATTTACCTTGTTCAGTCGACGGAGACAAATCGCCGTCGTTCGCCGCGGGAATAGCTGTCTGTCGTCGCGGGATTCGCCTTCGCTTCGTGGAGAGAGCAATCGCCTTTCTTCGTCGGGACTCTTTTTTTTGTTTTGCTTCGGTCGAGAATGACCAATGTTTTACGCGTAACCAAACCGAAAACCCTTCCATCCATTCAAAACACGCCACGTACCCTAATGATCAAGTCCTAAAAATCCTTAATAACGTATCAATCCTTACTCCTATTAACCAAACAACTATTATTATAATCCTCCTAACCTATGATTAAACGCTAAGGACCTTGCATGTACCTCCGTTGCGGACGCTCTTAGTACTCAATAGTTTTTCCTCATTCGAACCATCATAGATAGAGAGGCTTTCTATATAAGTCTGACTAGCCCATTTAACATCTCGTCTGGTGGGCTTCTCCAAAAACGTTTCATTTGATTTATATATTGTTAGTTGAACAAAGGTACCAACAGATCCGCTGTAGCACACAGGTTAATTTCAAATTGATGAATTCCGGGTTCGAAGCCCGGTAGCGGAATAAACCCTTTTTTTTGTTGCATTTTAAAACCGAATACGCTAATTTTTTTGAATAAAATCGACTATTCCGGTTTAAAAACGGTAAACCGAACTTATACCAAAAGGAGAAGCATGTTGGTTGAAGTCAGGGATGGTAGATAATTGAGTCGGCTGATTATCAACGACGGGCGAGGACTTTGGGGTTCATCGATTGCTTCCATGGAGATTCCTAAAATCTCAAAGGTTGACAAGCTAATCGCCGAGCCGAGGATGAAGAAGAAGAGAATGAAACTTGAATCGATCACATCTCTTAACAATCTCGATGATGGTTGCCTCATGCACATCCTCAGCTTCCTCTCTCCAATTCCTGGTAAATTTTGGTTCCTTATAATGCTACTCTCATGTTTCTCTGTTCAATTTTGCTCTTGATTGATTGATTGATTGATTGTAATCTCATTCCCAATTGGAATTAACACCAACTCAATTAGCTCAAAAATTGGAACTTTTAAGACTCAAAGTTGCGACTTTTAGACATCCCTAGATCCTATTCAGATCACAGTTACGGTTCTGTAGCTTAAAGATTTAAACTTTAAGACTCAAATTTGCAAATTTTTAACTCCCCAGATCATATTCAGACAGCACTTACGAATATGTAGCTTTATATCAATGTAACTTCACTAGTAAAGACAGCTTTTTTTTTGGTATTGAATTCATATGTTTTGTGATCTGTATACTGTCTTGTCTGAAGTAGCTTCGAAGACTCCATTTTGCGCATTGCAATCTGTTTTCAGTGCTTTTTGTGTGTGTTTTATCTGGTCTGGGGTTTGCAGATAGGTATAACACAGCACTCGTTTGCCACAGATGGAGATATCTGGCTTGTCACCCTCGCTTGTGGCTACGAGTCGACCCTTTCGTGAAGGATTTATCCCTCCCTGGAGTTTTCCACAGCATTGAATCAGCTGTTTCTGCTGCCAGGTTTGTGATGTACACTTCTTTGGTATTAGTAGATGACTAAGCGAGTCCCTGACCATTTTGTCACCTCTAGACCTGGCGATACCATTTTAATTGGAGCTGGTGGGAATCATCATGTTTCTAATATTCAGATTAAAAAGCCTCTTTGCCTGGTATGTGTCTATTAGTCTAATTGCTTGATACCTCATGGAAGTTTTTGCCTTTCCATAAATTAGTTTTCGCACGTTTCTTCCATGGATAAGAAACTATGTTTTACATCTTCAACAGTTTCACAAAAAAAATAGTAAATAATATATGGAAGTGTTTATACCAGCGTCTCTGTAAAGTAAATATAATTTTTATATAATAGCCCACCTATCTATTCTGATGAGAGGATGGAGATCCACTCCATGTTGTAGCTCTTGGTATGAGAGATCAATATGCATTGAAAAGATCCAAAACAGAACAATCCCACATTTTTGGTAGCTTATACTGTCATACAATTATATTCCCTATGCCCTAGCTGTTTGCCAGTTTGTAAATTCTTTTCAGTGTTGCTTCTGAAGTCAACATGAGAACTAAAGAATGTTAAAAACTTAGAAAACATGAGAACTAAAGTTCCTTGACCGTGGTGAGGACTCGAAGAAAAAGAAAAGATTCAGTCTGGCTTCAAAGTCTGAGAAGATTTTGGGATTCTTTTGAGTCTTCAAGCCATTGATTAATGGATTCTCCCACATAGTAGTCCTCATTTTCTCATATTGGGCAACACATAGGAAGATGGTTAGCTGTAACGGAAAGAAATTGAAAGTATAGCATGATTTAGGATGAATAGATGGAGTTACAGAATATGGATGGTAGTTATTTAATCAGTACTGTATTGATGCACGTACATTAGAATGTCAGCGGTTGCCTTATTAGTGACCTCCTTAGTTGCAGTAAAGTGGAAGACTCAGTGTCTTGGGCTGAAATAGTATTCAACCTTCTTTTCTGAGAAATGGGTGGTATGATGCTAAGGCATAAGATTAGTGTTCAATGAATCAAATAGTATTTCAGTTTTCATCTCATATTTTCTTTGTTCAGATTGGTAGTGGCGAGATTCCTGATGAAACCACCCTTGTATGTTCTAGAGGATCAGACAGGTTTGGAGCTCATATTCCCTTTTAAGTCATCTCTCTCACTCTGCAGTTTTTTTCTTTTTAAATACTTCATTGGAGGTTTAGCGTCCTAGTAGTTGCTGCTTAACGCATTTATGACATCATGTTATATGTCACCATGCTAGAGTTTCTTTATTTATCACAAAGAAAGTTCTTTGGTATACGGCTTTTTGTTGTTGGGTTTCTTTTGCAGTGCCCTGGAGTTGCTATCAACCTGCAAGCTAGCGAATCTAACAGTAAAGGCCGAGCTTGGTTGCTGCTTGCTTCACAGGAGTGGAAGGCTAACGATTGATGGATGTGTGCTTCAATGTGAAACAAACCCTTTGGATCATCTCTCATGCCCAATCGTGAGTACTGCTGGAAGAGATAAAGAAGAAGATAACTTGAGCCTTGTGGAAGTGAAGGAAACTGTTGTTGAAAAGATTAAGGGAAACAGTGTGGCTGTTTTGCAGACAAGGATAGAGGGAGGTGCAAAGGCTGTTGCTACAAGCGGAGACTTGGTACTGCAGCGTGTTCGAGTCATGTACTCGAAGGATTACCTCTATTTCTGGTTCGATGTAGATCATGAGTGAGACTGATCTCTCTGTTGTATGTTAGATTAATTACTTGCACCTTTTTCTTCAACCTGCAACATTTGTAACATTAGGTGGGATGGTGGTCAACTGGCCATCTATCATCATTATCTCCTTTGTTCTTTATTGTTACTTTTTCTTTTTAAGACATAATGTGTATGATTATGTTAAGAATAATGTACTTTAACATCCTTTTTTATATTAAAAGAAAATCATTACAACATATTTTTGTAGTCACATGTCATCACTACAATCATTTTTAAGATCCTTAGGAAAATATGTTGGTCCATATAAATATATAATAAATTTTTTATTAAACTAATCATAAATTAATTATAAATGTTCTTCACTGTTTTCTTAAATAAAAATCACGGAATTACCTAATGTGAGTAAAGTATATATGACAATTAATGATTTTTAATAATAAAGATTTGATAAAAATTAGTATATTCTCTATCATTTTTCAAAATTTTAACTTATTAAAATAAATTAAACAACCACATTAACTATATAATAAAAATTTAGATTTTTTCGTATATGTTATATTTTGAATTTTTAAAAACAAATATAAATGACTAAAGTTGTTAAAAATCTCACATTGAAATTTTTGTGATCCATGTTTTAAAATTTATGTTATAACAAGATACAAATGATTACGAAATTACATAAGTAGGAAATCTCATTTACTAAATATTATATATATGTATATTAATATTTTTTATAATAAATTATATATCATATAAAATACATGAGTATTTTAATTTAGAATTTGCTTTCAATTTTTTTGATAAACATTTTGAACAATTATTGACCACTTAATATTTAGATTTTAAACTTTGCATTGAATATTTTTAAAATTATTAATTACTAAAACTATTAAACATCCCACAAATTTTTTTATTGTTATCATTGATTTAAAAAATTTGTTATAAAGAAATACAAATGATCAAAAATAATATGAGTATAAAATATTTTTTAACAGATGTCAATATTAAAAATGTACTATATCTATGTTAATATCATTTAAACTTAATTTTATACCATATAAAATAGAAAAAAGTGTTTGTCTGGATTAATAAAATCTATTTAAGTATTTGTACCAATTTAATTATATACGTAATAGTTACTAAATATTTAATTAATCAATATATATTTATTATTTCATAATATGTAAAAAATATATAATACTTAAAAATAATTTATATATAATATTGATTCTACGCAAGGCGCGGATCTTAACCTAGTAATCATATAAAAATAATACATAGTTTTTTCAAATTTGTATATTTTTAACTTAGAAAGTGTTTACACAATAAATATTTTTCACTCTTATAGAAAGGGATTATTAGGGAATGTATTCAAATTTTCAATTAAACTGATTTGTGTTTAAAATGATAGATGATGTTATTTAAATATAATATTTTTTAAAATGAAATTTTAATGTTACTAAACTAGTAATTTTAATATATTTTAAAATGGAAGGTTATTGAAAATATCTTAAATAGTAAATTTGAATAGATTTATAGTGATTGAAATGTGTTTCGGTGTAGTTTCAAAAATCATATTTTATAGTTTTATAGGTTTAAATGAAATTTTAGAATGTTTTTAAACA
The DNA here is from genome assembly GCF_020379485.1 of Brassica napus. Taxonomy (NCBI): domain Eukaryota; kingdom Viridiplantae; phylum Streptophyta; class Magnoliopsida; order Brassicales; family Brassicaceae; genus Brassica; species Brassica napus. The sequence goes on along the minus strand of NC_063442.1, from coordinate 34,458,592 downwards.
AAAATCACTGTAATTTCACAATATTCCTAAAATCATTTTAAATTTTATTATAATTATATTATTTCAAATATTTTCAAAACCCAACGAAAGAACCAATGATAACATTTGAAGAAGATTCAAGAGGGTGTAGAAGCGAATTTGTAAGAGTTTCTTGAGGAGAATGGTAGGGCTAATCCAAAGCTTAAGCTTTTAGGGTTTAAGGAAAGGTCGGAGATGTCTAAGAATCTGATGGGGAAGAAGCAATTAGGTTATGATGAAGGAGATCAATCAGATTCTTAGACATCTCCGACCTTTCCTTAAACCTATGCTTAGGCTTTGGACTAACCCTACCGTTCTCCTCAAGAAACTTGTACAAACTCGCTTCTAAACTCTGTTTGTTAGCTTACCTAGAAAAACTGTAGCCACTATATCAGGGATCCTCGGTTCGAATGACCGCTGAGACGAAATTAATATTATACGATGTGGTTTTGGGTCTGAGGAATTACGAACTTTGATTCCGCACATATTATAAAAAAAAAATTAAAGCATTTTGTCTTTCAACAAGAACAATCACAGCAATCATTTGAGTTTGGATATAAACCATAAAGCCGGTATACAACTGTCCATAGAATATTAAGAAGTTACTACTCATTTGAAAACAATTTTTGATCACTCTTCTCTTTCTCCTTCAACATCATCATCATCTTTGTCTTGAACTTTCTTGTAGACAAATCGGTTAGCCATAAACAAGTAAAAGCAGAGACTCACAGCGTTAAGCGACGCGATTACCCAATAGAAATAATCAAGATGTGCCCTGTTAAGGTTGTTGACTAGCCATTCTTCACCATGGCTTTTGCTGATAGTCTGAACGGCAGATATGATTCCAGTACTAACAAAACTCCCAACTCCAACAACGCTCATGAAGATGGCTGCACCGATACTTCTCATAGTTTCAGGCATTTGATCATAGAAAAGCTCTTGCATACCAACAATAGTGAATACATCTCCAATACCCACTAGTATGTATTGTGGAAGTAACCACAAGCTACTCATTGGAACAACTTGTTTTGGAGAGTCAATTAGTCCATGATCTCTCGCAATTGTAAGTCTCTTTCCCTCCACAAACCCACACACCATCTGTTAAAAACACACAACTTTCATAAGTTTCATTTTACAGGTAGTAAAGTTTAGATGGAACATGAGTAATATAAATGAACCTAAGTCAATCCACAATTACTCATGATTTTAAGGTTGGAAACCCAATAAAATTTAACATCAGATGCCGAACACACACTACCTAACTCTAACCGAAATTGATCTGGTCCACTAAATAAGCATGGCCGTTCTTGAACCGATATGACCTTAATTCGTCCAACCGATCTGATCCAAACCAAATTCAAAATCGAGATATTGTCAAGGTAAATATAAACCATTATCTTGAAAGGGCATGTGAGAATATGAATTCATTTATTCATATATCGGGATATAAATAATTAATATATAAAAGATCTTGGCCATTCCATTTACCTTCCCACATCGAGAAAATTTTATAGTCCACTAATCAAAATCTAACGTAATAGCAATGTATGTAGAATGTTGTTAGGATAATGCACGTTACCATGTTGAAAGTAGCAATAAATAAGCCAACGCCGATTCTCTGAAGAGATGTGATTCCAGAATGGTGATTCGTGATCTTTCTTACATTAGGAACAAACACACGATCGTAAAGAGGAACCACTATGAGGATGGTGACACCAACAATGCTTTGGAAAGCAGCAGGAGGTATGGTGAAGTGATCACCAATGTTTCTATTCATCATACTTCCTTGCTTTAAAAAGAATGTGTTGAGCTGAGTAAGTGTAGCACAAAACATTATCAAGCTTATCCAAATCGGCACGAGCCTCAATATTAGCTTTACTTCTTCCACTTGGTTCACAGGACATAATCTCCATGGGTTTCTACTTTTGTTTGACGTATTATCAACTTCATCGATGATTGTAGCTTTATCCAGGAATCTGCATTACGTAAAATTGATATCATATGTTTAGAGCATCATTAGTTATGTTCTCTTAAAAAACAAAAAAATAGTATATAAAAAAAATATGCGAAAGAATGCAACAAATAAGAAAACGTTTCTTTATTAAGAAACTTTAAGAAGAGGTGAAAGATAGTTTTTTCTCTTGCCTGGTTTTTAATGGTTAACTCTATTTTTAACATTTAAGTTTAATGAAAAAATAATATAAAATAGTTTAAAAAGTGAAAATGAGAGATTCACCGTTAATGGTGATCTTAGTGGTAATTATGGAGGTTTACTATATATTATACATATTTCTATCAGTGTCCATGAGTTATCATTATGTGGGTTTAAGTTATATTATACATATGCTTTTTCCTGGATTATGACTCGGAACAATATATTCAATGCTTCAAACCAGGACCCAATGTCATTATCCATCTAATGATCATGACTTGGAACATGGCGTTGTACGATTTCATGAGTAAAATGTAATAATCACTAAACCTTATTTAATATGTAATTATTAGTTCATTTCATTTTAAAAGTTTAGTATATAGTACAAGTTCAAATTAAGTGGCTTCACATGATTCCATGCACGTTCAAAGGAAGATAAACAAATCCTCAGAATATTCATTCATCTTCTTTTCCGACGTCTCAACGCAATCCTCTCTACGGTATTTTATACTAATACGTATATTAAAACGATAGAAATACAGGTGTTACTCCAACGACTCGATTCTAATTGGATTAAGTACTTTTAGGTCAATACTTAATGCCAATAGACTAACATTAAAATGCATATGATGTACCCCATGAAACGAACATGTTGGACCACTTTAGATGTCAATAATTCTATAAACAAACAGTTGTTGAAAACTGAGGTGATGATCATATATAGAAAATAAAGTAATAAAGCAAGTACCTGAATTGATTGGTTTTGGCAAGAAGATGAGCATTAGTTGTTGACTCCAACGACTTGTCCTCCTCCGTGCCTTCCTCGTAGCATATGCCATGGTGGTGTCTCGTGGTGCTTACTCGCCATTTTCTAGAGGCAGCGACGATGACTTGAGCAACTCTCGTGAGAGGGCTTCCCACCGGAACTTGTTTCCGGTATCTCGGAATACCAATCAGAAATATGAGTACAGCTATTCCTACACTTCCTGCTATTACGCTGAATCCTGCTGACCAACTCACTCGTTCCTTTGTAATTTTTAAAAACCAAAATGAATATTAAAACCAAGCTATATATGAATATAAGTTTTTGTTGTGAAGAAACGTAAATCAGTTAGGAAGAAAATAAAATACTTAAGAGAGAAATATAATTGAGGCAAATATCCATTTTACAGTTTGTATATTGATTATGTTAATGAATAATTTGTAATTCATATTAGACTCGATCGTGTTTATATAGAACTCATTAGAATCCAACATTTCCATTTCCATTTAGAAAAACTTACTTATCTTCTGGTAGGGGTTTCTTCTAATCCTAAAAAAATATACCGTACCAACGAATGTAATTAGTTCAGTGGTGCATTGAGATTTAAGTTATTTTTAAAGTAAACAGTTTTGATAAAATCAAAAATATACCGTACCAACGAAAGATATCTCAAACCAAAACAACAAATTTTTCTTTTTGATTTGAGATATCTATAAACGAAAGATAAAAAAATGTTTTTACATAATAAGAAAAAGAGATAGAAGTATAATAATACCTGAATGAATATGAGGACAAGAACAGCTATGGAAGAACCAAGGACGATGGACAAGTACCAATAATTGAAGAATGATGTCTTTGTTGCTTTCTCCTCTGCGCTAGCTTCTCCAAACTGGTCAGCCGCGAAGGTCATCACGCATGGCTTATGCCCTCCTTCTCCAACCGCCATCACATACAACGCCGTAAAGAAAGCTTTTTCTCTCAGCCTCGATGCCACCACCGTCACCGACAATGGTAACATTACCATTCCCTATAAGTTTCAAGATCAACGTTCATATACTTAACGATTCATGTTAGTATGAGATCTCGACAAAAAGAGAGGTATATGTGCAGACCAGGAGATAAACAAAGGACGACAAGAGAACGGTTTTAAAGCGGCCTAAGATTGAGTCAGCTAGAAACGCTCCGAGAATGGGGAAAAGGTAAGAAACGCCGAGCCATGTGTTGATGTGTTTGGCTGCCGTGGCCGTGGACTGGCCTAGCTCATTCGTTAGAAATGTCATCAAGTTGCTTGCAAGACCGTAGAACGCAAATCTCTCTGTCATCTCCACAACTGCAAAGATTTGACAATAATATAGGTACGTAAATACAAATGATCGGTCGATATGCAGAATAAAATACAAATCTCAAAAATGTGTTACCCATGATGAAAACGGCAGCGTTCCATCCTCCTTTGGTTTGTTTGTTGACAATGAGGGAAGTAGAATCTGCCATGGCTGAGAAACTTTTGCTCGTGGAAGCTCCGATCGAGAGATTGTTATGGGTGTATCTAGACGGGTTCCTATAGATTGGGAGATTGTTCTGGTCACGAAGATGTCCTTTTATATTGTGAGATTTGACTATAATCTCTAGGTAAGCTTTTCTATTGTATGTGTTTCTTTATATATACATATACTTATTAACTGCATGTGATGAGAGTCTTTGGCGGAAAGGTTTCTAAAGGTTTAGCTTTATAAAATTTCACTTGTAAATAAATGCATAATGATTGTGGCTAGATGTCTAATCTTTTCCGAGTAAGAAATAATTAATTTTAAAACCTATAGTTTTCTACTTTGTTTATCTACGTAAATGTGTGATTGTTTATTACAGTATATGCGATGTTGAATCTGGATGGAAGTATTACACATAAAAACAAAATAGGGTACAAACCTACAAACTAAGGTTGTTGTCTTGTTGATGTTGAGACTATAACTAAACTAATCTAAAAGTGTGTGTAAGCAAATCAAGGAAAGACTTTTATAATTGATTCTTCAATATCCAAAGACTTGATAGATAGATAAAAAATCTTAAATCTTTATTTTACATCACCACTAGTCACTCAAGGCCAAAACTAGCAAACTTCACTTCAGCTTGCAGCAATCAGATTTTAATGTAGTTATTAAATTCAGTTTATTACTGAATATGGGGAATGAAACTGACATTAATAAACAACTATATCTTTTTCTCGGCCGATCGAATTTTATCCATAACTTCCTTTAAATTCATTAAAACTAAATAACGTATTATATTTCATGTATGACCATTAACAAATCCGTCGTAGTCTAGCTGGTTAGGATACTCGGCTCTCACCCGAGAGACCCGGGTCCCGGCGACGGAGATTTTTTAGTTATAGAAGTTTTATGAGGCTGCGTGTGTGTTTTGGTTCTGTAACCTGAGAGTTGGTTCCACTTATAATCTTCTGGTATCTAGCAAATTTTGTATTGGTTGCTACATGACCTGCTTCCAGATGCCCAAGGGTAGTGAATCAAAATCTAACCAAATAAAAAAATATATATTTTCCATATCTTCTGTATGATCTTTCATTTCTCATTTTGCATTAATTTGTTTGAATTAGAAGTTTGTCTTTTTGACAGACAGAATAATACTACTTCACTTTCAAGCTGTTGCATGGACAACATGCTAGAGTCCTCGAAGGATCTCTAATCTTGTTCTTTCTTACTTCATCCTCGAGGCTGCATACTAGAAGTTGGTCTTGACCTTCTCCCAAGGTGGCTATACTTGATTCTCCAAATCTCTGGTCAGCAGAACAAGTAAGCATGCAGCTCATTGGCTATTGCTATTGATTTTCTGGTTCAGCAACCTAAAGCCTTAATTGGCTTTGCTTCTCAGGCATACAGTAGAGTACAATAAGAAAAAGTAAAATGAGAAGAAAACTTGGTGAAATTCATAAGGTTTATAATATATTCAGGTTCGTTCAGTTTGATGCCTTATAAAAAAATCTGATGTCCTCAAAGTTTATAATTATGCTTTGGTGTCTAAACACCAGCTTCATAGGCTTTATCTAGTTGCTATACAACCTATATTGAGCTTCGTCGTGCAACACATGAAGAGGATCTTATCATGGAACAAACCATCGAGGTAGTAATCTTTTTCTTGTCTACATTCTCTAGATCATCTCAAGATTTGATATCCATCTGTACTTTTGATGAAATGACTTTATGGAGCACTTGAGCACCGTTTAGCATCGATTGTTTGTTTTTGTTTGCATTTTACTGTGTTGTATAGTGTAAGTGCATCTGGACCATAAACACATTGTGGTTGGGGGAGACGATAGCTATCTAGACACCATGTGTTTCCAAGATAACTATCTGATTCCACCAGAACCATACTCACTCTCTCTCAGGTTGTGTCCGATTACTGCAGGGACTTTGGTCTTGTACATCTACAAGGATCAACTTCCCTGCTAGAATCTCTTCTTGGATATAAGTTGAATGCTATTCAATTAGACTTGAAAGTATGCTCTAGTGAGAAACCTACTAATAAACTATGGAATAGTTACACTCAACGATAAAAGCTTTTACACATTCACTATGTAATACACTCATAAACTATCTAAAAAGTAAAAGCTTATGCGCATAGAACACACAAAGTGGGATTTTTAATGTGGCGAAAAAGCCAATTTAGGCGGGTACTTGGAATTTCCAATAAATGCGGGACCCATCCACTTGAAAATATAATAATTACATTTTCTTGCTGACTTTTTAACCATTACAAACATGTGACCACAAAACTTTGTAAAAGAAAATAAAACTCCTTTTCTTTTTCACTCTTCTTTCACTGCCATATCTCTCTCTCTCTTTCTCACTAGTTACTAGTTACTACTAATCACTAGCCTCCATAGCTACCGCTCCTACGAGTCTACAACTTAGCTCCTACCTCCACGCGCTTTATAATTACTTCCACAGTGGCTAACCCACCTTCTCTCTTCTCATGGCCACAGCACCATCAACCTCCACCATCATCAACTCCTTTCTCCGCCGTCGCCTCCACCGTCCCTGATCACTCCTCCACCGTCTCCGCCGCCGTAATCAGTACTCCAGACTACATGCTAGGCCTCCGAAACACCCTCTTCTTAAATCAACCACCGTCGCAGATTACGCAGCCGTCTCCGTCGCCGGTAAACTTCACGGCGGCGGACGTTAACAACAAGTCGTCGAGGAACAGTAACGTTGAAGAGAAAGTATGCAAAGATTGTGGGAACAGAGCAAAGAAAGAGTGTCTGTTCGAAAGGTGTAGGACTTGCTGCAAAAGCAGAGGCTACAACTGTGCCACTCACGTGAAGAGCACGTGGGTTCCTTCTTCTCATCATCGCTCCGTGAGCCGCTCTTCTTCTTCGTCTTCCGACAGGAACAAGAAGCTCAAACTCGATTCTTCCGACAAACCCAAAAGTGTCTTAATCGTTCCGACAACCACTTCTCGCCAAGGTAATAAAAATTGAAAATCGAGAAAAACATTTTGGATCTGAATTTGGGATGTTTTTTGTGTGTGGAATCTGTAGAGACAAGCTTCAAGGAAAGATTGCCCGGGAAAATCGAAGCTCCGGCGGTTTTTAAACGGACGAGAGTAACAGCGGTAAGCAACAACGAACAAGCAGAGATCGGTTATCAAGCGACTGTAACCATAAGTGGTCATGTCTTCAAAGGCTTTCTTCATTACTATGGTGTTGATCACAACAAATCATTTCCATCTCTTTCTAATAAATGATGTAACAAGCTCATAGGCCGCTACATTAAAACATTAACCAAGTTATTTTATATAATTAAGGGACCAAAAATCTACTTACATTTAAATTAGTTGGTGTTTAAGATTTTTGCGCACATACTAAGAAGTTGTTAATTTTTTTATTCATTTTGTTTTTTTTATTAAGTATATCTAATATAACCAATTACAATTAGATAATAGAATATAAATGATCAAAAACACCAAATAACATTAAAGTCTTGCCAAAAAAAAATCTAAAAAATCATTAAACTGAAACAAAATTAAATCTTAAAATATCAATTAAAATGAAGCAAAAGAGTGTAACATAGTTGATCCAAAAAAAAAAGAGTGCAACATAAATGGGTCATTACATTCTTTTTTTTTTTTTACATTCTTGACTAGCTAGCATTGTCTTTATTTCTGTAATGTGTATACAAATAAAATTGATTACTAGTAGATGTTTTTTTGTTAGCAAGTGAGGTTGTTTCCGGGGTCAACACCTAACTGACGACAATAATCGGTGTAGTAACGAACCCTGGCTTGAACGGTGGCTGAGTTGGCTCCGTCGCATTCCAAAGCGCCGTTGATTGCTCGGATTGTAGCACCAAAGCCTTGTGAGATAACTGGTTGAACTCTATTGGTCCAGTACCACAAGGCGGTCTTGAAGGATATGACTGGATCCGTAGCTACTGTTTCTGGTGCATTGAGACCGTCAAAACCAATGGCGGTTCCAGCTGGTCCGTAGTTGAAGTTCCAAGAGAGTTGGATCGGTCCGCGGCCGTAATAGCCTTTGTTGGGATTGCATGGATACTGCGTTGCGTTCTCGTCGCAATAATCCCTTGAGGGTCCGTTTATTTCTTCTATGTAGCAAAAATCTGAAACAAACCATCAAAGTAGTTCAATCATGCATGTATATCATAAAACAAAAATGAATATAAAATGATCCATCAAGTTATACTTACGTCCAGTTTCATGCGTGACATGGGCAAAGAAGGCTGCGATCTCACGCCTGGAATCATCGACCGAACCAATCCTAGCGAAACGGGAATATGACTCTAAGGCCTCAAGAAACGCTCCTCGGCTGTAAAATCCATTACCAGCGCAACTAGACTCAGCTTGGTCGATGATTCCATTGAAGAATTCTTGTGTGACAATTTCATCAACCGAGACACCATTTGCAGGAGGAGGGGCAAAACATGGCCCTTGTTGACAACCTACACCACAATAGTCTGAAGTGTTACCGCAGAAACCGAACTGACTACAACATAGGTCTGGCGAACAACCACAGTTTTGAGCCTTTGTTGTGGTACAGAAAGCTTGTAGAACTATTAGAATGGTTACTACAAGGATGGGTTTAGAAATAGCGTGAGTCAACATTTTGATTTTTGTTTGGAGAATGGTGGAAGAAGTAATGATGTTATGCCTAAATATAGTGAAATGGTGTATGAAAAGTCGTAATGTAAATGTGTGAACGTGCTCGGGCCACTGATATTACCTTCTCAACTCATAATAAGAGGGCCGAACAGTTTGAAGAAGTCGTCTCTTGTGCGATGGAGATGTTTACCTGACCTTTACATTCTTCATAGTTGACTTTTTCTATTCAACGACTTTGCAAAAAAAGTGTTTCTGTTCACATTCTAGACCAGCAAGTCAGCGATTCAAGAAAATTATTGGCCCATCCCAAATGAATAGATCAAATATAGCGAGGCTAGTGAGCTCATTATAAAAAGAAGACAAAGGCCCCAACCAATATCTTATGTATTAAAATTCTCCAAAAAGATTTCTGGTCATCGGCTCCCATATTATAAGCAACTAAGCAAGTCATGGACCGAACTTGCAAACTGGGTGTTGATTCTTCAAGATCCTAGCGGAACTCACGAACCGATTCATGCTAATCTCAAACCAGTATTTATAATTCACGTGACCACTAATCGTAGTTATCATATATGATATGTACTAATCATTTGTTTAGGTGCTATTTTTAGTGATAACACTCAAAAGTAATTTAGGATTTTCTAGCCCCTATGTTTAAGGTGATTGCAGTTAGGAAGAAATCACAACCTAATCTGCAAGGCAGCATACTATAAATATCACATTCAACTCCAAGAAACAAACAGCATTAGAAATACATTAAACATCACCCTAATTTTGATGAAGAAAGTTTGCCAACCACACCAAATATAGTGTAATATAGTCGAAAACATCTCAAATATAAAAACATGTCACCAATTTTAGTTTCAAAAAAAAAACTATACAATTAGGTTTAATTGATTTTTACACTAATTAACAGGGTCAATCTGTAATTTACTAAACTTAAACCCATTGTTTTTTTTTTAAACAACTGGTTATTCAAGGAGGAGAAGCGAAGAACACAATAAAGAGTCTGATGCCTGAAACGAAGTCAGCTGGTTTTCATAAAATTTTGCTACTGTTCTTTATTTTTAATCAACAGCCGTAGTTTTCTTTTGTCATTTGGTTATTCATTGGATGAACAAAATCTCCCACAAGTTGCTAGACATGGCACTTGCAGGGAAAGTCCTGCTTTTGTGTATGTTTTATGTATCTTCATGAGGCTGAACCGAAGCTTCTTCAATCTTGACTAGCACTAGAGAAATTAAGGTCTTAGATAATATTAATCAGACATAAATTAAATTAAGGTTTTAGATGGTCTAATCTAACCAGAAATTAAGGACAGGAACTGAGAACAGAGTGACAAACCTACACTTAAGAACAGAGGTGAAAAATCTTACACTCACTTCTTAAAACCTCCCCTGCAGTTTGTGTCAGAAGAATGTCTCCGAGCTTTGCATAAAGCGTTTTCTGTTCCTCATCTCCTAGACTCCTCGATATCTGCAGGTAGAAGACGGTCAAAGATAAAGATACATGCGTACAATCTCTTCATATGACCTTGAGTGAGTGATATGATGATGACTCTTACATCTCGACGGCATCCTGATGATAAACCCTCTTCCTGCAACTGAATCCTCCAAAACCACAGTATCACACACGAATTGCTCCCATAACACTTTAATTTTAGATTTTTCTCCAAATCTATTTTTTTTTGTGACAAATCAACTCTAAGAAAAGGAAATGATGTTGGTTGGATTGGTAATATCTCTCTCTTTGCTCTTTGCTCTTTGCTCTTTTTCTCTCTTTTCTGTTTTAGAAATCCCCAAATCAATTTTGCTCGAAGAATCTTAGAAATGGTGTCAGTTTTTTTGGTAAAGATAATTGTTTTTTACTTGAATTGAATTTGAGTTTATAAATTACAGACTGACCCATTAACTAGTGTAAAAATCAATTAATACTAATTATATAGTTCTCACCATATTGGTTTTTTTTGTACATGCGGTATGGATTAACATAAAATTAGTAATGTTATTGACATATTATCATACTTAAGATGTTTTGGATCATATTACATTATACTTAGTGTAGGCGGCAAACTAATTGATTGACAGCACTATAGAGTGGAAAAAGAGGGCAGTATGAGATGTAACCCACCACATAGTGATGACTAATGAGTATTGCGTAGTTTGATACATTCCATATTAAGCAACAAAACATAATGCATTTATTTCGATCCATCACTAGCCATTACTCACGTGATTGATTCCTTTGACATTTCTTCAAGAATACACTCTCAAACTCATTTTCTCGGATCTCTACTTAAGCAAGACTGCTCCACACATTCCTATGAATTTGGATAACTCCTAAGAATTGTTTCTAACCAAATAAATAACTATCAAAAATAATAGCATCGTTTACCAAATCTTTTAAGCTTTTGGATGCTTTTAAACGTTCTAATAAATGGTTAGCTCTATTGTGTAATACTGTAATGTTTTAGTCTGTTATGGTTCTTTTTCCAAGCAAAAAATTTAAAAATATTTATCGATTTGAGATTATCACAGGATATTACGGTCTCTACGGGGTCAAAAATGCAATCAAGAATACTTCGATGCTTTAGCATGTGAGAGTTGGCCTTCAATGTCACGTTATGTGACTAAATTTTAGTTGTCCAACATTGTTACGAAAGTTTTATCAACGCATTCAAGGTTCGTCTCCAATTCGATGTTATCTTTTTTTTTTTCTGAAAAATTATCTCATTAGTTTTTTTGTTGTTGTAGTTTATGTTTATTATCCAGGAAGATGAGTAATTGTCTCTTGTTATTGTATCTAAAAAGTTAAAGTTTCAACGAAAATAAGTTGTGTTCCAAAAAAAAAAACTAAAATCGGTTTCTAGCATGTTATACATCATTAAAATTGTTACAATAATAACATGCTTGATTCAATTTTTATTATAGGTTTAGTAAAATATAAACAAATCTGTATAGAAGCAATTGAACTATTATTAAAGTCTTTTCCAGTGCACTACTAATTTATGGTATTTTAGAGAATTAACTATATAAAACTATCAGTGCACAAAACAATTGAATAATACACAAAGCAAACTACAAATTACAACTCCTTAGTAATGAGATATTTAGAGGACACGAAAAGATCAGAAAGAAAAAAGGAGATGGGATACAGTCTGTTCTCTCAAGTAAACCCACTCTTCATTTTTTAATTCTTATTACTTTCTACACACTCAGTCATCATTCACTATATAAACACTCACAAGTCACAAACACTTTAAAACCCACAAAGATCAAAGTAAGATCTAAGAAAATGAGAATCCAACTCCTCTTTTTATTCATCTCTCTCTTAATCTTGAACTCTGAATCACTAAACTGCAATGGAAATAGCCCACAAGGCCACCCCTCAGATCTAAGAGTGTTCCACATTGACAGTCCTTGCTCTCCATACAAACAACCAAACACTGTCTCATGGGAAAGCACACTTATTAAAGACAATGCTCGTCTCCAGTACTTGTCAAGCCTCGCCGTTGGTAAGAAACCTTGGGTCCCAATCGCCTCGGGACGTTCCATCGTTCAGAGCCCGACTTACATCGTGAGGGCTAACATTGGGACACCGGCCCAGCCCATGCTCGTGGCTCTTGACACTAGCAATGACGTTACTTGGGTTCCTTGTTCTGGTTGCGTTGGCTGTGCTTCCTCTGTTCTCTTTGACCCTTCCAAGTCAAGCTCTTCTCGCACTTTTCAATGTGAAGCTCCTCAGTGTAAACAGGTAATGAGTTATTTCTATTGTATACCCTTGAAATAGATTAGTTGTATAGCCTTTGGCGGATGGACGTAAATTCTTCATATCAGAACGGTAGCATTACTCTGAAACAGAACAAACCGAAATGAATAATATAAACTTTAACTCTATTTGTTTTAAAACTAAATTATTTTTTAATCATGAATGTATCATTTTCTATGATTATTTGTTTTCACAATGTTAAACTAATATAAATTAATAAATACAATTAATTTTAAATTTTTTATAATTTATTATTATTAACTAATAAAAATCATAGAAAACAGAAAAGGCTTTGTTAAAATGAAGTAAATTTACAAAATGTTTTAGTCAAAAAAATAAAATTATATATATATATATATATACAAATGCAATCTATAGAAGTATATATATAATGCAATTTACAAAAATATGGACATATACAAAATTCACTTCGTTATACTATATGCTAATTGTTTTTTGTAAACATAATTTACTGGTTGTATTATTCAAAACCAAACCATATCTAAACCATAATATTGATACGAACCAAAAGAGTAAATCGATTCTTATTAGGATATTATTTTTGGTTCACCAGAACTATTCTTAACAATAACTTGTTCAGGTTTGTGAGAAAATTCATGTAACTTTTTAATCATTTCCCCCACTCATCGAGATTTGAACTTTAGGACTTTCGTTGAAGAAAATGAATTTTAATAGTAAAAATAGGATTACTATTCGGATTTAGTTTTCACAAAACAAGAAGATGAAAACCGAAGTAAAGGACCACTCGTTTTGGAGTCTAGTGTTTGATTATATACAAGGATGTGAAGTTCATTTTTGGCGGTGTCATTACACCATCATCGAGAAGCCTAGCTAGTCACGGGCCCTATGTACCATTTATAACAAAAATCAGTTCTAGCTAGTCACGGGTATTGTATATACAGTATTAAGATTCGTTAACTTTATAAACTGTACCAACTAGTAGGGCATATTTTACTGTATGATATATATTCTTTGTCGTCACGCTGGTTAGTGTTTGCTAAAAGACTGTTCATTTACAAATTAAAGAACGTAACCCATTTAACAATGCATTCATAACACGTATTTATCGAAATACGTTGTAAAGTAGTACGATAGTACGAATATTTACTCAAATATTAATTTGAAAAAACTGCTTTTTTGCAGGCTCCAAATCCGACGTGCACGGTGAGCAAATCATGTGGCTTCAATATGACTTACGGTGGTTCAACCATCACAGCATCTCTGACACAAGACACACTAACATTAACCAATGACGCCATCCCAGGCTACACTTTTGGGTGTATCAACAAAGCCACCGGAACATCGTTGCCAGCGCAAGGACTCATGGGTTTAGGTCGTGGTCCATTGTCTTTAATCTCACAAACGCAAAACCTTTACAAGTCCACATTCTCGTATTGCTTGCCTAATAGTAAGTCCAGCAGTTTCTCCGGAACGTTAAGATTAGGCCCTAAGTTTCAACCAGTTCGGATCAAGACCACTCCATTATTAAAGAACCCAAGGAGATCATCGCTTTACTATGTTAACATGGTTGGGATTCGTGTTGGTAATAAAATTGTGGATATTCCTCCAAGTGCACTCGCCTTTAACCCGGCCACAGGAGCTGGCACCATCTTTGACTCCGGTATTGACTTCTCAATCCTCTCTTTATTATTTTATTTGTTGTGATCTGAAATAAAGAACAAAATCATAAATCTTACCTTCCACCTTGTGATGGGTTTAACTCTTATTAAGTTAAATTTTATATGTTAAACAAAAAATGATCTCACCTAATCGTAAATACTGTTAAACATGCCTAGTAGCTAAACTCTTGAATTACCTAGTAGAAATCTAAAGGGTTCAATTTCACTAAGTGAATTTTATATATTAAACAAAAATATGATCTCACCTAGTTGTAAATATTGTTAAACATACATAGTGGCTAAAAGTTCTTGGATTACCTAATAGAAATTTAAGGAATCATATATTTAATCACTAGTAAAAACATTGTAAATGGCTACAGAACAGCCACTATTTTTGTGGCTATAGAAATTTCTTTTCACAAAACGTGGTTATACAAAGAATTCACTATAGAAAATTTGTCCATAGCTACAGACATTTTTGTACAGCCACAGGTTTTCGATGATTCTAGAGAAATTTTATACTAGTGAATTCCTGTTGGACAAAGTCTAGTTTTATAACAAAATTTAATCTAAAATAGTTTGGACATGGCGTCTTTCCTATCCATAACTTCTAGACATTCAATAAAAAAGTATATTGTTAAACAAAAACACTTACAATGTACATATGCAGGGACGGTCTACACGAGGCTAGTGGAACCAGCTTACGTTGCCGTGAGAAATGAGTTCAGGCGACGGGTCAAGAACGCAAACGCAACATCACTCGGAGGTTTCGACACTTGTTACTCCGGCTCTGTCGTGTTCCCATCGGTCACGTTTATGTTCGCGGGAATGAACGTGACTTTGCCACCGGACAATCTTCTCATCCACAGCTCCTCAGGTAGCACAAGCTGTCTCGCCATGGCTGCAGCTCCGAACAACGTAAACTCCGTCCTTAACGTCATTGCTAGCATGCAGCAACAGAACCACCGAGTCCTCATCGACCTTCCCAATTCCAGGCTCGGCATTTCACGTGAAACATGCACCTAATTTAATCTGTGCGCGAGTATGTGTTTTGTTTTTGGGTTGATTTCGTGTTATCTATCTATCTATCGCGTTTTAGTCTTCTTGAATTTGGAAACAATATAAATCAAAGATATTTCGTATTTATTATCTTTCACTACAAGAAAACATCAGATTTACAACTACAAGAATAGTTACTACTTAGTTGCAAATTAAGGTAATGTAACTATTTTGCAACTACTATGTGTAGTTAAAAATCCTTCGTCGCAAAAAAAAAAGTCGCAAGTTAGTTGCAAAATAGCAACTAGAGTAAAACTGTGTGATTGGTTGTATATAAAGCGACTAATTTGTAACTAACATTACAACTGGACAAAATTTTAAGACCAAGCTTTTTGTCTCTTATTAGTCACAAAATGTAGTTGCTAATTAGTCTCTTTTCTAATTTTACAACAAAATTTATGTTTTGTTACAAACTAGTCACAAAGGTTTATGACTATTTAGTAACGAGAATATTTATATTTTTTACTAATTAAATTGCAGGAATTATTGATTAATAAACTAATTATAAAACTAAAATATATTGAATTTTAAATATTATTTCGGATTTAAAATTCAATTATTAGTTTAATTTAATTAGAAAGTAAAATTACAAAGATAAATACTTAAATACACATATATACACAAATACACCATCTCTATGGGTTCAGCCACGGCGGCACGGATTCCGCCACCGGCTCCGGTTGAACGGCACCAAGAAGAATCGGAGGGGTTCCATCTGAAGCGGCGACTCGGAGTGGTTCCATCTGAAGCGGTGACTCGATCTGGTCGGGAAGCCACTGGTGTTGGTCTGATAGATACAGCATCTGCGGTTCCTCCGATTCGTCACGCCACCACCACCTCCGGCGCGTATGCTCCGTTACACCACCACTTCCCCTTCCCGTTTCATCACTGGTCCTTCTCAGATCTGTAAACAAAACAAAAATCAGTTAGAAATAGCATAAGTAGATGAAGATAAAGAAGACTAAGAGAGATGTTAGAGGAAAAAAGAAAAAAAGAAGATAAAGTGACGAGGAGAGATCAGAGAACAAGAAGAAGATGAAAAAAAGGTTCAGTCTGTGTGAAACTAACAAGGAGAAAGCAGAGAAGAGGAAAGAAAAAAGAAAATCTGATTAAGTCTTGGCCGTTAGATTTACTAATCTCAACGGTGATGGAAGAACAAAGCCAATCCTTCCCTTTGAAAATTGACCAATCAGAAGTAAGCTTTCTACTTTCTATTTAAATTTTATTAGCCAAATTATGCTACTAAACTGCAACTACACTAGGTCAAATGGTTGCAAAATAGTGGCTAACAATAGCCTAAACCTTAAAATTAATCTCATTACTTTTAAAAACTACAATATCTGAAAAAGACATATTATTATATATTAAGTAAAGAGAGTATAAAAAAAAAAAAAAAGAGAGTATACAATCATTTGTGTAGAACAATCTAGTTGAAATTTTTTTAACCCAAATCCAAATCATTGCACATGAATGTATTACATTTAGGTAACATATGTTTTGTGAAGATGTGCATATATCCAAATTATGTCAATTGTTCTATCTTATACAAGATATAACCATTTGGGTGTCTTATATATGTTACTAAAATGCTACAAAAAGTATGTTTTATTATGTTATTTATTAAATGATTTATGGTAAACAAAATTTAAAATAATATATTTGGCTAATTATTAAAACAGATTTGATTGCAGTGCCAAAGTAGTAGCTAATGATACCCTAAACTCTACATATATATTTATTTTCAAAATATATGTAAAAGAAGATATATGATTTTATATATTAAATGAAGGCAAACTTAGAAAGCTCTTAATGTAAAACATCTGGATTGACTTTTTTATTCTAAATGACTATATATTTGATACTCCAATGTAACTATGGCTGAAAAAAAAATACTGATAGTCACAAATTAGTTACAAATGTTTATAGTAGTAAATCAGTCACAAAATAAGTTACTACATTGCGACTACTGTACATTTAACAGTTGCAGATAAGTTACAAAATAACTGGCATGTAAAACTATGAACATTGTAGCAACTATTTTGCAACTACTGATGAAAAATTGTGAAAATTTACCCTAGACCCCAAAATAACTTGTAATCATCTTAGCTTCAAAATAATTTTTATATATACAAGCTATATACTAAGTTATGAGACATCACATAAAATGATTGTTAATTTTATAATATACAATCCAAATTCAAAGATAAACATGAAATTGTACAAATGTGTTAGTTGTGTGGTCATGTCCATTTTTTCAAATGACTCAAATTTATTCAAGATATAATTTTATTTATTAGATTATTAAGTATTGGTATGTAGTTAAAATAAAAAAAATATGAATAATTAAACTTATATAATTATAAGAAATAATACTATTTGCTACTACATTGTAACTACAAAACATTTAAGAGTTACAAAAAAGATACAAAATAATTGTATTAACCTTGCAACTAAACCTCAAAATACATTTTACCTCAATTACATGGTTTAGATACATGAAAGGTAGCAATTAATATACATGTATCATTCAAAGTATTATATATAATTGTTTTATAATATATGTATGGAAAATTTGCAACTAATTTGTGACTTGTTCGCTTTTAACTAAAGAAAGTAGTCACAACATCGTAGCAAAGCTACAACTACCATTTTGCAACTACGAGTATTACATAGTTTTGTGACTAATTTATAACCACAAGTTCGCAACAACATATGTAGTTGTAAATTAGTCTTAATAATGCTACTGTGTTGCGACTATGCTGACTAGTTACAAAAACGTCACAAATGTGTCTCAAAAAAGCAACTTAAATGCTATTATTGGTTGTGGTTGCATATTTGCAACTAATATATGACTTATTCTTTGTAATTGCAAAATAGTTGCAAATTAGTTTGAAATTAGTCGCATACTTTTGCAACCACCAATTGTAGTTGCAAGAGAAGTCTCTAAATTGATGTTTTCTTGTAGTGTTTCTACTCGTTGCCCAAAAAAAAAATTTATCTTTCTACTCTAAATTTTCATTTGCTATTCTCTGTTACTACTACAAGTGTTGCATTCACTTCTGACACAAGTGAAAGTAAAGTGTGGTCCTCAATGATGCAAGTGACTAATGAAGAGGGTCAGAGATTGACATGCAAACACAAAGCAACAGAAGTTTCAACTGAATTTTCATATAGTGGTGTTCTCAAACCATAGTTTATTAGATTGGTCAACTGGTTATGATTGCTTTTATACAAGTTAACATCTTCATTCAAACATTATGATGTATGTAATAAATATATCAGATTCTTGTAGAAAATAAAACTGAAACACACATTTTGAAGATCTCAACTTAAGTATCTTAAGCAATATTCACGCGCATACCTTCCAGCAACACATGGGAATTAGATACAAGTTAAGACATGTGCTACAATGAGAAAGCTAGTATTGTTTTGTTATATCAATGACCCGAAATCTCATAAATATTTGCAAGATACTATGTAGTATGTACACTTTCAAGTTATAATAAGTAGAACACCGAATATAGGATCTTCCAGAGAAGAAAAAGAGTGGAAGATAGAAAGGATGAGAGAGCGACACGGGTAAACCCCACTACCATTTGTCCCATACCATCTCTCTCTCTCTCTCTCTCTCTCTCTCTCTCTCTCCATCTCTCTTTTGATAAATGAATGGGTTTTGCGGTTTGGCTTGACATCAACGCTAACAGCCAGACTGACTCCACCATACATACACCCAAAAGAAAAAGGCAAATAAAAGTAAACATTTTGGATGAATAAAAGCATAAAATATAAGAAAATTTCGATATAAAATCATTATCAGCAACCCTTTTGACAAACAAAAAAAAAGATATACAAAAGCTTAACACTTTTATTTGTTGGTAAAAGAAAAAGAAACCCTATTTGAAGTTGACAAATAAACAAGAAAGTAAAACCGATTTTCAATGGTTTGCCCACTTTCATATGCTTCGCTTTATTCTATCCCACATTATTGTGGCGGGTTGTTCCTCTAATTTATGTGAAGCAAAGTGTAACTCAATTGATATTTCTATGGAGAAAAAAAAAACAGATTCGCAACTAAAAATAAACTCATGCTATTTCATTAAAATTTTAAATACCAGCTTTCTAAATTTGCCAACATTGTCGTATACAGTATAATCTATTAATAAATATCATCAGAGTGTATGCATTTGCAATCTTATGTAAAGTATAAAGAAGAAATTGGAATAAAATAAAGAGATCTCTAAAATAAACCTGTAAGTTTCTTTAGCTGTAAGTCACGAGTCACGACCACTGAAGATGGAAGAAACGCGTGTACCCAACCTCATTGGTCAGTCTTTAGACAGACATCAACGAGTGACTACAGTCTCATTATGACACAGTTTGTTAAACTCCATTCACTTCAAAAAGTCTCCATTGATCATTAAAAATTGCTAAAAAACCCATCTCCACTCTCTTTCTCATTTGATCATATACTCTCTCGAGTATTGCCTCTCTGTTTTACTCTCTCTCTCTCTCTGCCCATTCATGGAAGACGGAGATTCTAACCAAGAACATCCCCAACCGCTCCCCACAAACCACGACGCTTCCTCCCCCAAGAAGCCATCCACTTCCTCCATCGTCGTTGACAGGCTAAAACGCGATGAATGGAGCGAAGGAGCCGTGTCGAGTCTCCTCGAAGCCTACGAGACGAAATGGGCACTCAGGAACAGAGCCAAGCTCAAGGGCCAAGACTGGGAAGACGTGGCTAGACACGTGTCTTCACGCGCTAGCCACACCAAGTCCCCCAAGACTCAGACGCAGTGCAAGAACAAGATCGAGTCCATGAAGAAACGGTACCGTTCTGAGTCCGCCACTGCTGAAGGATCCTCTTGGCCTCTTTACTCTCGTCTTGATCATCTCCTCCGTGGAAATGCTTCCACCTCTGTCCACCCTCAGCCTCAGCCTCAGCCTCAGGCTGTTTTGCCTCTGAATTGCTCTGCTCCTTTGCTCTTACTCGAGCCTCCGTTGGCGGCGGTGACTCATCCGCCGCAGCAACCTCCTGCTGCTCAGATGTCTCACGGATCCAACGGTGTCGGCACGATTAAGGTCACTAAACCAATCTTGTTATGTTTCCCGGTAGCCTCCCCGGCTTGGTTAGTATGGCTTATTCGGTTTGGGTAGTTCAGTTTTTGATTAGTCCGGTTCGGTATGGGATTTGGTTAGTTCAAGATTTAAAAATCCTATTTAAAGAACTTTTTGATTTCGCTTAGATATTGGTTTAGTTTCAGATATATTCAGTCAATTTCGATTAGTTCGGTTCAGGTTTTGGTATCATTTAGTTATAATCTTTTTAGAAAAAAATATCAAACTAACCGATTATCGAACTAAAAACTGATTTTTTTATTTAAGAAAAACTACCAAATCGAACCAAACTCCTAACTGAACTAACTGAAAATTTTGGTTCGGTTCAAACGGTTCGGTTCAGATGAAAACCCCAGGCCTATTTCCCAGCGGTGGACAACTTTCTTATGAACGTTCTGTGCAGGAGGAAGGATTCAAGGACGATCACAAACCTGAGAGAGCCACGGAGATGGATACAGATAGTAGTACGCCAGTGCTCTGCAGAGAGAAAGCGAAGGTGAGGCCGAAGAAAGTAAGGAGAAGGTACAAGGAAGAGAAGGAGGAGATAGCAGGAAGCATACGGTGGTTAGCGGAGGTGGTGATGAGAACGGAGAGAGCGAGGATGGAGACGATGAAAGAGATAGAGAGGATGAGAGCTGAAGCAGAGGTGAAGAGAGGAGAGATGGATTTGAAACGAACGGAGATAATGGCCAACACTCAGATAGAGATTGCTAGGCTCTTTGCAGCTTCTGTACACAAAGGTGGTGTTGATTCTTCACTAAGGATCGGAAGAAACTGAGAAATTTTATTATTGTTCACTGAGGATGAATGGTTACGCCTTCAAATGTATGGTTAAATAATAATAAGTGTGATCAATCTAGCTTATAGAGATGCCATTACCGTCTCAAATTGATTGGCATTTGATTATCTAATTTGCATGTGGTTATGGAAAGTTGCAGTAACATATAGTGTGGTTCTAGTCTTATGTTATAACTTTTAGTTAAGGCTAGTTGTGGAACGGCACCTAGACGGTGAAGGTGGACATATTGGTCTTTTGATGGTGTAGAGTGGTCATGGCTTCTGGCTTTATGTAATATGAAATGAGAACAAGTGTGGTAAAGATGATCTTAATTGAAATTATGATTAGAAAATGTTGCTGGTATGGGGAAAGAAAACAAATAGTTGGGATGTATTCGTATATGGGTAAAAAGAAGCTGTGGAATGCATAAACTATGTTTGCTACAAGCTTCAACCCTATCCTCTCTTGCAACTATCTCAGGACCTAATGATGAAGGTAACATATATATATATATATATATATATATATGCAGACATCGGACTAAGAATCCTCGCTGTTTTTTTCCTTATATTCTTGTACTGTTAGTAATCTTGAAATGTCATAAACCAACTTTGATACTATCAGGAGTTGGATGTTAAATCTTAATGACATGAGTGCGGTCTTGAGACATGTACTGACTCCGATGGGTGCATTGTCTTGCCCACGAAGCAGCCAACCTTACGTAGTCCATAGGAAGGTTTAAAAGGTTATGATTGGATTGGAATTAAAAACTAAGAGGTTGTTGTGAAGTTGGTTGTAGGGAGTTTTCATACAATGTGAGTAGTATTCTTACCTTCTGCCCATTAGTTTTTTCTTTATAGTGCAGCTTGTACGTTCGGTTTTTAAATATTAGTCTTTTGATCTCTTCTGAGTTATGACTCAACCGAAAAAAATATATAAAATGAGGCCTATTCATTTCCTCATGTTTCAACAAGTTAGAGCAGAGAGTGACATGGTGAACAAAAAATCACTGACATTTGTTTTGATCTTGTAGTATTATTTCAGAGTAAAAACTGTGACCAGGAGAGAAGGTAGGTGGCGTCATGCTTCCGTAACTGTTTTAAACAAACACTAGAGCTTGACCCGCTCGGCCGAGCGGGTGTTTGTTTTTACTTTTTTATAAGTGAATATTGTTTCTATAAATTGATGATATATATTTCTAACATTTTGCATATAATTAATCGTATAATATTTTTATATTTGAAAAATATAGTGTGAATATGATAACATAATTTTTTTTTTTTTCAAATTGTCATTTGTATCACATCTTTCTTATAATATATTTATTATATTAGTTTTAAGATGGAGTTTTGGATCAGAGAATATATTACATTTTGAATATTATTTGTATCAATAATTTCTATATTAATAAATTTGGTACTTTCATGTATAGTTAAATTTCAAATTATTAGCACTACATAATTAGTATGTAGAAATTTTATTTTATTTTGTTTAATATTTAAAATAATCATCTACACTAAAAAATAGGTTTTAAGAGGATTACTTATTTTGGCTTGTAATTTGAGAATGATAAATGATCGGAAAACATATTAAATATTTTAGGCTTAAATAATATGTAAACCCACTTAATAGAGAGATCTATATAACTATCTATATATTTTAAGAATTTTTTTAAAATTATGTTGAGGAATATTAGGATATTTCTTTCCAAAGAGATTCTCCCCATAACCGGTGTTCTGATTTCAAGAATGCACTCAGGAGACTCTTCCCCATAATCGGTGTTCTAATTTCACGAATGAAGTAACTTCATGTGTACTCCCATCAAGTCTTGTAGGGTTTAACATCCTTAAGAGGTGTAAAAATTTAGTAAGCGACATTATTTTGCGATTTCAGAATATGAATGGGAAGTACGTAACTGGAATTGCTATACAGTGAAACCTCTATAAATTAATAATGTTGGAACTATACCAAAATTATAATTTTTTATTAATTTATAGAGATATTAATTTATCGATATACTAATTGAACCAAAAACTCAATTTGTGACTATAAAATTATATTATTTTATAGAGATTTTTAGTGCATATTAATTTATAGACTATTAATTTAAAGAGGTTATACTGTATATATTGACATGGTGAAACGATGTAGGTTAACTCTTTTTTTTTTTGAAAAAACGGTTAACTCTTATTTTTGAATTTAATAGTTAGATATGGAGAGATTATACGTAGGGTATATCTGCGATATTTTTTGCAACATTCCTAAAATCTTGTTTAGATATTTTGAAATTTAACTAATGATATAGCAATATTTTATTAACGCAGTGGCAGAGGTTGGTAAATATAGTGAAAAATTCAGGGCTATTTCTCAAATGTACTTCTGTTTTAATAGATTAGATGTAATCTTTAGGTCGCTGGTTAGGTTAGAATTTCTCTTTTCTAATTAATAATTTTCAAATGTAGCCTTCACTAGACCAAAATGTTATGTAATATCCTGTTTATTGATAGTTCTCTGTTACCAATAAAATAATCTTTTTAAAACACATAACCCATCTCCAAACCGATGAAAACCGTATCCGATTCAGTTGTACTATAGGAAAAGAATCAGTTGTGTTGCTCGTTCCATTAAACCGATTTAAACCAATTTTAGACACCCTTGACCCTCCCTTTGACACCCTCCATAAATGACCGGAAATGACACGGTTGATGTTCGTCGATCCGAGGTTTTCAGAATATTTCTGATCGTTTTAGACCAACAACCAAAGAACACCAACGTTTCTATCAGATATCACTCTAGGCTTTTTAACCCGAAAAAGCAATATTCGAGAAGCCTAGTCTTACCCGTAACCACGACTCCCTAACCCACCCTTGACCGTTTAAACCATTTCCCGACCGGATAATGATTAAAGTAATCAGTCATAATTTAAAAGGGTAGAAGTGTCATTTAAGAAAACACCTATTTTCATTGAGGAAAAGTAAAAGGCCCAAATACAATCCACACATCCTTCCTTCAATCTTTCTGACTGAGAGAAACAGATAAAACTCTGAGAAACAAAGAAAACAAAAGCTTACAATAATAATAATAATCTCCATCGATCATCGATTGCAGCTAAAGAACATCCGAGTCCAACCAAGGTTTATATACATCTCTCTCTCTCTCTCTCTCTCTCTCTAATTAGCTCTGAATCTATATCTGAAATTCCACTTCTCCAAGATTGTTGTCAACCCTTCAATTTATAGCTACCGAAGTTCTTGTTTTTCAGCTAAAAGAATCGATCTTTTCGATTTTGGATTTGAAAGTTTCATTTTTGATGTGTAGGGTTTGTTGGAATCATCTTCACAATGACGACTTCTGTTTGCCCTTTCTCCAAAGCTGCTCGTCCCGACGATGCATCTGCTGCTCGAAAACAAGCCGACACGACACCTTCTGCTTGCCCTTTCTCTAAAGCTGATGCCTCTGCTCGGAAACAAGGCGAAACTACTGCTTCCGCCTGCCCTTTCTCCAAATCTGACGCCTCTGCTCGGAAGCAAGGAGAAGTGGCGAGTAAAGGATGTCCTGAAAACGAAGGAAGAGTGAATAAGGAGGAGGACTCTACTCCTGATTCTGCAACGGTGCCTGCCAAGTGTCCGTTTGGTTATGACTCCCAGACGTTCAAGCTTGGGCCTTTTAGCTGTATGCTGTGTCAAGCACTTCTTTATGATAGTAGTAGATGTGTGCCTTGTACACATGTATTCTGCAAGTAAGTCCTAGTTGCTCAATCATCGTCCTTAGTGTTAATATTTGGTTCTTGATAGTGTTTTTTTCTTTGAATGCAGAGTGTGCGTATCACGGTTTAAGGACTGCCCTTTATGTGGTGCTGACGTCGAAAGTATTGAAGCTGATGAAAGCCTTCAGAAGATGGTTGATCAGTTTATTGAAGGCCATGCTAGGATCAAGAGGTCTGTTGTGAATAGCAATGATAAAGAAGAGGTCGAAAATGATAACAAAAAAGTGATTTACGCTGATGTTTCCATGGAGAGAGGTTCTTTCTTGGTTCAACAAGCTATGAGGGTGAGTTTTGTCTCGAAAATTTGTTGAGTTCTTGTTATGGACCTTGTTCTTATTCAACTTGTATGCACAGGCATTTCAAGCTCAGAACTATGAAAGTGCTAAATCAAGGTTGGCGATGTGTACGGAGGACATTAGAGATCAACTGAAGAGAGAGGGCAATACACCAGAGTTATGTTCACAGCTTGGTGCAGTCCTTGGCATGCTCGGTGACTGCAGGTATGCTCATTGTCTCCCTTTTTTATCAATCATCACCAGTCTCGAGTTTCATAGGCTGAAGAGACTATTGATCTTTTGTTTGGTGTGTTGAAACCTTTCTTTTTGAGTAAGATGGTTAACTTAGTTTGTCTTGTTACTTGCAGCCGGGCAATGGGAGACTCAAGCTCTGCAGTCAATCATTTTGAAGAGAGTATTGAGTTCCTTATGAAGTTGCCGATGGATGATTTGGAGGTTTAAGCACACTGTTTGATATTATTATTTTTTATTGTTACCATTTTCTAACAGTTATTGCTGAACTTGCAGATTACACATACACTTTCTGTATCGCTCAATAAAATAGGAGATCTGAAGTATTATGGCCAAGACCTAGAAGCTGCAAGGTCGTATTACTGCCGTGCTTTGAATGTTAGACGTGATGCAATGAAGCATCACCCCAATGCTCCTTCACAAGTAAGCATATGCCTTCATGTTATTTTAGTTTTTCTCTTCTTTGTTTAGTCCGGTGTGTTTGTTAATCCTAGCATGTTATTTTTAATGATAATCAACCATTGTCGCTAAATATTCTGCAATTATCCGATCTACTGACCTTATAGTATCATGTATTACCTCTTAATTTCTTAGAATATGGCAAGGAAAAGAGGAACTGAAGTAACTATTCTTAGTTCATGTGCTCATTTCAATATCTAGCTTAAAGAAATTTGGTGTTATAATAGTTATTAGAGCATGTGTGAAGGCTTAATTCTAGTTCATACGCTCTGTTTCTGGACGCATTTGTTATGTTGTTGGTAATCTTCTCTTTGGGTTCCTTCTTCTTACTTGGTTACTTGTCTAGAGAAGTTGAAACTGAAGCAAGATCTGTCTTGAAGGTGCAATATACTTTATGTGTTAGGTCTGATACGTAACATAGTACTCTGTACACCAATCTGCTATCACAGAGTCATATTTGAGAGTTAATCAGATTATTATTTAGTGGATAGATCAAGTGTTTAATAAATGTCTGGTTGGTGAATAAAAGAAACCTTTACTAACTTGGGTTGTTACTTCTTCAATCTCTTTTGTAGATTCTGGATGTGGCAGTTTCCTTGGCCAAAGTTGCAGATATAGACAGGGCTCTACAAAACGAAGATGCTGCCACAGATGGTTTCAAGGAAGGCATGAAACTGCTGGAGTCTTTGAAACTGGACTCTGAAGATTCTGCTCCTCTCGAGCAACGAGTAAGATTCTTGCACTACTTCCTCTCCCTTAGGTTTCTCAAAAGCTACTAAATGTCCGTGCAAATTTATCTGACAAATGTAATTTTTAACATATGAACGCAGCGTCTCTCTGTGCTGGAGTTTCTGAAGAAGCAAGTAGAGAAGCCTGCAGAAACTGCAATCTGAACTGATGCAGGCTTATGTAAGTATATATATATAGACTGTACTGTACCACTGTCGCATTTTGGCTGAAATAAAGAGACGAGAAAGCAAAAATGTTGTGTTTGCGCTTTAAGGATCCAAAGAAACAGAGTGATCTATATCTTGTGATGGTTTCAAAATTGTATACAGTCTATGAACTTACTATGAAGAAGCTGTTTGTAAGAATATAAGAGTTGTGGGAAAATCTGAGTGGTTGTTACTTCTTGGTAGATTAGATATTGATATCTTGCATATTTACATTGTTTTATTCATTCATTCATAAACATTTTCATCATATAGATTAGGATTTAGACATGTTTAGGTTGCATTTTGCATACATATGTCTCTATCAGGTATTTGAGTACCACATCGAGTTTCTGGAGACATTTGGGTGCATTTGGAGCTCAAAAAGGAGTGTTTAGAGTGGTCATTGGGCGAGCAAGGCATGGAGCGACCAGTCCGGAGCGACACCACCAATTCGCTCTGACCTCCCTATTGGAGCGACCTTACCAGAGCGACAGGGAGAGGTCGCTCGCGGTTTCATCACTCGGAGACGCGAGAACGAGCCCGTAGCGACCTCCCGGAGCGACACCACGAAGTCGCTCGCATCTCACGCCCCTCTCGGAGCGACCTCCCAAAGCGACACCCCGAGGTCGCTCGCGTCTCTATGGCGAGACGGCACGAAGCGAAGCCTGGAGCGACCTCTCAGAGCGACCCACTGAGGTCGCTCCCGAAGGCCGGAGCGACTTGTCGGAGCGACATGCCGAGGTCGCTCCGCGCCTATTATCTGCTCGATTTCTATTTTACTTAAGGGCCTTTTGGTCATTTCATTATGCACGTTTTACATTTCAAAAACCTATGTTTTAAACATCTTTTGTAGCCACCAGTGGCAGAAGAACTCTCTTGAGAAGTTCATCTCTTGGATTTATTGAGAAATACACAAGAACTCTCTTGAGAAGTTCATCTCTTGGATTTTGATTTGTTATGTTCTTGTGTTCTTGTTGATTTCTTATCTATTTCTCTACATGATTAATCTGAAATCCAATATGGGTTTAAGAGGAATCATGGAGATTAGTGAGTAATCACCTTTTGAATTCATGGGTTAGGGAGATTAAGGGTGATTAGGTTAGAGCTAGGATGTTTTAGTGTAGATCATTCATATTTCCTTGCTAGTAGAGTAATCATAATGCATCTTCTGAGTTGGCCACTCAGTTGTTGATCCTTAGGCATTTCTCACCCGAAAGGTGTTCGATGAAATGCCCGAGACAACTCTCCTAGGCTTTTAGTATACTTTGCCAAAGACATTTGTTGTTAAAGATGCTAAGATAGCTAATAGACTTGTTAGTAATGATTGCTTTCATATTATTCAACCAAAGACATTTGATGTTTGAGATATGTTAGCAAATGAGCATTCATCTAGACATAGAGCTTGCTTAGAATTATGTCTAGGCTTAAGGTTGATAGTTTGATTGATCATTTGTCATCCTTAGTTCGATACTTGATCACCCAAAGTCTAATCCCTATGCCCATGAGTTCTCTTTTCCCTTAGTCAAGAAAGTATCATTCTGTTATTGCTTTCTAGTATTAGTAGTAGTCTAAAACTCATCTAAATCATTGGTTGCACTTAGATTAAGTGAGTACTTGCATTCTCAGTGCTTTGATATCCCTCAGAACTGGTTCGACAATCTTCTATACTACAACATTTGTCTTAGGAGCCTTGAAAACTCCTAACATCAGATATCTTAAGTGACTAACTAGAGTTGTGAAACTGCTTTCTGTGTTCCCTTTTCAGTGTATAATGAACAAAGACAGAATCAGAGATTGAGTCGTGTTGTGATAGGTTCTAGCTAGATGTGTACTGCTCGTATGTGTCGAGTATCATTTAAGATGTCTACATTGACCGACTATGAATGAGATCACGGTGGTAGAACTCAAAATCGTGATCTTTAACTCTAAAATGAAACCTTGCGCGGAGTCATCTTTTTGATACTTCCATTCTTAGGCTTTTATGAGAAAATAAACTCAAATTATAGCAAGTTTGATGAAATAAAATCTAATTTAAAATGATAAATCTAGGCATTCAGTTTTTGGGTTGGGTTAAGGTCGGTTCTTTTCGAATCCGAATTTTTTGGATTCTAGAAATTTAAATTTAACTAAGTATTTTTAAAAAATTATGTTCAGGTTTGGGTTGGACTTTTCAGGTCCATGTTGGTTTGGATCTATAGTTAAAAGATTTGTAAAATACCTATTTTCCATGTGATTCACGTCGGGTTCGAGAATACTTAAGACCAAAAAAACTCAAAGTATTCAAACTTCATCAAAATTTAGGTGAAATCGATCATATTTATTTAAAATTTTGTAAAAATAATCAAAATGTTAATAACTAAAATTTAACAATTTGAACTCTAAATTTAACATTTAAAATTTAAAATTACTTAAAATGTTACAAAATAATAATAAATACTGCCAAAAATATCACAACTAAATCATAAATTAAAATATATAAAATAGAACACGTAGAATCATAGTTTTGGATATTCATATTTTTTGGTTATGTATAAATTAGTTTTTCGAGTCAAATATATCCATGTCGGTTTTTTGGTCTGGATCAATTAGATCGGTTCTATTTCCTTCGCGTAGAGAAATTTTGGACCCAACTAAATAATTGTAAATTTTTTGTTCAGTTTCAGACTCGGTATTTTTGGATCGGTTTCGATTTTGGTTTTGGATCTTGGTAAAATGTTCAGGCTTAGATAAAACTATTCAACTATCTTTGAGTTAGAAGAAATCTCTTAAATAATATTTTAATGTTTTAAATCCTAACTTTCAAACTGTTTATGTTATCCTTTGTTTGTAATTCCGTCTTTTTAATGAAAAAACAGTTAAATAATTTAGTTGAGGATATTAGCACTAAAACTATAAAAATTTGTAATGTTTACCTTTAACCACAGAAACATGTTTTGTAGATATTTTATTATACACCTTTAACTTCTACTAACATCCTAATATTTTCTTAAACTCCTTGGTTTATATTATATCACATGCATCGTTACAAAGGCAAATAAGGAATAAATATTGTTATCATTCAGGAAACATATATGTTTCCTGGTTAAATAACTCCCATCAAGTCAAATCAAAGAATTAAAAAACATTAATCCCTTAATTCAGCAAACAAAAGTACAATCTTTGCTTTTAACCAACAAGATATAAACTTGGTTCAAACCTAAACTTTAGTTTACTTTAGGGTAAGGGCAAATAGGTAACCAAATTCACCTGCACTGAGTTGACGTTTACAAACGACGTTAAGTATGTCATCGTGTAAACATTAAACAACGTAGAAACTTAACGGAGCTCTGTTAATAAACAAACGGAAAGCAAACTAGTCCCGTTTATAGCTTCGGTCCCCTCTTCCACCTATAGGCAATTGATTTTAATTTAAGCAGTGTCTTGTGATTAACCATCATATATGTCCATTCCACTTACCAAAAAGGAAAGTTTATCACTTAGTTTTCATCAACTTCTGAACTTACCTTTCATGGATTCGGCAATACCTTCTATTTTTAGCAACTCAAGTTGGTCCTTTACTTCTTTCTCTTTCACTTCTTTCTTCTTCTTGTTATTATATCTCTTTGTCCTCTCCGCCAAATCTCTTCAACTAAAGATAAACAGAAACTAAAAAAGAGAAAGAATGGCGAGAGGGAAGATCCAGATCAAGAGGATAGAGAACCAGACCAACCGACAAGTAACATATTCCAAGAGAAGAAATGGTTTGTTCAAGAAAGCTCACGAGCTTACGGTTTTGTGTGATGCTAGGGTTTCGATTATCATGTTCTCTAGCTCTAACAAGCTTCATGAGTTCATTAGCCCTAACACCACGTACATAATCTCTCTAAAACTAAATTTTAAATGCTTTACTTTTCTTCTAGTTAATGACTTTTTGTGTTTTGTTTTGTTGGTTATAGAACAAAGGAGATCATAGATCTGTACCAAACCGTTTCCGATGTTGATGTTTGGAGCGCACACTATGAGGTTTTCTTCTTCTTAGATCTTGATTCTTGTTCTTGACATGTGTGTTTTTTTCTTTGGTTTTGTGAATTTTGGTTATTCGTCCTTGTAGAGAATGCAAGAAACCAAGAGGAAGCTGTTGGAGACAAATAGAAAGCTCCGGACTCAGATTAAGTATTTTTTTTCTTTCTCTTCTCTCATCATCTCTCTTTAAACTTAAAAATCAAAACTATAAAATTATAATTTTTTGTTATTAATTGTAGGCAGAGGCTAGGTGAGTGTTTGGACGAACTTGATATTCAGGAGCTTCGTAGTCTTGAGGAAGAAATGGAAAACACTTTCAAACTCGTTCGTGAGCGCAAGGTATAATCATATTTGCCCTTATCTAGGGTTTTAATTAACAATCTTATCATCCGTTTCCAGATTTCGAATTGTTTTGAGTTTAGTTACATATGTTAGAAGACTTTTGTTGTATTAGTTACTGTTGAAATTGCTACATGTGAGCCGTTATTTTTATTAATCCATATGTATGCTAATCATGCAGTTTAAATCCCTTGGGAATCAGATCGAAACCACCAAGAAAAAGGTCAAAACTTCTTCTATCTTCACTCATTTTGCATTTTTATCATACTATTTGTCTCAATATTTTCGTGTGATGTGATATTATGCCCTTGCTAAAACTGTTGATAGCACTATCATCTAACCATGCATGTCACTGTTTGCGGCATCCAACTTTTCAAACTTAACTTTTTATTCTATTTTTCTATAGTTATAGTCTTTAAATCTTAACGTATATTTGATAACGAGATTAGTAGATCTTCTTAATTAAGTATTCTTGTGTTTGGAAACTGTTACCTAGCATGAGTTTCTTACAATTATAAAATGAAAAGAATAAGCGACTCATGGGAACTTCAGAATCCAATTAACTACGATTAATTGATTCCAAATATTTTGAAAATTTTAAAATATAATCAGCTTTTGTTAAAATATTACTATTTTTTGTTAAATTCATGGAAGAGGATTTTCTAATTAAGGTAATTGATAAAAGGAAAAGCCAAGAGTATATTATAGTGATGGCATAAAAGCTAAATGAAAGTGAAGTGGATTAGACAGTTAAGAGTCTTAATCATTTCAGTCTCTTCATAGTTTCTCTTCTGGTTTACTCAATTGCAGAACAAAAGTCAACAAGACATACAAAAGAATCTCATACATGAGCTGGTACTGTCTCTTGTTTCCCTCTTTTTTGTTTTTGTTTTAGGCATAATAGAAGTGTGTTGAGATGGAGTCACTCTTACGTTTTCTCTTAGTGAATGACTTCAACATGTCATGTCACTTGGAGTTAACAATGTTGAATGTGGAATATATATGGCTTTTAATATAATTTCTTTGATGAAATAGGAGCTAAGAGCAGAAGATCCTCACTATGGCCTAGTAGACAATGGAGGCGACTACGATTCGGTTCTTGGATATCAAATCGAAGGATCACGTGCTTACGCTCTTCGTTACCATCAGAACCATCATCACCATTACCCCAACCATACCCTTCATGCACCATCTGCCTCTGACATCATTACCTTCCACCTTCTCGAATGATTAATGGTTAAAAAAGGTTGCTGGTGTTTGTCATTATCTACCTACTGAATAACTACTTGAAAAGCATAAGGCTGGTGTTTGTATACAACCCTAAACTATCATGTTGCTTAATTATGTATTTCTTAGAACCTTAAGTATGGATTGTGTGATCAATAGCTTGCTGCTTTGACTTATTGTGGATTGAAACGTTTTCAACACTATGTATAATATTATGCAGTATTCACTACCTCCTACTTACCGTTTACGTACTCCTTGTTTTTAGGTTTTTATTCTATCGGTTAATCCCGGTAGAAATACACCTAGTGTTAAAGAGTGAATTTTTCCTCAAAAGACTATGACACACTAGTCTAGCCTGCCCTTAGAACACCATTAATGGGTTTGAACACGTGTAAGTTTCTTAAAGAAAAAAAAATACTCCTATTATTAGTATAATCATTTTATTTTTATTTAGGTTTAGTTATACCAATGAAACAATAGTAGAGTGACATCTGTTTTCTTTTATACTCAACCGGTTCTTAAAAACTTATATTAATAACTTCATTTTGTTCTCTCTCCTAATTTTGATTATTTTTTATTTATTTTTATAGGTAAAAACTTTTTCTAAACTCTCGTTGGAAATGCTCTTACTCCGTCTTTATCCCTATATTATGGTGACAATAATATTACATAGTCGGTTCTGCCTTTATTTTATCAAAAAGGTCGACTAAGGCAGCTCGTATGATTTCACATTTAGCTGGAGGATTGGCTATCTTTTAATTCAGAAGGTTACATGAATTCAAGAAACTGAGGACTAAATATAATTAGCTTGATATGAATTATGTACAAAACTAGAAGCTTGAATGCACGTCACACTTCTTAACTTGAAATAGTAGTCACACATCCCATATTAGTTATAGTTGCTGGCTTGCTGCTGAGAAGCAATAGCCTTTGAAGTACTGTAGTTTCCCTTTGTATTAATGCCTGAGATTAAGCTTACTTTCTATCTTGCTTGCTTTCCAAGAACTTAAGTGCAGTAGTTTATAGATACACTTTTTATGATTCTTCAACTTTAAATTTTATCTCCATTGGGGCTTAGCCCAAGTCAATATTTTGTAGATTAAGGTAAAACAGTTTCTGAATCCATTTTATATTGGCCATGCAATTGCAATCTGTGAACACTACCGTTTTATGGTTCATTTAGTTCTTAAGTTTTTGTCTTATCTTAAGAATAGACGAGCGGAAAAGAGAGCTAAACATTGACTGTCAGAACCAATGAGTAAGCCCTGAAACAGAATACAAACCCTAGCAGAACTCAACAAAAAAAAAAGAAGCAAAAGAAATAGAAAATTCAACCTAGAAATGCAAAGCTCTCCCCCCTCAGACAGAATAGTTACAAGAAACAGAGGTTATTGTTGTTGTTGTTGTTGATGAAGCAGAGTCAGTAGACAAGCAAGACAACGGTGAAGACGACAATGAAGTTGGGCTCTCTCTTCCCACCACAACAACACCATCGCAACAATCCAGATTCTCCAAGCTCAAGCAGTCTTGCTTCCCTTCCTCGAACATGAAGTCAATGTTATCCTCAAACCCCATCTCATTGAAAAGCTCAGGATACTCAATGGGATTCTCACTCGAGAGATTTGAATCCGTCAAAAACGGAGCAAACCCTGAATCCATCATACAGAAGTCCCAAGCCAGCTCATTGCTCTCCGAAGAATCAATGCAGCAAGTGACCACCGCCTCCTCCACTTCTTGTTGTTGTTGTTTTTTCTCAGTCTTCTCTTCTTTAGCTTCTTGCGGTTCTTCTTTTTCGACACACTGCTTCACTTCTTCTGTAGGCTCTTCTTTAGCTTCCACTTCTTGTTTGGCTTCAGCAAGAACAGCTTCTTGATGATTGGCTTGGCTCACAGGGAATGGGAAGACACCTTTTTTCTTTAACCGGTCGATGTAGTTACTAATGTCGAAGTTGGTCACTGCGTTTGCGCCTCTGTACTCTATAGCCGCCATGTCATATGCAGCTGCAGCTTCCTCCTGCGTATCTGCACAACCAAACAAAGTCAGCGTGTTTGAAAGTAACAGTTTTCACATAATTGTTTGTTACTTCACCAAACATGTGTTTCAATATGTATTTTAATGTTTTATTTTTAGAATTTTAAGATGCCTAATAAAGACAAAACACCAAAGGGAATTAGGTGAAGTGTTAGTGGGGACAACTAGGGTTACACTATAGGTGTGTGAGATGCGTATAGAGTTGAGGCGTGGACGAGACCATTTCTACTCCACTCTCCGCCGCTCTAAACGCTAAAAGGAGTCCAAGTTTGTAGCTTAAACAAATGCAACAATATATAAATAATTAACACGAACGTACAATTACTGACTAATTAGCAATAATTAATATCCACCTAGTGTCAACTCTAAGCTCTAATAAGTAAAAACTATCACTATTAACTTCATAATTTTACACAATAAATTTAGAAGATTTCCACAGAAAAAAAAAATGCTATAAAAGTAGGATGTTAGAAGACTATAATTTACATTTAAAAATAAAGCAGACCAGATTTTGTTCCTGAGGACAAGATGAAAGATATGGTAGAGAGAGAGAGATGAAACATGCACGTGCGGGCTCGTGACTGCTACTGAGAACAGACTCAACTCTTAAAACCATTCTTTAATGAACCACCACACAAACAAAAAAGTAGACCAGATCGACCTCGGGTTTGGTCCTAGCCCCTCTGAACTAATTTGTCCTTTTTATGAAGTGAGAGTGTTACCACGTGAGCTACGCGCTACACGCGCCCTTACACTTGTAACGTTACATTATTCTATACATTTATTCACATCTACTACTTTCATTTCTTTTGTTATTATGCTCCTGGCTCTCCTATTTTTTTTCCTTTTAAAAAAAAATCTGAATAATATGTACCCTTTTGTTATAACTTATAACACTGCCTATATTTTTGCAAAACTGAATCCGAGAAACTTTAAAAACATCTTAAATTTTTTTAACTTGTTTTCTTTTCAAAGTTAGATCCATTAATAACCTAAGGACCCGATCAAAAGAATTGAAAAAGGGTAGTATTACTTTTCAGTAAAGAGTTGGTGTTAATATTCCCTTCTGCAGAGTTTTTAATTTTTGTGTTCAGAGTATTGGATCCACAAAATGCAGAATTTAAAAGGTAATTATGCAGGGATCACATAGTTAAATAATACTCTGAAAATGTTGATTTTATTAAAGATAAAAATCAATTAGTATGAAGTGAGGGGACATGATGTCAAAACTCTCGTCTCACGTGAGTGTGTAAACCCCCACTCACTGCCTCCCCATTATGTTTATTCTAATTGACCAACTAAACAAATAATTATTTGCTTAATCACAAGTATATAAAACTCGTATAAAATATAAACTAACTCAAAACATTGTAATATCTATTTTCAAATCAAATACCAGAGTAGTTTTTGTTTTTAAAGGATCCGTTATGCCCAGTAGCTTATAAATATTTGATTACGATAGTGATTCTTAAAAAAAATTTAAAATTAATCTGATATTATTTAAAACAATTTATTATTTAAGAATAAAGAGTCAAGGATGTACGTACTATAAGTGCCGAGGTACAAGTACTTGTTTCCAAACACCCTTCCAATCCTAGCTTCCCATCTTCCGTTATGGTGATGCCTGTTTTCCCATAATTTGCTTTTTTATACTTTCTTATTTTTTTCAGAATATAAAATGGGAAAGAAATAACAAAAAATGTTTAATACATGTAACAAATCATTTGCGAAAATCAAGCTATAACTATCACATATTTACAAATTACAATAAACATCTCAATTGTTTTGCAGGAAAAGTACTTAAACAAAAGTTAACTATGAGAGAGAGAGAGAGAGAATTTTCTGAAAGCAAATCTTCAGGAAAATAAAGTCCAGCTTTTTAATTCCCAAAAAATCACATTTCCTATTTTGATTTGTTTTTCTTTAGTCACCACCCTATTAATTACTTTTTCAAATAATGCGGAAAAGGAAGATTTTAATTCCTGATTTTGGTATAATTAATTTTCCAAATCAAATTAAAAACAAACACGTAAGTAACAAAAGATAGAGAAACCTGGCGACGCCGCGATATTTAGAGACGCCTCTAGAGAAACCACTGCTCTGGCGGCGGAGAGAAGCCAAATACTCTTCCTTTGTACATCTCTGCATCTCCTCCAACTCCTTTGTGTACGTCTCAGCCTATTTGGATCATTTTTTTAAGTTAATTCAACAAGAACAAACATGCATCAATCAATCAAGTTATTTTTTCTTACCGGAAAGTTCAAGATGGTGTCGGGACCCCAGTACTTGAGAGCAGCTAGATCGTACGTATGCGCTGCTGCTTCCTCGCTGTCATATGCTCCTGCAATTACGGCGTCAGAGCAGTTGAGATTCCATTCGTTCATCCTCTTGACCAAATCAAACTCTTTTTAATTTCTCAATTTAAAAGAAAATAATTTAAAAAAATTTACCCAGATAAACTGATGAGTAGAAGAACAAGGCGCAGAGTGAGGCAGTGAGGTTGAGATCAAACAACAGAAACCAAAATCAGATTAAAACAAAAAAAGGACAGATCTTTATTACAGAATCAAGATGGGTTTTTTGTAAAAATCAAGAACCTTGTTTGCCTTTCTTGTTCTGAATCGAATTCCACGAGCTTTTGTCCCATAGATGAGCCTCGTATCTCCCTGTCCATCTATGTCTGAAACATGCAATCGAAATGCAGTTTAGAAAAAAAAAAAAAACTCAAATCAAATCTAAAAGAATCAATCATTTAATTTTTTTTTCTCTCAACCTAGTGACTCCTCTGTAGATAGAGCTGCGTCTGGTGGAGGCAGGACTGGTGGGATTCTGTGGTTTAACATCAGTAGGAATAGAAGATTTCTTAGCCCTTTTGGCTCGTTTGGGCCTTGGAGTCTCTGGTTGAGTCGGAAGTATACAAGCCGAAGAAGAAGTAGAAGAGGAGGTAGAAGGAGAAGTGGTTAAGGGTCTCTTCATTAAAAAAAACTATGAGAAAAAAAGAGAATGAGATTTTGTGTGTTTGGGGGAATGGAATGGAGTGGCTTTACCAAAAGGAGGAGATGAGAAAGGGGAAGTTTAAATAAAACCCTCAGGACTCTCAGGGGGAGTAAAAGGGCTTATGGGTTTGATTAACAAAGTGTTAAAAACAAAAAAAAATAGGTGTAAGACCAAACACTTGGCCTTCTGTTGCAGCCATGCTACCAATAGCTTTACTCTCCACGCTGTCCCTTATTTTGTTTTTGTATTTTGATTTTCTGTACGTTTTCCATACATTAATTTTTTGTACGTTTTATGTTTTGGCAATTATTGACTAGTTTAAAAAAAAAACTGGGAATCTTTTTTTTTGGAATCCAAAATAAAGTAATATATTGTGATATTATTGAGTCAATGGTAATGCAATACTATGATTGTAAATAACAAAATATGTCAGTTTTCTAATATTAAATATGAATTGAAAATGCTGAGTAACTAAGTATAAATTACATCAAACTGTTGAGTTGTATTAAATTTTTTTAAGTAAAGCTAATCATGATAACAAATTAAATGTAAAATTATTTATAAAATTATTTAAAGCTAGTAATTATAGTAAAATTTAATATATTAAATTAAAACAAATAAATTTTTGTTCGTTAATAATATAGCATACATTTATAGAAGCCAAGATTTGACTAAAACCGTCGAACTAACTACAAGTTATATTTCCTCCATTTCACTTTAATTGATGTTTTAGAATTATTTCTTGTTTTATTTTAATTGATGTTTTCAAATTTTTATGTAAAGAAAATAAATATAATTTGATGTTTAAGACCATTTATATTCTGTAATATGATTTTTCATTGGTTGAACTAGTTGTAATTATTATTTTTTAAGAAAATAAAAATAATCTGAATAAAAATTAGTAATTTCTTAATCGGTATGTAAAAACTTTAAAATTAATTATTGTAAAACAGAGGGAGCACGAAATAATTTTCAAGCTTTATAAATTTGTAACGGCTAAAATATGTGTAGATGACTGTTTAGATTTTTTAGAACATAAGTTATATATTTTACTTTTGGAACAATATGATTAAAAAAACTTTTTAGTGTTAAAAAGAAACCGGAATTGAATAATCTTAATTTGATTTTGTTTGAAAATTTATTTTTAAAATTATGGAATCTTATAGGTAGCTGTTTTATTTTAGAAAAGATAATTGGTAAAATACAAATATTTTTCATCTATATGAAAGATGTATAGTCTTTTTCCATCTTGAAAATTAAATATCAATATTTCAAAAATCTATCAAATTGACCTATTAAATACTAAAATTTTCTAGATTTTTATTTATATGATTTTAAATGTTCAAAATATAGTATATCAAGTAAGATATATATAGTCTCTTGAATAAGTTGTAGCCTAGCTAAATTAGATGCATATTTTTCCAAAAAATGCTAGATGCTTAACTGGTAGTAACCCAAAGTCTACACTTAGAATTAGAACGCTTAACTGGAACATATCTATATGATCGCATCTATATCTATCCAGTAAAATGTCTCGTTGAAATATTTGTAAATGTAGATAGTTAACTGTCTATAGAAAAAAGTAATACTATATGTTATATATAATTGACTACATTATAATGAAATATTATGATTGTAAATAATACAGGTCAGATTTCAAACCTTAATTTATAAATTGAAAAATTAAGTAAATAAAATTTGAATTACAATAAATTATTGACACACTCTTAGAGCACAGGAATTACATTTGTACATGAGTAAGTGGATACAGTTAATGATATCACATGTACGGGACTGTCAACTAGCCTTCAAAGACCGCAGGTTGCGCATAAACCCCTTCTTCACGGTTTTGGTATCTATTTCAAATAACATTAGCTAGCAAACGAATAAAAAACATTATAAAAGCAAAAGCCGTTTTCTTAAACAACAATATTATCTTAATTGCTAGCATAATAGCTTAGCTAAATTAAAAACTTTCACACATTACCGGAAGAAACATCAAACATGGCGAGTGTTCTGACACACTTTGTGTAGCCTAAGATGTAAAGAATATATGATCAAATTAACCAAACAAATACTACTCATTACACTTGGTTAGCATTTAGCAACAAAATCCAGTGACTATAGATAGGTCTAGGGATGATCAGTGCATCTTTTGATAAGAAAAAAACATTTCTAACAAAAAGATATAATGTTCTTCCCAGAACATCTCGTTTAAATGTTTACTACTATTACCGGTATAAAAATGACTAGACGTTGAATATAGAAATTGAAAGACGAGTGGGATCTATATATATAAAAATATGTTCGCCTCCCTCCTGTGATGCCACGTCATCAAGTCGTGCGTTATGGGAGTGACACGTATCCCATTTTATATTTGGGGTCAAAATAAAACAAAAAGCTGTCAGGGGTAATTGAACTCATCACCTCCAGTACTGGTAATTTCTCTTAGAACCACTAGGCTAAAACCACTTTTTATAAATATGTGGCCGCGAAAATACTTATTATCGTGTTGGCTGGAAGTCCATGCTTCTTCTGCTTGTGGCCAGGGCCGGCACTGAACTGACGTCAAGATAAAGATCGTGAAGTTAAAAACTTTGCTCCAAACAGTTTTGCAATGTTTCAAATCTTTATAACTTGATGCATATAATATATATCAAAATACATTTGTTGTACACGCTTTTATTAGTTTTGCTTTTAAAAGAAGGTATTTGCAGTTATAAATGTTTTGTGCCAGTGAAGTAATGGTTGAAAAACCTCTATATATATATCATTTTAAAATAACATCCAACTTCTATATATAGTCAATACATATGTCCATGTTATATTCTAGACTAAATATTTTCTTTTTTTAAAATATAGAAAACAGTTTTTTTAGTCTACAAGCAAATGTTGTAGAGCAAATATGCATTATACAAAATAATATATATTTAAAATCCATACGCAAAAACATAAAAGTTGATATAAGCATCTTTCTGACAAATGCACACTCCACTATGGATAAGAATTAAAAAAAAAAACAGTATTGTTATCAAACTTTATCACAAACCACATTTGTACATCTATAATTATGAGTTGGACAATTAGTTAATTTGATACAATACAAAAGCAAATATAATCGAAAAACAGCTATACCACTGCATACTAATAAGTAACACATAACAGATAACCAAATTTTTGAATCTTAAAACAAATTTCAACTCGATCATTTAGGGCATCTCCAACTCCACTCCATATTTTACTCCAAAATTGAGAAAATGGAGTGGGAAATGGAGTAATGAACAAAAAATAAAAGGATTACTCCATTTATAGAGTAATGCTTTTATTTTTTGTTCATCACTCCATTTCCCACTCCATTTTCTCAATTTTGGAGTAAAATATGAAGTGGGGTTGGAGATGCTCTTAGTGAATATCAAATTGACTAATATCCCGCCCGTAGGGCGGGCCGACCCTAGTACTATATATGTTCTTTTCCAAGGCTGTAAAATCTAGTGATTAAGACTACAAACCGTCTCTTCCACTTTACTTCACTATGTCTTTCCAGTTTCACTATGTCGTTCCAGTTTCCTCTTCTCTAGTCGTTATAAAAGACATGATCTGTTTCTTCCTCTCACACTCGTGACTCGTCCTGAATAGATTTCGAGTTCTTTTGATACCGACGTTAAATTTCTAATAGTTATGTCTTACGTTCCTCCACATAAACGACATGAAAACGTAGCACTCAGGGCATCCTCTGTTCCACCTTCTCTTCTTACAAAACACAAAAATACAAAGATAATCTACGCAAACGATTTCATCTCCAGGTGGTTTCTCGTTGGTTCAGAGGACAACAACAGCTTTCAACTTGTCCCCGTTTCTTCAGAATGGAGAAGAGAGTCAGAAGACAAACCGTTGGTAATGTTAGCGAAGAGCGAGTCCGGAAAACTGGAAGATCCATGGCTATGGGTAGCAGAGAAGGTAGAGAATGATCTTATGTTGGGATTTGGTAGGGCAAAGGAGACGCTCCTACGTTATGCATCAGATGATGTCAACCTCAGATTGATCACTAGGTTTGGTAAAGCTGTATTCAATGGGTAAAGAGTTTGACTTTTCCTCAATTTTCTTACACAAACACTTTATTATATGGTGCAGATTAGTGATAGCTGATAAGCCTTGTTTTGGTCTAGTGTAAGAGTATTGTAATTACCTTAGGTTGTTTTTGCAGTTAGGCAGACAAAGTCTTGTTTACGTTATATTTTGATACACGAGTTTGATCTAACATGCAACTTTCAAGTTAACATTCACATATGTATCTATATGGTGCAGATCAGATAACTCATCAGACACTTTACGAGATGATAACGTAACTAAAAGGGTGCTGGAAAAACTCAAGAGATCATTTCGTACAAATGTTCCAAAGTCATATGTCGAGAACACTGTGTATGGAGTGGTTCCTAAGATGGGATTCTCTGTTGAAGAGACCAAGGAGTTGTATCATGTGAAGGTGGTGTCTTCTTTTCCTTTTATAATAAATCGTTGTCCGTTGTTTCATTTTGAAAAGTTTGAAGTTTGGTTTATGGTTTTGTAGGTGTTTGACAACACTCGTCCTGATATAACCATCTCTTGTAAATGTATGGTGGACCAACAACATCAACGACTCAATTTCTATAAGGCAAGTTTCTTTTTTTCCTCTTCTGGTTTCCCACATTTTTAGTTATGATATTAGAACCTGTCTCGTGTATCTTCTTCAGGCGGAGCTTAATGCTCTGAGGCACTTGATTATCGATGTATCCTGCCTTGACCAAGATCTTGACATGAGGCTATCGGTTGATTCAAAAAGGACATTGACCAATCTATCAGTGAGTCAGTTTGGTCTATATTTCATTTATAGTATCCAAGAAAATGAAATGAAGCTTAGTATATAAATTTTAAATAAGTAACTTTATCTTTTTGATTGTATCCAGGAGAATGAGATCAAAAGTCTCAAAGAACTGACAGTTTCAGCAGTGATAGATCCAAATGTTAAAGGTGGGTTAAAATGGCCTCTTGGGAAATTATCATGTGGTGATCGTTACAGCGTTTGCGGCGTATGGCATACCGTCACAACTACATACAGAAACCAGACATTGAGGCTTCAAGTCCGAGAGGCTGATCGGTATGATTTTAGAACTGGAATTGGAGGAGCGTCAAGGGAAGTTTTTCTCAAGTTAAGAGCCTTAAGCAAACTACTCAAGGTAACATTCATGCTTCCTAGAATTGTATAGTATAGTCAACTAAGTGACAATAGTTTTTTTTTTGTTTACAATGTCAGGAGGAAAATGTGGAGGGGAAATGTGTTTCAGACATGCTGAAAGATTGTCTGAAAACAGTGTGGGACTACTTTTTGAAGATACAAGTGTAGTAGTCACTGTGTTTTCTTGTGTGTTTGCATGTTTTTGTCACTTTACTCCAAACTTTGCTGCTTTTACTGATTTTGGCTCATCATAATTTGTGGCATTGTCCACAGTATCTTTTGGATTGGAAAACGTATTTGATTAATAAAGTTGTTATTGTTTAGTTTTTCAACTTTGTTTGCTTGTACCATTCTCTTGCTGTATCTCCAATTCTCTTGTACACTATTTTAGTGTTAAAATTACACTATGTTAGTGTAGTTTCAGCACTAAAAAAATTATTCCTCCAACCACAACACCAAACTTCACAATAAAAGCTATTTATAATAGAGATCCCTTTATAATATTATATGTATTTATGTTTTTGATTTTCATTTAGTTTACTAATAAAATAAATAAATAGTGTTTTAGTGGGGTGAATAGTATTTTAGTGTAGTAAATAATATCAAAATTATAGTGTTGCACTAAAATGATGCGATTTTTTTATGTTGGGTTAGAAAAAGCTTTTATGTCCAAATCACATTAAAATAGAGTTTTAGTATTAGGTTGGAGATGATCTTATAAGGGCATCTCCAACCATGACATCAAATTAAGTGTTGAAATTACACCAAATTTGATGTTTTGGTGTCATCTTTTTGTCATCTCCAACCATGACACCAAATATTACACTAAAAATAATATATATATATATATATATATTATTTTATATTTTTCAGTTTTAATAATTTATTATTTATAATTGATAAATAATTATTTATCAAACTTAGATATTATCTTTGTTAAAAAATTATAATTTTTACGTTTATATAATTTATTTATATTTATATTTTTGGTTTAACAATATTATACTTTATGTATTTATTGTA
The DNA here is from genome assembly GCF_020379485.1 of Brassica napus. Taxonomy (NCBI): domain Eukaryota; kingdom Viridiplantae; phylum Streptophyta; class Magnoliopsida; order Brassicales; family Brassicaceae; genus Brassica; species Brassica napus. The sequence goes on along the minus strand of NC_063442.1, from coordinate 34,414,646 downwards.
TATAAATATTAAAAATTACAAACTATTAATTATGAAAAGTACATAACAAAATAATATATTTATTTTATGTTTTGAGTGTTTATTTCAAATTTAATATGCAATTTAATCTTATCCAGCCTATGTTATTAATTTTTTTATGTTTTATAAAATACTAATTAAAAATTTATAGTATTAAAAATAAAATATAGAGTTCTATGATATTTTATTTTTAATAATATAAAATATTACCATTTAGTGATTTCTTACTTAACATAAAATATATTTTTTTAATTATGTAAAAATAATTAAAAATACAAATAATACAGTATATTTATGTTTAGTTACAAATTTGAACTAATTAATAATAATAATTGGGCTATATTATTAAATAACTACAGTAAAATATGTATATTAAATATTTGGTGTAATGAATAGTGTTACATCAAATTTAGTGTAATACTATTCACTCTATACCAAATTTGATGGGATGATGTAATTTTTAGTGTTCCATTTAAGATGAATTTACACGAAATTTGGTGGGATGATGTCCGATTGGAGTTTTGCAGATTTGCAGATATATTTCCTATTAGTGAAGTTACCCTCAAAACATAAAATATTCATTTTTATGAGATTAAAGTTGATACATGGGTTGAGAAGATAGTTCATTAATCTAAAATTACAGATACAAATAGATAATCAGGTTTATTTTCAGTATCATATTCCCTTGTTTTAATTTTGGATATCTAATAAACCAGCTATTTGAGGTTTATCTGAGCTAAATGAAAAATATAGAAAGTAAACCGTAAAACCGAACAAAGTTACGGTGTATACACTTTGAAACGAAAAGAATGAATATATAAACCAAAATGAGGAAAGAATGGATATGGTTTAAAGTTTAAACCAACAAAAAAAACAAAGAACCGAAATGGATAAACCGAAAAGCAATCAATTAAACGATATATGTATGCTAATTACTTTTGTTTTGTATTCAAAGTGTTGAATTAATAATCAAAGCATTAAGTAATGCCATTACGTCTCTGATAACAGAGCAGCACATCGTCTCTTTGCATATTCATTCCACAGAATCTGAGCATAATCCTCCAATCATCATCATCATCACCTAGCCAAATCTGAAGGTACTCACTCTCCTTCTTCCTCTCTCGCTCGTTTGATTCCCGCTCGATTTAGCTATAACTGTTCATCATCTTGGTTGTTTGTTTTTTAGGCTTTCGTTTTGCGTGATCTATAACTGACCTGATCACTTGGGATTCCATATATATATGTTTACGTATCTATTTTGGTATTTTTTTGCCATTTTCCAGATCTGATCGTGTATTGGTGGTTGACTTCTTCTCCAGAGGCTTCAAAAAATGAGTCAGAAGGGTTTGATATACAGCTTCGTCGCCAAAGGAACCGTTGTTCTAGCGGAGCACACTCCTTATTCAGGAAACTTCAGCACCATCGCTGTTCAATGTCTCCAGAAGCTTCCCACTAATAGCAGCAAGTATACTTACTCTTGCGATGCTCACACTTTCAATTTCCTTGTCCACAATGGCTTTGGTGAGCTTTCTTAGCCTTTTTAGTTTGTACTCAATGCTCAATAGCAGCAAGTATACTTACTCTTGTGTGTGTGTGTGTATATGTTAGTGTTTCTTGTGGTTGCTGATGAGTCCACGGGAAGAAGTGTTCCTTTTGTGTTTCTTGAACGTGTCAAAGAAGACTTCAAGAAACGGTATGCGGCGAGTATAAAGAACGATGAGCTGCATCCTCTTGATGATGATGACGAAGACGATGATTTGTTTGGTGATCGGTTTAGCATTGCGTACAATCTTGACAGGGAGTTCGGGTCTGTCTCTCTAGCTAATGTCTGTTTCTGATTATCAGTGATTGTTATGGTTTGAAAAAAAAGTGTTTTATAGTGTTTTTATTTTGCTCCCTTTTAACAGGCCTATACTTAAGGAGCATATGCAGTATTGTATGAGCCATCCAGAAGAGATGAGCAAACTTTCAAAGTTGAAGGCTCAAATAAATGATGTCAAGGGGATCATGATGGACAACATTGAGAAGGTATGCTTTTGTTGTTTATAATTAACAGATGCAAAGAAGCTGAGATATTTTAACTTGCATATTAAGAACGCCGTTCTTGTATTTTTGGTTTGAGGTGAAAGTAGTTTTATCTGCAAGGTATCAACAAACGATATTTTAGAAATAATTGTAGGAAAAAATTACTAAACATGTCCCAACTTCTGGAAGTCTATTTGACACCAAATAACTGGATTCGGTTTTCATGGTAGTTCTACAGATAAAATTTCAATTTTTTTTTTATTCTTGCAACCATTATACATTAGTCTAAATGTGGTAAGGTGTATTTTGTGCTGATTACTCTGTTATCTGTCCATACGCCAGTCAACTTTTAAATATGTGATGTTCTGAGTCTGTTAGGAATTAAGAAGTTGCATGCAGCTAATGAGTCTTTGACTGGCCCGTTTATTTTATTTCTAGGAAAAATGGTACTGTTTGATGTTCTCTTTTGAATGCATGTCTTTTGGTTCATCAAGATTACCAATGAGTCATATAATCTGGATAGGAATTTACTGGGGAAGAGTAAAAGATAGATGGGATCATTATAGCATGAACACCCTTGCTTCTCATAACATGAATCAGTTGTGCTATAGTTATGATTCAAGTCAAGTTATCACCTGTTGCTTTTGCATTATGGATTATGTTTGTATTTGCTTTAAGTTTGAAGTCCAATACGTTCTAAACAGAGTATCTCCAAATAATTGTCAACATAATCCAGTTTTTTGGTGTTGGAAAAGGTTACGCAAACTAGAATAGAACCAGTTAGTGTAAACAAATTATGAGAATTTTGTCACAGTATCTCCCACAATAGATTGGTTCATCCTTTTTGTAATGGTTTCTGTGGATGTGGATGTTTGCAGGTTTTGGACAGAGGAGAGAAAATCGAACTTCTGGTTGACAAAAGCGAGAACCTTCAGTTCCAAGCGGATAGCTTCCAGAGACAAGGAAGGCAGCTAAGAAGGAAGATGTGGATACAGAGCCTGCAGATGAAGCTGATGGTGGGAGGTGCTGTCATGTCCTTTATTCTCATCGTTTGGGTTGTTGCTTGTGGAGGTTTTAAATGCTCATCATGATGTTTGTATCTGCACCTTGTTTACACACGTAAGACACATGCTCATGTTTGTACATGTTGGAACATATCATCATCATCATCATCATCATCATCATCATTCCCACAAGCTATCTATCATGCAATATATAACAAAGAAGCTTTTTGTGATTTCAAGTTTTGGCGTGTGTTGTTTGTATAGGTGAATGAATGTCTTTATAACCGACTCTTGTATCAGTGCTAATTTGTTTGCATTTATATATTAAAATACTTGTCTAAAAAATGTTATAAACCAAGATAAGGATTCAGAAAAGCATATTGTATTTCTTTTCATATATGCCTTTGAACTCTGTGGATGATGAAGCAAAGAGCAAAAGGTGAAGCGTAAAGGGAGGTAAGTAAGGGCAAAGATCACATGGGCTGGAAAAAAAAAGGGAAAGGCACAAAGTCATTCTCCATGTCTGATACTTGTTTCTCGTTTATAAAGTGGATAATGAAATCAATTAAAGAGAAATATTTTAAATTATCCCCATTGATAATATAACTAATATAAGCAAACAATTTTTTTTAAAATATACCATATGATAAACAGATAAAAGTATATAGTAACTGATGAGCTACTCTAGTAAGTGCAGGTTTTATGGATACTTGCACGGTATTAGAAATCATTCTACTAGATAGAATTGTCTGAACTTATATATTTTGCAGTTTTGTAGGTGTAGACACCGCACATTTGCATCTTTACACTGTCAACTAGAACCACGTGAACTGTTTTTAACGATTTTTGAGCAAAATGCGTTTGCTGTATAGTTAGCAGGTCTTTTGGGCCAGTTTCTAACAGAAATGGACCAGTTATTTTCCCTTATTTGGAGCCTTCTAAATCTAGGGCCGGTTCTGATGTCATAGAAGAGGTTTAAAGTATCTTTGGTTCTCCATTTCTCTATCAAAACCTTAGGTAGTTGGCTAACCACTGACACTGAGATTAGCATTTTAAGGATAACCACTGAAACTTATAGCTATCAATTAGTCTTAAATATTTAAGAAAATGTTTAATAAAATAGAGCTTGTCCAGAACAGCGTTGATTTGAATATTGAATTATAATGCTGCACCCAAGAAATTTGATTTTTCTTTTCTACAAATACCATCTATTAAGTTATACTCCCTCCGTTTCATATTAAATGTAGTTGTAGAAAAAAATTTATGTTACAAAATAAGTATCGTTTTCAAATTTCAATGCAAAATTATTAATTTTATTTAACAATTTACTTTTCTATTTGTTAAAATATGGTTAGGTGTATATGTAATTATGTTTTATATATAAAATATAAAAAATTAATTGTTTCTTCAATCTTTGTGCACAAACTCAAAACGACATTTAAAATAAAACGAAAAGAGTATTAGATTGGTTGCAGTGGATTTCAGATGGAAACATTTACCGACAGATCATAATTTACATGAAAAAATAGATTTTCACGTGTTCAGATTCACTTGGCAAAACAATCCGCATGGACATTTTGGGATCTATGAATAAAATCTACATAAATAACGTTAAACTGATCTTGAATATTTTGGAAATATTGTAATTCTGATCTAAAAGCAGGCCAGTCCAGAGCTCTACCATCTTGACAAGATTCATACAATCTGTTTCAAATTTCACTGATGATATACTTTGGTCCTTTAGACATGACATAGCCCATAAAAACTCATCTAGCTCACATTTATGTGTACAGATCCTACAAAATTGATAACTAGATATTATATGCCACTTTTGAACTAATTACGAAGATCTCTGTTTAATCCACTATAAATGGCAAAATTAGTTGTCATATTCACTAGTAAAATCTCAATCAATAAGACAATAAAGAAAAAAAAAACATTTGTTCTTCCTCTTTTCTTCTATAACTAAAAACATAATGATTTTTGTCTAAATTGGTCAAATTGCTAAAAATAAAAAAAACAAATATATAATCAGAAACAAACAAATATAAGCAGCATTAAACGTAATTGGGTCTAGTCACGACGACTATTATTACTGTGATCCCCGCAAAGTCCCAAAGAGTCGATCGAAATCTCGATTTTCAATTTTGTTTTTGTATATGAAACAAAAAAGTTATTAAAATATTAAATTTTGGGAAACACTATGATCGGGGAGAGGAATAAAATTCATGTATCCTAAGCTTTTGGTGTGTGTGTGATAATGGCGTAACACCTTTTTTTTCTTCTCAACAACAATCTCACCTCATTCTCATTCTCATTCTCATCTTTCTCTCACTCCAATTGCTTGCAGCTCACTCCTTCTAGTCATCACCTTTCTCTCTCTCTCTCTTGCTTTCCTCTTCGTCTCTCTTAGATTCTATATTTCTCCCACACGTTTTCCAATTCCGTCTCGAAAAATGGGAAACTGCTTCTCGACTTCTTCTGTATCCACCGCTGAGATCTCTCCTCTTGACCTCGCCGTCAAACCTCCACCCGTCGCCGTAGCCTCTCCCGCCGCCGGAGCACAAACTCACCTTCCCGCTCCTCCTCCTCGACTCCCAATCCCTCCGCCTTCAGCTAAGGAAACGACAGCTACGGCGACGGCGACCTCCACCGTCACAGTGAAACTATACGGACCGTCGAACAGTCTCACGACCTCATACCTCCGCTTCGCACTCCTCCACAAGAGAGTAAACCTCCGCTTCGTCCCCTCCGAAGACCAGAAGCCGACGATCCAAATCGGATCGGAGAAAACGTCGGGAACTCAAGACGCTCTCCTCCGCTACATCGAGGAAAAGTTCCCGGAGCCGAGGCTGATGATATGGAAGTTCAACCTCGAAGGCTTCGACGAGGCGACGCCGCCGGTAGTGAAGACGATCTGGCTTCAGCACAGGAGCATGACGTGGCACGTGGAGAGGATGCTGAGGTGGTCGGAGGATTTAGCGGCACGTGGAGGGAGGAGAGCCGTTGATCCGTCCGTGGGGACGCCGAAGATGGAGATTAGGAAGTTCGCGAAGAGCTATACGCAGTTGCAGGAGATGATGCTTGAGCACGCTCAGATGGAGGAGAGAGTCCTCTTCCCTGTTCTTGAATCTGTTGATCGAGGTGAAAGAGGTTTTTGTTGATTCGTATGAATTTATTTCGTGTATTTTAAGTTTCGAGTTCTTGCAGGGATGTGTAAGAGTGCAAGCGCAGAACATGGGAGAGAGTTACCGTTGATGAATGGGATCAAGGAGTATATAAAATCGATTGCTGTAATGGATTCTGGGATATGTTCTGAGGAGCTCTTTAGTCTTGCTTCTCGTTTCAAATCATTACAGGTAACAGGACAGTACTTGACTTTTTGGTTTTTTTTTTTAATGAAACTTACTAGTTGTTGGTGGTGTTTGAATAGATGATGTGTAAAGCTCATTTTGAAGAGGAGGAGAAAGAGTTGCTACCGATGGTGGAAGCTGCAGAGATGGGGAAAGAGAAGCAGAAGAAGCTGATGAATCAAGGGTTGGAAGTTATGAGAGGGACTCATACTAATGTCTTTGATTTCCTCCTTCAAGGTCTCACACCTCAAGAAGCTATGCAGTATCTTGACTTGCTCATGAACTTTGCTGATCCAGATCTTATCTCTTCTTTCATGTGCCAACGAGACATTGTTGATTGATATTGTCTTTTGTGAAAAACTCTTGTCGTGTTTGGTGAAGTGTATTTGGTGTAAATAGAGTTCAGATTGTCGATGCTGGTTTGTTTACTCATTTTCATAGGTAAAACAAATATGTTATGTAACTCGTAAGAGTGCACATTCTAGTTTTCAACATTGTCATTCTGTTGGTGGAAGCACCGTAGCCTATTGGTTAAGGTTTAAAAGCTTCTACACCCAGGTCTGGGGTTCGATTCCCAGACTATGCAATTTATTGCAGATTACAGGAAATCCAGGTTTCAAGTCCCGGAGAGAGCGGTTTATTAACCAATTATGCAGACTACAAAGGAAATGCTTGCAAGAGATCTTCAACATGGTGCAAGTAAATCTGGTCAGGCGTGGATCTTCATAGGACGGCTCAGGTGCTGTAGTTAGGCGTAGGTCTTCATAAGGCAGGTAGTATTGTCGGTTGTCGAATCGTCTATGTAATATTTCCTATATCATAATTGTAAGATCATAATAAATCAGCGTTAAAAAAAAAAAAACATTGTCATTCTGTTTTTCCTTTTGGTTCCGAATATAAATTGCTAATAACTAAAACTTATTAATTCAAGAAAACTATGAGATTTGCCAGTTGGTCAAGAGTAATGCTTTTTCTTTTTTTTTTCTAACACAGTAATGCTTTTTTCTTTATACCTGTCTTATTACTTGAACACCGACAAAACAAGGAAACAGAAAAAGTAGAACAGAACATAAACGTAACTATAGAAAGCTGAAACAGCAGACGAAAAAGCTAAGTTAAAAAGGTGTTTTTACACGATTCAGGATCACTACAAAAGCTACTTCGGCGGCCAAAAACATTAGACCGGTCGTATTGCCAAAACTAACAACTAGATTATCTCCTCCTACCTCCAATCTCTTTTTTCTCCTTTTTATAAGTTAAAACTAATCTCTTTCTTTATGAATCCAAAAAAGATTACTGACAACAAATCCAATGGAGAAGAAGGAAAAGAGAGTGGAGAGGTAAGCTTTTTATCTGTTTGGAACGTCAAAAAAAATGAACCGAGCTGAAAAGATATATGTACACATACATTCCTGGTTTTTGTTGGCCACTACCCGTTTAGCTTAGCTAAGAATTGGTTAAGATTGTACTCCTCCGTGTACTGTGATTGATCCCACAGTTCCTCCAAGTTACCCAGAATTGCTTTGATTCCTTTCCCAGTTCCAGCAGTCTGATCATTATCCTCTGATCCCTTCTTCGAAGACGCACCACCCTATACAATGAAGACCCGATTATTGAAGGATACCAACTCTGCTTCTTCATCTAGATTTACTTGCAGTCAAAATAAAATATTATTATTACCTTTTTCGAAGTTTCAGCTGAAGCAAATAAGTCTAGCAACTGATCAGTGTTCATTGTCTTCATACTAGCATTCTCAGCATTGATCACCGTATTGGCAACCGATACTTTGAATCGTTGGAGACTCATCACTTTTTCTTCCAGTGTTCCACGCATTATGAGACGGTGTACATTTACAACTCTCTTCTGTCCCAATCTATGCGCTCTATCCATCGCCTGCCACATTCCTCTAAATTAGCAAACCCCACTATCACAATAATAATATTCCACTCAAGTAGAAACGGAAAGAAATGTGAAGCACTTCCTCCTTTGTTACAAGCACAAATTCAAAGATAATTGAAAATCATTCTACCTGATGATCACGCATAGGATTCCAATCATGCTCCATAAATACAATCGTGTCAGCAGAGGTCAGGTTCAATCCAAGTCCACCAACTGAATGAGTAGAAGTAAATTGTTTTCAGTTATAAATTGGTCACAACATCTACTCTACATTGTAGAAGAACCACATTGCTAAGTGGGAAAAGCATACCATGTGTTGTCAGAAGTAGAACATCAATTGTGGGATCTGAATTAAAAGCCTTCACAATCTCAAACCTTTTCTCGGGTACAACTGAACCATCCAGTCGCATATATGTGACGCTGCTTTCAAGAAAAAGGCAATAAACAGATAAGCAACAAATTGAAGAAAAGGATAAGTAAATTAAGATAGGAACATGGGAATCACAACAAACAAGTGTGATATTACGAGTTCATATTAAACAAAACATAGTCCAATAAACTAGGTCGTTATATAATAGAAAGTGTAAATTCACAAGTTGAACTCGCCTTTTCATGTGGGCTTGAAACAAGTCTTTTTCAATAATGTCCAGCAAAGCCTGCATGAATTAACATGGTTAGATCTTGGACAATATTGTATGGAAGAACTTAGTTGCAAGATTCCATATGCAATTACTTTGTGCTGTGCAAATATCAGAACTCTATGCTGGCCTACACTTAGAGTTCCATCTGAACTAGACGCTTCAGAACCTATACCACATTCTTCTAAAATTTCTTGAAGGGCAACAAGCTTTGGCGAGTGTTGAACTTTATGAAGCTCAGTGATAATGTCTGAACATCCATTTATCATTGCTGCTAAATCAGAAGCCACCGGCTCTGTAACCTTTTCGCCAAGAACAAGAAGCGGATGACTGCAGAGTTTAAGCAGGTACTGCAGCGCCTGGAAAAGTAAAACCCAAACATAAATCAGGTTTCACCAACTTGTATATATATGTTAGAGGTGGGAGTGATATAAATGTTTTGTTGTCTTCAGTGCAGGAAACAAAATTATACCTGGAAAACGTGTGTGGATGCTTTTGTTGGCGCGACTTCCACATTGCTTGAATCTGCTGATCCATCAACTTTTATGATAGTAGATATTTCTTGCTTAGCATGCGAACCAGAAAACTGCTCATAAAGCTTCAACTGGACAGGACTAAGGTCACAGTATCTGTCCTGTATGATTTTTTCTGGCAGGTCAGAGAGGACTTCCTCTTTCGTACGCCGCAATAAGAATGGCATAACCTACGTGATACAGAGATGTTATCAGGAATTATGCTACCATAAAGTTTTAAACAAATGCAACAGAGGGAAAAAAAACTTCAAAAGTCGCAATAGATGAACTCCAGAAACAGGTATTACTTGCTTATGGAGTGCTTCCATCGCCAGTACACCCGCTTCAGCATCCTTGGCAGAGCATTTAGGATCTCTAGCAGCTAGCAACGGTTTTCCATAAGATGCTTGAAACTGCCCAATAAAGAAAAAAAATGCTCGTTTATGAAAACAGAGATTATGCCAAAGTTACGCAGGAAATTGGTCATCTGTAACAACATACCTGTCTCTCTGTTCCAAGAAATCCAGGCATTAAAAAGTCAAAAAGGGACCACAGCTCGATGATATTATTCTGAAAAAGGAAACACTTTCAGTCAGAAGATAAAAGCACATGTATTAAACTTTTTGGAAAGTCGAGCACTCCGATGTAACCTGTATTGGCGTTCCACTGAGGATAAGCCGGTGTTGGGCTTTCAACTGTTTCACTGCTGAAGTAATTTTAGATTTCGCATTCTTAATAATGTGGCCCTCATCCAGAATACAATAGTTCCATGAGAACTGTGTCAGATAATCAGCATCCTTGCGGACCACATCATAAGATGTGATAATGACATTGTGGTTCTTGAACAGCTCACGGAGAGAAACGCGGTCTTGGGCAGAGCCAACATACTGCAACACGCTTAGCAGAGAAAGGTCGATATACTTCTCAATTTCAAACGCCCAGTGGCCAACTAGTGTTGAAGGGCAAACAATTATAGATGGAAAAACATCTGGTTCTTCTGTTAAGCCACGACGCTCTGCTGCATCAGATGCCACAATTGCAGATGCTTGAAGCGTCTTACCAAGCCCCATATCATCGCAGAGAATTCCATGGAGCTTAAAACGTTTCAAGAATCCTAACCAATTGATTCCTTCCTGTTGATACCTGAAATCAGAAAACTGATAAATATTCTAGAATAAACATTTCAAAAGCAATACAGATCTCTTTCAATTCAGATCAACAATTTAGAGAATTGATACACGTTAATGAATACGTATAATCCTATCAATCAAGGACCGGGCAGAGCACGAGAATGTTTTTTTCCTGAGATTTACTCTGATTAACCCAACAATAGGTGTAAGGTCCTAACATTGCTAACAAACCACCCTCAATGTTGTTGTATAGATTCAACTGAGAATACCAATGAAAATAGGCAAGGAACGACAGTGAAACGACTAAATCATACAAAAGTACAGATAACTTGAATGACACAAAGATAGGCACAACAGAGAAACAGCTTTCATTTAATCTGGATTACGAAAATTACCTTCTCAGTGTAACTTTTAATTCAGTGCAAAGCTTGTAATCATCTATATGGGAGTTGTCAAGTAGCTGCTCCAAAAATTTGGCGTCCTCTGCGTTGCTGGATAGATCTTGGCTCAACCCTACAGGAGGGGGAACCCCACGAGCTAACGGAAGCATAGGTACAAGGGCAGCAAAGCTACGTGTCACGCTCTGCCTGACAGAACTGTCAACATCACTCATGCATCTCAGGAGGGGAACAACCAATAAAGGAGAATACGGAACCAGTTCTACACCCAGCCCTTGAACAAGTAAACCAATAAGCATTCCTGCGCCTTGTCTAGCATTTACGCATGTCAAATCTCCCAACATCGGAATAGCATTTTCCACTACTGCTGCCATGACATTTGTTGTCATTGATTTAGCCATTGTCATAACACATCTAGAAGCAGCCAATCTAACAGCCACATGGGAATGGCGAACGCATTTGAAAATGCAAGGCAAGAGACTAAGTAACCTAGGTTTCAGAGTTTCTTCCATCACTGGTGCTACGGAACGTACAACCTGAAAAACAGATTAAATAAAAAACATCAAGCTACGGCTCTGCATATTAACTAACAAGCTTCATCGTTTTATCTAAAGGAGGTATGATGGCCAATCCTAAAACTAACCGTTCAAATAATTCAAGCGAAACATCCCTACTGGCGCAAGAAATTGAAAAATCATATCTATGCAAAACTTCACTGGGTGTACCTGAATGTTGTTTATCAAGACCTGTGGATCAGAGACAGATTCTATTTTAAGGTCAAAGTTCTGTTGATCTTCAGGAGTTACAGGAACAAGAACCTCAGTGAGGCACTCCCACAATTTAGGGAGCTTGTCAAACAAGGAACCACCAAATTTCATGCTTAAATGCTTCAATGCAAGTTCAGCTCCTCTCCTGGTGATAAAACCCTCAACCTTAGACCTGTCTTCGCCACCAGCCAACACTGCTTTTGACTTCTGTTTTCCTGCGTTACTTCGCGAGGACAGGAAGTCCAGATCATCAACAATATCTATAGACCTAATGATACTAGCTTGAGGTGTTTCGCTAGGATCCATGCACGTCAAGCTACAAATATTCTTGATTAACTTGTCATTAGGGCTAGGCTTCCGATCTACGCAGTACGCAATAAGTTCTGCAAGAGCCTCAGCAGCTTTCTGTTGTAGTATTTGTTCCTGAAAACAAAAGAGTCAGTGGTCAGTTCAGCGGACATGAAAACAAACATTTAATTTCAATTGTTACCTGCTCTCTTTTAATTGAAGCCATCAGCGGCAAGATTATTGGATTAAGTCTAGAGGGAAATTCTGACATCCAAACAACCGCAGCAGCGATCAGAGAGGTGACTGTGATATGTAAATTATTCTGCAAGAAATAAGTCCAGAAGAAGGATTAAAAAGGTTCAACCTCAAAAACGAAAATGCTGATATACATGCCCTGTGATAATCTAGCAGACTAAAGATATAAGAAACACATGAAAAATATCAAAACATATTCCAGGTACCTGGACACATTTTAAATAGCCAGCAGTACTTAGTAGCTGTTGCCTAGATGACTCCACATCTTCAAAAACTTGCTTTTCTAAGGATTCTTTTTCAGCACTGTCTTTATTCCACAATGCTAGTGTTGACGCAAATTCAATCGTCTCATCAGCACTCAAGCTATCCGCATTGAGTTTAGTCGTCGATAATAACTTATCAAAACAATGGTAGGTTTCGACTGTATGCAACAACTGAGAAGCTTCGTTCCTCATTTTAGTGTATGTTCTTGAGAGCTCAGCATAAGGAAGAAGTATATCTTTAGTGGGGAATGCAGGGTCTGAGCAAGCTAACAAATCTAGCATCCATTTTTTAAGAGGAGTAGGAAAACCAGGCAAACTTCCACTTCCATCAGAAGGGGAAGGGGCCTTGCATTTAATTTCTCTGAACCAAGAGATAAGCACAACCGACGCAACCTGCAAAGCCAGAGGTTTAGTTCAAAACATGCAACACGCGTTTAATGATGGAGCGAGAGAGCATACCTGGCGCTGAACACCGGACAAGGAAGTAAGAGTACTACTCAGTGGATCTACCACAAACTGCATTGAACGATCGCTCAATCGGGATGCAAGAATACCTAACGCAGATGCTGTAACTACCCGGGTGCGAGTCACTGACATCTCCATATCAGAGCCAACGATAATTTTAGTGGACCTGGCAGAAGCATCTTCATTTTTTCCAAGGGAAGCAAAACTCCTTGCATAATCAAATCCCAGAGTGCTGGAAGCTTCATTCTCAAGTTGGACAGCTTTCATCTTAGCAGCAGCTTTGAAATGACTCATACGAGGGGGAGCTACTGGCCAAAACATTTTTGTAGCATCCAATGTTGAGCCATAAGGAGTAGCTGCAAGTTCTATCCACGAAGCCATGTAAGATTTTGCAGCTTCTTCCAAATCTTCCACTGGGCACTGAACAAGAAGAGAAATAAGAGATCTAGGGCCAAATACGAAAAATAAAGCTGTCGTAAAAAGTTACAAAATTACGTGTTTTCAGGTAACTATATTACATGACCCAAATTCGTTAGCAGTCAGCAACAGGTTTCGCGCATCCGACATGTATAACTTTCTTCGAAATAGAGGAACGGGGTGGGTTTCACTCCAATTCCTTACAACCTCTATTTTTATAGTTGCTCTATTTTATAGAAAAGCTATAGATGTGGGTTGGAGATGGTCTAAGTACTTCCGTTATGGGTAAACTTAAAAAGGCAGAAAGACATCCAGCTGGTAAATAGGTTCAGATGCAAACACTTCTAACTATCCTGTGATTTAATGTCAAATAATTTACGTATGCAATACCACACACACACCAAGCAAATGGGAAACCTACTCTATGATTTGAAGTTCAACGCAAACCATGAACGAAAATCTATATTTCAAAGGGTGTAGAAAACATTTTTAAAAAGGTGTGCTGAAAGAAAAGCAATATTCTGCTACTAGATACCTGAACTAGAAGCCTCCACACTCTTTCCGAACACTCCAGAATCTCCTCAGTTGATTCTAGCAAAAGATTCTGAAAGACGATTCTTAGGGTATCCCCTAAAATAGAAGATGGCCAGAAAGAACTTTTGGACTGCTCAGAAATGTTCTTTCTGCATCCAGCTTCAAGTAGTCGCTCCTGTCAGAGAAAATTTAGGAACGAGTCGTAAGCATATAAAAGGAACATAGGAGAATTGTACTCAGAAGTAATCAAAAAGGGATTTTACATCTTTTATATATAATAAACCAGAGAAACTCAAGGCACAAGATACATGTAAATTATGCTAGTGGAGACAAACATAGACAGCAAGTATCGAGAGAGATTTGACTGTAAAACAAACAGTAGAAACCCACCAGAGTTCGAATAGCAGAAAATCGAACTGATGTGATGTCGTGTCTCGTAAATGGCCACAGCCTAGGGGCTAAACCAGATAACGCATAAGGGCTTTCCCTAACATCTCTTCTTTCTCTAACACTCTCGACATGAACCGTTTCATTGAGATCAACTTTTTGTCCCTCTCCCACTGATAATTCTTCATGCATCACCACTGTCATATCATCTTGAGAATAGATCTCTGCCAGGAGGTTCATAACACTGCAAGAAACATTATACTGCTCAACATTGATCTTGTGCAGAAAGGAGAGAATGTAATTTTATCACTAGCGTACCTGCTAGTGGATGGACTTAAGTCATCCAACTCAAGCAAGATATCCCACAGTAACATGACAATGGAAAGTAACGTCTGTCCTCTCAAAGAAACAATAGCGGCTGCTGCCGGTATAAGAGCATCAGCGGCAACCGCTCGAACATCGTCATCAGAATCCTCCAGCCCTGCTTTACACGCCGGAAGAATATGGCCAAGTAAATCTTGGAGCATTTCCTGCAAAACATAATAATCAGGGGTGAATAAGAAAGAAAAGTCAAGAAATCGAGTGTGCTACACCTTAGACACTAATAAAATACTACCCATATCATGATATCAAAAACAAGATTCCACCGGACATGGAAACGGCAAACAAGACTCCAAACATGTTTTTTTCAGTTTTATAATGTGTTAACTTCTTAAAAGTAGCTCTCACGTACGGGAGATTTACCTGTCGTACAGCAACCAAGTACTTGATGCCCAAAAGACTTCCATGACGAATTTCCCATTCAGGCCGGCGCTACACAGATATATATATATGTAGGATAAAATTACCAGTCAGTTTTATAATGTACAGAGACCGCAACAAGTTTCTTAGTTTAAATGACTTTAAAAAGAAGAGATTAAACATTTACCTGCATCTGAAGCAAGATATTTAATGTCTCATAAATCAACGAGGGACTCATGTATTTGAAAGTAGCACCAAGTGCTTGGGCACAAGCTTCCCGCACAGGAGCAACAACCTGATCAGAAATATAATCCCCAAAACTGCAATAGAGGGGAAAGATAACGACCAACTTAGAAATGCCCAACCAAATCTCAGCTAGAATGGGAAGGTTAATAAATAACCGTTACCCAAGATGCTATGAAACAAAAACAACTAATACTGGAAAAGAAAATCCATGATTGGGTACCAAAGTCTTACCGGTCAAGTGAAAGCACACATAAGAAACGAATGGTGCAATCCTGGAGAAATTCAAAATTTTTGATCCAAGAATGCCTAGCTTGTTTAACCAAATCCAACACTTCAATATTTTCTTCCTGATTCTTGTTAGGTAGGAGGGATTTCTCAACAAAACTCTTATCTTCAACGTGATTGCTGACCTCTGCAACATGATTTCTATCAGACTGACATGATGAGCCATCGATAGAAGATTCAGGTTCCGCCTTGGTAGAAATAAAGTTAACTTGACCATTGACCTTTACTGGTGGCAGTAAAGACTCAACTTCTTCATCTTTAACACTATTTTCATAGTCACTCACCATAGGTTCCAAAACCGTGTTACCAACAAATGATTTTGATGGATCCTCAATCTTAGGTCTTTTCCGAAGTGGCTCCAGCTCATTTACTGAAAATTGCATATTCAAGTCGATTTCTTTCTCTCGTGTTACTTTAGTCAAATCTTCGTTCAAATCAAAACCATTATCCGAGCTAAACTCTGCTGTTGACACTCCAGCAGAACCACCATGAAGCATTAATATTTCTCTCAGAGCCATTACACTGCCATGACGGATCTCCCATGCTGACCATATTATCAGATAATAAGTCAACTATACTCGAATTCTGAGTGAGAAACAAAGTATAATGCATACAACACTAGTACATGAGCCTTACCAGGGTCAAACATGTCAAGAATAAGTTGCTCAACAAAGCTGTGGAACGGCCATCTTCCATCCGCATCAGGCTCCATATCATCTTCGTTACCAATGTTTGCCTAAGAATTTCGAGTAGCATATGCATAAGAAACAAGAAAGTAGGAAATATGGCTAAAATCAAGAAAAATTCCTCACGCAGCTTGACGTTTATTGCTAGACAGAGTATGATAACTGCAATTCTATTTTAAAGAATATGTGGGCTATACATTTGTTAGAGATTACACACTAAAGAGAATTGAATCTAGGTTAGCATATCAATGAACTCCTGAGTCTTGGAATTGGTTGTATGCTCCATACTAATGTTCTACAACTCAAATTCTACAAGTTGGTTATCCGTCATTACAAGTATGCTGTATCCAAATACCTTGTTAGAGTCCATTGAGTCAGACAAAGTTCTCTTTGAGGTTGAGGCATGAGATGATGACATCTCAACATCTGCTCCTTCGCAGTTACCTTTGGCTTGATCTTTTGAGCTTATTTTTGCTTTACGTTTTAGTAGATTTAATTCCCTTGCGCTTGGCCTCTTGTGAGCGACACGAGGAACCATTCTTGAAACAAATTGTTGAATGTGATGTGGAGAATAGTTTGCGTATAATCTGTTTCCAACTCCATTCGCGTGAACATTGGACTTCTGCTCAATCAGATCCTCATCTCCAATCATTTCATTGACATCCATAAACTGCTCGCACATGTCCAAACCTGTTTCATTTATTGTCAGAAGTCTATCAGATGCATCAATCAAGTAAAACAAAAGATATTTGGTGCTTACAGAGTCGGCTTTACAAAGAATGAGAAGAACTAATAGTAGTGATATAATAAATTTAAAAGAACCGGTTACGCTGGTTTTCAAAAAAGACGCACATATATATTAGCCTCGTATATAACAATTTATTGGATCGGATCATTCATAACACTTTCCCCGTGATTATTAATCAACAGAAAAGAAGACAAGAATAAGGAACCACTGACCTAGACGTCGCCGGAGATTCTTTTTCTGACGAGCCATTCGGTCCCTTGGATTTTTGGAATTGTCATTCAAAATGTCGTACTCCTGCAACAAAAAGAGTTTCTCTGTAAACAGCTAATAATTTGAGTATATCTGAATTAATGTTTGTTTGTACCAAAGAAACTGCGACATATTTATGAGGAATAAAGGGAGCAAATAAACGAGGGCAAGCTATCATGTCGCATCAAGTAATTGCGTTGAAAAAGCACTTAGTTTCCTTTAGCTACAAACAGAGTGCAGCTGACAAAGAATATTTTGGTGAAAAACTTATAATTTCAATCATGCTAAGGATGTGATCAAAAGCTAACATAATGTAATTTCCACAAAGATCTTTTCCTAGGCCTAAAGACAAGACATCGGTAAAGCAATTGCACCAGAGATAAATCAGCTGCATTGATACAGACTGGCCTAGACAGATAAAACAATAGTAGATTATAAAATTACCTGTCCACCAGATGCCAACAAAGCGCCAAACTCTAAAACCTTATTCATCTCGAAGCTGTTAGCAGGTGCCAAAAGTTAGAGACATCAAAAGACATCAGGCGACCTTAACATGACGAAGACATCAAAATACATATGAATTGGGTAACAAATCTATTTACAACCTTCTGAAGGGAGCATTTTCTAGAAGTTTGGACTGTAGATTGCCTGAAGCCACCACTTCATCTACATTACCAGACAACCCGGCCTCGCCCAACTTTGTTGCCAAAGAATTTAACAGTTCACTCAATGAAGTATGCTTGACATTCAGGACAATGGCGCCAATAGCATGAGCAGCAGCAACCCTCGTATCCCACTTTTTACTACGGAGGTAATGCAAAACCTAATTCCCCGCAAAAATAGAGTTAGGTCAAGGGAACAAATAGGAAAATCTAATGTAACGAACAACTTACAGTTAAGAAAGATGTAAAACTAAACTATAATGTTAAGACAGAATTTATAAGATATATGATACCTACACAGTAGAAGAAGCAAGGTCTCAAGAAAACAAAACCTAGCCTGAGCAGAAATATTATTTAATGCACAAGACCGGATGTCCAAACAAAGCTTGAACTTCAATCTAATAAAAGAAACACTAGAAATATATAGTTACATCCTGAAACTAATTGATATATAGGTGGTCGCCCTACTTAAGATTCCATTCTGAAAGTCCATTAAATTCTTTATCTAATGCTTTGACATTCTTTGAAAAGAGTATGGGTTGACAACAGCCTATTAAAGATGTATTATAACTAGGTGTCAAACATTGGGAGACGTTCCTAGGAATCATAGTTGTGTATAGCACTATGCAACAACTTTTTCCAGCCGTGCAGGAACTTGTGATATATATTGGACAACATACGAAGTAACCCCATCGAACAGGGGATAAAACCTTTTAACCCAACACAAAATGGAGAGATGACATTGATCACCTCTGAAAAGTCTACTCTGTATACCCACCACCTATACCGAGGACATTGGGCAGAATAGTCGGTCCAGAAAAAAAAATACTACTTCCAAAGACAAATATATTCCACTGCCACTGTCCCTGGTATCTCAGTTATTTTCCCATGAGTATAACAATCAATTGAAGTCCTATATCTCTGTGATCATCAGATACGCTAACCATACAAAATGTAACCCCAGAACGAAATCTTATTCCTAGAACGCCGATAAAGTGGAGAAAGCCGAGCAAGACCGTACCTTTCTCAAAAGAGAGCTCAAGTCCTGAGGATGAGACTTTGCAATATCTCCGATCTGCCTAGCTGCAGTTAGACGTGTAGTTTGCGTTGAACCAGCTAAGAAGAAAAAAAATATAAATTAAGGAGAACATGAACCGTCTTCAAAGAGTAGCACACGAAGGCAATAAACGAGTAAGACATTATCAAAACGAAGAAACGCAATCAACAAAACAAAACAAATCAAGGATACTGTCCAACAATGTAAGGAGACGACTGAGTCGCGAAGATTGTTGTTGCTGAGCCATGACGAGAACGAGAGTGCACCTCTTCTTGGCTTCACTTCCACATCCAAGCTCATCCAATCACTTCGCGAAAACTAACCCTACAACACACACGCAATACAGATTAATCAATCGCACGGAATCGCGAAAACGAAAATCGAATCAGCAATTTGGAAATTGGAATATCGAAAAGCTTTTTATAGTAATTCGATTTGTTCGGGAGAGGCGTTTCCCATCTTCATTCACCCGCTGTGATTTTCTAGGGAAAATTCGAGAGATAAAGGGAATATAAATTCATAAGGGGAAAGGAAACGAAATTAGGGTTTAGGTTACCTGGTTAGGCTGCGAGGTTGTGAAGAGAAGAGGATGCTTATGCTGATATATAATGCTGGTTTGGGTTCCTTCTTCTTCCTCCTCCTCTTTTTCTTTTCTCCCGAACAAAAAAAAAAAATTTGCAAAAAAAATAAAATAAATTAATAATTAAAAAAAAATAACAACAAATGGGGAAAGCCCGTTATTTTTTCTTTCGTTGGGAATAAAACCGTTCTTCTCGTAACTATGACCGAAATTGATGAATTAAAAAATAATAACAGAAATTTATAAAAATTTTATGAATATTAGAAAATTGATAACAAGTACTCCAGTCCACTATAAAAGTTTATTGGAAAATTAGATCTATCTTTTTTTTTTTCTTTTTTTTTTAAAGACAAAATTAGATCTATCTACAAACCAGAAGTATCAATAACGGTCTTCTTCATCAAACAAACCAATTTTGATTTATATGTTCTCTTTGGTATTAAATATTTATATAAGTTGTTGTACATATCTTGGTTTATCTGTTTTAATTGGTCAAGCTTATATCTCATGTATATATAGCTGCGTTGAACATTCAGTTTTGAATCTAATAAAATATATAATTCATAATTCTAGAACTAGATTTGACCCGCGCTTAGAAAACGCGGATTTAATTTTGGAATTAAATTATTATTATTTTAAATAAATTTTTATAAGATAATGTGGAGCATAGAACCGCGATTCGGACCGGACGTTTTCAAAACGCGGTTTATTGTTTGATTCAATTGACATAAAATTATTATATATATGTTAGATTAAATTATATATATATATATTTGGTTTAAATAAATACTATTGATTTATACGGATTCAAGGAATGTGTTCAAGTTTTAAAATGAAATTTGTATATTTAGTAGTATAGAAATTATAAACTGGGGTAAATATATATAGAAACAATTCTTGTCACATTTATTTATATGTATATTAACTATCAAAATACACAAAAATAAAACAAAGTATATAAAATATTGTTACATGTTTAAATTCTGTAATAAGTTGATAACAATGAATTTATTAAATTACAAAAGTTGTGACATACATCACAACTTATATCTTTCTTTACTATTAAAAGCAAATCATCTCAAAAATCAACTTGCAAAATTTGTTGCACCTCTTCATTAACTATAAGTTATTCTTCAGTCATATAATAATTTAGTCTAACATAATCGTTTTAATAATTATCCTTACAATATAATATGACATATTATGTTAATAAAAAAAAAATGATGACATATTATTTTTGTGTGATCATATTTTCAGAAATTTATTTACCTTTAACAATTTTTAATACTTCAACCTTATACAGTAGAACCTCTATAAATTAATATTCGATAAATTAATAATCCCTATAAATTAATAAATTTCGCCGGTTCCAACTTGGACCGGTTCAAAAATTGACACAAATCGATAAAATAATAAGATAATAATTTTTTTAGAAAATTATATGTAAATATATGGTCCCATGAAAATTATAAATTATAAATTAATAATTTATATGTATACATATTTTATATAATTAATAACCTATTATTATATTATTTTTTTATATTCACAATGTAAGTATCTTTATATTCTCCTAAAACTTCGTATATTTTTGATAAAATTTAGTAATATTATATCTAAAATCACATTTAAGCTCTATGCAATATATAGTATATACACCAAATAATATAATAAAATTAATAAATATTTCAAATTTCAGAAATAACAATTAATGTCTATACACTAAAATCAAATATTTTTCTTATCTTAAAATAAGAAATCTAAATAAGAAATTTTTTGTAATTACTATCTCTATAAATTAATAAAATTTTAAAATTTCAACATTATTAATTTATAGAGGTTCTACTCTAGTTAACACAAAACCCACCTATATATTAACAACTCGACCACCACATAAGCATACTAATAACGGCTCATTTTATTAAATTAATGCATCAATACTATTAAATTAGAAACATGCCCAATTGATAAAAGGTTGTGTCCAACATATATTCCCTTTATTTAAGGGTTAGTTATTATTCTCTTTATATATCCATATCCAGTTTTATTTATAACTTCCATTTGATTCCCCTAATTTTCGGATCCACTTGAGTCAAAATCTACGGTTTCATTTCATACAACAATCAATATAAGTAATCATATTAAACATGTTTGACAACATAAATTAATTGACATCAATTTTTTGACCTTCTAACCTAACCTCGATTCTATTCCTAGCACCTACACCTTTTATAAGTAAAATTAATTCAAAAGTTTTAATAGGTTTAGATAGATACAAACAGGTTGATATATATTAAATAGGTTGATTTATTTTATTGTCAATTATATTTGATATATATACATTAAATGGACTAATTTAGATACTTAATCATTTTAAGAATATTTTAATATATTAGGACTGTTTTAATACTAATAATTTTTAAAAATATCATACACACACATATAATTTTTTTCTTAACTTATAAAAAATGTTCCATATTTACAGAAATATAAATAAATTATAAAGTAACATTATATCTACGGGTGAAGATCTAGAATAAGCAAATATGATTACAAAAAAACGGGCATACAAACATATGATTATAAGGAATATAGAGTATGTCGGATCAACTTCTTAGTTGCTATTATTTTGAAAAATATTTTTTTGATTAAAATGTATACACAAATATGATTACAAATAATAACATAAATATGATGACAAATATATATATATATATAAATTAAATTTCTAAGAAAAAAATAAAAACAAAAAGTAAACCCGCCCTTTGAAAGGGCGGGTCAGAATCTAGTCTACCTATTATTATATCTAACACACACGACTTACTTACATTTTGTCGAGCTTACTTCTCATCAAAAATATATCGTTCAATGATATCAATATATTGATTGAATAAAAATCAACCCTAGATAAAATATATATTTGGGTTGAAAAAGATATATATTTTCCAAATATATAGGTGGATATAAAATTAACTCCATAACTGATGCTAACATTTCTAAATATATAGGTAACAATAAATGTCTACAATATCAATATATAAATTATGATTAGAGAAATATTTGGTTATGTACTGTTATTAGTTAAATATTATGGTAAGACCAAAAATATTGTTAGTTAATGAAAGAGTTCAAACATCTTTTATAGGTAGATTTTGTAGGACTCCTTCCCTTTTAATAGTATTGATAGCTATTTCAGTATGGTATCAAAAATCTACAAAATATTCAATTATAAGCGTTTTTCATATTTTTTTTATCTTGTTTTTCTTCATTTTCTTTCACTCGATTTTGATTCATGAGTTGGTATCGTTTATGATTCTTCAAAATTGCTTTCCAAACTCCACTAATGAGCATCAACGTTGTCATTCTCCATCCCCATTTCATCAATCATTCGATAACTATGATAACCTATACATTTTCATAGTATTGATTATGCATGCTTGAAATTAATCACATATAATGGCCCTCGCTTCGAATGGTTCTGAATGTTTATAATAAGCTCGGATTTATTGTCGATAAAATTTCTAAACATCGTGATGATAAATTGATAATTAATTTTGGCTGTGATACAAAGGAATGTATTAGAGACAAAGCTTTTTAAGTTGAAATGGGTCATAAGTAATATATTCATCCGTTTTATTTTAATTGTTGTTTTAAAAATGGACACACAAATTAAGAAAATATTTAATTTTACATTTTTACTAAATAAAAAGTTTTTACCAATATACATAACCATATTTTAACCAATAAAAAATATATTGAAATATAAAGTCAATGAATTTTGCACTGAAATTATAAAATGACACTTATTTTGAAATAAAAATGTATTCGAAAATGACAAGATAAATGTGATACTTTATTTATTACTAATTGGTTTTTATATTGGAAGCTCGTCTAATTTAACAATAACAACATAGTTTTCATATAGTCGATAAATGCAACCACTAAAAAGATAGATCACATTTATTTTTTAAATCTCTGATGCTGAATAAATTTAGAAAAATATCTATACTATTAAAAATGAAGGATTCTTAAAAAAATTACCTATGAAAAGTTGTTGCACCTATTCATTAACTATTCATTATATTTTGGTCTTGCATTTATTTTCTCTAACAATCAAAAAAATAAATACACAATATACTTTTGGAAATATTGTTGGTTTGTTTTCAATATTGTATTTTTGTCATTATCATTTATTTATTCATCTAAAATTTATTAACTGTATTTCTGGTGTAGTAGTATCAGTGAAATATATGATCTCATTAATAGCATGTAAATGTGCAATATTCAAACCATATTATTTAATTTATGTTCCTTATATATGTAACATAATTTATTGACCGATTGAGCATATATTCATATTTTAATTTTAATTACTTTTCCATCATATTATTAAACTGTAAAATATTAGATTTTACATTCTATACAATTATAAAATGATTGGCATTCTTATGTGTACTTATACTAAATTTTATACAGTTATATTTTTTTAAGTTTTATCAGATTTTTAATAAATCATTTTTTATTAAATCCGAATTTTGTAAAAACATATCAGTTGGTAAAACCTCTGGTAGAATGCTACATGAAAAACATATGAAAATCCATATTATATATGGCTATCGGGTTTATCAATTCGACCACGGGTCAGAATCGGATAAAAACAATGCTTATATCTTAATTTGTCTATAAACTACATATGTACCCCACTAAAAGGCATTAAACAATTTGTAAAAATAGAATTCTTTTTGCACTATTTAAATGTAGATAGACTGCTAGTCTTTAGCATTCGGTTTTGGTTTGAATATTCTGAGTTTTGGTGTTTTGGTTCTCGAAATCAAGGATAATTATTTACAAAGTTTGGTTTGGCTTTAGTTGGGCTGTTTTTTTTAATCTGGCTCATGGGCAAAGTTGAGAATCACCAAATATGCAAAAAATAAACTGAGTCCAATTAAGTTATGGTTCGATTCTGGTTTTCCAGATAATTACAAATTTATAGATAAAAATATTGGATAATTTGGGATTATCAGTTTAAATATAATGTATTTTTGATTGCTCGGATAAATGTATCGAATAATTCTAATAATTTTAATAATTTAAAGATTTTTTTTGGGGTAATTCGGTTTCTATATAGTATTTTAAATGTAATTAACATTAGTAAGTATATAATTTGTATTTTAAAATTTTGCTTACCCTTTTGGTTCTCCGTTACTTATAAAATTCAGTTTATTTTTAGTTTCAGGATTTTCAGTTTGGTACAATTTAGTTCGTGGTTCCGAATAAATGTGATCAAATTTATACAATATATTATATAGAAATACATTTAAAATATTTTTTTATTTAAAAAAAAATCCCGCGCTTTTCTGGTGTTTGTGACTTTTTTTTATCCTATTTTTTTTCAAATTCAGTTGAATTTCATATTTAAGAATTTGGTTTTGATTGGTGACATGATCTATAATTGATCAAGTTTTAGTTAGAGCATAAGTCAAAATATTACTAACCATAAGTTAGTTTAAATTTATTGAGTTCATGTTTGAATATAATGTATTACACTTGAATGAGAATTTTGAGTTATTTTTTGAAAATTGATAACTTAAGTGTTAACTCAAAATCATTTGTCTCTCAAAATAAGGGGTATGCCGGTTTTATTTTTGATAATATAACTCGGTTGTATTTAAAAATTGTATTTTACTATTTATAATATAAAACTAGATAAGGATCCGCGCAACCACAGGGACTATGTTTTCAATTTTATCAAAAAATAAATTACATAAAAACATGTATTTAGGTTAGTTATTAAAAAAATTATATTAAATATATTGGGTCTAACTGGTGATCATTACATGAACATTATAAATAAGTAGAAAAAAAATGCAGAGGAATAATATTAGAGGAATGAAAAGGAAAATGATTTTTTATCAATTTTAGTGAGGAACAATTTTTTTCTATATTCCTATAAAATAAAAGGAATGAGAAGGAATGCAAAGGAAAAAAAATTCCTTGTAAATAGTAAGAAAAAATTAGGAATTGTAATGAATGCATTATTCCCTTTTATTCATTGGTCACCAGTTACACCCATTTTGTATCCGCGGTTTTGATTCATATGTAATTAATATACCTAAAAATATTAGTTCATAAAAAAATAGAGAAATAAATTAAAGGTGTGGGTTCATTTATTTTCTAAACACTCAAATCATAAGAGATAGATAACTAAATGTGGATATAATTTGATAATAGAAAATGTATTAAGTTTAATTTTTTAAAGAAAGTTGAGTACAAGAAAATGTTTCTGTTTTAATAAAAGACACTAAATTTTGACCCGCACTTTCAAAGCGCGGAAATGTTTCTTTTAAAAATATTTGTACTATTAAAAGGGAAGAATTCTTAAAAATCTAATTAAACAAGATTGTTGAACCATTTCATTAGATTTAAACAAGAATGTTGGATTATTTCATTAGAAATCAACAAGATTCTTATAAATCTACTTAAACAAGATTGTTGGACAATTTCATTATATTTAAATTTTTTTTTGTCTTATTTTATATTTCTCTAACTATGCAAATACTTTACATAATTTAAATGAACTTATTTATTATTCTCCCATAATCTATAGGAAGAATTTGCCAAATGACTAAAATGTGAAGGAAAATTAAGAGAATAACATTGACTTTGACATAATAAAGAAACTAACAATTATGGCTTAGTTTATCCGGTTATACCTTTTTTACATAACATTAGGTAATAACCCGCGCCTTGCGCGGGATGTGATTATTAGTTTTGTTATTTTTAATAAAAAGACATTAAATCTGTTTAATCTAGATATTGGTTCGGTTTTAAGTTTTTTTTTTTTGGTTTTTAATCTTCTAAAATATAACTATTATTTTAAATTAATATTTATTTTCGTTTATTCGGTTAAAATGTTTGATTTTTTTTGGTTTTTTCCGGTAAAAACAAAAAAAATAATATTATTTGTTTGTTTTCATGTTATGAATTTTAGATAGTCGTCATGTCGAACCAATAGTTTCATATTATAGTTTTTAAACAGATAATACTTTAAGAAAAAAAACTATTAAGACAAATCATTTCACTACAATTTTGTCGGTAGTGAAAGAAACATTAAGAAAAAATATTTCAACTTTAAAAAAAATTAGATACTTTAGTTGTGGTGAATACTTAGTTACAATGTGCTCACATCAAGGTGCACATGTATGTGCATGTAAAAAGTATATACAAATAGTTGACAAATATATAAAGATATTGTTAATTAATATTAAATGACTTTTTTGTTCAAAATAATAAATGAAAAGTAAAACTAAATTAATTTAAAATAAAAAAGGCTTTGCCATTAGTCATTTTTTCATATAAAGAAAATAAAATTGTATCTGTAAATATGGGTGAGCACAGATCAAATATCTGGGTATTTGGAAGCATTCGTGTCGATTCGATCTTTAGCCACCTAGATATTCGATGACTCGGATATCCGAAATGTTTTGGAATTTTAAAGAATATCTGATTTGATCCGTAAATAAAATAAAATTAAATTTTAAAAATAATTGATAATTTTAATAATAACATTTTATTACATAAATAAAACATTATTTAACTTTTTTAAATTATAGTACCTAATATAATAAATTTAATTCATAAAAATATTGTAAAACTGATATAAAGTATAATATATATAACATATATATATATATATATATATATAATTCTTTACATATATGTATATAAATCCATATAATAGATCGAATAGATATATGTTCCTAAATGGTATTTGTGATTTGTTTTTTTTTTGGATATTGTATTTTAGTATTTGATTTGTTTCGTAGAGTTACGGATATCCAGATTTTTTGGTTTAAATAAAAACGGATACGAATCTAATCAAAATTTATGAATATTTTGCTCAACTTTATCCATAAATAATAAAATAATATATATATAGTTTGGCTTTTGATTCGTTATTTATTTTTATTTGAACCAAAAAATTCAGAGTTTAATTGGAATTATGTATGTGAGTTTTATATTTAAAAAAAATGCAAAGTACATAATGTGAACATATTTATGAATATAGTGTGAACACGTTAACATATTTATTATCAAATCATTGTGAGGCCGCCACGTGTCTATTATAGTGTGAATGCATTTATTACAATGCTTCTCTTTTAATATATAAGGGATATAAGGGATGTAAACAAGGGAGATAAGTGATGACGTAGCCTAATTCATGTATGAAAAAATATTTATTGAGGACTATTCACTATCAACGCAATAAAAACCACCCACATCACATGATTATTTATAGCATACGTATTTCGTGCTCACTAAATGTATGAATAAAAATAGAACACTTCTTCAATATATGATGTATTTCATTTATTGTCCACTGTAAACTATTTCCATTAAAAAGTAAGAACCACATAGTGAAGAAGATAAATGCATGGAAGAGTTTAATGCTAACTCCAAATTTACTGCATCCTCTACATACTAAACCCAAAACTTTAATCACTAAATCTTAAACCATAATCATTAAACCTTAAATCCAAATATAAACCATAAACCCAAATATCAATATCTAAAAATAATAAATAATATATCATGTTTTATTAAACTATACTATATAGATATGAACTATAGAATATACATAATCCCAAATAATCAAATATCAGGAGGAGAAAACAATGGCGGCGATGAAACAATTGGTGGTTGGGATAAATATAGTTGTATATGCAGGCTAAGCTGATAACAAATTAACAAAGAATTGTTACAAAAATTAATAATTTTCAACATTTATATAAATGAAAATATACACACATTGGGACATGTAAAATAGTATAGTACAATTATTGAAATTATCAAATCGTGTAAAAATACTATACTACATATGTTTCAAATTAGCAAATAGTACATTGCCTACAAATCAATTGTCGGGACAAAATGATGAACAACCATTACAGAGAATGTATGGGACTCTATCTCCAATATTTTCTCAAATTGTGACGCATTCAACATCACTAAATTGCCGTTCTCTGAAGCAGTCTTGAACATCTCAATCTAACTGTTGTTGAAATAGGTAAGTCTATCATGTGTACATAAATACATAAGTCTATTTTGTTTAAAGCAGATATAACAAGATACACACAAAGCAGCCAGAAAATATATTGCTTTATATTCACAATACTACAGTCTATTCTATTGTCACTCGTAACTAATATTCTATATATGTACATCAATGATTAACCAATATAGTGTGTTTATACTATTCGACACCAACACATATAATTCTATCTATTTTTGTTGGTTGGTATTCTATTTAGTTCAGAAGAACATACAGAAATCAACAAAAATACGAACAAGCATACTCCTCACATTGATGCTATGTTACTCAGGAAACATAGACGACTTGAAAATATCATAGAATGAGGACATAAGCCAAACGAAAAGTCCCAAACTTTCTCAAGCTATTCTATTTGTATTCAGGTAAAACAAACAATTTGAAATCATAATAGATTAAACAGTGGAGACCAAACGCAAAAGTCTAAAACTTTCAGGTTACAACATTAATACATATTGACTCCAACATGCAACAAAGAATTAATTCAGATTAAGAAATAATA
The DNA here is from genome assembly GCF_020379485.1 of Brassica napus. Classification (NCBI taxonomy): domain Eukaryota; kingdom Viridiplantae; phylum Streptophyta; class Magnoliopsida; order Brassicales; family Brassicaceae; genus Brassica; species Brassica napus. The sequence goes on along the minus strand of NC_063442.1, from coordinate 34,385,428 downwards.
AGAGAACAACCACAACTTACCTGTTTGTAATTATCTTCTGCGATACGGTTATGGAAAGTCAAATCCGCAAGTTAATTCACCTGGCCACCACTCCTGTTCCGTCTTCCTTAGGATTGTCGATTTCAGAATCTGAGAAGCCTCCCCCAGCTTTCGTCAACGTCGGAGCCTTCAAAAGTCTTCTCCTCCATAGTAATCCATTGAGAATGTAGACAGTGGCGTTGAGGGTCTCGTAAATCTGAGATGAAACTTATTCATCTTTCCCAAAATTATCAACACAAAATTTATCTTAAGAATGGTGTGTGAATAATAAAGAATCACGGATTATTTTTTACATTCACTTATTATTTAATGTAAAACTAGATCTCGACCCGTGCAACCGCACAGATTTTTGTTTTCATTTATTTTTATATAAATATTTTGTTTTCAATTCTAAATTGGTATATATTATAATATATATGTGTTTATCAATTTTTAAAACATAATAAGTTTACTGTATATTTTTTTCATTGAATAGATTGTTTCAGACTTTCACATGTATTTGTATATTCTTCTAAATATATTTTTTCGTATTATTATTTCATTATTAAAATCATAACTATATATATAAAGATTAGTAAAATATTATTTTATTGTTATATTCAAAAATATTGTAACATTTCACAAATTTAGAAAGTTTTTAAAAAATTAAACTTTTCGCTTCATAGATTTATATTATCGAGTAAATAATTAAATATTTAGTTTTTGTTTAATTTTAAAATAAAATATATAGTTTAAAATTTATTTTCATTGGTTTAAGGTAATAAAAAATAATCATTGTTAGATAATATGATATTTGTTATTTAAAAAAGATCTTTATAATTTTAAAAGTTAACATCGACAAATATTTAAATATTTAGCATATAGAGGTATAGTATTACAACATTAAATCCAATTATTGATAGTCCAATAAAAATTTATTATAGGTCCAAAATTTAAATGATAAGATTAGATATTAAATGTAGCATGACTTTCTAAGAATAAGTTTATTTTTTAAAAATCACACATGAATCAAAGTTGTGACTTCTGTTTTAATATATAAGATTACTTTGGTAGCAGGTTTCAGCGTTTATTTACAAATTCATTAGTGTATTGTTATATAAAATATACATTATATCCATGTAAAGTAGGTTAACACGTTATAGCATTAAGGGTGGGCGTTCGGGTACCCGTTCGGGTTCGGGTCGGATATTTCAAAATTTTGGGTATTTACAGAGGTATAAAACCCGTTCGGGTATTTTTGTATTTCGGGTCGGGTTCGGATATTTTTAGTTCGGGTTCGATTATTTCGGATCGGGTTCGGATATTTAGATTTTGAAAAAAAAAATTAAACTTTTCATTTCTCAAATTTCTTGTATTTAAAAATATAACTTTCACTTAAATATTTTTTTTATTTTTTATAGATTGAATGGTTAATATATTTGGACATAACATTTTGAAATTAAAAAAGACATTATTTTGGTTATTATTTTTAAATTTTGGTTGTAACTTTTTGTTAATTCTTGAAATAAAAAGTTTGACATTCATTTTAAGTGAGTAGAAAATCATTTCCTCCGTAATTCTATGTATATCATATGAACTTAAAGTATGTGTATTATCAATATAAATATTTTATATAAAATAAGAAATGTAAACTAGAAATATATGGTTAATTATACATATGTTCGGTTATCTTCGAATATCCATTCGGGTTCGGATATTACCCGTTCGGGTTCGGATATCCAATCTCTCATAATTCAATACCCGTTCGGATATTTTGTTACTTCGATTCGGATTTCGGTTCGGGTTTTCGGATCGAGTTTGGGTGCGGTTTCGGATATCGGGTAAAGTGTCCACCCCTATGCTATCGGATGCAATTTCTCATCAAATTATCAATTAGTACTTACGACAAATTTCTTTTGAGAAAAGTCTTCAAGAACAAAAACAGAGTTATTTTCTCATAAGACTTACTGACGGTTATGAGCAAACTCGCAAACATTTTCTCATGCTTAAACATCTGCCCAATATAAAAATGTTTTCAATACCTTGCTCATGATGAACATCAACAGACAATGAAGCCTCATGCTCAAACTGATCTCTGCGAGGAATGAATGATAACTATTCCTCCATTATCCATATTCTACTGCTAATCTCTATTTAATTCATCTTTGTTTCACTAATTCCTCTAATGACAACCATTTGGAAACCTAATTATTCTGAATAAATAATACTTGATGCATAAACATGCATACAACTAACTCAACTTTTAATATTACCATCAGAAATAGTCTTTCTTATATATAGTTGTTTAGAAAAACTTAGCGTTGTACATAAACGAAGTCTTCTTACAAGAAAGTCAAGACAAGACAAACTGAAAAGTAGAAAAACTGTTCAAGAGGAAGAAGCCAAGCCAAGCAAAGAAAAATCTTATCTTTGGGGGGTTTTGAGAAAACGATGGATAGGCTTGACGGTCCACCACGGCTCATACTAGTCACTGATCTTGATTGCACTTTGGTAACTTCCTAATTTCAAGAATATATTTTAACCCATTTTCAAGATTCGACTAGAACTTTTATTTTCCTCAGGTTGATCACGATGACCCTGAAAACACCGATCTCCTTAGATTCAATGCGCTATGGGAAGCTCACTACCGCCATGATTCACTCCTTGTTTACTGCACCGGAAGGTCCATGCGTTCTTACTTGAGTCTAAGAAACAAGAAGCCATTGTTGACTCCGGACATCGCCATTACTTCTGTCGGTTCTCAGATTGCTTACGGCGGTGGCGAGTCGATGGTGTCGGATGATGTTTGGGTGGCTCGTATGGGTGAAATGTGGAACAGAGACATTGTCGTCGAGGAAACTTCCAAGTTCCCTCAACTTGAACCGCAGGTATCTTTCCTGTTTTGTTTTGTCTTGTTGTGTTTGAGTATTTTATGTCTTGGTTCTTGGCTGCGTTGACTTTGACTTTCTGTTTTAAGGTGAATTAAAAAAAGTTTTATGATTGCAGCATCTCTTAACATTACAATGGGTTTGGTTTTGATGGCATAGATGAAACTGATTGTGGTTTTGTTTTACTGTTTGCATCTGTAGCATTTTAATTGTTCTGAAGATCTTTTCTTTGGTCTGTTATAGCCAGATAAGAGCCAAGAGCAGCACAAAGTGAGTTTCTTTGTGGGAAGAGAACATGCTTTGGAAATAATGAAGGTTCTTCCAGAGAGATTATTGGAGCGTGGGGTGAGACTTTGTTTGTGTACCCCCTCATTTGAATTTTGATGGCTATTATTTTCATAGGTTCTTCCTTTTGATGCTGACAATGGTATAAGTTCCAATGTTCAAGAAATCGTTAGGAGGTGATTAGATGCTTTATAGAGTATTATTGATTAGGTGGACGTCTAGACCGATTTAAAAAAATAAATCATTCAAGAAAAAATCATTTAGATTAGACCGATTTTTAGAACACTGATGAGTTTTGTATAGGTGGATGTGAAGCTGGTCTATAGCAACGACTATGCTTTCGATGTTTTACCAAAAGGATCTGGCAAAGGAGGGGCTCTGACTTATCTACTTGAAAAGCTGGAGAGTGAAGGGAAGCAGTCTTCTAACATACTTGTTTGTGGTGACTCTGGAAACGATGCTGAGCTCTTCAATGTTCCTCAAGCATATGGTGTAATGGTTAGTTTAGTTTCCTTACTGTTTGTGAACTTAACCATGGTACTTTGATTGTGCTCTTGTAGTTGTGATGCTGTTTTACTGTTTAAGGTTAGCAATTCACACAAAGAACTACTGCAATGGCATGAAGAGAATGCAAAGGATAACCCAAAGATAATCCTTGCGTCCGAGAGATGTGGAGCTGGGATGATAGAAGCCTTGCAGAGGTTTAATCTGGGACCGAACGTCTCTCCTAGAGATGTTTTGGATACTGAGAACTTCCAGGAGGAAGTTTTGGATCCTGCTCATGAGGTGGTTCAGTTTTATTTGCTTTACGAGAAATGGCGCTGTGGAGAGGTGGAGAAGTCTGATAAGTACTTGCAGAACTTGAAATCGCTCTCTGTAAGTTTCTGAGTAATGTTTCGAGTGTCCAAAACATCTGAGTAAATGTTTTACTTTTTGCAATGTTTCAGAGTGCACTTGGTATGTTTGTTCATCCGACTGGAGTGGAGAAACCGATACATGAGTGGATAGATGATTTGGAAAATTTACATGGGGAAGGGAAGGAGAAGCAGTTTCGCATTTGGTTGGATAGAGTCTCGTCTTCTCTTATTAGCCCAGAAACATGGATTGTAAAATTTGACAAACATGAGATATCTGGTAAGAAGTCTTTTAAGTTTACCATTTAAACTATATCTTCAATTTCAGACATTTTATTGTGCTTGCCTTACCAAATTACTAATCAACTTTGTCATACTAGATTCATTTTTCTTCATTTTGTAATTTTACTTCTGCTGCATAGACTAGATTCAACTTGTGACTTGTATGGGTGAGGAATTGATTTTAAACCCTTTTTGATATGTTTGTTACAAGCCCATTGATACAGTTAGTTTCTAGGAAGTATTAAAGATATGTTTGATCTTTGTTTTTTTTTTAAGATGGCATAAAAAGATGTTGGTTCGTTTGTTTGCTCATCATAAGGGAATACTATAGAAGTTTGCTTCCATGTTTAATGTTTTAGTCTTATTTTTTGGGTTGTATCCAGAGGGGAAAGTGAGGTCATGTTCGACCAGAGTCTTACTAAGTTGTCAGGTAAAAAACCTTCATTTATGTCCTTTTAAGTTTTTTTTTTAATGACTTGAGTGATTTGACAATCTGAATATGGGGTTTAAAATGAAAAAAAAAAACAGGAGGACAAGGAAAAGCTGACGTGGATGCACATCCAACAATCATGGTTAGATGGTTTTTGTTCAGATGATCAAGAGAAATGGATCTTCTGAAACTGGACTGACATATTAAGCTGATACCTCACCTGTTTGGGACAAGAGCTAACCAAAAGAGCACAGTGTCTGTGTGTTGTGTTATGTATGGGCTTTCACTGATACTCTTTTTACATATCTTGAAAAGTAATAAATTAAGAAAGTGTTGTACTGAACTGGTCTGTATTGGATCATAATTGGTTTGTCTATGACCTTTTGTGGGGGAGGGGAGTTTAGGGTCTCTGCAACAAAACCCTACATTTATTTGGTTCATGTAATCTGCTAACTCTTGATTTGCTCCTTTGTTTGTTTGTTGATTGTTGTCTTCATGACACTGATTAAGAAAGAATTCGTGCTTGATTTTTGGTTTACATGGATTGTTTTGTACTATTTCGGTTTGCTTCTGTTTTTTTGTTCATCAAGAGATCTATTATTCCGGGTTGATTCGATTTCAGTTCGGAACTAAAACGTTTTTCTTAACCACAACAACATTTTGTCCAAATGATTTACTCGCGAATCCTGCCTCAGATATTGTAATCTGCTTATAAAGAAAAATTCAAAAAAGGCTATACTGGTGGAGATAAGAGGAGAACACCATTGTTTAAGCAAAGATGGTCATGTACACAAAAACATTTGTTGGCAGAGTGGTCGAAAGTGTTTCAACCAGATACATCTTCTTCTGGCGAATGACACGTTCCTCAACAATCTAGAGTGTTGAAAAAGGTGGTTAATTACGAGAATTAATATTGCATACCATCACAAGAATGTCGGCTTATAGGAGAGATGCACATCCTTCTGTGTTCAAGAGACCAATCCAAGAGGAAGAGAAGCACCACATCTCTGGACGAGATTGTAGTAACTAGGCCTAGGAAAAAAACTGAACCGAAATAACTGAAATCGGATTGTAATCCTCAAATACCCTTGACAAAACTCTTTTTCTCTCCAACCTCTCTCTAAGAAAAAAACCTCTTTCATAGATCTCCTTGCTCCGGCGACTGCCGCGTCCTCCGTGCGGTCGTGCGGTCGTCGGAGCCCCCCTGCTCTCGTGTCTCTCCGTTCCTCCTTGTGTATCTCTGTGGTCTCGGCGGAGGGTTAGTTAGACAAGGTCTCCCTTCCGGTTCAGATCCGGTGCTCCCGGCGTAGATCTAGAGGGTTTCGGTGTTGTGGGATGCGCTAGAGGACGGCGCCGTCTCATCGTACTGCTCTCTTCCTCTTGCTTGGAGCTTCAGTCCGGTTAGGGTTTTTTTTTTCTCAGATCTCGTCTAGCTCTCTCAGGATTGGTGGCGTGTGGGTCGTCGGTGGTCCTCTCCAAGTGTTCTCTCATCTCTCAGTGTGGCGTTTGACTGATGGTGGGTTCGGCGTCTTGTTGGGGTTCGGGCTTCGTGCTTTGTGCTCCGGCCATCAAACTCTAGCTTTGTTTTCCGCTGGTGGTCTCCAGTGGGTTGCGTGGGAACTCTGTAAGGTTGGGCTCCGTGCTCTCCTCACGGTGGTTCTGGTGGCAGCGCACTGCGGTTCGCTTCGGCTTCCGCTTCATAGCTCTGAGTTGCCGGCGGTGTGGCGCTCATCGCCCCTCTCTGTTCTCCATTTGCTTTGTGCAGGTTCTCTTGCTCACTTGCGGTTGTAATAGGTAGTTTGGATTTGTTCAGGATGGCAATTGGGTCTCGGGTTACGAACTCACCAGATTGCGCCACTCCAGAGGTGGTGTACCTCTCCAGTCCGATTGTTCTATATGGACTCTTGGTTAAATGGGTGTATACGGTCCCGGTTGACAGACTTGAAGGCGGCAATCTTCGAGAACGTCTTCTGAACGACGGCATCGCTGGTCTGTGTCACTACCTCGTGCCGCTGGTGGTGGTGAGCGTCGGGTTGGTAAGTGTATCCGTGCTGGAGATTCTCTGGATTAGCTTTGCTTGGTAGGTCATTAGGAAGCTGTAGGCACCGTGCAATCAAGGTTTGAGGGCGCCTTTCTCTCGGGCTCGCGGCAACCGTCGACTCTCCTCCTCTGCTCCGGTCCTTTGGTCTTAGCTCGCCTCGTTGTTCTCCGGTACTTTGGATGCTCCTGCTCTCCTCTCTCGGGCTTTAGGTCTTGTATGTAAGCTTGTGTTTAGTTTCAATTATTGTACTTCTGCTACTAGTTTTCCTTTGTAATCTCTGTCAAAAACAGAAAACTTGGTAATATAATTTTAACATTTTACCAAAAAAAAAAAAATCCTCAAATACCCACGCAGTTTTTTAACCGAATCAAAACTGAATGGATACTCACATATGTAAAAAATATTAGTTATATATACACATAACATAACCAAAATACATACATATATATATATATATATATTTATTTATTTATAATTTTAAAATCTATTAAAATTATTAAAATATTTGAAAAACCAAATTATCAAAAAATATATGAACTACGTAAAATTACCGTTTATCCGAAATATCCAAAAAAATTTGAGGTTTTTATCCAAATCATCTCAACTACTCGATATTTTACTTGATGTATCCTATATTTACCCAAATTACTCGGAATAACTAAACCAAAAACATAACCAAACAAAATCCAAAATTTTGGCTATTAGGCGGCTCATAATTTTACTATTCAAATCAACCCGAATCTAAAATTATATGAACCGATATGAACCAAAAAATTGTCGGTTCCTATATGGATCCTATAGCTTTCTATCCAAAATATCTGATCCCGACCGAATAGATGCCTGAAATGTTTAGGCCTAAGAGCATCTCCAACTCATAGTTATTTCCACCTCTATAATAGCATTTAGAGGTAAAATTGCTCCAATCTACCTCTATTTCTTTCTCTATAATAGAAATTTCTATTTTTTCTTCTACATTTAGAAATTGTTATTTTAGAGGAATACATTGGAACATATCTCATTTCTGTTATAGAGTTCTTCTATTTTAGAGGTGAAAATAGCAAAATACATTGGAGAGATGGTCTAATAGTGGAGGTGATAATTGGAATAAGATGTTTTCTTCAGTGATCTTAACCAAAGCCGTATTACCATGTGACTTTCATCACGCATGAGTTTACTTACTATACTTTTGGTATGATATACAAAGTATCAACACAATACACACATCCCAGTTTATTTAAAATACACTGTTCAATGTTCACTCCCACCTATAAATCTTTCTTTCTGAATTTTTTTTTACAAAAAAAGGTACAAACTATAGCATTTGATTAAAATGACCCCAATTTTTATTTGAATAAAATAATATTTGTTTTGTTTCGAATTCTCCGTCTCTTTCATTAATCACTTGAAAGCTCTCTTCAGATCTCTCTGCCCAGCGACAAAGATCACCTCTATACGCTTTTGGAAGAAGCTTCTTCGTGCTCATGGCGGCGGAGAAATGGGTGTACATGGTGACGGCTCAAACTCCGACGAACATCGCGGTGATCAAGTATTGGGGAAAGAGAGACGAGGTCCGTATCCTCCCCGTAAACGACAGCATCAGCGTCACTCTCGATCCCGATCACCTCTGCACCGTCACCACCGTCGCCGTCAGTCCCTCTTTCGATCGTGATCGAATGTGGCTCAACGGCAAGGTATACTTCGCCGAGATTCCGTTTCTCGAATTCAAGGATAGATTAGTCACCACATGGATTTGGATTAGTGGTATTCAAATGTGTATAGTCCGGTTTACTATAAACCGAGTTTAATGTACCTGGTTATGTTTCTTGTTAGAGACGAAGAACACTCATGTGAAAAAGTCTGTTATCCATCTCGTAACAGAATCAGTCAGTTACATCCTCCTTATAGAATCTGGTATTGAAACATAACCAAGTACATTAGACTCGGTTTATATTAAACCGGACTATACACACCACAACTCTGATGGAAATGTACTTAGGAAGGAAGGTCTTTAAATGTTGTTGTTGTTGTTGTGTTAGTGTAGGAGATCTCTCTTTCAGGGAGTAGGTACCAGAACTGTTTGAGGGAGATTCGAAGTCGTGGTGGTGATGTTGAAGATAAGGAGAAAGGTGTGAAGATTGAGAAGAAAGATTGGGAGAGATTGAATCTTCATATTGCTTCTCATAACAATTTTCCTACTGCTGCTGGCTTAGCTTCCTCAGCTGCTGGATTTGCTTGTCTAGGTATTCTTTTGTGGCCTTTGATGACGATGAAGATATCTACAAACTTGATCATGGATGGATACTAGATTAAAGTCAAAACTGTTCTTTTTCCTACAGTTTTTTCTCTTGCAAAGTTGATGAATGTAGAGGAAGATCCAAGCCAGCTTTCTGCGATAGCCAGGTACATATGTAGTCCACTTCCTTCCTTATATTTTATGCTCCCCATGGATTGATTTATATACAGGCTTACTATTTTGATCTTTTTTTTTACAATCATTTTTATTTATGCGGTAATGGCACAAAGTTTTCCTCTCTTTTTTTGTTGAATTACGTGAAATATGATATTCCTTTAGATAGTAAGTGGTATTGGTATATGTATTTAACTCTCATTTTCATGTGTAGGCAAGGTTCAGGGAGTGCTTGCCGTAGTTTATTTGGTGGATTTGTCAAGTGGAAAATGGGGAGCAAGGACGATGGAAGTGACAGCGTTGCAGTTCAACTTGCTGATGAGAAGCATTGGGATGATCTTGTTATCATCATTGCTGTGGTATGGTTCTTATAAACCTTTCATCAAGTGTGCCTTTAGCCTTGGTCGTACAGCTATATTCCCAGTCTCCCATTTTCCATACAATTTCACTTGTCATACGATTTGAAAAGAGTGAGCCTATATGAATAAGTATTTACCAGGAGTAGATACTGAGTGGCTTAATTTGAACTAATGAACATTAGTAGATTATATATTCATACGGGCACACTCTTCTGCACTATTGCATGATTAAGACAAGCTTAAAAATATGATCTGAACTTTGTGACAATCCAGAACCTGCTTATCATTTTTTGCATAGCCTTTGACAGCTTCTTTGTTAAAATGTGTTTATAACTTGTTTAACCTTATGTTACACCCAGGTGAGTTCACGCCAGAAGGAAACGAGCAGCACCTCTGGAATGCGTGAAAGTGTTGAGACGAGTTTGCTTTTACAGCACAGAGCAAAAGTCCGTTTCTCCTCTGGATGTTTGATGGAACTCTGTAATCTGTATCAACTGTTTAACCTCATGTTCTATTTCTCTGTAGGAAGTTGTGCCAAAACGGATTGTGCAAATGGAGGAAGCTATTAAAAACCGAGATTTTGCATCTTTTACCCAATTGAGCTGCACAGACAGTAATCAGTTTCATGCTGTTTGTCTAGATACATCTCCACCCATATTTTACATGAATGACACCTCCCACAGGTATTTTTCTATTTTCTATCAATCTCCATTTTCCCTTTTAATATCAAGCTGTTAACTCCTTCCCCAGGATAATTAGCTTAGTTGAAAAGTGGAACCGTTCTGAAGGGACTCCACAGGTAAAGTCCTACTAAGCTGTTTCTTGCTCGACCTTTTGATCATCTGTTAGTTCCAATATTTGTTTTCAAGCATTAGGATTTGAGATTAGAACAGGCCACCTTTATCTCAAATCTCATTCCCGGAAAAACTTTTTTGTGTTCCTCAAGTATATAAACAACATATAACTCGAGTAACTTAAAATCTGGACAGGTTGCTTACACATTTGACGCTGGTCCAAATGCTGTACTGATTGCACGCAACAGAAAGGTAGCTGTTCAACTTCTTCAGGGGCTTCTCTACTATTTCCCTCCTAAGTCTGACACTGACATGAAGAGGTAATAGATTTAAACTGTGTGACTCGTCCACTGCGGTTTATACGAGTTTAATAACATACGACTAAAAAGCTGTTTGTAATGGTTTTGGTTTCTTTGATTTTACCAGTTACGTAGTGGGAGACAATTCGATTCTAAAGGAGGCAGGATTAGATGGAGAAAACAGTGTAGAGAATCTGCAACCTCCACCTGAAATTAGAGACAACATTGGATCTCAGGATCAAAAAGGAGAAGTCAGTTATTTTATCTGCACCAGACCAGGAAGAGGTCCCGTCGTGCTTCCCGACCAAACTCAAGCTCTTCTCGATCCGGAAACTGGTCTTCCCAAGTGAGCATTGTCTCTGCTTCCATCTAATGTTATGATTAGCACCATCATTTTAACTGCAAGTTTAAGAAACACATGTTTGTGGCAGAATAAGTGCAATCTTTGTTGTTAATACTCTTGTTATCTACTGCTAACTTTCTTAATACCAATAAAAACATTAAAAAAAATTCATTGTTATTGTTTTACCAGATTACATTTCTTACTACACTGCAACATATTTACGTAAAATATATAGTACTATTTTTGTACAATTTTTTAGTAAGTCTAAACAAATATGTTAATGAAGTTAAGATGCTTGGGGAATAGTCAATGATGCATTCAAGACAGTCTCTGCCATCCCACCAGCATTTGAAAACAAAAGACCAGCGCGTGGAACCTCATGATACTTTATCCAACTAAGTTTCTGAACTATATGATCCTTTGTAGCTGTAGCGGGACGAGCCGACATCATCCCTTGCCACAAATGCACTGATCCATTCACCTTTCGGGAACGGATTCTCGATCTTCACATGGTCAAAACCCCATTTCCCAAATCCAACAATCATGTCGCGGTCTAATGATTCATGTGTCCCCTGTTGCGTTGTTTGGTTCAGCGAGTTTGGGCAGTAAAGACATCTTGAGGAGAGAATATCGTCGAACTTGATTGCATCACAGCTGATGTTTGGAATAGCTTTTGATTGTTCCACCAATAGAGTAGCCATGGTGTGTTGTGAGTAAGGAGCATCGCAAACCTTTCGGTTTTAGATTGCTTGTTCCATAGTTCCCAAGTCAAACTATCAGGGAAACTGGGCCACCATGAGTTGGTTACAGGAAATAGCAGTGTGGCTCCAGCGAGTCTGTGGGGGTGTAATTGGTCAGCGAGACATGAGCTAAAGTCTTTTCATTGCGACTGGACCAGGTCGATCGTACGATATTACATAGATGATGTTTTCCTCAAGAAACCCCTGACCAAAAAAAAACAACGCAATTACTCTAGGTAGGGCTCAAATGTATTCAAATGTGAATCTATGCATTAGCGTTTATAACAAGAATTTAACGTTTGAACAATATCAGCTCAGCATAAACGTAAGCTTCAAAAGATTCTAAAAGATGTAATTGGTGTTTACAATTAACAAAGTAGTTTTGATTTAAGATGAAAAAGATTGTTGGTTTAGTAAGAGAGGAGAGATTCAAATCATTACAGAACGAATGGCGACAACAGCATTGCACCTGAAAGATGATCTTGAGGGTGGCGTTTTGTCTACTATCTCCATGTTCTTGGTAAGCTAAATAACTGCCATTGCTGAGCCGTATCCTCGGTGCAGTAATAGGCGGGCCACCAGGCGTACCGCATCTCTTAGAAGGTGGAGGTACTGTAAAGGAAACAATAGCCCATGCCCCTAATGCAATCAACACTATTACAACGGCTCCTACTAACCCTGTCAAAGTTCTCAAAATCAAGAATAAGTTCACACATTCTTGGTCTCTTTGCAAACTTGCTCCCTTTCAACTAATCAGAAACTCACATTTCTTCATGCTGATAAACCTTTGATAGAAGTGGCTAGCTTATTTGGAGTAATACCAACTTATAATCTAATAAATTTGCTATAGCTTTAAAAGAGTTGATGTTTGATACATATATATACAGAGGTTCTAAAACTTGAATCGGTTCAGTCTCATGTATTGAGCAAATATAACAACGTAAATCACGGTCGATTAAACTTTTCTTGTGATAAGTTAATCCAGAAATAGGCGGTAGCACCAACTAAACCACCACAACAATCGTTCCGACAACCGTTTTAACCACTTTTGTTCAATAGTGACAAGAGAGCAAAACTAAAATCACTTTTCAGTTTAAACACAACCACCAACGTACAAAAACTCCAACTCCAGTTTACAAACGCAAAACCTCTCACAAGTCTCAACAGTCAATTATTGTCAGACATTTCACGAAACCTCGCAAGAGCTTTCTTATGGAGAACAGTTCTGTAGGTATCACCAGGCTGAGCCTCAAACTCGGGATCAAGTCTCTTCTGTTGACTCCCAAGTCCTGCTCTCCTATCAACGCCTTGCGCTTGCACTGGTTCTTTCATTCCACTCCCGTCTCTCCCTAAACCCTGCACTTAACCAAACAAACAAACCATCACCATCCTCTACTTCTTTTAACATAACCATATAACGTTATTGATGATTTTTCAAAATTTTACCGATCCTTCGTGCCAACCCATGTTCCTCAACATTCTGTTTCCCACGTTACTTTCGTCTATTGCTTTCTCCTCTGTGATTACATCGTAATCACTGACTTCGGTCGTGGTAGTTCCACGTACGCCCACACCAGGAGGAAAGGGTGTTGGATCTGATGCACCTTTTCTCATAATATCTTCACCTTCATTCAAACACCATTTTTCACATTATGTTATTATAATATAACTCCTCATTACCAGTTTTTATATATGTGAAAATAGAGAAGTCAGGGACGCTTACTTGAATCCATAAGATCATTATCAATCGGAGCTGATGAACCGTATAAGTTTCTTCTTTCCGCAGCACGGTCCCTGTATGATGTCTGAGGCTGTTCTCTGTGAGTAGGCGCTGCGGTCGGCTTTTCAGAGAACCTTCTTCTCCCACTCCCATAAGCCGAAACCGGAACAGAAGGGGAAGGAGCAGAAGGCAAAACCGGAGGCACTTGTACATTAGCTGAGGAAGAAGCTCCTCCGAAAGAACCTCTCATCACCCCCATCAAAGGTGCTCCTGCTTTACTGCTACTCGAGCTTTCTGTAGTGGGAGTTGCTGTCAGTGCAACAACTCCATGACTGGAGGTAGATCTCTCCTTTGCAATCACTGTATCAGTTGTCAGCTTGCCCTTGGGTTGTACAGTGGAGAAAGACGACCTTGCTTCAGCGAGAACGGTAGGTGGTGGATTTTCACCACCAAGTGAGGGACGTTGTGTTTGTGTTTCACTGGTCCGCTGCTTCCACATTGTTAAAACATTACTCATTTTTTTCTTGCTAGCCAGTATGCTACTCTTTGATGCAAGTTTTATTTCCTTCACTCTTTCTTTTTCTCTCTTCTCCGATGCAATTGCTGCTGCCGCAGCCGCCTGAACCGCATCTGGTAAGGAGATAGTCTTTTCTACAGTCGGGGTAGCAGCTGCAGAGATAATAACCTTTTGTTGGCTGGATTTCTCCATCTTGGCAGACTCAGGTTGTGTTCCAGTTGATTTACTCTCATTGTTCTGATCAGGACAAGGAACATATTGTTGCGTTTGAGGGTCATACGAGTACCAAATCCCACTACTGCTGTCGTAATAAAGACCTGCATATTTAATAGCATGTGATTAACCGTAATATACTACCCTCTTATTACACCACCGAGACCAAGTTTTCCACATCCACCAAGTCTAGATGACTATTGATTACCAAAAAAACATTGACCGCTCTATCAGATGCGAATTCTCAAGGCACATAGATAAGCATACAATATTTAAAAGTCAAAAAAGTGACAAACATCCATTGGAATCCTACCGCAACCATCGTCAACTATATCAGCTAATACTGCGGCCATACTTTAAAGTCTACTTAAAGACAAATTATATATCTTCACGTTACCGTTTTAGTGAGTAACAGAGTATCATGTAAACTTATGTTACACAACAGCCAAAATAGCAATACTCTTTATTTCAGGTGAAGACTTATTTGAGATGAAACTATCTTCAAAAAGAATACACTTAACAGACAGAGACATACTTTGTTCAAAAAAAAAAACAGACAGAGACATATAAGCAAATGCAAACCTGAATTTCCATCGTAGTAATATCCAGAAGCAGCATCATAGTAATAACCAGATGCTTCATCCCACACGTATCCAGATTGAGGAGCAGAAGCCATTTCCCCAATGCCCTGGGCGTGCCCTCCAGTTTGCTTCTCATCATGATTATATTCCTTTGGAGCCCATCCCGCCCCGTCATACTAATAAAGAAATGAGGAATAACCATTCACAGAGAGCACAAGAATCACAAGCATGACAACCTTTGAAAAAAAAAATCCAAGAATTGAATAACTCAATCTCATTAGAATATTTATGTCCAAACAGTGTATTAACAACATTCAGTCAGAACTTTTGCTTTTCCTTTGGTTAATAAAAACATAATTGCGTCTTCTAGTACATTTGATTGACAAAATCCAGTGAAAACTAGCTTAACTTTGTTTCATTACATAGCCATTACGTTAGAAGATCAAATTTAACTAAGGCTCAATGTGTGACCAACAAATACAAACGAGGGAAACTGGATGAAAACAATCTTCAAATACCTGTTGAGAAAATGCTGCTGCTTCAATTGCGGCAGCAGCGAGGTTGCTGGCATGAGATGATGCTGGCATACCAGTTCCAGAACCATGAACGCTCTTTGCATATGCGACTCTCAGGATTTTACCATTCTTGTCGAGGATTGTTCCGTTTGTTGCTTCAAGTGCCTTGGTAGCATCCTCAACCTACACGAATATAACCATATTTTTCTGTTTCAAGTTCATAGCTAAATTAAAAAGTAGTCAAATACCTAGATAAACAGGAGAAAATAGGTATTTGAATATATTAAAGCAGTTATGCTTCAAAATCTAGCCACCTTTAAGATATTAAACTGGGGCGAAGATACCACAAGAATAATCTACTACAACAAGGTTCAAAGGGCCATGCGAAGAAGTGATTGTAGATTATAAAAATAGAACAAAAAGAAACTATAGTGTGCCTATCTCCAAACACTGCAAAGACTACCCATGGAACTAACAGATTATGATTACTATAGGTTCTTCCTGACACAGACAGACAAATAAAAACAAAATCACTTCAAAGACAAAACAGTTACTCCTAATCTAGACTGGGTTACTAATTTCTATACCACCTAATAATTCTATGATCAAAAGGTACACTTGCAATTGACTTATCAGCAAGGGGAAAGGGAAGAAGAAGATAGAATTTGAGGAGCACAACACCGGAGCTAGTAAGTGCAACAACCGATTTGGGTTTGAGACATTACCGAAAAGAAATGGACAAATGCAAATCCTCGTGAAACATGCGTGAATTTGTCTCTGACAAGACGAAGATCCTACAAAATGATAAAAACAGAAACACCAGGTCAACTGACTTAAAAGTGCATATCTTATTAAACATGAATCCGAAAGGATTTCTGCTTACCTTGATAGGAGCATGTTTGGAAAATTCATACCGAATCATTTCCTCGTCAGCATCTTCATCCAACCCGCGTACAACTAAGACATGAGTTGGACCTGAAAAGGAAAATAAGAACATAGTCTCTTAGGCATAGATGGCATGTAAAGAAATGAAAAACTATAACCTTTAACACTGTCGACTTTTTTCTGACCCGACACGGAAAACATCTTAATGAAAATGTTGATCACAAACCTGATTCAGAACTTCGTCTTCCCGCTGTTGAGTTGGATAAACCTACGTCAACTGAAGGAGAATCATCGGTCTTTGGTTCATTACACTGCGTAAAAAGAAAGAGATCATAGAGATTTACATAATGCCAATAAATCGTTTCTCCATATTATAACAGCACCTCAGCTTTTATAGTGTTAACAATAATCAAGACAGACTGCTGCACACCAAATAAGGGATACATAACACAATTTACCACACTGAACAATTAATGAACAATTTGAGTTCAAACAAACAGAACAAAAAATGTAACAGAATCCATTAGTAAATACCAGTTCAAGGAGTTGGGTTGTTACATACGTTCTCTTTTGACTTTTGATGTATGAAAGTTTTATATACTGCTAAACAAACTAAATACAAACAAATATATTATCAGCAGAGGTATGCATATCAACGTGTCTACGTAAAGATAACGTGTTCAAATACCATTATTACTGACATATGTATGTCACCCTAGTCCCACACATTAAGTGCCAACTGAGAATACATGTTTGTCACCAAAAGCAACTGAAAACAATTTTCGGGGCACAAAACAGATTTATCCCGAGGGTTTTATCAGTTCTATCACCAACTCATGAAAACCACAAGGAGAAGTTCTATTCCTAAAATGAAATATATATGTAACTTCATCTCCAGTTTCACATGGGTTTATACTCTAGCACTCACTATGAAATATGCATAACTTTATCCAAACAATGCACCAACCTGAAAGCAAGAGGTTCGCCGTGCAAAATTGATACAGCCACAGATTGTACATATCCAATCTGAGGGAACTATATTGCCACCATAACCGCGCCTAGAAGTATTTTCCTGCCTACGGGGCACACCAGCCCTCGGTGTGCTGTTCAACACACAGCAATTCAGTCAAAGAATGCTATACAACTAACTGAAAGGATGATATTAAAAGATCAAAGAACTTTTGTTTGCATATTATGAACCAGTGGTCCGCCACAAATTTCAGATATATATCGAAATCGAAGTCAAATAATAATAAAAGACCTGTAACGAAAAATCAGCTTCCTTCCATCCACAATTATACCATCATGCTCAATTCTGTTCATCATGGTGCGTGCGGCATCCTGCCAGAGAAATATACATAATTGCACTTCACTGGGTTAAATAGAACACAAAAAAGGGCCACAAGGAACTAACAACTAAGTTTAGAGTAATTACCACCGTGGGGAAATCAATAAATGCAAATCCACGAGAAATTCCAGAATTTTGCTCCCGAATCACACGGACATGATGCAGAGGACCCCATTCAGCCTAGTCAAGAATAAGGGAACAATGAACTCATGCAAGAAAAATTGTTCAACCCTAAGGATATACGAATTCGAAAAATGAATACCAGAAGCTGGTACAGATCTTCTTCTGTTGATTTCGTTGAGAGACCCTTCACAACAACAGTGGCGGATGGGGTCTAGCAAAAACCATAAAAATATAGGAAATGATTTCTAAAATGCCATTGCAACAAAATAACGTAAACCAGGGATGGTAGGATAATATATACAGCAGAAAAATGATCCTGTTCATGTCTATCTTCATACTCTCTTCGCCTCTCACTTCCATACCAGTGATCTCCCTCGTAGCTGTCCTCCCGATAACTTCGCCCATGGCTCCGACCTCTAGGAGATCTTGATCTTGATCTAGAGAACCCATCACGTCCAGCAGATCCAGAGCGAGATTTCTCATATCTCCTCTGTGGACTCACATCTCTTTCACGGCTGAAAGATCTATTGTCCCCTTCTCTATCACGTGAACCCCACTCTCTATCACGTGAGTTCCGTTCTCTATCCTGCGAGTCCCCACTCTTCCTATTGCCATCTCTCACACTGCCCCTTTCATAATCGGAATCATAACTCCGACGAGCATAATCATAATCTTTTCCACGGCTATCATCTCTGTTATGATGGTAGTTTCTAGATCTACTGGAAGAGTAGTCATCACGGCCATCATATCGTGAAGACCTTTCGTGTCCTTGATCACGGTAGTATCCATTACGACTCCCAACTTCAGTGTCATGATAATAATCAGCATCATAGTTTGTATCGGTAGAAGGCTTTTCATGCCTACGAAGTTCACGAGGATAAGTTTCCTCAGAGTTTCTCCTTCTAGACTGAGGCAAAGGACCCATATCATGTCCAGGTGGATGATTGTAGACATCATCCCGATATCCCCTATCATATGATACGCCAAACCTGTAAGAAAAAAATTAGAATAAAATGCAGACAAACCAAGTATAGTAGACGAAAGTGAACATTAATACGAGTGGTTGATTCACCCATGAGAAGTAAAAACAAGATCAAATATAGTAGCGCTCACCGGCTGTTTGGATCATGCTCAGGACCATAACCCTCCGGAGCCTGTGAATTGAAGAGAATAAGCAATGTCAGCAACAAACATCAAGACTGATACAACGTTAGCCAAATCCAATCCACATCCTCAATTTCCACTGTCTCTCTCAGTCCTCAGATGAGGGGCCCGTAATAATTGACAAACACAACATCCCTATAAAAAATTCTTGTTTATCATCCCATATATCTAAGGTTGAGAAAACCACAATTACACTGGTATTATCCCAATCTTGCTGCCGACCAAATCGACCAGGGTCCATTTCCAGCCAAATGCACTACGCAAAAAAACCTTTGATGGTGGGAGGGAGAATACGTTTCAACACTTATTCAAAGCCCTTTCCTGAAACAAACACACGCATCAAACAAACATGTATCAATCCGTTAATGCCGTATATAATAATAATAAAAACTCTTTCAAAATTGGAAGCCTCAAACAAAATAACAAATCTAAAAAAATGAATTGGCTATGAAGTAGTAGTAGTAGTAACAAAGGCGCTATAAGAATGCATACAACAACACAGATTATTTGGTATACAAACAAATTTAATAGGTCTGAAAAAAATAGTCTGAAAACAGAAATCAATTTAGGTAAAAGTAAGAGCATACCACGCTCAAGTCGTGTCCACGATGAACTGAAAGCAGCAGGAAGACGCCGTGAATGGGGGATAAACGATGAGGTCTGCTAACAGCGAAGAAAGACTTGGAATCAGAAATTTATAGCGAACCGAGAACCAGAGAAGAGAGAAGACAAGCCTGAGAAATCAGAAACGCAGCGACGAGAGAAGAGAGAACCTCGAGGTCGTCAATCAAAAAGCAATCGATCAATTCGAGCTAAGGACTTGGGAGATTAAACTCGAAAATCAGATTAGGTTTCGTCGTTGTTGAAGACGAGATGAAATTGGCAAAGTGTTTTTTTTTTTTTTTTATGCGAATCTCGTTTGAGGAAATTAAAAATAAATGTTATTTATATCGGTAATTAACACAAAGATGTTATTTGGCCCAATTACGCCTCCGGGTGCGGTTAGTTCGGTTTAGTCGGGTCGGTTACTTCGGTTTTCTTGGGAAGCGAAAAAGCTGCCGAACCGATAATCATATTTATTTTGAAAATGTGCCGATCGGTTTAGAACCAATAACTGGACCATAATTTTAGTTTATTTCGGTTGGGTTTAATACTATAGGCCTTACCCGAATAATCAGAAGCATGGATCCGATTTGAGCAAAATACTGTTTTTTTGCTTGCCGTTGCAATCTGTAACTGCGATTATTACAAATCTTGTTTGTTTACTTGTCGTGAATCACTATTTTTTTTTCCGATGCAATTGAATTTTTAAAATTTCTACGACATCTGACTAACGACTGTGATTGGTCGTAAGATCATGTGATAGACAATCGAATAACATTTGATCGGAGATTGGAGTTACAAGGACATGTAAACGAACATGATCTATTTCAACAACAAAAAGTTTAGACTTGTTGTATCCATTGTAACATGAGATGTGTTTTTTTATGTTACATGGATATGCAAGTGAAATATTGGCTTTATGGTCTTCAATCTTTCTCAAAATATTTACATAAACATAAGCTTTTAAATTTGTAAGAAATTTTTACTAAATTGCATATAATTTCCAAAAACTCAGTGACTGACGTAAAACTGATTTGAATTAGCCCAATAACCAAAAAGTGTGGATCCCAATTTAGCATAGTACTGTAACATGTTTGCATGCTTAGTTCGACAACAGAAAGTTCCACTTGTTGTATGTGCTTTCTGTCACTACCAACTTCCTCTGATATTCCACCAAGTGAAACAACTTAAGAATCCTCTCTTCTCATTACATAAACAAAAAGTGGTAAGACTCTATTTATGGGCATTGTTTGTGTGAATCAAAAGAGAGAAAACTAAAAAAAAAAAAAAAAATCTAAGAACAAGGAGTCCAAGCTGAAGCAGTGAGTAACGAGAGATCTTTCCATCCAAGCTTAAGTGTACCATTATCATCAACCAAAGTATAACCATCCGATGGAAACATCCCCAACAAAAGCGTAGCTTGCGTCGCTGCATTCCCAGCCAAAGATATCCCTTTGAATCCACATTGCTGCATCTTCTCCCTCCAGCTCTCAAACTTCACTTCACCGCTCCTCGACGGTCCACCAACAGCCAATACGTTCCTTATCTCTTTGGACAGTAGCTGCTGCTCAACAACATGTCTCTCCTCGCTCTCTTCTCCGTAGCTTGCTCCTAAGGAATCAAACAGCGCCGAGTAGTAATGTATTGCTTCCACAAATCTTCCTAAGAAAGAACCAGCATGGCTCAAGTCTTGTTCCACTACTGTCACCACCTTAGGTGCTAATCTGTTCAAATAACAATCATTCACCTTCAGTAAACATAAACACTTTTATAGTTATAGAATGATAAAATCGTATAAGCGCTTAAAAAACGATCTAGACACCCGCCTAATCATTAGTCTCATATAAAACACCTAACTAAGGCATAGCAATATCTTGAACATTGAAAGTGTTTGTATACCTTTGGAGTAACCAGAGAGTGTGTGTATCAGAGCCAGTAACATCATAAAGAGAATGCTGAAGCCAATGAACAGCAACAGCTTCTCTCTTCCTCACATTAAGTCTCTCAGCATCCAAGTTCCCAACTTTCTCAGCCAAAGGACAAAACTCAAAAGGCAAGCCAAGCTTATCCGCAAAATCCGAAAGACGTTTCCCAGTAGCCTGAAGAGCTTCCATAGAAGTACCAAGTCCCGTGAGACGCACGTGAGGAGGCCCACCAGGTCTAGAAGCAAGTATATGAAACAAACCAGGCCACTGAAGCCCCTGCATGATATCCAAATCAATGATGTGGACACAATCTTCCTTCTCGAACGCTTCTTGAATCGCTTGGTTAGCCGTGAAGTGCGAGAACTTCACCAGAGGGCTTATCCCGTTGAACACCTGGAAGGCGGAGACCATCTTCAAGCTGTGCGTCTGCGGCATCCACCGCGAAGGCAACGCCGCGTAGATGCCGAGACAGGAGTTGAGCAGGCGAGCGGACATGGCTTCGGAGAAGTAAGCGGCGACGCGCTGCGCGGACGTTCCGTAGGGAGTGGAGAGCTGAGAGATCTCGAGGAGGAGCTTGTTGGCTTCCTCGAGGTTGTCCGCGGAGACAGCTTCGGCGCATTGGAGGAGGAGAGTGAGGAGATGCAAGCCTTCTTCGTCTTGCTTCTGACGCTTGATCTCTTCTTTTCTCTCTCTCAAGGCCTCCGCCGTGGTCGTGGTGGTGGTGGTGGTGGTGGTCACAGTCTCCGGCGGCGGCGGTGGAGTGTTCTCCCTTTCTTGCTGCTGAACCTGAGGAGGAGGAGGAGTAGGAGGTTTAGGCTGTTGTTGTTGCTGATGGTAGAGAGGCTCAAAAGGCGGCTGAGGAGGAGGAGCGTCGGAGGAGGAGGGAGGAGGATCAAGAAGCATGAGAGAGCGGAGTCTGTATTCAAGAAGAGCGCCGAGGTTAGGGTTGCAAGGGAAGATGATGTCTCTAACGTTTTGGATGAGCTGAGGGATGGAGACCGAAGCAGAGGAGTTGATTAAGTCTCTGATAATGGCGTCGACCCAGACAGTAGGCGAAGAAGAAGAAGAGTCTTGTTGCTCCATTGGCTGTACGGACATAGCTGTCCGGTTGTTGTTGTTGTCGGAAGGAAAAACCGGTAGACCGGAGAAGCCGCAGACAGAGACAGGTGGTGTCGGGTGGGTTGTCGAGTCCGCCGCCGCCGCCGTGACGATGTAGTTGGAGTCAGGGAGGTGAGAGGCGCGGTGGGGAGGAGGAGGACGTTGGTTGTTGTTTAAGGAAGAAGATGAAGACATCTCCGAAGCTAATCTCTTTCTCACCATAGCTGAAGCAGGAGGAGGAGGATGAGGAGGAACAGTACTACGGTTGCTGCTGTTGTTGTCGGAAGAAGTTGTTTTACCGCTTGATTCCGCCATGGAGGTTGTCGTGAGATTGCATGGTTATAAATAGAGTCTTATCTTCTTCACGATCTTCGAGTGTTTTAATTTGGAAGGGAGTGTGTTGGGAGAAGGAGGATTCTTTGTAGAAAAGGTGAGAGCTTTGGAGGAGCCTGGCCGTATGTAACTCGTCTTCCTCCTTTTCGAATTATTGTGAATGTCGCTTCGTTGGTTTTAATGACTCTCTCTAACCTCTATTCGTATTAACTCTTTCTCTCTCTCTATTAATTACATTTTTGGTTTTAAAATAGTTATAAATGGGGGAAGAGATTAGGTGGGAGATCGGAGATGTTCGTCGTTGCCTGTTTAACGTCTTCTTTTTGCCGATCCATCTTTGTTTCTTCCTCCACCACTCTCTCCCTATCAACAAGAAGATAACATTTACATCGGTATAATTGAACCGGTAGGAGTATATAATATTCTTTCCTAATAATCGACAAAATGACTATTAATTGTTTTTGATTGTTGTGTTGATTTTTAGTGTTTGACCCAACAAGGGGTCGAACATTCAAAATCAAACTAACAATCGAAACTATATCCATTAGATTCCACACGACAATCAAATTTTCCAACGCCATAATTGATCATAATAATATACGCCAAGACAAAAAGATGGTTAATTCTAAACCGGATTAAAGTTCACCATTCAATATGTTTTTTTTGTTGTTGACCATTTATACATTTTGTACTATTAATTTTTGTTGGTTGAATTAGCTAGTTATTGTTGTTTTGTGCAAAACAACATGGATTAAATAAAAGTTAGTAATTTTTGAATTGATGTAAAAATTCTTAAACATCAATTATTTTATAACAGAGAAACTTGCTTTTTTACAGTTTATCAGGGAAATTAATGATTAACTGCGAATTCTTCCGAATGGAGTAACAACTCATTTACATAAATTTATTTATTTTTATTTTTTTTTGAACAACTTTTTACATAAATTTATTAATGTTCTGATATTGTATTTGGATAGCCATGTTGCTAGTTTTTTTTTTTTGAACAACTACCATGTTGCTAGTTTGTAGTAGTAAAAATAGCCTAAAGAAGAAGTTAATTCGTTTTATTTAAAAAAAAATTAAAATAAAAGAAGCCAAGTAGTAATTTCCAAAATATCCACGGACCACGGGCATTGTCATGTGCGAGAGGAATTGGACAAGACGAAGTAAGCTAAAACAGTAATTACAAAGAAGTAAAGAGATGCACATGTTGTGACGAGTCCATTACACCAACTGTCAAACTCCAGTTCCCTATAAAATCTGAAAACTAGTGTTTGACATTTTGCTTTCATATGCATCCTCCTTTTTTCCCTTTTTAACAATTTTCTTTTTGTAAAATATTTTTTTACTAAGTTTTGGACCTGTTTGGCCTGACAGTTTTTTTAGACTTTTGTACGTCAAACACTGGCCCCCATGACCTTATTATAATAGCATGGCCTGGGAAATGGCAGTGAAGCCCTAGAGAAACCATCCACGCTTTTTACGATCATTTTTCCCCTTTTTCACTTATAAGAAACATTTTTTATTCATATCTCTACACAACCCAAACACACGGCTCAATATGAAAGTTCTCAGCGTAAAAAAAGAAAAAAAAAAGTTCTCAGCGTAAAAAGCTGAGAGGCTTTCTCCAAGTTCATATTCAAAAAGTCGTTATTGCCCTTTCATATTTATTGGTTGTGTTAGGCTTGTGGCTCCTACTCTCCATCCAACCGTGCATATATTCTTAACTATGGTTGTTGAAAAAAATCTTAAGCAAATTAACACTACATAGTGAGTCGTGACTTTTTATACCAAACAAAATCTTTTTACTAGTTTTTAACATCCATTTATTATATTAAAGTAATTTTAAGAATAATTTATCAATTATTGAAAACAATCTCATTAATTTTGCATAGTTGATGATAATTTTTTCTTTTGTGATTCTAATTTCTAGTTACATATTTTTATGATATAAGCATTAATAAATTTTTTTTCTGATGTCAAACGGTCATAATAAATTCTTTTTTTTGTAACGTCTTTCTTATTAATCTTTAAGAGTTTACATAATCATTATGGAGCTCCAGTGTAATGGATGAAGGTACATAATAAATTCTTATTTAAAATTTTAAACTAATGGAGTTTAATATTTGTTATATATCCAGGGTGTTGGGTCAATGAATTTTGGTTTAGGAAAACGAAAAACTCCATTACAATACATAGGTCACTGATCTAGCCCAACAAAAATTAAGACCCATGAGAAGTTACAACATTGTGTGTGAGCGAAACTGTATCCTGGGCCCATTAAGGCCCAATCGAAGGCTTCTTCTGATAAGCACAATCCTCTTCTTCCTATATCCCTTATCCTTTTCCACTTCACCAATCTTTACGCCCTTGGTTTCAGAGAAGAGCACCACACTGTAATGGCGGCAATCCCAATGGCAACGGCCACTCCTACAGACTCCATGAGCAGAGTTTGGAGCATGTCATCTCTCAAATCATCTCTCCCCTCCGCCGTAACTTGCCGTCTACCTTCCCCGTCTTCTCGCCGTCCCGTCCTCGTCTCTTCTCCATCACCGCGTCTCCCTTCATTCTCCGGTCTCTCCCCGGTTAACCCCCTCATCTCAACCGGTCTTCCAGGTAATCCCCCATTTTAAAACCGGTTCAATTTCAATTACCTCCGGTTTAAATTTAATCTCCAAACCGTTTTTGCGAAACGCAGGTTGGCAAAGCTTCGAGGATGGGTTCAAGATCATCGACGGCGGTGGCCGCGTGTACGCGATGAGGCACGGGAGGAGAGTCCCGAAGCTGAACAGGCCACCGGACCAGAGGAAAGCTCTGCTCCGTGGGCTCACGACGCAGCTGTTGAAGCACGGGAGGATCAAGACGACTCGAGCTAGAGCTAGTGCGATGAGGAAGTTTGTGGATAAGATGATTACTTTAGCCAAGGACGGGTCTCTGCACAAGCGGAGGCAAGCGTTGGGGTATATCTACGAGAAGCAGATCGTTCACGCGTTGTTCGCTGAGGTTCCGGATAGGTACGGGGAGAGGAATGGTGGGTACACGAGGATTATTAGGACTCTTCCGAGGAGAGGTGATAATGCTCCTATGGCGTATATTGAGCTTGTTTAAGAGGTTGTTATTTGTCGTTTTGATTAATTTCGGAATTGCTAGACTCTTTGCTTTGTAATCTTGAGCCTGTTGTTTATTATGCAGATATGAGATCGTTTGTTGTGCTTTGAAATCGACTTGGTAAAATGTGTTGGTTGTTTGTTAGAGTTACTCTTTGGACTTAGTCATAGTAGATGGAACAAGCTCTGAGAATGTAAGTTTGGTTGATTCTTGGTGAAATAAACCAAACAAGCAAACTAGAATTTTAAAGTTTGGTTGATTCTTGCTTGTTATAAGTTTAAAGTTTTCAAGTGACAATTCAAGTAAAACCCCAGTTAAGAATCTAAAAACTATATACTTCAAAAGTTCAATCAAGATTATAAAAGATCTAGTGAACTTGAAAAAAAAGTCATACAACGAATAGTCCAGGACAATTTATAGCTTAGTGCTCACTTCACATTCTTGTTTCTGCATTTTCATGGATGGGAAGTGAGTTATGATCTTATCAGTTAGGGTTGACGATCTATTTCCCCCTGAGAAGTATCATATATCACTAGATACACACAGACTTTTGACCCCGTTCTATTTCTCCACAAAATAAAAGTTCGAATCCTATATCCCCCAATTCGAAAGATCGAGTTCCTTTTCCCCATACCGGCGAATTTAATGGTTTACTTGGGTGAACCAGTAGCTAACCAAAATAAACCCATTTTTAACATAACCACACCCGTTTGAAAACCCGACCCTAGTCTTTAAAATCCCCGATTCCTAAAACAATTACAGTAACGAACCCTAACAAAATTGAATTGGAAAAATTGATTTGTGGGAGAGATAAGAGAAATTGAGAGATGAGTGATGTTTCTGGAGCTTCAAGTGGGTCGTCAATGGTGCGTGTCTCTCCATCTCTTTTTCATTGTCTGATTCATCTCTAAGAGAAGGAATCGTGTTTCCACTGACCGTCTCCATTTTTTCTACTTGTAATCAACTAAAATCGGCCGGTAAATCTTTCTAGGGTTTCTTTGTTGATGAACAACACTGGGGATTTGGGGGTTTATGTTTTCGGGTTAAACCAATAACAATTGGGTTGTAATCGGGTTTTAATCAGGTTTTAATCGGATCTTAAATGGATCTTTTCGGTTAAATCGCGGTTTTTGTTGGGCAACAATAGATTACGGTTAAATGATAAACAGTAAACCGGCGTTAATCCAAACCTATGTATATTGCAATGTTTAACTTCGACGGTATGGGGAAAAAGAACTCGATCTTTCGAATTGGGGGAATATAGGATTCGAATTTTTATTTTGTGGGGAAATAGAACGGGATCAAAAGTCTGTGTGTATCTAGTGATATATGATACTTCTCAGGGGGAAATAGATCGTCAACCCTATCAGTTAAGTGTTTCTTGAAGGTTCCTCACAACTTGCTTCTCCCTGTATACAACTAATGTCGTCCCTGTCCCATGTCTGAAACACACGGTTGCGATTCTCCACAAGAGACGAGGGACTAATGTGTGAACTTGAGCTGAATATCAATCACATGGTAATTATATACGCAAGGCCAAGATTGCAGGTTGGATCCGACTTATAGGGTATTACTAGGCTTTGTAAACCGTCAACGCCAAGATTTAGGCAGGGATAAAGCAAAGGCACAGTTTGGGTTCACGCTAAAGCTTGGTCATGCTGACAATTTATAAAGGATAAGTTTCACGTAATGAACAAGTGCTATGAATGCAATTTGAACTGCCAACTACCACCTTTAAAAATCTGGTTCTCATTTTGACTATTTCTTGTATGAAAAAGTCGAATAAATAGCCATCTGTTACGTCGACACGTTGATTTGTAAAGGACGCTCAACGTGTTACTACTTTTTTGCTGAATCAATTTGAGATTTGAAAATGAAAAAAACAAACCAATGTCTTTTGAATTTATTTTGTTCTAAACCATATAATACACACACACATAAAAAAAAAATTCAAAAACAAAACCATCAGGACAACAAGAAGACAAAAGCAACGCAGATCTATAAACTAAAAACCTTCAGACAACGATCACAGCTTAGTCGAATACTTACAGTGTTGACTCGTAACGTTACGATTCGCAACAGAGATGACAATATCACACGACGAAGACGACTGAACTTTAATCTTAAAGATCTTCAGAACACTTACTTTCCCGGCGACCTTAACGAAAGTGTTGATAGGTATAGACCCGGACATGACGTCATTAATAATCTGCGTGTCGGTGAGTAACCGATCCGCCATCAACGTCAGCGTTATGTTCATAGGCAGCGTATTCTCCGGCCCGACTCGACTCGCCGGAAGCGGCGCCTCTCCGATTAACTTGCCGCCGTAGTTAAGCAACGCGGACGAGTTGCCGAAGCTGAATCCGACGCAGTTAGGGTTTTTCAAGGAGAGATCGACGCTGAGCGTTAGGTTTAGGACGACCTTGAGATTGAGGACGTCGACGGAGGCTTGGAGACGATCCACGGCGACGGAGTCGATGGTGGTGATGGGGCGTTTGGGTTTGAAGAGAGTGAGGCCTAAGACGAGGACGACTATGAAGATGAGGAGGAGGATGAGGAGTGTGACGCAGATGCAGATTTTGCGGTTGCGTTTCTTCCCTTTTGTCCCGCCGCCGCCGTTTGCAGACTGCGTTTCCATGGCTGCGTTTGGCTTGGGCGCTTCGGATGCTAACATGGGTATTGCTGGCTTCTCCTTTTTATCATCTGTTTTCATCGTAGTACTCTTTCTCTCTACTACTTCTTCTTCTTCTCTGTTACGCTTTCTGCTTCTCGTGGCTGTTTCTTTTTTCCCTTTTTTTCTCGGTGGTGTTTCTTATTTGTAACCGACTTTACGACGTAAGTCAAATAACAAATCCGATTTTTTTTTTTTTTTGTCATCAAAAGCTTTATTTCAAACTTAAACCGGTCCTATCGTACTAGCCTCGTGAGCTAGCGGAATAGAGACCATACTGTCAACCAACATGTAGTGTAAATCACGTGATCGGGCCTCTTTTGCAAGAGCATCCGCACGGAAGTTCAAAGAACGAGGTAAAAAACTCAGCGAAAAGGAAATAAAAGAAGTTCTCAGTGCCTCAATGGCATCAAGCTCTGGATCAAGTGCTGGCCACTTCTTAGAGAAGTTGATGATGTGTACCAGCTGTTGACAGTCTGATTCCAAGCGTACCTGCTGGAACCCACGGCTACTAAGCTCCTCCATAGCCCACACTAAACTCTCCGCTTCCGCATGTAGTGGGGATGGGACGTTGATTAGTTTCCTTTGCCCTCGCATTACCTCCATGTCGCCATCGAACACAATAAAACTCAGCCCCACTCCAGTATCTTCTAGGACCCAAGACGCGTCGAGCTGGCATCTCCATCGTCCCACCCTTTCTTGTTCCTCCACTTCCGCTATCCTCTCATTCCCGTCGTCTGCTGCTTCCAAGATGTCCGGCAGGATCTGCGCTAGCTTCCATGTTGTAGCTTCCGAAACCGCTAGTTGCAGGGTATCCACAGGTGATGTATCCTTGTTATTAAAACATTTATCGTTTCGTGCCTTCCATAAGTACCAGATCAACCATGGAAAGAAGGCCGTGCTCTCAGCTCTGCTAGGATCTGTTTGCAAATTCAGTAGCATATCAAAGTTAACAAAGATTGAGGAACTCGGGAAGACCCCCGGAGACGTCGGGACTGTCGATAATGCCCAACTTTGAATCGCTGGCGGGCATTCAAAGATGATATGGTTAATCGTTTCATTCTCCGCACCACAGCGTTGACAGACCGAGTCGTTACCGCAATGTCTTTCTTTTAGCTTGCTCGCTGAGGCGACATATCCAGACAGAGCTTGCCACAGAAAATGCTTGATTTTCCGCGGCGCCTTAAGTCTCCAAACCTTCTTCTTTAAACCATTGCAACTCGGTCCCAGGCTTATGTCCCCACGCAGCTTTTTCCGTTGTTCAACTGCAATGGTGTACCCAGACCTCACTGTGTATACCCCCGACTTTGTATGCTTCCAGCTGTAGCCGTCCTTGCGTCCCGTTTTGCTGATCCTAAGTGTGAGAATACGAGATACATCATCGGCAGCAATAAATTCATTTATAACGCCAACATTCCATTCAGCCTTGTCGACATCAATAAGGTGGTGGACTTTAAGATCAGTATCCATGATCACTGTCTTTGGTTTCGCCGCGCGAGCAGGTTCCGTAGGGATCCATGCGTCTTCCCAAACTTTCGTGTCTGCCCCTGTTCCTATCGTCCTCTTGATTCCACCGATGAGAATCGGTTTAGCTGCCATCAAGCTGTTCCACCCAAAAGATGGGGAATTTGCTTTACCTATTACAAGTGGATTCGAGTGTCTGTAGTATCTACCTTTAAGAACTCTTGCTAGAAGGGACTCGGGATGTGTAAGCAGACGCCATACTTGTTTAGCGAGAAGGGCCAGGTTGAAATCTCGGAAATCTCGGAAGCCCAAGCCTCCTTCCTCTACTGGTACACAGATTTTGTCCCATGCCACCCAATGCATCCCCCGATTGTTATTGCTTGTACTCCACCAGAAACGCGCCACTGCGGCGGATAGTTTGTTACAGATCTCTAAAGGTATCAAGTAACACGACATCACATAAGTCGGTACTGACTGGGCCACTGATTTGATTTGCACCTCTTTACCACCCTTTGATAATAGTTTACCTGACCAAGAGTTGATCTTTCCATTCATCCTCTCTTGAACGAAAGAAAAAACTTGTTTCTTTGATCCACAAATCTTTTCCGGCATTCCCAGGTACATTCCCATTCCTCCTTCGTTGTTAATATTGAGTGATCTTTTCAGATCGGTTTTTGTGGACGCTATGACCTTAGAACCGAACAGAACTGAAGATTTAGACTTGTTCAGTTGTTGTCCTGAGGCTTTCCCATAGACGTCAATGATGCGAACCAGTTCCCTGCATTGAGATTGCTCCGCTTTGCAGAAGAAGAGGCTGTCATCGGCGAAGAGTAAATGAGAGATGGCGGGGCTCCCTCTAGCAATCTTGATACCCGTAATAGTTTGATCTCTCTCCGCTTGTTTTATATGCGAGATCAGAACTTCCGTGCATAAAATAAATAGGAACGGAGACAGCGGATCGCCCTGTCGGAGACCCCGGGACGGCACGATCCTCCCTTTGGCCTCTCCGTTTATCAAGACTTGGTACGAGACGGAGGTAATGCATTTCATTATCCTTGCCACCCATATATGATCGAAGCCAAATTTTAGAAGTAGGGCTTCCATAAACCTCCATTCTACGCGATCGTAAGCTTTACTCATATCAGTTTTGATCGCCACGAACTTCCCTTTGCAGCTAGGATTTGTACGAAGCGCGTGAAACATTTCTTGGGCCACAAGGATATTATCAGTGATGAGCCTCTCTGCCACAAACGCAGATTGCGTCTCTGAAATGATCTTCGGCAGGATACTTTTCAGCCTAGATGATAAGATTTTTGAGATGATCTTATATCCCACATTGCAGAGACTGATCGGCCTAAATTCAGTCATCGCCTCCGGTCTTTCAGTCTTTGGTATTAGACATAAATTAGTCATGTTTAGTCTCTCATCAAGTTCCCCCGTATCAAAGAAACCCCTGACCATATTGCAGACATCCTTCCCAACCGAGCTCCAAAAGCGTTGGTAAAAGAGGCTAGTCATGCCGTCTGGACCAGGCGCCTTCTCCGGGTTAATCGCAAAAGTAGCATTTTTAATCTCCTCATCTTGAGGGATACGAAGTAGATTCTGATTCATGTCCTCTGAGACTGTCGCGGTAATAAACCGGAGGGATTCTTCAATGGTGTCTGGGTTTGTCGTAGTGAACAACGTCTGGAAATAGTCAACAGCGACTGCCTCTATATCGTCCTCTTTGTAAACCCATTGATTCATCGAGTTTCTCAGGCGAGTAATTCTGTTGCGTGCTCGTCTTTGTTTGGTCTTCGCATGAAAATATCTTGTGTTCCTATCTCCTTCTCGCAGCCATATAACTCGACTTTTCTGCTTCCAATAAAGCTCCTCTTCCCTATATGCTTCACAGAGTTTCCACTTCAATTCCAGTTCTTCTTCGCTTGAGATCATCTCGTCGTTTTGCACTTGATCTAGTTTTTGCTTTAAGCTTTCAATAAGCTTTGCGCTGTTGGTGGGATTCCGTTTCTTCCACCTTGAGATGGACCTGCGAGTCCTACAGATTTTGTCATAAAGCTCCAGGTCGGGTTCCATCTTTAGTGCCTCCCATTCTCCCTTAACAGTGTCGATGAAACCTTCTTTACCAAACCAGTTACGGTCGAAACGAAAGTTTCTTTTTCCGCGAGCCCCTCTGTTTTGAAACCTCGCTAAGATGGGCCGGTGGTCAGATCCCCAGCGCAACAAATACTCCACATAAGTGTGGGAAAATACATTATGCCAATCTTCATTTCCGACGGCTCTGTCCAGCCTACATTGCACCCGTCCTGCTCTG
Source organism: Brassica napus (assembly GCF_020379485.1). Lineage (NCBI taxonomy): Eukaryota > Viridiplantae > Streptophyta > Magnoliopsida > Brassicales > Brassicaceae > Brassica > Brassica napus. Next base: position 34,353,106 of record NC_063442.1, on the reverse strand, counting down.
GTTCTTCCTGCCCATGAAAAAATGTTCCCTTTAGATGGAAACTCAATCATCCCGCACCCTGCAAGCATGTTTTTAAACGGCAGGAAAGAGCTTTCTGGTCGTTTTCGCCCCCCTCTTTTCTCCAAATTGCTTGTGATCTCATTGAAATCCCCCATCAAGAGCCATGCTCCTGTCCTGTTTGCACTCATCCGCAGCAACCTTTCCCATACATACTCACGGTATTCCACCACCGGATCTCCATACAAGAACGTGATAAACACTTCCTGTCCGTCTATCTGCGCTTTTATATCAATCATACGATCATTATAGAAAATAATATCCACCGCAGAGTCCTCCATGTAAAACAAAGCCAATCCACCGCCCCTACCAACAGGGTCCACGGTGAACAATTTATCATAACCAAATTCAAACTTAAAGTCTTGCATAAAAGAAAAATTGTTTTTTGTTTCTGAAAGAAAAAGAAAGCTAGGTTTAAAACAGCGATGCAACTCCCGGAGGTGTTGCTTGGTCAGGTAGGCTCCGGCCCCCTGACAGTTCCAGGCGATTGCACTCATATCTGAGTACTGGGTGGTTTCTGGGACCCCACCGAACCTGATGCAGCAGTAGATTTTCGGCCTTTGGTAACCGAAGGATACACCTCAACACGAGGGACCACCTTTGAGCCTGGGTCTTTCGTCATGAAGAGACGCCCCTGTTTGGCCAGCTTGCCTTTTGGTGATGCTCGACCTCTATTCGCAAGCTTCCTGGATGCAGCTAAACCTTTTGTGTCTGGGCTTCGCGTACCCCTGCGCTTATTTAAGTTTGCCGGGGGGAGAGGGTTCTTTTGCATCCTCCTGCCCTGTTCCGACATCCTTCTTGGAGGTAGGTTGTTCCTACTTTGTTCTCTTTTCTCTTTTCCCTCTCCTCCTAAGACTCTTCCATCTTCGTGTTGTTTCTCCAAGTTTTTAGTACCTGCGGTTTGATATTCTGGAGCCATCGTCTCTTCCACCATCGTCTCTTCCACCCTAGTTTCATCAAGCAGGTCATCATTGTCTAACATTTCCTCATCCATTTCAAGTTGTACGCTGGCATATTGTTCCTCAAATTCTTTCAACTCCTCCTCCGTCATCTCCTGCTCATTATCTGTTGGCTTGTCCAGTTCTTCTAGATTTGGCCTGTTAAGGGATGGAGCACCCGTCTCAATAGGACTTCGCAATGATATCACTCTTTCTGGAGAGGTCACAAATTCCTTTTCTTTCTCCGTAATCACCTGATTACCAGGGAACTCAGTTTGAACTGTATCAAAAATCTTCAAGATTCCACTTGCCGCACGGACTGTATCCAGATTTGTTTCTTTATCTCCTGCGTTCGCTTCAATTGCCTTCCCCTTAAGCATGCGTCTTCTTTCATCTTCGGTTTCCCTTGCTATCTCTCTCACATTCCTTTGGTTAGGGGAGAGAGCCATTTGTTCATCTCTCCTTTTCCCTGGCTCTCGAGTCGGTCGCCATTCCATTCGCGGCTGCTGTCTAGGCGAGTGGTATCGTCTTCCTGCGCCATCCCCTCTGTCATATCTATGACTTTCAGAGATAGTCCTCTGGGAATCTGGTGAGTTCCTAGTTGATTTTGATGAGAGATCCATTCTTCTGTGCTCATAATGCTGGTCTTTATTCGTTTGGTCCAGGTTGCGACCCCTGGTGTCAGGACTGGAACCTTTAATTCTCCAGCTCGAGGATGAGACCGAGTCACCGTGGTGGCCCCTCACAGAACGATTTCCAGAATCTCTGCTGCTGTGCTTCGACTCCTCATATTTATCCCTGTTGTAAGGATGATATCTCTCCCGATCACGGGGATTTCTTCCTCCATAGCTATGATCAATTCTATTCCAAACATTCTTTGCAATGTCTTCTCTTTTGCTTAGAATCTTTGATCTTAAATCCCCATGCTCTGTCCTCTGTGCTTGTCCTGGTCTGGCTCGCTCCTCTCTTCTTTGTGGGTGTTCCTGACGTCTCTTATCTGATTCCATCTCACGGGAAAATCTAGGATGGTTGTCGGTGTTCCACGCGTGGTTCTCGAAACCCCTGTGCAGATCGCGGCCTCTAAATGGTGCAGAGAAAGCTTCTCTGGCCGCCAGCTCCTCTTTCTCCTTACTTTCCAAACGAACTAAACGGTTAGCTTCTCTTTGTTCTGGGGACAGCTCAGGGCATGTACCTTCTTCATGCGATATTCTTTTGCAGGTAAAGCAATATCGGTGTAGCTCTTCATAAGACAAAGATACTTTGATGATATCACCATTCGCATATCCAGCCTTCCTCTCAAATTGCAAAGGTTCATCAGCATTAACAACAACTCGAACCCTTCCATTTTCGACATCTACCGTATCCACCTCTCCCAAAGCCCGGCCAATGCTCCTATATGATTCATCTTTTTTGTAATGTGTCGGTACTCCGGTGATATTCACCCACAAGAGTAAGGAGTTTGGATAGTCCTCCTTTATCGTTGGTATCCACCTTTCTAAGGAGAAGGTCCACTTATTAAAATGACATGGTCTACGGAGAAGTACTTTTTGGAGATCCTCCTCCTTATCGAAATCAAATTGGAATTTGTTATTCCCAAGGTTTGTTCCTCGTACCCTGCCTTCCACGTCCCAGATACTTCGTTTCGGCATATGTTTGATTAAAGCATCAACACTTCTACCATCCCGATGGAACATCCTTCCAACAAGGGATAGTTTATACTTCTCGACAAGATCAGTGTAATCGAATTCTGGAACTTTTATGATCTCTTCCTTGTCTTGGCTACGTCTGCGGTCATGTCGAGTACTCCCGACTCTGGTTCGATCCTTCCTTTCCCGATACATCGTAACAGCGGGGACCGGTAAGGATGAGACAGCGCCCTATTAGAGGGGAATAGAACTATTAACGTAATGTCGTTTACTTGATGCTCACGAAACCGGGAACCAAGGTATTACGCTACGAAAACAGAAGATAAAACACTGCAAGGGGCAGGAAAATTTAGGAACGAGAGGAGTGTGGTGTAGTCTCCCTCTCTCCTAGACCGCCGGTAAGAAACTAGGTCCTCCGCCTGAGACGGGGTTCAGATCTCGAAATCGCCTTGTCGTCGCCAAAACCCTAGCCGCCTTTTTAACAAATCCGATTTATTTTATTTAATTTGGTTTCTTTTGCTTTTTTTTCAAAGTTTCCTTTGCTTTTTTTTTTTACATTAAATATTGGTTCATCTGTCACGGGCTCTAAATAATTTAGACGTTTGTTTTACTTTATGGCAACATTTAATTGAAATACTTATGAAACTAATAATTACTTCATACTACTTATTTGTGTTTGAGGTTTTGGCACATTGGTTAAAAACACAAATTTGTATTTAATTTGCCTCATTTACATCAAAACATCATTAACTAAAATAAATTCAATCAATAAAAATAACATTGCAGAATATAAATAGTTAGAAAAGCTAAATATTTTTAAAAAATTTGCATGGAAATTTGGAAATTAAAATTGAAATTAAAAAATAGTTGAACATCGTTTATATTGAAGCTGAGGGAATAATGGAGTTCGAACTAAGATATAACGTGGATGGCGCCGTATGCAGTGTTGGACGGTGTGTATTGGACGAAATAAATGTGTTTACTGTTAGCAGCCTAGTATACGTATACAGTATTGGTTATTAGTTGGGCAGCGTTCAATGGATACTGATTAATGTAATGACTCGAGAAAGAAAACGTGTATTGTTTTAGTTATTTGTCTCCTTTGTTCAACTAGTGCATTAATTTAGGATGAAGATGATAAAATAATACAGTGAGGTAGAAATAAGCGAAATCACTAATCACATGGGACATGGCTTTGTATGAGATCCTGTCGCTTTTGCTCATTTCGTGTGAGTAGTTTTACTGCAATGAATGAATCGACCGTCTTTGTCTGGGCCCATTCCTTCAGTTACAGAGGAACGACTTTTGGGTTTTGGCCCGTTGATTGAATCTTCTTCCTCGCTTAGTGAATTTTTGATCATCATGCCACCAATAAGTCCTAACTAGAATGAGACAGTTGCCTATACATCAGTTTTATATCACGATTTGAAAAGGAAAGTTTTTGGAAAATTTTAAAGAGTTAAAATGGCTTCTTTCAAAAGTTTAAAAGATTTAGCTTTAATTCAGGAAGATCCAATGTATCCACTCACAAATTTTGGGACTGCTCATTTGTTTATTTTAATTTTAGGAATTTATATATAAAAAAATATTGTAAAATGTGTTGGTTTCCAAATCTTACATTTGAAATTTTATTTCTATTCTTAATTATAGTATATCTAATTGGATTTAATTTTTTATATATTCAACTTCCGAGTACTTTTAAATCCATTAAAATTTATTATAGTCACTTTTATAAATAAACTGAACATATTAAATAATACATCTATTAGTTATAAACTGTAAAATAAATAATCCAAAATTAGGATAAAATTACAGAATAAACCGTACAATTACATAATCTCCAATGATTCTCAATAAATTGTTTTAAATACACTAAATTGGATACCGTTTTTTCAAAAATACACTTAATCAAAATTAACATAACATTTGGATTTAGAGTTTATTGATGATTGTTTAGGGTGTAAAGGGTTAGATTGAGTTTATAAGCTTTTATAAATAGTTCTAAACATTTATAAGCGATACGGAGAATTAATTTTATCTTTTTCATAATAAACTTCAGATACTTATGAAAATATTTATTATTTAAAGATAAGTTTGAAAATAGTATAAGTTATGAGGTAAAGTTAGAATTCCCCATGATCATGTGACAAAAAATAACACTCTTTTTGTTTCAAAATAATATAGGTTTTAGAATTTTCACACATATTAAAAATATATTATTTTTTGATCATTAGTATATTATTTTCGTAATTAATTATTTTCAGCAAGACCAATAAAAGTTTACTAAATATGACTATATTTTTGAAGTTTGCAGTTACTATTGAATAATACATTAAAACAATTTTTTCAAATATTTCCGGAATGGAAAGAGTATGATTTTACTTAGAATTGACATGCATATTTTTTATACTTAACTAGGATAAACAAGCTTAATTTTAAAATTTGTATAAACTAAAATATCGGTGTTTGAGATCTTTCATTGTCTTTCACAATTAAAAAAAAAACATGTTATAGTATGAGAAATTCTCATTTGTTTGTAAGCGATTCATCCTACAAATATCACTAAATTAGTGATTCAATATAAAAGTGATATTTTTAGTTTTTTTTTTTGAAAGATACTTTTGCATTTCTTTAAACTGGTTTGCGAGTCCAACTTAAACTAACAAGAGCCTTATAATGATTACTGGACCGTTAGCCCATTAAATCTACCCAACTTTCTAATTTGAAAACGCACCGTTTTAAACATTTTATCAAATCTTTTATTTTTTCATCGATCTGTAAAACAAAATGATTCAGATTGGTTCATGCTCGAAATCTAGATTTTGAAAGGGGAAAAGAGCTTCTTCGAATCGAGACATTGAATCAAAACCCAATCCCCCAAATCTGAATCTACAAAAAGCTCTTTACCTCACTTGGTATGTAGCCTAGCATCATCCCCTCACTTCTCTCATCTCCTCGCTTAGGCTTTCCTCTAAACTCAGCCGCCTCATCCTTTAGGGTTTTCCCCCAAAAAAATCAAAACCCCTTTTCAGATGGAAGGAAGAAGGATCACAGCTAGCCCTAGACCTTGCAGCGGAAGAAGAGTCGTGGCGAAGAAGAGGACTCGTCCCGATGGGTTCGTCAACAGCGTTAAGAAGCTCCAGCGAAGAGAAATCTCGTCTCGGAAAGATCGAGCTTTCTCAATCAGCACTGCTCAGGAGAGGTTCCGTAACATGCGTCTAGTGGTAAAGAGTCTTTTCCCTAATTTTTTTATCAAAACCCTAGAAAATTGCTAGTTGGGTTTGCTTAAAGTTTCGAACTTTGGATCGATTTTGATTTTTTCAGGAGCAGTATGATACTCATGACCCCAAGGGGCATAGTTTAGTTGCGTTGCCGTTTTTGATGAAGAGGACTAAAGTTATTGAGATTGTTGCTGCGAGGGATATTGTCTTTGCGCTTGCTCATTCTGGTGTCTGCGCTGCTTTCAGTAGAGGTAGATAACTTTGTCTGCTTTAAATCTTTAAGCTTTGTGTGTTTGTGTGACTTAGAGACAGCTTTATAATTTTGCAGAGACGAATAGAAGAATATGTTTTTTAAATGTGAGTCCAGATGAAGTGATACGGAGCTTGTTCTACAACAAGAACAATGATTCCCTCATCACTGTCTCTGTTTATGCTTCTGACAATTTCAGCTCTTTGAAATGCAGATCCACTAGGATTGAGTATGTTGTCTCTCTCCCTTGTTGTTTTATATCTTTATGGGTTATGTAGAGACTAATGTGTCTTTCTGGTTGTTTTTTTTCAACTGTTAAGGTATATTCTGAGAGGTCAGCCAGATGCAGGGTTTGCCCTTTTTGAGTCTGAGTCATTGAAATGGCCTGGCTTTGTAGAGTTTGATGATGTCAATGGAAAGGTGCTTACCTATTCTGCGCAGGACAGGTTATTTTCTGGTCTTCACTACCCATATTTGGTAGACTGCAAGTTTCTTCCTCTGAGACCACTAGCTGTTTCTGCAGTGTGTACAAGGTTTTTGATCTGAAAAACTATACCATGCTGTATTCCATATCAGACAAACATGTTCAAGAAATTAAAATCAGGTAACCTTTCTCCATTTGTCTTTAGCCCTTTTGTGTTTCTTCATCCTTTTTGGACATTATATTGGACTGAAGGATTTGTAACTTAGTTATATGTCCTTTTAACTTATGTTTCATTTCATGCATCAGTCCAGGGATAATGTTATTGATCTTCAAGAGAGCTACTAGTCACGTTCCTTTGAAGATTCTGTCGATAGAAGATGGCACAGTTCTCAAGTCCTTCAATCATTTGCTTCACCGAAACAAGAAAGTTGATTTCATTGAACAGTTTAACGAGAAACTTCTTGTGAAACAAGAGAATGAGAATCTCCAAATTCTTGACGTAAGTTTTTTTTGTTTGTATCAGTTTCAGATCAGTCTCGTAGTTTCTTGTTTTTACAAAGGTTTGTTTCTGATTTGTAAACGCAGGTTAGAAACGCTCAACTAATGGAAGTTAGCAGAGCCGAGTTCATGACACCTTCTGCGTTCATATTTCTGTATGAGAATCAGCTGTTTCTAACGTTCAGGAACCGAAACGTATCTGTGTGGAACTTTCGCGGAGAGCTCGTGACTTCCTTTGAGGATCATCTCCTATGGCATCCGGACTGTAACACAAACAACATCTACATAACAAGTGATCAAGATCTGATCATCTCGTATTGCAAAGCAGATACCGAAGATCAGTGGATAGAAGGAAATGGTAAAATAGAATAAGCTCATTTAGTTATAGGCTATCCTTGTAACTAACGAGTGTCTCACTGATTGATTGGTTTGTTAATGGTGCAGCGGGATCGATCAATATCAGCAACATATTGACTGGGAAATGCTTAGCTAAGATAACGTCAAGCAGTGGACCTCCAAAAGAAGATGAGAGCAGTAGCAGTAGCAGCAGTTCTTTGGGGAACAACTCAAAGCTGAGAAGAAACGCTGTGGCTGAAGCTTTGGAAGACATAACGGCTCTGTTCTATGACGAAGAACGCAATGAGATATACACAGGAAACAGACACGGCTTTGTTCATGTGTGGTCCAATTGATTTCACATCATCATCATCATCATCATGTTAGCTACTTCTACTACTTGTACTGTGTTATTTGGTTTACTTCAATTGTGTGTGTAGCGATCAATCTGTTTTAACTTAGTGTTTTTCGAGCAGCTATTTGTGTTGTTGTGAACTACGTTTGGGCATGTGTTTGTGATTCAGAATGCCAATTATGTACACTAGTTTCATTGTACGTAACATTTGGGTTTGACAAAATGTATTACAGACCCTTTATTACATCTTTGCTATTCCTTTGCTAACAGTCAAGTTGAGCTGCAAGTTTTGTATGATTACATTATTGAAGAAACAATCTTATTTGAATCTTCTAATTGTTACCACACCATTATGTAATGCATTCAACTGAAACTTGTCAAGGATTGTAGTTGAGCATTTTCTGCATTTTATTCAAACATAAATGCAATCAGATGAAAAAGCAGAAGAGATTTAACAAAGAGTTTCAGCTTATGAAAAAGAGGAATCAGAAGCAAGAGATGGAGCAAGAGCTAAGTTCTGCGGCCATTGTTGCTCAATCGGTGTTCCTAGCAATCTCTTAACGAAAAAAACTTACAAAAACTAAATCTCTATACAATAATGCTGATGACACAAGGTCGAATCCAAAACTCAGTTGAATTCAGCAAAAATAGTATATAGTCTATTGTTCTCAATTGGTAGGTAGCTGTATCATCCAATGCCCCGAGTAGCTAGAGCATAGAAGTATCAAGATTCAAGAACCAATGGAAGACATTATTCTAAGGAGAGACAAAAGAACCTGAAAATATGAAGCAACTGCTGAAACTCAAATCAACAGGGAAGAGAGCTGCCTCCTCACCATCCCAGCTGTTCAAATCCAAATAAGCAAACAATCATAAACACAAAATCACAGCCCCTCTGAGATACACTCAAAACACCATTTGAGACTACTAACCAAAGATGCAACCAACAGACCACATGTCAACAGCAGTTGAATAATGAGTCCAACCAAGAAGAACTTCAGAAGCCCTATACCAGAGAGTAACAATCTCATGCTCTACAACTTAAGAATACAATTGAAAGAAACTCTTTATCTTTCACCAGAAGAAGATTCTGTTGTTGGTTTCAGATCACTGTCAAGCACATGCAAATCGCTATGAAACATTCGGATTGGCCCCAAACTTTACAGGGATATATGTACATACAGTGTAGTATAGAAAGAAATATTTTTTTAAGATTCATCTTAGAAGGTTTACGGCTACTGAAATCTCAGGGCAGGCCTTGAGCACACTGTAACAATGGCAACTCCTTTACAGAGAAGATTCAAGCGGCATAGGGTTTAGGTTAGCACATTTCTTATACTAGTCAATGAAATGTTTTGAGCTCGGTTTGGTCGGAGGATTCGGTTTGGATTGGTAGTTACTTTGTGGATTTTTAAAAAGAAGATAAATTCAAATTAAACACTTTAGTTTCATTAAACGAGAAAAGACAAAATATTGAGCCATGTAAGGAAGAAAATTGCAATCAACTCTCAAAATGTACATAACATCTTTTGATAGCAAACTCTTTATTCTCCACCATCAATTTCTTTTGGATCTTCATCATCATGAGCTTCATCACCTACATCATCAGCCACAACCTCCTCCTCCATCCCCTTCTTTACTCTCTCTAGCTCCTTCTCCTTCTCTTCCAACTTATCTTGCAATATTATCACCTGAAAAGTCATCATCATCATCATAAGCTTTTGCCTCATCAAAATCCCATTTCCATCAAAAAAATCTAAAGGAGTTAAAGAGATAGACAAAGGATCAACACCGTTTCGTTTGATCTCTCAGCATCATTAATTAATCCTTCCATGTGTTTGAACAGTCCTGCATTCAACAAAACCTCTCAAGTTCTCAACAATCCAAATTCCACATGTACAAGAAAAAAAAACATTTTTGCTAAGTTACCTTCAAATTGCTTTCTAAGTTCTGCGTTTTGAGACTTCTGCACTGAAAGCTTCATTGCTAGTTCATGAATCTATACATCAAACCATCAGTGTTCTCACGAGTTCCAGAGAATAGTTTCTTCTTCGACATTCCAAAATAATTCCTAGAATGAAGATTTAGAACAGAACAAGCTTATGATACCTTTCCTTCAGCAGCTTGGCGTCCAATCTCCTCGTTTTCCTCTTGCAGGGTTTTGCACTTTTCCATAAGCATCCTGCCCTTTACCCCCAGAGGGGTGAAAGTAACTGCTGTATAACTATCCTGGAGTTCCTTGATCTTCTTGTCTTTTTCCTCAACTAGATTCTGTCGTTAAAACATAAACAAGAAACATGAGGTCCAATTTTCATGTCCTCATCATCCTTTATTTTTACAAAAAGAAAAAAGAAAAATTGTGTTTCTGCAACTGTATCTACAGCCTAAGAGAAAACAAACCAAATTGAACTTTTTACCATGAATCTCCAAATGAATAAAATGAGAGCTAAGTGTTTAAGGAGTCATCTTTCATGTATTTTAAATCTCAAATAAACTTTCTTTAGTTCCGAATCATCTATGGAATTATATTACGACCAATGCATTCATATTGAAGATAGAGAAGAGTAGGTGCAGACCTTCAGACGTGAAAATTCTTCATGAATGGCTGGATCCAGTAACAACCTCCTCGCCTATAAAGTTAAGCCACAAACAATTAAATTACACTGTTATCTAGTTCTTTTGAGCTGCTATAATGTAATTTGATTCTTTATTTCAGACTTATGAACAATTAGATGCCAGGAGAAGGTTTATAAGAAACATCACTAATCATCGTACCTAGCCTATGAGGAAAGTCGATCCTTAAAGGAGCACTATTACATTAAAAAAAGTGGAAGATTATGCCTAAAGAAGTGCAAATTTCCTCTACAAATAACCACCTACTTCAGAATGAAAACATTTGGAAGAAGTGTACCTGCATTGACGCTGGCTTGAGTTGAGATTTCAAATCGCGAACAGCTGACTAGAAAACACAAAGCAAAGAGTATGTTCAGCGACATTCATTATATGTAATGGTCAAGAAAACATGTGGACAGCAGGCAATGAATTCCTTGAGAAACTACCTTTAATTCTGCCATTTCTTGTTCCCGTTTCGCATACTGCACAATACATGAAGCTTCTTTCCTCTTGGCGATTTCTAACTGAAAGGGAAATAATAACCATCAAACGGTCTTTACAAACTCAAGACCTTGGTATTGATACATAATATACTTATTACTCCAATGCCAAAACCTGTTCTTTCAAAGATCTCTCAGAAGACTTCAAATTTTGGATGTAGTCGATCAAAAACCTAGGTTCTGAAAGGAACATCACCAAACATCATCACCTACTCAAAAGTGCAAGCTAGCAAGCAACAACATTAACTGGAGAAGGCTAACCAGGAGATTTTCCCGCGGGTACAAAGGACTCGTTCTGAAAAGCAGACTTCCACTTATTAATCTCTGTTTTAGCTGATTCAAGCTCATTCTGACCACAAAACAATAAAAGTCAGATTCATAAAAAATGCTATAGGGAAGACCAATATCAAACAGATTAAGAGAACAATACTTGGCATGAAGCAAGCTCATCTTCACAATTCTTAAGACTGCCAAAGAGAGAGTAAAAAAAGAAGGTTAGAACTATACATCAAACTAAACACACACACTCTCTTTTCTTTTTGCTCTTTACTAATTTGAATGATGGATAAAAAAAAACCTCTCTCGGAGTTGCAAAATCACGCCAGTGGTAACACCAGGGGCATCCTCCTCCACTTCGGTACGACCCTGTGTGTAGATAAACAAACAAAGCTTCTCTCATAAACCAAACCATAGTGTTAGCATATGAGACAGAGAGAACAAGAGAAAGTGATGACAGCAAAATCACTGAAGCAGTACATACATTCAGAAGCAAATTTATAAAGTCCTAAACTTTTCAATGTTGTTAGTTATGATTTTAAAAAAAGGGGTACCTTTTTGGATCCGAAGATGTCATCTTCATCGTCTTCAAGATCATCGAAGCTTCTTTTACTACCTGTAAGAATTATACGGAAGAAAGTGAGGCGATAAGAGTATCAATGTCATGAATCGATAGATGTGAGAGACCTGAAGCTCCGGCGGCGGCATTGGTAGCGGGAAAATCCATCCGGGCGGAGTGTGTGACGAGAACGACGGTGATTGAAAGTTTTAGGGTTTAGTTTTTATTTTTTCTTTGGAGGGGAATAAGAGAGATGGGTCAACCCGGTTTTCTGGATACGGTTTTTGTTCTACTTGTGCAATTAGCTATTTTTGTGATTTAGATGTACAATTACACAAAATTATTTGAGTATAATAATTGTTTTATTTTAAAAAGCAAAAAAAAATATATCAAATGTTTTGTATAATTAATTGCACGAGGAAGGACATGTGTGATCTCAGATCATATGTTTTCTTTTTTTTTTTTTTTTTTTTTTTTTTTTTTTTTTTTGGACATCCTTTCCAAATAAACCCATCAGGGTAAAAGTTTACATCAGATGTAACTCGTACTAGAGAAATCGACAATTACAGAGACAGCATAATAAGGAACTTAATAATATAATGTGAAACTTTTGTGAAGCAGATCTGATGATTCCCTTCTCAAGCTTGGAATCTATCAAACCATATATACAAATATGACTCTTCATATTGTCGCAGAGAAGTTGTACCGATAGTTCTCTCCCTGTCAAGACCAAGAAGCTTTGCCCGAGCCTGGAGTTGAACCTCTTTGACGATCAGAGTAGCTGGCTTATGTAAAGCAGAGTGAAGACGGGAATTCCTTTCCCTCCAAATGAAATAAACAGAAGCTTGGAAAACTAATTTCAAGATAGCTTTAATCTTCTTACGCAAGGGGACTGAAGTGAGCCAAGGAACAATCTCTTCCAAAGAAGTAGGAAAGGTGAGCCTGAGTTTAGATAATAGCATTCCCCACACTGCAATAGAGAAGTGACACTCAAAAAACAGATGTTTAGACGTCTCTGTTGCATGACCACAGAGAAGACACTCTTCGGGAACCACAAGACCCCATGATCTTAATCTGTCACGAGTCAGCATTCTGTCCTTAAGTACAAGCCATACTATGAAAGAATGCTTGGGAATATTTTGGCTAAACCAGACCACCTTGTGCCAAGCCACTGAGGGCGGAGTAGGGTTTAGGGAAAACCAAGTCTTGGAAGCTGAGAACCCTGATGGAGGGTCGTTTACCGAGTTCCTCCACATATAATAGTCACACTCTGAGGAAGAAATGTCTGGAGCCTGCGAAGGTAAGGATTGACGCAGTAGTCTTAACGTCGGGTTCCTAGAACGAGGAGCTCTCCAAGCACCTGCTACCACCGCCTCAGCAACTGAAGATTCAATAGGAATGCCCGAGACCTGAGGTCCTAGCGTTCCAGTAATATCAATAAGAGACCCCAATTCCGTCCAGTTATCATGCCAAAAGGACGCAATTGAACCAGAGTTAACATGGCAGAGAATGCGGGGTTTTGCTAGATCTCGAAGCTTCATGAGACGTCTCCAAATCCAGCTACCCACATTTGAGAAATCAAAAGACCAAAACAGTCTCGCAGCTATAATATGTTCTCGAACCCAAGCAACCCATAACGAATCAGAACCAGCAAAAATAAACCATATTAATTTGATTCCATAAACCTGATTTAAATCAGCAAGTCGACGCAAACCCAACCCTCCACACTCTTTAGGTAAACAAACAGCTTCCCATGAGACTTTTGCTCCTCTTGCCGAATTAGGTGCTCCTGTCCAGAGGAATGCATTACAAATCTGTTCGAGAGTATCCAAGCATTCCTTCGGCAGGGGAAAGATAGATGACCAGAAGTTGATCATGCTGTAAATAACTGATTGAATCAGCTGTAGCCTGCCGGCAAAAGAGAGCCGTTTAGACGTCCATGAAGAAACCCGGCTTCTAACTTTATCCACCAAAGGTTGGTAGTCCTGGCGTCTCAGCTTATGAGGCGATAAGGGGACTCCAAGATACTTAACAGGAAGAGATCCTTGCACAATCCCAAAATCAGATGCTAGAGCTGATGCTGCTTCCGAATTATTTCCATCAACAAAAACACAAGTTTTTCTAAGGTTCAGCGCCAACCCTGATCTTCTCTGAAAATCCCTAAGAACCGTCATAATACCTCTCAAGGACTCGGAAGAGCCATCAAAAAAAATGAGAAGATCGTCGGCAAAGCTCAAATGGGTAACCAAAGGATTACAACATTTAGGATGGATACCAAATTTCTCTTCTCTGGCTGCAGTATCTAGATCTTTTGATAGAATATCCATGGCCATAACAAAGAGTGAAGAGGAGATAGGATCTCCTTGTCGTAATCCTTTTTTTCCCGGAAAGAAACCCGCTAGTTCTCCATTTAAGGACACTGAGTAAAATGGGGTGGTAATACACTGCCTTATCCAAGAGATAAAAATAGGGGGTAAGTCGAAAGCTTGAAGGATATTCAAGACAAAATCCCACTCAATGCTGTCATATGCTTTAGTAATATCCACTTGCAAACAGCCTCTTGTTGTTGCTCCACTCTTGTGAAAATCTGCCACTAGCTCTGAGGCGAGGAGAACATTCTCGCATAATAGCCTTCCTTTGATGAAACCCACTTGGTTCCTTTGAACAGCCTTAGGAGTAATAATCCTCAGCCGCGCAGCCAACAACTTTGCAATGACTTTGTACACAGTATTACAAAGTGAAATAGGTCGAAAGTCAGACAAAGAAGAGGCACCAGGCGTTTTTGGGATCAAGGAAATGACAGTGGCATTCGTTTGTCTCTGCATGTCAGGCTCCAAAAAGAATTGCTTCACTGCTCTAGTGAAATCCTCACCCACTAGATTATTTTGGTTATTTTCTTTTTTGAGTATTATTTTATGACAAAAATTTTAAAATAGGTTATTTGAGAGAATTGCCTGATATATTATTTTGGGTTCTACATTAAAATATTTTTTAATTTTTGTACTTTTAACTAAAACATGTTAAGTAGTAATTTAGGCTCCGATTTTGTAATCTGGGGATATTAACGAGGCGATGACACGAAAAAATTCAACCAGAACAATTGAATTTAAGTAAGTCTAAAAAAATCATTTTTTTGTCAAAAAAAAGAATTCATTTTCTCGTTTCGTGGAACATGCATGGAGGCTGAATTTTCAACAAGGTTTATGTATTCAAAGGTATCTCCGTAAAAAACAACTTAAAAGACAACCTCATAGGACTACTATAAAACTCTACCACACGCCAAGTTTGACTACATTCATCTTTTTTAATAGACCGACGTTAACAAGAAAGTTGTATAAATTAAGAAGTTCCGGAGTTCATGTACTCAAAGCAAGAAAAGTAAACAAGAGAGAGATATAGAAGAAAAGAATGGCTGCCTTATCAGAGAAAGACGCTTCAGCTTATCTGGACGCAAGACCTAGATATCCCACCGATTGGTATAAGAAGATAGCCGAACGGACACAAGACCACAAGTTTGCTTGGGATGTCGGAACTGGTAATGGTCAGGCTGCCATTGGGGTAAACTTTCCAATTCTCTGTCTTCTTCGTTAGACTTGGAAAGACCTGAAACCTTTCTTTACTATATATGATCTAGTTAGTATGAATTGTGACACGATACATATATTAATTACGCTGATAATTCAGCAAAAAAAAGATAACTATTTCACTTAGGAGGGTTCTTTTGTAATTTTAAAGAAGTCAAACTTGGTGGCGGTCACACTGATTGTTGTCTTTGTCTTTGTTATTTTTTTATTTGCGTAGTTTTCTTTTCTTTTGTTTGACTAAAAAATGTATGTGAATAAAAGTTATACACAAAAAGGAATTTAGGAAAATATCATCACAGATACTGTTAGATTCGGGTTTATTATGGGCTTCCAACTCAAAACCAATTGGCAATTAGTGGATTGGCCCTAACCCTTTATATAGTAGTAGATTATTTCTTATATTTCCGATGTGGGATGTTTCTCATCAATACCCTCCCTCACGCTCAGACATCTAGGTCTGAAGCGTGGACAATGTGGGAATAACATCCACAGAGGGTCCAACATCGGTACAGTAGTAGTAGTAGTAAATTAGGTCAAAGGATCTTATCGCTCTGATACCATGTTAGATTCGGATTTATTATGGGCTTCCAACTTAAAACCAATTGGCAATTAGTGGATTGGCCCTAACCCTTTATATAGTAGTAGATTAATTCTTATATATCCGATGTGGGATGTTTCTCATCAATACCTGTTAGATTCGGGTTTATTATGGGCTTCCAACTTAAAACCAATTGGCAATTAGTGGATTGACCCTAACCCTTTATATATTACTTAATGTCCCATTGATTTTCCAATGTGGGATACATATCCCTTAATACCCCTCCTCGAGATGATGGCTCTTATCGGCCAGAAATCTCGGAACTTTAAGACAGTTATACTCGGTCGAGCGAGTCAATTACGACCTATATACCCGGTCGGGTAGGGTTAATATTAATTAGGGGTTTAACTTATTAAGATCTGGGCTCTGATACCATGTTAGATTCGGGTTTATTATGGGCTTCCAACTTAAAACCAATTGGCAATTAGTGGATTGGCCCTAACCCTTTATATAGTAGTAGATTAATTCTTATATATCCGATGTGGGATGTTTCTCATCAATACCCTCCCTCACGCTCAGACATCTAGGTCTGAAGCGTGGACAATGTGGGAATAACATCCACAGAGAGCCCAACATCGGTATAGTAGTAGTAGTTGTAGTAAATTAGGTCAAAGGATCTTATCGCTCTGATACCATGTTAGATTCGGGTTTATTATGGGCTTCCAACTTAAAACCAATTGGCAATTAGTGGATTGGCCCTAACCCTTTATATAGTAGTAGATTAATTCTTATATATCCGATGTGGGATGTTTCTCATCAATAGATACCATAATCTTTCATGCATGACTTAGAACTTATAACAAGTGAGCTTAGATTCGGCAAATTTTGGAAGAAGGAAGATATATATTAAGGCAAAACTCAACAAGAGGAATACATCATCGATGTTTTTTATCCACGTGGTCTCATTATGAATTGTTACGTGAACGGTGAATCAAGTGAAAAATCAAATAACAGCTTTGTTGATATAGCTATGCATATGATATAACAGGAGAACGTGTCCTATTAAGTATTAGCGTTGAATCTTTATATATAACAAAAGATTAATAACTCTCTATATCTTACACAGCTTGTTGATCATTATGAGAATGTGGTGGCTACCGATATAAACGAGGCACAACTTAAACGAGCAATCAAACACTCAAGAATCAGTTACCATCACACTCCAAAAAACATGTCAGAAGACGAAATGGTGGCTCTAATCGGTGGAGAAAACTCTATGGATCTCATAGTTGCTGCACAAGCTGTCCATTTTTTCGACTTGACCACATTTTACAACGTTGCAAAACGTGTACTCCGTAAGGACGGTGGCCTAATCGCCATTTGGGTCTACAACAGGCATGTTCGTTTTATAAACGCCAAAACTAGCGGCAGCGGCAGAAAATAAAGCTAGGGCAGGAGGATATTCTTTTGATCTTCTGATTAAAAACAGACGCAACGGACAATCCGAGATATAAAAACGGAATCACCGCTGCCGCTGAAATTTCGAGCGTCGTATTTTCTAGGTTGAACTTGACGCAGCGACTGGAAAATACGGAGGAAGCGGTTGTTTTTACAAAACCCAGCGTCATCAATTAGATGATGATGATAGTTATTTGCTTTATATTGTTAAAACGCGGACGCTGCCGCTGCGTCTCCAAAAAGAACAGGACTAACGATATCATTATCTCCCCCGAGATAGATCCCATAATGAAGAGCCTTGTCGACTCCACCCTTCCTTTTAGAACTCCTATTATGAATTTGGCGTTTGATAGTTATAAAACGCTGCCGTTTCCTTTTGAGAGCATAGGGATGGGATCTGAGGGAGAGCCTGTTAGGCTTGACATTCCGCATAAGCTTTCTCTTAAAGGGTTCATAGGGTTCTTGAAATCTTGGCAGCCTGCTATGAAGGCCAAGGAACAAGGAGTAGAGCTTGTTGATGAAGATCTTATAACCAAGTTTGAGGAAGCTTGGGGTGATGAAAACCAAGTTAAAGATGTTTACTACAAGGCTCATATGATTGTTGGGAAAATTCCGGTATTTTTACAACATCTTAAACATCCATCAGACATTTTAATTAACTAGCATAATTAATCCTTCACATTGTATAATATCAGTCATTGTTACTTATTAGTAACTGGTGAACTTGTTTTTGAGCAGGAAATGAGAAGTGAATCTGATAAAGTGTCTGAAGACAGTAACAAAGATAACTTGCTGCAAACCGATGTTGGGAGAAAGCAAGAAAGGCGACAACCATCAGATGACGAAAATAGACAAAGTAAGAAACAAAACACAAGTGAAGATGAGGCATGCTAGAGAATAATGTGTGGTTAGCGATTTGAGTTATTAAAGTTTGTATTAACGAAAATATGAACCATCGCGTCAGTATTTTAGCAATTCAATAAGGGGTTTAAATAAATAAAATCTTTTAAACCATTTGAGAACAATGTTACGTTTTTTTATCTCTTTCCTTTTTTCAACAAGAACAAAATAATAAAATAGTTATGTTTTTGATATCAATATTCGTTATTAATAAAATAAAGATCTTAACGGGAACGCCTTGGTTTTCCTACAAACCTGAACCACGACCAGCATGTAATGGATGGACTTGAGAGTTGTGTAACATGCATGCTAGAGTTACTGGATTCGGCTTGAAAGAAAATTAAATACTCACTCCCTTACTAAATATAATATGTTTTAGATAAAACTATAGAAGCATATATATTTTGAAAATTTCTTTTATTTAAAAGTGTCATTAAAACTATAAAGTTTACTTAGTAAAAGAACTATATAAGTTTTAAAATTACTCAATCAATTAGAAAAAATAAATTATAAAATATAAATGATTATACAATTTTGATAGGGTTAAAATTTACCTAAAATTGAGAACATTTTACATATTGTAATATCAAAAAATCTTGTAAACTTTGGAATGGTTAGACTAAGCCAGATAAGGCGCTGGCATCAAAGTATGAACACTTAAACATGTTTGAAAAGAGATCTCTGATGTATAAGACCCTGGTCGGTAAGGTGATAGAAGTAATAAATATGATTGGAAGTCACTCATATTTGATTATACCATGGATCCAAAACATACTCTATAGGATTATACTTTTTTTCTTTCCAAAATAGCTCATAAAAAAAAGATAAAAAAAAAACAATAATAGTTTAGTTTATTATTATTTAATGAATATTATTTTGGTAATTTTCTTTTGTTGTGTATCATTTTGTGATAAAGTTATTTTTGTGATATTTAATAAAATTGTTAAAGACACATATCTGCGTGCGCGTGCACACACACACACATATATATATATATATATATATAATATTTTGGTAATTTTCTTTGTTGTGTATCATTTTGTGATAGAATTATTTTGTGATATTTAATAAGATTGCCAAACACACACATATATATATATATATTTGTATATTTTTGACATAAAGTGATTTTATTGTAATGACTATTTATTAATATACTCTCTCCCTTTAACAAAAAGATTAAACAATTATTGAAATGCATTTATTGTTTTATTAATTAGATTTACTAGGTCGTGGTCCGCGCTATGCGCGGATTATTGGTTTATAAAAATTTAAAATTTATGATATTGTATGAATCTTTATAAGTCGATGACAAAAAAAAATCACTCTCACTTAATACAAATTGTATCTGTTGTAATTGTTATATGTTGTTGAGGGTTGTATTTTACATAGGATACTAAGTTGGTTGACTGCATATTGAGAGTCTTGTCAAGTTTATCTATAATGTCAACGGTGTTTTTAAAGTAGAAGTGTGTTCTTGGTGTTGAGGCGAACAATGCACATATAATTGTGAAACAAATAATTAGATTGTATTTAATTTAATAAGTTTGTTTGCTATATTTTTTTATATTTTTTCAACATGTTTTAATATAAATTTAGAACCTGCGTAATAGCTTTGATTGTTACATCTAGAATTCTTAGCTAATTCATCAACCAAAGTCAGCCTATTTCTAGGGACATAACAAAAGGAAAAATCATAAGATTTGGAGCTTTCCATTATATCTTGTAACATGGAGACTCTGTGGTACGGACCTTTGGGATGGTTGTTTGACCGGTATATTGTTGCAACACATATATGATTGGTTTGCAATCACTGATGAAAGCAACTTTCTTAAAATTTAGCATCCTCATTTGCTTGACTACCATTCGCAATGCCTCTGCTTTTGGTTTTAGTGATGTGTTTGTAGCTCTGATTGAGGATGATCTTTCACAATGTGATCTCTTTTCTGCTGGAAGATTATTGATACGCATTTTCCATATTCTTCATCTTATGAAAAAAATTAGATACCAAAAAAAAAAAAAAAATCTTTTATCCTTCTTCAGACTCAACAACATATAATTTTGCGTTCTATATCATATTATCTTTATATAATTATAAGCTGACGATTGTTACAACTATAGTTCAACAAAATATTCAATTTTTATTTCTCCCCGTCATCAAAGTCATCAAAATATTCATATTATATACAAATATTTTGGTCGAAAAAAAAAATTAAAAACTTATAAATTTTTGAAATTTGTTGTTCCAAAATCAAATGTATAGAATATATAAATTTTTATTGTTGACTCAAGTATACAATTATCAATCACTTTCCTCACTCCGCCTTTTTGCTTATAATACCATTTCTTTAGTCTCTACCAGACCAGAGCTTGACACATCACCTTGACAATTATATATTGGAACAGCCAGTAAGTTTGCGATTCATCATTTAATTCATTTCCTTCTTCCTCTCTTGCTTCTTCATCAACTTAGCCAAAGCTACAGGTTTGCAGGTTCTGTAAGAATCATACCCAAACATGTGAGAAACATATTTATTCAAACAATTTTGTAGATTGTTTGTAGCACAATTGCTTCAGAATTTTTTTGTGTATGAGGTAGAATGACAACGCCATAGTTAATGTATGCGAATAACAGCAGTTACAAAATGATGATTGTCTTGCATTCCCTTTAACCAAATCTTAAACTAACTAATACAGATGTGCCCCAAACTAACCAAATCTTTTTAACGAATATTTACACATGCAAACTCAACTCATGCATGACACATGAAACTGTTAAGTGTTGTTGCTGATTTCATAGAAATTACAGAAATAGAAAAGTGTTGGTGCCTAAAGTGACTGAGATAGACCATAGACTTATTAAATGAACATCAACTGAAAAAAGGCACTTAATGAAAGAAATCTTGAATGTCTTATTAAAAAACCTTAAGAAGGAACTTAGCAACAATGTGACAGGTATACAAATAGAGCTCTAGAGATAAGATGCTAACAATTATTGCACATGCGGGTAGCACAGTTAAAAGCTCACCCGAAGGTTTCTCTGGTCTCTCACCAGATGGCACTGGAGGATACAAAGCTGGTTAACGTGTAAGACTCGACTGTTGGAACACATATACTATCGTGAGGATTTGATAATATGCTCTAGAGGCTTTAAATTATGTAAACTCAAAAAAAAAGATGTTACTAACTCTTGGTTTTGAGCTAGAGTGGAGCTAGAGCCAAACTGTGGATACTTCAAGATTGTCCAATCAAATACATGTCAAACTGATAACCTGCAAATATATAACGTTAGACAAAATTTGATTAGTTTTTATAAAAAACAATCTTCAAGCATAAGCTACTGGAATGTAAGAATATGGAGTTTCTGTGAGGCATTTTATCAAACACGTAGCCTGCTATGAATATACATATTCCATAAAAAAGAAAAGACAGCTTACAAAGATAACATGTTTTGCTCGGATTTGATTACTCTTCCTCGGCCACTCTGAACTGCTAGTGTTTTTATATTAAGCTTAATCCTGAAATGCACATTTTTAATCAACTAAACAAACAGATTCATGAAAATATTTGTAATTCA
Organism: Brassica napus; assembly: GCF_020379485.1. Classification (NCBI taxonomy): domain Eukaryota; kingdom Viridiplantae; phylum Streptophyta; class Magnoliopsida; order Brassicales; family Brassicaceae; genus Brassica; species Brassica napus. The sequence continues at coordinate 34,331,376 of NC_063442.1, read as the reverse complement.
AGTGAACGATCTCGTGAATAATGTTTTTCTAAGTTCAAACTAAACAAACTGATACTGAAGAAGGAAACCCACTTGACTCCAATAATATTTTGCAGGCTATTGAATGATCTCGTGAATGCCTTTTCGGACATACGACTCAACTTAATCGCTGCATGTATTTTGAAAATAATCTACAACATGGAATAGACACGGGTGTAAGTAAAAGTAAGATACTTTAGATATACCCACAACTGAAGCTGATTCAATTGTGAATTTTTGATAGGCTGCAATTTTCAGATAGATCACATCTTTACAGATTTTACCCAGTCAAATCCAATGATAATATAGATGAAACGGAGTCAAATACCAGTGATGTCTTACAACGCCGATGATGGATGATTGAACTGAGCGTCAGAAAGGAGGCAAATTTCCTAAGCTTTTCTGACCAGAAGCTTGTTGTTAGAGAGATCATGCTTTCCAACTATGCCGGCTTTTATAGAATTGGTGAGGGGAAGCCAAATAGTTGACGGTTTTATCATTGGGGAAGAAATTAACGGGGATATTTGCTGTGATAAACGACTCCATATTGTAACGGGTGATTTCTGAGAGGAGGAAGGTTAAAGGTCTATTAGCTGCTGAGGTTAGAGTCGAGAAACTATAGAGCTTTTTTGAATGAATATTTTTGCTGTTAAGCCCAGAGTTGGAAAGACAAACAGAAACCTTTGCAAATGGGCTGCCGTAATGGTTTGGGCCCGTCAGTTAAACATCTGAGATGACTTGGCAGCTTGATTGGTGGAGAATATCTTGTCCTACATGGCACCCTTTAGAAGCTCTAAAAATAGCTGCTTTTATACAGTGGGATTTAACATATTCGAGATAAATAAAAATATCTCAAAAATCAATGTATTTACAATTAATATTAATTTTAGAATAAATATAAATTGTATTGAAATTCCAAATAACATTTTTTGTATAATAAGAAAAAATATAAAAAATAACACTCTTTTGTAAAGGTGGGGATATAATTCAGTTAGATCTTAAGATAATAAATTATGGGACCATAATTAGATCTCGCAACTACCTTTCATATCAACGTTAAAGTCTTTATTAGTTTCAGCTGTAGAACACCTCTATTACATAGTTATAACTTTTAATTAAATGATCTTTGATTCGTCTTTGGTTCAGTGATGGGTAACGAAGTCCGTCAATCATTTATATTATGTGGGTTATTCACCCTGTGGCGACTGCAACGCGTAGTTTGTGAAGGAGAAATCCAATTTTTTTTCTTTGCGACTCTACGATTGTTCACACTTGTGTTTTTCTTCTTGTTTTTAATAAAAATCAATTATTATAACTCCACTAAAGTTCGGTTGGGGATAGATTTTCAATTTTCTGCAACATCCTTTGATATGGTAGTAAACTTTGGAGTCAAAACAAATAATACCCAAATCTGAAAGATTACAAAACATCGAGGACGAAACTGCAAACATAGGGAAAGAGAAGAGAAGAACACTCCTTTCTATTTTCTTGTGTTTATATAAATAAGGAAAGAGGTGTGACAGTAGAAACAGAGCTCTGCAACTTTTCAAGTTGATACTCATATTCTGACAAGTTCAGCCACCCTCAAGTTCTACTTTTGTCTTCATTCTTGGTAACAATCATTCTTAGGGTTTTACTGTTTTTAACCAGAATCTTGAAATATTCATAGCATGGAGTTTGTACTTGGTTTATTCTGCATATTCCACTCTAAGCATGTACTCGGTTATTCATTTTTGTTAGTATTATGGAAGAAAGTGATGTGTATACGGAAGATGGAACAGTCGATATTCACAAAAATCCTGCTAATAAGAAGACAACCGGAAACTGGAAAGCTTGCCGCTTCATTCTTGGTAACAATCCTTTCATTTGTTTCCTCGATATCGTTTGCTTTATGGGTGAATAGATTTTGATCACTGTTTGTGTGTTTGTTGAATTGTTCTTTAGTCAACGTGTGCTGTGAAAGATTTGCCTACTATGGAATGAGCAAAAACCTTGTGGACTATCTTAAGAGTCGTCTGAATCAAGGCAACGCTACTGCTGCGAATAACGTCACCAATTGGTTTGGAACATGTTATATAACTCCTTTGATTGGAGCCTTTCTAGCTGATGCTTATCTTGGACGTTACTGGACTATCGCAACCTTTGTTTTCATCTATGTCTTCGTGAGTCTTATTTTTCTGCTAATGACTTATCCTTAAAATATCAAGTTTTGGGTGTGTTAATGAATGAAAGTCCCATAGTTCGGATATTTAATATGATATCAGAATCACCTAATAATAGACCAGTTTGTGGCATGAACAGAACTATCTAGTTATTGCCAACTGATTTTAAATTAGAAGTATGATAAGTCTGAATTTAACTTGGTGGAAGTAAGAGGTTTGTTTTTCTCTCTCACGCAGGGTTTGACTCTTTTGACGTTATCAGCTTCTGTTCCTGGACTTAAACCGGGTAACTGCAACAGCGATACATGTCATCCCAGTTCCGATCAGACAGCTGTTTTCTTTGTTGCGCTTTATATGATCGCTCTTGGAATAGGTGGTATAGAACCATGTGTTTCGTCCTTCGGAGCGGATCAGTTTGATGAGAATGACGAGGCCGAGAAGCTAAAGAAAAGCTCTTTCTTTAATTGGTTTTACTTCTCCGCTAACGTTGGAGCTTTTGTTGCTACGACTGTTATTTCCTGGATACAAATGAACATTGGTTGGGGATGGGGCTTTGGTGTCCCGACCGTGGCCATGGTCATTGCGGTTATGTTTTTCTTCTCGGGAAGTCGTTATTACCGACTTCAGAGACCGCAAGGGAATCCACTCACACGGATATTTCAGGTTATAGTTGCGGCCTTAAGGAAGATGAGTGTTGAGGTTCCAGAGGACAAGTCTCAGCTCTTTGAAATTGCTGATGATGCGAGTAATATCACTGGTAGCCGGAAACTAGAGCATACAGACAACTTAAAGTAAGAAACAAAAGTTTCCATGATTCCCAACTAGGCATATAAGCACATTTACCCATAACCAAACCGAATAAAAAAAAAAGGTTCGGATATGAATTACTTGAGTGGATCATATAGCTCTGGAACCGGAAAACTGAAACCAAACCGAAAACCGAACGGACCCAAATATATATAATCAAATACTTATAAATATTAACTTTATTTTAGTTTTAAAGTAATCAAATGTTTTTAAAATATTATTATAAGCCGAATTACTTTGAAATTTTTTTATCTGAATACCCTTTATCAGAATATTTAAAATTACTTGAATTATCCAATTATTTTTATCCGAAAATTTGAAAAACATGATATTTAATCCAAAAACTGAATTATCTGACTTCTGACCCGAGTTAATAAAAAAAAAGAACCGAAATGGACCCAAATATATCTCAGATTATACTAGCCGGTTCTCAATCTTGTTATCCAAACTAAACCAATTTTTTCAAATACCAGATGAATTCTATATCCCTAAAACTGAAAAACCGAAAACCAAAATAAACTAAATCGAACCAATATCCGAAATGGCAAGGCCAAATTCCATCTTTGTCCATCTTTCTTACGAGGTTCTAACATAAGTGTTGAACAAGTTAGGTTTTTCGATAAGGCAGCAGTTGAGAGTCAATCCGACAGCATCAACGACGGTGAAGTGAACCCTTGGAGACTCTGTTCGGTAACACAAGTCGAAGAGCTCAAGTGCATAATCACACTTCTTCCATTTTGGGCCTCAGGGATAGTCTTTGCCACAGTGTACAGCCAACTGAACACATTGTTCGTCTTACAAGGAAACACAATGGACCAACACATGGGGAAACACTTCGAAATCCCATCAGATTCCCTTTCGCTTTTCACCACGGTCAGTGTGCTCTTCTGTACTCTTGTCTACGACCAGTTCATTGTCCCCTTCGCAAGAAAGTTCACACGTCAAGAGCGTGGCTTCACTCAGATTCAACGTATGGGAATAGGTCTCGTGATCTCAATCTTTGCCATGATCACTGCAGGAGTCTTGGAGGTCGTTAGGCTCGACTACGTCAAAACTCACAACGCATACGACGCGAAAAAGATTCCCATTTCGATTTTTTGGCAGATACCTCAGTATTTACTAGTTGGGTGCGTAGAAGTTTTCACTTTTATAGGCCAGCTTGAGTTTTTCTATGACCAGGCGCCTGAGGCGATGATAAGTCTCTGCTCGGCTTTGTCTTTGACAACTAAAGCGCTTGGGAACTACTTGAGCACGGTTCTTGTGACGGTTGTGATGAAAATGACGAAGAAAAAGGGCAAACCGGGGTGGATACCGGATAACTTGAACCGGGGTCATCTGGATTACTTTTTCTATTTGCTGGCAGCTCTTAGTTTCCTCAACTTCTTAGTGTACCTCTGGATTTCTAAACGCTACAAGTACAAGAAAGCTATAGGTCGAGCACATTGATGAAATAGACTGGATGCCAAGAGATTTGGTCTTGTGATTCTTCACAGGGTTATGTAGACAATGAATATATGTAAAGGATAGATTAGTCAGTACTTAATCCCTAATCACCTCACATATACTCTCTATATATATATTGTAGTCACTTCCTATAATAAGATTAAGCCATATCCTCTATAGTGATTTAGATTTTGGTTCAAAACTTCAAAAGTATTTGCTTGTGATTTGTAAATGTAATACACATGATTTGGGTTTTGTTGATTGTTTTTTTTTTGATGGTTCCTGAATAGTACTATCACTTGTCTGTTAAATGTTTATTTGATTTTAAAAAGCTTGGAACTTTGGATAGTGGAGTTGAATAGTTAGAAAGAAATCCATGTTTTATTTTGCTTTGCTTTGCACACTTGTTGAAGTCAATTACTTTTACATACACTTGGCAGACACACACACACACACACACTATAATGGCATCTGATTTTTAATTAAACCAGATGAAATGATGAATGGCCCAAGATTTGGTTAGCAGCAAATGGTTCTTGACAGAAACAATAAATGTATTTCGATAATATAAGCTGTCAAATTTTTTCTAAAGCATTTCTAGATATGCTATCATCATATATCAGAAACCAAAATATCACATACTAAGTTGAAAGTGTAAAAAAAGTAAAAGCATTAAATTACTCAAGTCAAATCCAAGAATTTAAATTTAATTTATTGTAGCTTAACAAGGAGAACAATTTCGTTAAAAAAAAATCATGACACATGTGTAATGACGTGGGGGAAACATTTTAATATAAAAGGATAATGAAAAAAGGGTGTGTGTAAATATTTTATTTCCAACTTCCCATCTCCTCCCATTTCTTCTGCTTGCCTTCCTAATTGCTTCAAGGCAAAGACTTTCGCATCGCTCCACATATATATATCGTCACGGATTCTTAAAGGAGATTAGGGTTTTGATTTTGAATCTTGATCGACCATGGAGCGACCGAGCAACGGAGGAATCTTGTACCACGAGGTTCAGGAAGCCAATCTCTGCGCCGTTCACTGCGTCAACACCGTGCTCCAGGGTCCTTTCTTCTCCGAATTCGATTTGGCTGCCGTCGCCTCCGATCTCGACGGGAAGGAGCGCCAGGTCATGCTCGAAGGCGCCGCCGCAGGAACCTTTTCCGCCGGCGATTTCTTCTCTGAGGAGTCTCACAACGTTTCCCTCGGCGGCGATTTCAGTATCCAGGTACAATTGCCATTTCTTGAATGCACAAGTTTAAAGATTCGAACTTTTATAGCTAAGTGCTACAGATCGGATCAATTTGATTACAAAGTTAGTGAATTGAGATTAGTAATGGGGCTAAGATTGACTTTATGTTTGTATCTGTTACGCACTCGCCTGTTTGATCATGATTGTCTCGTGTCAGAACTTGAAAGCTAGTAGCTTGATTAGTCTGCTTTGACACGTGTCAGTTCTGCTTGCAAGTTTTGTGTGTTGTTTAAGTGCACAAGAATCTGAAATGGAAAACTTTTGAATGCGTATCTCTGCGATCTTGAAGATGAATACACCAATTTAAGTGCTACAGATCGAATCAATTTGATAATAAATATAGTGAATTGAGATTAGTAATGATGCATTCTCCGACTTTATGTTTGTATATCTTTGACTCACTTCGAGTCTGATCATGATTGTTTCTTGTAACATGTATCTTATCATCTGTTGTTCCTGTATAAGCTTGAAAGGTAGTAGCTTGATTAGTCTGCTGAGACATGAGTCAGTTTTGCTTGCAAGTTTTGTGTGTAGAAGATTTACATACCATTTATAATAAATAAACGTACAAGGATAGAAGCATTTTTTGCAGGTTTTTAGTTATCTGTGTAGTGTGTAAAGCTTCAGACTTTTCACTGAGGAAGCTTTGTATTTTTGATTAACAGGTCTTGCAAAAGGCTTTGGAAGTGTGGAACTTACAAGTGATCCCTCTCAATTGCCGCGATGCAGAGCCTGCGCAGATAGACCCCGAGCTTGAAAACGCATTCATCTGCCACTTGCACGACCACTGGTTCTGCATAAGGAAAGTGAACGGAGAATGGTATAACTTCGACAGCCTTCTCGCCGCACCGCAACACCTGTCGAAATTCTACCTCTCTGCGTTTCTCGACTCTCTCAGAGGCTCAGGATGGAGCATCTTCATTGTGAAAGGAAACTTCCCGCAGGAGTGTCCCCTGTCTTCTTCTGAGGCTTCAAACGGTTTTGGTCAGTGGCTTTCTCCTGAAGACGCAGAGAGGCTGTTAAAGACCACGGGAGCAGTGCGGAGGAGTTCTCCTTCTTCTGCCAGTGGAAACAGAACTAGTGATAATGTTGATCAACAGAGACCATACGAGGCATTGTCGAGGGAGGAAGTGAGGGCTTTTTCGGAGATGGAGGATGATGACTTGAAGGCAGCGATTGCAGCGAGTTTGCTGGATGCTTGTGCGGCTGGTGCTAATCCTGGAGCTGTTGGGTCTTCTTCTCAAAAGGAATCTGAGAAACAAAAGTAGCTGAGAAAATAGAGAACCAAAGGCTTTTCATTGATGTGGGTGAAGGAACACTTACTTTGATTCTGTTTTTGTTTTTGTTGTCTAAATATTTTACATACAGAACATAGAAAGCTTTACATCGACAGAAACCAAAGGGCTTGTGATATGGTGTTTTGTTTGAGTTCTTTTTTTTTTGGTAAAACAACCCATCTTTAATTCTGAAAATCTTAAATACTGAAATGGTAAATGTTTCAAATATTTGTTTATATATTCATTTAAGAAAATTAAAATAAAATAGATAAATATTTTTTTTTTCTGCTTCATGATATGTGTTAAATACTTAAATACTGCTTTCGTAAGTTTATTTTTTGCTTCAATACTTTTACAAACTGTAATTGATTTTGACAAAATAATAAATAGACTAGAAGGGATAATACTTTTAGTTAAACAATAAATGTTTCAAAAGTTTGTTTATATTGATCATTTAAGAAAATGAATGAAGCTTCTTCTCGGCTTAGCTTGAAGAACCAAAAATTAAAAAAAAACCCTATTTCTTCGATTTATCGCTCAAAACCTAGTTACCCCCTTCTTCTTCTTCTTCTCCTTGAAAGAGAGAGAGAGAGATGACTTCTCACATACCTATGGTGATCCCTAAGCCGGAGCCAGTCACTGATTCCTCCCCACAAACTCCGATTCCACCCTCATCCTTCTTCAATTTCAACACCACCACCACCCAATCTCCCCTCGAACCTAACTTGTACACCGAGTTCACCAACGTCGCCGAGACTTTCCGCTCCGCCTTCGCACAGCGCCTCAAACGCCACGAGGACGTCACGGTCCTCGATTCCCTAACCGGCGCCATCGTACCCGTTCCCGAGGAGCAAGATCCGGATCCGGATCCGGTCAGTTACCCTTCGCAGTCCCTCAAGCCGCGTAAACCTCAGGAGCGCTCGTCTGAGCTCGTGAGGATCACCGACGTCGGCCCCGAGGGAGAGAGGCAGTTCCGGGAAGTGGTGAGGAAGACGAGGATGATCTACGATTCTCTTCGGATCTTCTTGATCCTCGAGGAGACTCGTGAAGAGCTCGGAAGGAGGAGAGGCAGGCCCGATAGCAAAGCCGCCTCGATGATGAAAGAGCGTTTCCTTTGGCTTAATCGGGACAAACGCATCGTCGGTTCGATCCCCGGCGTCCAGGTCGGAGACATCTTCTTCTTCAGGCTCGAGCTCTGCGTCATGGGGTTGCACGGACAGACGCAGGCTGGGATTGACTATCTCATTGGCTCCCGCAGCTCTAACGGAGAGCCGATCGCCACCAGCGTGATTGTCTCAGGTGAATTTAAACCGGTTCAGTCAGATTCCGGTTTAGTTAGATTAATTATGGTTTAGTTTTCTTTTGAGCTGAATAACAAACTTTCTATTGATTGATTTGATTTGAATTCAGGTGGTTATGAGGATGATGATGATCAAGGGGATGTGATTATCTACACGGGACATGGAGGGCAGGACAAGCTCGGGAGGCAGGCTGAGCATCAGAAGCTCGAAGGTGGGAATCTCGCTATGGAGAGGAGTATGTACTACGGGATCGAAGTGAGAGTCGTTAGAGGTTTTAAGTACGAGAACGCTGTTTCTAGCAAGGTTTATGTTTATGATGGGCTGTTTAGGATCGTTGATTCTTGGTTCGATGTGGGGAAGTCCGGGTTCGGTGTTTTTAAATTTAGGCTGGAGAGGATCGGAGGGCAGGTGGAGATGGGGACGTCGGTGTTGAAGTTCGCCAAGACGCTTAAAACCAACCCTTTGTCTGTGAGACCGAGCGGGTACATCAGCTTCGATATCTCCAACAGGAAGGAGAACGCTCCTGTGTATTTGTTCAACGACGTTGATGACGATCAGGAGCCGTTGTACTATGAGTATCTCGCCACTACTTCTTTCCCTCGCGGCATATTGGGTGGTAGTAATGGTGATAATGCGAGTGGATGCGAATGTGTCAGCGGTTGTAGCAGCGGCTGCATCTGCGAGAGGAAGAACGGTGGCGAGTTTGCTTATGATTACAACGGGAATTTGATAAGAATGAGGCCGTTGGTGCATGAGTGTGGACCGGGGTGTAAGTGCCCTCCGACGTGTCGGAACCGCGTGACGCAGAAGGGGTTGAGGAGTAGACTCGAGGTGTTTAGGTCGGTGGAGACTGGCTGGGGGGTTCGGTGTTTGGATATATTGCACGCTGGCGCTTTTATTTGCGAGTATGTTGGGGTTGCTTTGACGAGGGAGCAAGCCAACATTCTGACAATGAACGGCGATACTTTGGTGTACCCTGCTCGGTTTTGTTCTGATAGGTGGAAAGATTGGGGAGATTTGTCTCAGGTGTTTCCGGATTACGAGCGGCCTTCGTATCCTCAGATCCCTCCTGTTGATTATGCGATGGATGTTTCAAAGTTGAGGAACGTTGCTTGTTACATAAGCCACAGTAATGATTCGAATGTGATTGTACAGTTGGTACTGCATGATCACAACAATCTGATGTTCCCTCGTGTTATGCTTTTCGCTGCTGAGAACATTCCGCCCATGACTGAGCTCAGCCTTGATTATGGAGTCTCTGATGATGAATGGAGCCCCAAGCTCGCCATTTGTAATTAAAACTACCAGGCCACCGCCGCAGCCTTATTTTTTCCCAGGTAAAAACACAAAGTTAACGGGTTAGTAAATTTCACAAATGAAGCTTGTAGTAAAAAAGGGATCATAGGTTGTGACATGTTGCAGGTTGTATCACGTTATAAATGTGCGTAAACTTGGTCTCTGATTTCATTTAACAACTGTCTTGGCTTGAATGTGATTATAATCTTTGTTTGTCAGTGAGTTTCTTCTGTTTTTGCTTGATGAGTCCTATTTGTTTTTAATCTGATGCCGTTATTGATTTGGTTTCTTGCAGATTGTAATCAAAGTCATGGTAAAAAAATCGTTTTAGTCTTTGTTCTTGGTTGGTCGCATGAAGTAAGAAGATGAAAGCAGTTTGTGGCAGAATCAAGGTTTGATAGAGACTCCATTCCTCCCATTTGTGTACGTTTTGATGTTGTTTTGTGTGTGTTTGCACAATTTGGGAGTCGAATGTTTTTTCGGGGTATTAGTGTACAAAACTCATAAGGATGTTTCTTTGTCTGTATCGGTTGGCTCTTGACATGTCTATGAAGTGAAGTGAAACAATATTATCCTTCTTGTCTCTCTCAAAGTATATAAGAATGCTGCTTTATTGATGTGGGTGAAGGAACTTTCACTTGTTTTTGTTTTTGATGCCAACAAATTTGCATACAGAACGTAGACGCTTTACATGGACAGAAACCAAACGGTTTGTGATATGGTGTTTTGTTTTTACTTCTTTTTTTTGGTAAATCAAACCATCTTTACTTCTAAAAAACTTAAATTGAGAGATCAAACACCAATCCACACTCCAAATTCAGCTTCCGCTAATATATTGGTCATATTTGTCCATGTATTGTAAATCTCTCTCTCTCAAGAGTCTCGACTCTATAACTTTTTTCTCCTAATGAAATCTGTTGAGGAAGAAGAATGTATAATAGAGTCATGGATGGTATTTGAGAGTTTTGCTTACACAATTTTCACTTTTCCTCAGGTCCAAATCCAGCATCCCTTCATTAAATACTGAAACGGTAAATGTTTCAAATATTTGTTTATGTAATCATTTAAGAAAATTAAGATAAAATAGATTAATAGTACTTTTTTTCTTCTGTTGTTTTGAATTCAGTATTTTTTTGGTCAATATTTTTTAGTTAAACAATTAAATGATTTTGACAAAATTAATAGATTATACAAACTTTGATAATACCGACCATTTTGTACAGTTGTTAAAAATATGGTAGAAGGGTTAACACTTTTAGGCTGGAAGGTGATAGATAATACATCAAGAGGCCAACATATATTTTCTCTTTTCTTAACAGATCATATAATAGCTTTGAAGAATTATTAGTTTATATATTCAAAGTTGATGTGGTGATGACCCAACTTTAGTCTCATCACCTTTTTTGTTTTTCTTTACTCTCTTCTTCTGATTCATGCCGTTCTTTCGTTTTGAGACTTTGTGATTCATCTGCACTTGATGATCTGTTTCTGACATAATATCTTGGAGACTTTTGGGATCTGAGAAAAACTAAATCCAAGTTGGAGTCCTGTTGCTGATTTTTCTTCTCAAATGGGAATGGGTTCTTCTTTGGAAAAGCTGTTCAAACGAGAGAGGACTGTACATGAGATTCTGGGAGGTGGCATTGGTGAGTGAATCCATATATCATTACCAAAACCATCATAGAAGCTAAGTGGTCTCTCACTTGTGTAACGTTTCTTTTTCCTTGTTATGAAATGAATCTGCAGTTGCAGATGTAATGCTGTGGAGGAAGAAGAATGTGAGTGTTGGTATAGTCACAGTAACAATAGGATCATGGATGGTGTTTGAGACATTTTCTTATACCATCCTCACTCTTCTTTCAAGTGTTCTTCTCCTCTTGCTCTCTATTTTTTTCCTCTGGTCCAAATCTGCATCCATCCTCAACAGGTAAAACCAAAAATGTCTCTGCCAAGAGATCCAACTGTAATTAAAATATTTTTCTTTTATAATTTATTGTTTATATATCCCTTGGGCTCTTAGGCCGTCACCGCCATTAACAGAGTGTCAAGTAAGTGAAGAAATGGCTGAAGAAGCTTCCAAGTTTTTGCGCATCCATGTGAATAAACTACTACAAGTATCGTATGACATTGCAATGGGAAGAGACGCAGAGTTGTTTATCAGAGTAGCAGTCTATCTGTTTCTCATAGCATTCATTGGAAGCCTCATGGATTTTCAAACACTCTGCCACACTGGTAAGTTAATATCTCTCGTAGACTTGAACTGGTTTAACCTGGAAGATTCATTAAACCGTGGCTGTTGGTTTTGGTTATTTTGTCAGGGGTTTTGGTGGTGATGGCAGTTCCAGCTTTCTATGAGAGATACGAAGATTGCATAGATGGATCTATAGTGCTCATCTACAACAAAGCTAAAGAGCTTTACCTGAGATTCAAGATATGGGCGTATCCGGAACATAAGAAACTGAGCTGAGACTCTCTCCGTCTCTATTTCTCTCTTCTTCAGGAGTTTTTTTTTGGTTCCTCAGTTTTGTGCTAGGGAAGAAATTGTATCTTTTTGATAAATGTTTGAACGGTACAGTCAATATATGAGCAACCCACATAAATTTATTGCATAAGTTTTGCTTGAAAACAACGTCTATCCCGAAAACAATATTCAATGAAGTTTTGGCCTCTCTCGACCACCGAAATTAAGAAGAAAACAGTGTTGCTCTTATTCTCTCTCTGCTTAAAACTTTTGTTTCTCAGTGTTTCTTGGACGAATCTAGTTCTCGGACGTACTTCTTTGCCTGGATCAAAGTATTAAGAACAGTGATTAGAAAAAGAGAGAGGTCCCGTTATTGAGTTGATACAGTAAAAGTTGCATTAGGCCATTTACCTGTTCGAGGGTCAAAAACATGATGACGTTCCATGAGCCAAGGCGTCCAAAGTTGGGGATGAAACCCTTGTAAAATGCCATAGGACCCTGTCAAGGAAAACAAAACTCAAAGAGTTATGAACTTTCTCTGGGGTTATGTTATTTCAAGACAGAACACAGAAGAAGAGTTTGCTTACATCCGCCTTCAAAGTTTTCACGAAGCAGTCAATAGTGCCTTTGTAAGAAGGATCTCCCATCATTCTTGACTTAACCTGTGCCATACAACAAGTTTCAAAGAAGAAAATCAGGAAGCATAGAGGATAAAACTCATGGTCTAATTTCTTGTGTAGATATCATACCACGTCAACAGGGGAACCAATGCAGACAGCAAAGAATCCTGCTCCCAGTCCAGATAGAATGTGTGTGACAATGTTATCAGTGAAACCTGGAATCTTCAAGATTGTCTGAAACACGAACGTTGGTTAATATATCAGGTCCTTTAGTTAGACAACAGAGGCAGGGGTAATAGTTTGTTTCATACCTGTTTCACTTGATCGTAACTCGCTAGTTCAGCGGCATTGATGATTGCGTTTCTTGCCACGTTAGGTCCAAGACCGGTCCAAAGAGCTCGGACTCCTTCCTGTCAGAGTAAAATTAAATAGATATGAAGCAGAGTTTAGGCAAACTTATACATAACCCCAACTTCCATGGCGGGGTAAATACCTGTCTAACAATAGTTGAATACGCATTCAACGATCCAGTATACCGTTTTGGCACCCCTGCAGGTAGTTTCCCTTCAGCCTGAAGTCTAACCTTCACAAGATCTGTGGGATTAGCTACCATGATACCCAGCGCACCTAAGAGTTACACAACAACAACAACGATAACAAGCCAGTTAAATTATAAAGATGGAAAGATAAACCATTTCAGTTAAGACTAGGCTCACCTGTTGTCAAACCAGCAAGGATTTTCTTGCTCAATGGAACATCACCAACATGGTCTTTCCCAACGTACAAATTTTTGACCTGAGTAAAACAACAACTTTGGTTAAGCATTACGACGACTAGCACATTGTCTAGAGCCAGAAAGAAGCAGTTTTGAAACTCACCGGCTCATACATTCCGATCCTAAGACCACCAAACAGGCACTGACGATGCAATCCGGGAACAACACCTTTCCACAGGGAACGAAGACCTTCTTCCCTTGCAATGGTACCAACAGTTCCCAACAATCCCCGATACTTAGGCAGAGTGACATCTCCAGCTATGGCAGACTTTTGAAGCTGAAGCCTAACCTTGGCAGTGTCCAACGGAATCGTACACACCTGATCCAATTGCATATGAAATCTCAGAGACAGTTTTACATTGCATTATTAACAAAATCGATTCCATCACGAAACTGCATATTCCTTTCGCAAGAATCATATCAAAAAGCATGATTAAAATCGTGAAACACTGCAATCAAAACTCTAACAACTCAATCCTAGCAACAGATCTGACCGGTTAATGGAATATTCTCCTTCCGATTGTTGGAATCGAATCGATTCCATCGAATCGAAACATGAGCACATGATCAGGAGAAACAGTATATAGAATATAGTAACATGATGCTCAACCTAAACTGAATTTTCATGGAAAATTCGCAACACAGAAGTATCTGAGGAAGCAGCAACACACAGCTAAGCGGAGGAGATTGTTTGCGTTGCATTATAAACAAAATCGATTCCATCGTGAAATTTCATATTCCTTTCACAAGAATCATATCCACAGCATAATTAAGATCGTCAAACAGTACAATCAAAACGCTAGAACTCCTTCATAGCAACAGATCTGACTGTTTAACACAATCGAGATGGAATATTCTCGATTCAGATTGTAGAAAACGAATCAGTTCCATCGAAACTAAACATGAGAATATCATCTGGAGAAACGGTTTATAGAATCTAATAAGCTATACGATGGGAAAACGAAGATCAACAACCTGATCAGAATTTTCATGGAAAATTCGCAATACATTTGCACGATCGAATCGAAGCATATTCAGAAATCTAAAACGCATGGAAAATTCTCGGAAAGTACCTCGCCGACGCAGGCAGCGAAGGCACTGCAGGCGAAAGTTTTGGGCAGCGAAAGGTCGGATTTGCTATCAGCTACCATCTTCGACGATCCAGAAAGATACGAGAGGGAGTTAAGAGTTTCGAATCTCGGGAAGAGCGACGACGGCTACGCAACGCAACTTGGCGTGGAGAGTTTCAGTTAGAAAAGATCGTCTCTCTCTCGTTCGCTCTGCTACGAAATGAACAAAAGGTAATAATGGGCGGCCCACTTTAGCAGCGCTTTATATATATATTAATATATTTGCAGGTGTGTGTCACACTAATCATCCACTAAGATTTGATTAGTCGCTGTGATTTTTTTTTCTAACACGTCAGATAAATGCTGACACCACGCCACGCTAAATTAAGATTTATCACTCTTAATTATCCTCGAATTTGATATTGGTTTATATATTTTTATTGATTTAGAAATTCATATAATATTTATAAATCCAATTAAAATATACAAATTTTTAAATTTTCTCGGATTAGTATTTACAAATCCGGAGGTTTTCCTTCGGATTTGAGCATTTGTATTTTTTCACAAAAAAATCCATGCAAATCCATTCAAATACATTATGAAATCAAATATATTAGTAAATCCGTATGATTGAATAACACTTGATTTGAATTAAAATTTATGAATCATTAAACGAATAACACTTGATTTGAATTAGAATTTATGAATCATTAAACGAATAACACATGATTTCAATACATATTTTAAAATCATAGAACCAATAACACTATATTTAGTTTGGATTTTCAAATCCATCAAAATACACCAACCAATAACCCCCACTTAGCCGGTATTTAAGTCTTCTGAATACCTCGTTTATTTTCCTTGTAATTTATCAAATCTCCACATGTTTCATTCAAAAAGAAGAATTATATTTGTATGAAAATTTTGTCGAAATTATTTGTTATTCATATCTATGTTCCTCGTTTTTATATGTTTATACATTACATATTTTACTATATTCATATATATATATATATATATATATATATATATACGGAAAGCAACACATAAGTTTGCTATACCATGATGTAAAAAAAAAAAAAGTTTGCTATACCATATGCTGTGTGTTACATGCTAGACAGGTAACACATAGGCAGAAATTAATTTTTTAATTTATGGGAAAATTTTGTATATTAACATGTGTAATGTTCATCCTTATATCACAAACTCCAGTGGTTTCATTAGTTTAACAATCGTGAAATTGCCATTGGATTGAATATTTGTTATAGGTCAAATATTGAAAGTCAATGGTTATACTTATAGTATAGCACTGTGCATCGAAATGTATTATTGTATGATTCAACTTTGAATGTTAGTGTCATTATCGTGATAACATGTGGACGATCATATATGTTATTCTCACTTCTATTATGATACATGTGTTGTGAGGTGTAAAATGATTAAAGCCAGACTAGCCAGTGTTGTAAGGGATTAGAGAGAGAGTAGATACCAAACATTGTGTGCTTTGATTTTATGGATTCATGAATTTGGTCAAATCTTTGTAGCCATCGAGATTTGACAAGAAAGGAGTTATTGTACTCTTTGTAGCCATCGATGTTGAACTTCAAAGGATGCAGTTGTTCTCTCTTAGGCTCTCTCTTTCTCTTTCGCTTGATCTTGGTTTGCAAGAGAAGAAAAGAAACACTCAACTTATCCGGTGTTCATCTTGATTCTCAAATTAAAAAAAAAAAAAAACTATACTCACCAGAGGTAGAATACTTATGACGATGCATTAAATTTCGGTGATTCGGAAGACCTGAGCTACCGTCTTTTACAACGGTTCTTTACTCTTTCTTGCTGAGCCCTTGTGAGTTGTGACTCTATTTGCTTAACCTTTCTTACCTAACACAGCTTAAGGTTTAGATCTACCGAATCAATTGGCTGATAAACGAAAGAGCACGCACACATACATATACATGTGTGACTACCGAGTAAAGTAACTAAACCAAATTTGAACCAAATCCTACTAGTTAAACCGTTTAAATAACCGAACACTCTATTTCATCTAAATGTTAGTCTTTGTTCACCATCTTGACTACAACCTTCAATATTCGAGACGAATCGTATTCTGTTGAGGAAACTGTGGTGGACTAGGATTAAGAAGTTTCACTTTGCTTCTTATGTGTGTATGATGACCATTTATATAACCAATCGATAATTTAGTAAAACTAAAACAGAAATTTTACTAGTCTCTGAAAAATATTGAACAATAGTTCGTTAAAAAAATTTAAAAAGATTTTTTTTTATTTCTCACCAAAGTTAGATTTTTTTCTTTAGAAAATCCTTTCAAATATAAAGAAATGGAATATAATAGAATCTATATGTTAATAATTCAATTAAGATATTGATCGGTAGAATTGATGACAAAGAAGTAGTTGTATAATATCTATCTATACTATTATTTGCGAAGTAAATTTTTGGAATCGAGCTCTCACGTTAAAAGTTAGAGTGGTTAATATCGTTTATACCCTTAATGAATAAAATGTATAAATAAATTAAAAAAAAAAAACGAAATTTTAATTTATTTGATTAGATAAATGATTAAAATTAATAATACTAAGAATTATCCAAAATCTGAAAATATAATTTTAAAAAGAGATAATTTATTTATATATTGTATTGTTATCTTAAAAAATCTTTTAGTAGAAATTTAAAAACATGAATTACATAGCTAAATATTAATCAAATAAAATGTATAACTAAATTAAACAATAAAAATGAAATTTTAATTTATTTGATTAGATAATTGATGAAAATTAATAATAGTAAGAATTATCCAAAATCTGAAAATATAATTTAAAAAGAAGATATTTTTTGTATATATTGTATTGTTATCTGAAAAAGTTTTTTAGTAAAAAATTAAAAACATGAATTATATAACTAAATATTAATCAAATAAAATGTATAACTAAATTAAAAAATAAAAATGAAATTTTAATTTATTTGATTAGATAATTGATTAAAATTAATAATAGTAAGAATTATCCAAAATCTGAAAATATAATTTAAAAAAGAGATAATTTATGTATATATTGTATTGTTATCTGAAAAAGTTTTTTAGTAAAAATTTAAAAACATGAATTATATAACTAAATATTAATCAAATAAAATATATAACTAAATTAAAAAAAATTAATTTATTTGATTAGATAATTGATTAAAATAAATAAAGAATGCTCTCACGTTAAAAGTCAATAAATTTTATGTAATACTTTTCATGTAAATACTATTGTTATCTGAATAAGTATTTTAGTAAAAAGTGTAAAACATAAATTATGTAACTAAATATTTGGATAATATATACATAAATTATCCAAAATCTAAAAATATAATTAAAAAAAAAGATAATATATATATATATATATATTGTATTGTTATCTGAAAAAATATTTTAGTAAAAAGTAAAAAACATAAATTACATAATTAAATATTAATCAAATAATTTTTTAAAATTATATAGTTAAAAATTTAATATTAAGTTATTTTAATATTTATTTTAGAATAATGAATATAGTGTACAAAAAACTTTTCAAAAATTATAAAAATGTTTAAGCCCGCGTCGCGGGCAAAACACCTAGTATAAGCATTATGCTAAAAAATAGTATGTTCTCATAGATGCAATTAATAAAGTGATTAATATAGCAGTAAATGATTCATATAAAATAAATATATACTAATATATAATAGGCTTATTTTTGAATAATGTATATATATTATATTTATAATATATATGTAATTAATATATATATATATATGAATTATATTTAATTATATATAATTAATTATACTTTAAATTTGAAATAATTTTATTGAAAAATAATTTCATATTTTTTTTTTCAAACATGATTTTTATTTTTAAGAGTTTTTCTAAAGTTATTTGAAAAAAATAAGATAGGTTTTTGGATATAAATATATTTTTATGATATTATTAGATAAATTATATTAAATTATTTTATAAATTATTTTATATTATGTTCTACTAAAAGTTTCACATGATAGAGAGCAAAATTGCATTATTTAAATGCTTTAAAAAAAGAATTATTGATTGGATAAGAAAGATGTTAATTAATGCTTACGCTCTGCCTATCAAACGCTAATACAAAATTTAGATAACAATAAATCTCTTTTGTTAAATCCGCGTGTGTTAACATACGTGATGAATGAATTCTCAAAATTGTTATCCATAAATAAATAAATGCAAACGGTCGGTAGAAAAACGAAATGGTTAGAACAGTCACACAGAAAATATAAACGCGCATGCCAACATAAAAGCTGACAAAACAAAACGAGATTCGGCGTCTCAGCTTCGCCAAACTTCACGGTGACGGTGGCTTATAGAGAAGAAGAAGAAAGTCAGAACATGGCCACGTAACCCCCCTAAGACTAATCATCATCCCTCTCTCTCTCCTCTTTATCACTCTCTCTCTCTCTCTCTCTCTCTCTCTCTCTCTCTCTTCCATTTTCTAATTCTGAATCCCCTTTTACCGGTGGCGATATGTCGGTCGCCGGAGCGATTAACCCCTTACCCGCTGCACCCGTCCCTGCCGGACCAACCACCACGACCCGCCGCCGTGTGGATGTAGTCTCCGAACGGCCCTTGAATCCCGCCGATTTCTGCAGTACAGTCAATTTATCAACCGGAAACGAATCGGCGGAATTGGACGGCGGAGATACGAGCGGTCAAGACGCCGCATCTTCGGAAGGTTCCTCGTCTACTGGATCTCACTACCACCACGATCACTACCACCAATTCCACAACCACCCCGCGATTCACTACCTCTTCCTCCGTAAATTCCGATCTCAGTTTTCCCAAGGCGGCGGCGGTGGCGGTGGATCGGGGACGGTGGTGGGGCAAGGGTTTAGATCTGGGAAAAACGTGGGGCGTCGGATCTTGGGTCTCCTCATGGCTCTCGTTGTCGCGTCCGTGTTCCTTAGTGTCTACCTCATAGGCGGTGTGCGCGTGGCTGACCACGCGCGGTTGAGCGAGTTTGTCGTCGTTAGATCGCTCCGTGACGATCTGTCAATGGCGCAACGCGAAGTTGGGGAAAACCAAGCTTCGTCTCAGCCAATGCGCGTCCTCGAAAAGCTTCCCGTGAGTGTTTTTTTGTTCCTTCTCTCTTCTTCTTTACACGTCAGCATTTAGGGATTCAATGTTCCTTTATCCGTTAAACAAAGCCAATCGTTGTGATAATACACAAATCTACATCGGGATTCGAACATGTGACCTCTTAGAACCCCTAGTAACGTATTTCAAGAGTTTTAACCGTTAGATTAACTTGTTATTGGTTGTTTTCTCTTAAGCACTGATCTAATCTTTTTAGTTAGGTAAGTGCTTAAGTTCAAATTCAATCTTGTTAGTGTGTTGTGTTGAATTTACCATTTTCTCCCAAGAAAATCAAAACTGTTCAGCCCTTCAAGGGTCTGTGATCGAAATTTTTGGCTGCGATTGTAACTTAGTTGAATAGTTTCAATGATATTGTGTTTGCACTGAGGGGAGATGAAGGAGAGAAGTGGGTTAGGTAGAAAGTTGAATTCTTTGATGATTTGCATAAGTGAATGATTATTGTTTCGGTGGCGCTAGAATATTCTGAAAAAGAAATTCGTTTTATGAGCTTCTACATTTTGATATTGGAGGGAGACTTTGACGAGCATTAATAGTCAATTGATTTGGGTGGACCTGACGTGGATCATCACTTTCCTACGGTTTCAGTTGACCTTAGGTTTGGCACAGTGTATGGCCTTTTTTGCTGTGGCATAGTTTGAGATGTTTTAAATGGGGAACTTTTATTTTATATGGAAGTTCAAATACGATCTAGTTGATATGGGTTTATATTAACAGTTCATGTCATCGTTGAGTAGATGTACCCCTGAGTTAAAAACTTTTATCTCTGTAAGTGTGTGCTTATGTAACTTGTTGAATTTTTCACTTGATAGACTTAAGGTACGATAGATTTTGTGATCACTGTAATCTGAGGTCGTACAGATTGAGAATGAGCTTATTTTTAATCATTTCCTCTGTTTTTTTTGTAATGTGGAAGACAAAACTCTTTCCTGCCGACTAAAGTTTTGAGGATCTTATCATGGAATTTCATGTTTGGCTGTTGCTTTTTACAGATTCCGGAAATTTGGCAGAAACCTGAAAGCGGGCAGTATCGTCAATGTGTGGCGCGTCCTAAGAACAAGACGAGTATGTTGCGTGCATTTCTTTGTTCTTCATCAGACGCATTTAAAGTATTTGATTTTGAATTATCAAGATCTTGTTTATTTCCTGGAATGAGGATCTGATATATGTCTTTGTCCAGGACTGGGCCAAAAAACCAATGGATATCTTATAGTACACGCAAATGGAGGTTTGAATCAGATGAGAACTGGGGTGAGTTTTCAGTTCCACAGTATTTTAGAGGGTTTTGATCTCATGATTCGCCACAGTGAGCTTCTTTGATTTACTGTTTTTTGTTCGTTTTGACCAAAATGTAGATATGTGACATGGTTGCTGTTGCCAAGATTATGAATGCAACTCTTGTTCTTCCTCTTCTCGACCATGAATCTTTCTGGACTGACCCGAGGTCTCCTCCTTATAATTTTGCCAATGTTATTGATGATATCACAAGATATTACTAAAAAATTAATGGAATGCTGATAAAGATTCTTTGTATGCAGCACGTTCAAAGATATTTTCGACTGGAGAAACTTCATGAATGTACTGAAACACGATGTTGACATTGTAGAGTATTTGCCTCCTGAGTATGCCGACATGAAGCCGCTTCTCAAGGCCCCTGTTTCTTGGTCAAAGGCTAGTTACTACAGAAGCGAAATGCTGCCACTTCTAAAACGTTACAAGGTGTTAAAGTTCATGCTTACCGACTCACGGCTTGCTAACAATGGCTTGCCACCATCGATCCAAAGACTGAGATGTCGTGCTAATTACAAGGCACTGGTGTACACGAAGGAGATCGAGGACCTGGGAAAGGTATTGGTTAACCGTCTAAGAAACAACAGTGAGCCGTATATCGCTCTGCATTTGAGGTAAGTCCGACATTTCTTTTTTTTTTTCATCAGCAAGGGAAATCATTTGGATCTTGGTTCTGAGTCAAAGGAGTATTGTATTTGCAGATACGAGAAGGACATGCTTGCCTTTACAGGTTGCAGCCACAATCTTACATCTGAGGAAGCCGAAGATCTAAGAATCATGAGGTACAATGTCAAACACTGGAAGGAGAAAGAGATTGATAGCATAGAGAGACGGATTCAAGGCGGGTGTCCTATGTCTCCGCGAGAAGCAGCCATATTTCTAAAGGCAATGGGATACCCATCCTCCACTACTGTATATATAGTTGCTGGTGAAATATATGGAAGCAAGAGTATGGATGCTTTCTGCGCGGAGTACCCAAATGTCTTCTCTCATTCAACTCTTGCAACTGAAGAAGAGTTGGAGCCTTTCAGTCCATACCAGAACCGGCTTGCTGCGTTGGACTACATTGTGGCCCTTGAAAGCGATGTTTTTGTGTATACGTATGATGGAAACATGGCTAAGGCGGTACAAGGGCACAGAAGGTTTGAAGGATTTAGGAAATCTATAAATCCAGACAGGTATATGTTAACATGAAATATAATTCATTCACTGCTTGTTTGCTGATTTGTTCTGTGTTTATTTCAGGTTGAATTTTGTTAGACTGATAGATCATTTAGATGATGGTTTCATATCTTGGGAAGAGTTTGCTTCAGAGGTTAAGCGACTAAACAGAGACAGGACTGGAGCGCCATATGCGAGACAGCCTGCTGCACTTCCCAGGCTAGAGGAGAATTTCTATGCGAACCCACAACCTGATTGCATCTGTAACAAGTCTTATTCTCGCAGCTCTGGGAAAAAATCAAGTCTTAGAACGGAGACAAAGACATGGAAGAAGAGTGCCTTAAGATAGTGTTGATACAGTTATCAGAAACAGTCGAGAATCTCACGTCAAACACTGCAGGATCACGACAGAGAACAACTTTCATCGAGTTTATAGCGTTTTTGTACAACATAGGAAAGGAGGTAACCCGAGTTCTGCTCAGACAGCTTGTAGAATCGATTGTCCTTACAGAAAGAGCATCAAGACTTGGATAAGCTACAGCATTTTTTGTCTCTTAACCAAACATAAGTTTCATAGGGTATCATGTTCTCACCACCCTCTCACATTGTTGTTATCAGTGAACACACAAAAAAATGATTGTACATTGGATTACAGTTGTGAAATCAGTATACATCTCACATTGTTCAAAAACATTTAGTTTAAGAAGCTCAGTTCTCGGTCTTTCTAACTACCACATTGATGGAACATAAACCTGCTCTTTCAAATTCTGTGTCGCGCTTTCAGTTGGGAAGCCTCTAACCGCACCAATCGTCCACTGCGATATGATCCCAGCAGCGACTGCGAACCGGAGCTGTCTCTCCAACACATCTTGGTCCTCGAACATCTCAGGACAAGTTGTCAGCTTCCTCATAATGCCTGCAACAACAGCATCACCAGAACCCGTTCTATCGCAAGTGAAAGGAGTTATAAGCACATCTTCCGTCCCAACCACAACACCATCAAACTTGGGAGTATAGTAATGAAGCCGTAGCGTTCCATCAGTCACAACCAACAGCTTCAGATTGTCGTGCCATAACGGCTTGATTTCCTCAGGTGTGTAATGGTAATAGTCTCTCCGGTTCTTAGTCTGCTCGAAATCCTCAGCAAAGTATTGCGGTGTGTAGTTTCTTCTCCTCTCGTAGTACTCTTCATCGAGTAGAAACTCAAGCTCTTGCTGCGAAACTTCTATGATGTTGGCTGTGTCCCATGCTTTCTTGATCAGCTTCCGAGTCTCGTTCCGTGATCTCCATAACGGTAACGGAAGATTCAAGTCAAAGAAAATAAGCCCTCCGAACTTCTTGGACCATTGTATTGCCTTGAATAGAGTTGATTGCATTGTGGGTGACGTCAACACTTCTGAATTGAAATGGAAGATCCTCGCCTGCATTGTAATAAAGCAGAAGTAAACAAAACAGCTTAATAGCCATGACACATCGTATGACTCATCATGCTCAACCTATCATGGCATTGTAGAAAACAGCTTAAAAAGCCAAACTGTGTTCATCCTAAACCATAAAATGAAAGACTTTACCTCTTTCAGCACGGCTAAGTTCAACTCCGAAGCAAGAAGCGAGTCCTCAGGCGGCTCCTTAACCGTCTCCGCCTTCATCTTCCCATCCTCAAACTTAATCTTAACGCGAGTACACGCAGTACTCGCACCCTCATCGAACTTCACAGCCCTCGTCTGAACTCTCTCCTTGTTCATCATCAAAACAAGCTCTTCCCCGTAATCATCTTCACCGACCTTCCCCATGAACGCAGCTCTACCGCCCAACCGAACATGCGAGATCGCCACGTTAGACGGCGGACCTCCCGGAGCCCGCCCGAACTCCGGCGGATCCCACTGCAGCATCTTCCACTGGGAGTAAATGTCGGGGTGCATCGGGTTATCGTGGACTCGCACCACAGGAACGAACTCCTTCTGCACGGCTCCGAAGCAGCAGACGAGAGGCGGGTCGTCGTACGGAAAGTCCATCCCGTCGTCGTAATCCACTAAATCAGGATCCGAATCAGGATTCGTCTCGATACTAGTAACCGTCAAGTTTTCCTTCTTCTTCCTCCCCTTGCGACTAGGCTTAGCGGTTTCCGCCGCTGCGGCTCCGTTTGTGTTACCGCCATTAATCGAAGCTCTCGGAGATAGGAATTGCTTCCGGGTGTGAGCTACTATCTCCCTGCGATGTATGGTTGGATCAAAATGGTGAAGGTGAGGAAAGAGATGAAGTGAAGCCATGAAGGGGTTTCGTTTTTACTTCGATGTGCCCAGGGTTTATCCAAATCTTCTTCCTCTTTCAAAATGAAAATAAAAAAAAAATCATATCGGGTCCTGACCCGGGTTCTTATCAAACCGGGTCAACCTGTGAAAAAACCCGAACCGTGTTTTTTTTTCTATTCGGTGCTTTATAAGAAGATGACGAAGATTACTTCCCTCGGTTCCGGCGGTTAAATCTCACAGACGATTCGATTATCTCCGTCACACGCCGTCCTCACCGTCGAATTCTTCCCGCCGGTAAGTGTGGCTTTCGAGATTTCACTGCGTTTGCTAGATTTGGCGTTTTTCATGTTGTTATGTGTGAACCGTTCGATTCAGTTTGAGTGCTTCTGTAACCAACGTTGGATCCTCGATCTTACGTTTAGATCAGTAGTATACGGATGAAAGTTCATATTGAGCCTGAGGAAACGTTTACGGTTTCATGATGTTGTGATTGATGAAGAGTTTCTTTAACTAACTTGATGTTAATCTACCTGCGTTTGATCCTGATGATTCTCACCATTCATATCATGCTTAGCTTTAAGTCTCTTTGCAATGTTATCTCGATGAGTTCTGAAATAAAGTATGAATTCGAGATAACTACTCCTCGGTAGCTGCTACCATTGCAAGGCAGGAACGATCCTTTCTAGGCACCAAATAGCTAGAAAACTAAGTCATTCCTGTGCTTATTATACCTTTATAGCATTGCTTAGAATCTAGATTTGTATTGCTATCTTCATTGTTGAAACTGTGTGCCACGTATCAGAATCTTTGTGCCATTATCTTTTCGCTGCTTCTGGTTGTTTACAACTCTATGCATAACAGGGAACGATGGCTTTCTGGACATTGATAAAAGGTCTGCTGCTCTTTGCAAATGCGTTTGCAATCCTCAACGAAGATCGTTTCCTTGCTCCAAGAGGATGGACACTCGAAAAACTCCACCAAACCGGTAGAAGAAACTCTCCCAAAGGCCAAATCATTGGTCTAATTTACGCCTGCCAGTACATGAGATTGCCCCTCTTGCTCATCAACCTAGTAGTCATCGCCTTGAAGATTATCGCTGGTTAAAGATTTTTTGTATTTGAATGTAAACTGCATTACGTATCTAATGTAGGAGGAGGTTGAGTTTGCTGTTCTCTTCTGTTCTACCTAGTCAAAAGTATCCCATGTAGTCAAGTTTGGTGTGGATCATTTTACATGCTGAAACAAACTAATCATGCCAAAGAGAAACAATGTTGCAAAAGTTCACACACGAAAGGAAAACAAGTGGGCTACATTACATTAGCCAATGAAGAATCTACTTGATTACATAGAAAGATCACATATCCTAAACACACACACACGTACATAGATATGACAACACTTGTTTTTCATTTTGTGCTATCAGTTTTACTCACAACAGCTTCCATTTTCTCCATCTTTGCGTACTCAAACTCTTTTGTCTTGATTCCACATTCCTCCTGCATCACCATCGCAAGATTGTTCCTTTTGAAAGCTGCCCATATATGCATCAAGGCGAAGAACACAAGCCCTGTAGACCCAAAAGTCATTACAAAGCAAGTCACAATCCCCCACGCCCTAGCTCTTCTCCTCTTCTTCGCCTCCTCTTCTTCCTCTATAAGCTTCTCCACCATAATCGCCGCATAAGAGTGCTCACCCTTAGGGACGCTTCTCGCTTCCAAGCTCCACGAGTGAAGATTAAAGCTCCCGCCATACGACTTCACACCAACCATGAACTCATCACCCTTACCTTTCAACATTGCTGACAAGTCAATCCTAGTGAACATCAAAGGATCAACATGTTCAAAGCTTTCTGATTTGCTTAACCTGACTTCTAGAAACTTCCCACCTGCTATGTAGTTAACCCAAGCGTACAACAACACCTCCTCTTCCAAGTTAGCTATCGTGAAACTGCGAATCTCCTCAGGAACCGTAGTACCATCTACACTCACAGTCACATTCGAATCTTTATCTAAAGTATCGAACTTTACTTCGAATAGAGACTGATCAAACGTTCCGTTGACAGGAAACACGACGAATCCAAGTCTCCCACCGTGATCAGGAGAAACGGAGAAAGCGATGAAAGTGGAGAATCCGGCGGGATACTCGGACTTAGTCTCGACGAACTTGATGGGTTTCTTGTAGACAACTCGCCCACTATTATGACTCACTGAGTCATTCAGCTGGATTGAAATCGAAGATCCGCCGTCGAGGAGCTTTGCTTCGCCGAACAGAGCAATGTCGTCGGAGTCAAAGGTCGAGTTTTTACCGAAGCTGGTGAAGGTGAAGGATGGTTTAGCTTCGGATGTTGTGGAGAAGAGTGAGAGTAAAGGCAGGAGTAGAAGGAGTGACCTTTGGAGAGTGAAGGTCGCCATTAATGGAGCAAGGTTTAGAGATTGGATTGTGGTTAATTGAGTTTGTCTAGGGCTTGAAATGGGAGATGAGATCTACTGTTGGAAGGAGAGTAAAGTGTGTGGTGCGGGCAGAGAGAGAGAGAAAGAACAGAGAAGCACTTGGACAAAGTGAAAGCGTTAAAGGTAGCGACTTTTGTCTCCTTCACTATGGTAAACCCCAAAAATGCTTCATCTTTGTTCTTTATTTTATGCTTTCATCTTTCTCATTAAAACATCAATGACTCTGAAAATGCATTATCATCATTTGTAAATATTAATCAAAGTTGTAAATGATGGCAGAATGGAGCTTTGATCATCATCATTTGTATCGCCCGTTGTGGGTTTTCAGCTAATGAAACATGGGCCGATAAAAAGTTAACTCTGAAATGCATTTTTATAAATAAAGCTTAGCTACGTGTTTGGCAAATTTATTTTTGTTTCTTAAGCTATGGGAAAATTGTTTTTTTAGAGCAAAAAAATGATAACTATGTCCATTTAGACTAATCTCATATATTTTATGTCCCATTAGGTTAATTATTTTCAAAATGGTAATAATGCCCTTAAAGTTGTAATTTTTTTTATTTTTTCGTTTTTTTTTGTTTTTTTTATAAAAAAATCGATTTTTAAAAAAATATGAAAGTGAATATTCTAAAATATTTTGTTTCCATATTTTTAGGAACTGATTTCTTATCCGTAGAATACAACTAATTTGTAGAAATCGATTTCTACAGGTTTTTAGAATTATAGTAATATGTAGATTTTGATTTCTACATGTTTTAGATTTACAGTAAATCTGTAGAAGTCGGTTTCTACGTGTTGCAGATTTATATTAATGTGTAGAATTTGATTTCTAAAGATTTTAGATCAGTAGGTTAAGCGTGGAATGTGTATTCTAAATATTTTTAGAATACTCTTATTTTAGAATACTCTTATTTACGTAGATCACATATTCTAAACAACGAAAAAAGTGGATTTTGTTTTCTACTTCGTAGAATGTCATTTCTACTTTATTTAGAACATAATCTGAAATTTATGATTTAAACATTTTTAGAACTGAAAAAATACCACTAAGTTCATATTGGTATTTTATCAAAAGTTACTATTTTTCCAATTTTTTTTTGGTTTGTAAAACTACTTATTGAATTTATTTTCAAAAATATTAAAGGATGTTATGGGCAAAAATGACACAAAATAGATATTAGTCTAAAGGGACATAGTTATCATTTTTTTGCTCTAAAAAAACAATTTTCCCAGCTATTTTAACTAGATTCTAACCCTCCATTTTGATGCTTATAATTGGAAACTGGAGATACAATGGTGGAAACAACAGTTTCATGACTTGAAAATCCAATGGATTGGAAGAGAAGGCACTACAAAAAAAGATGTGAATTGTATCACTTAAATTGTATCACAAAATTAAATGATACAGTTTTCAATCATTTATTTGTAAATGATACAAAATATAGATAATTTAGTATCAGTTATAACAACTGATGTCATTTTTTAACAAATTTAACATCATATTGACTAACTGATATAATTCATCTTGATTAGCGTCACTTTAATGAAACTGATGCTAAATTATTAAGTTATATCATTTATATAATTGATGTAAATTTATTCTGGATTAAAATCATTTATGCAAATGTTACAAATTTTACATCAATTAAAAAGTGATTCTAATTATATATATTTTTTCGAAAAAATAATTATTAGTATTAACTTCAATTATAAGAAAATGATGTAACTATCTCTTTATTTTACATCAATTAAATATAAATGATACTATTTTATCCTAATTTGTATCAGTTAAAATATTTGATATTAAAAAACTAATTTTCATCACATATTTAAATATGGATATATTACTTTTTATCATAATTATATTTTATGTTGATATACTTTGATAAATATTTTATAGTATAGAAAGATAATAAGAGATTTAAGTTGATATTTATCTTTAAGAAAGTATAGAATATACAAAAAATAAAAAAAAATAAAAATTTTGGCGTTCTCTCCTAATCAGAAAAAGTTTGCTCCGTTACGTTAATGTCATTCACGATCACAGCGTCATCACCTTCCATTAGCTTTTGAAAAAAAGATTGAATAACAAAAGAAAGTAAGTTTCTTGTAAATTTAATCAATCCTGTTTCTTTTTCCTCTTAACTATTAAAAGAGTCTTAATATATATCTCTTTCTCTGACAAAGATTGTTTTGTCTTTTGGTTTCAAAACTCAATAGTGAGCATCTCAGAAAATCAGACGTTGCATACAATTAAGGTAATTTATTTATACTTTTCTCCCATTACTTACTGATATGAAGTTTGTTGGGTTTTGAAGTTCAATTGTTTGTCGTGAATTTCTAAAAGTCTACTAATTGTGAAAGTCTGTTTTTTTTCAGGTTCTAATGGATAAATCATGGATAAACAAACCACGTTTATCGCAAGATTACAGATTAGGAGTGAAAAATTTCTTGGATTTTGCATTTGGTAAATCTAATGCACCCATGGTAAAATGTCCATGTACTCGTTGTTCTCTAGCCAAATCTAAGACAAGGGAAGATATCGAAGGTGATTTGATTTGTCATGGCTTTTTAAATTCTTACACAAGTTGGATAGTACACGGAGAAGATATGTGTGTCACGGAAAATGCAAGAGTACCTTCTGATAGTGCTCATGTTGAACTAGATTCAACTTTCAACCTCTTGGATGATATTTTTCCTGATATTAGTGCAAATATGAATGAGGAACATGAAGAAGGGTCGTCTGGGCAACCTATGGACACTGATAGACCATCAGCTTCAAGTGGAAATTCTAAAAAAGGAGAAGGTTTTGATGAGATGTTTGCTGATTACAATCAAGAGCTATATCCTGGATGCGATAAATTCACGAAGTTGTCCTTTATACTGAAGTTATACCATATAAAATGTATGTGTGGGATTAGTGACAAGGGGATATCCATGGTGCTTGATTTGATGAAAGAAGCATTTTCACATGCCAAATTGCCAGATTCATTTAATGACATGAAAAAGGTTATTCGCAACTTAGGAATGACTTATGAGTCAATTCATGCATGTCCAAACGATTGTATGTTATATTGGGAAGCTGATGCAGAAAGGGAAGTTTGTAAAGTCTGTGAGGCCTCTCGTTGGAAAGATACAAAGAGCACAGAAGTATCTGGATCAGGAAAAAAGAAGAAGAGATCTCCTGCAAAAGTTTTGCGTTACTTTCCCCTGAAGCCACGGTTACAGCATTTATTTATGTCATCAAAAACTGCTGCCCACATGAGATGGCATGGATCTGCTACTAACAATGATGGTAAACTACGACATCCAAGAGACAGAAGGGCTTGGAAGGAGTTTGATAAGAAATATCCTGACTTTGCATCTGATCCAAGAAATGTCAGACTAGGGTTGGCGACTGATGGTTTTAACCCATTTGGTACAATGAGTAGTAGTTATTGCATCTGGCCAGTGATATTATTTCCTTATAACTTTCCACCGTGGATGTCAATGAAGCAGACATCAATGATTCTCTCGATGGTTATCCCCGGAAAACACATGCCTGGTAATGATATTGATGTTTACTTGCAGCCACTTATCAAAGATCTGAAGGAGCTATGGTCTGATGGTATTGAAACGCTAGATGCTTCCACAAAACAAACATTTGACATGCGAGCAGCCATCATGTGGACAATAAGCGATTTTCCGGGTTTAGGAAATTTGTCGGGTTGGAATACGTATACAGCATCAGCTTGCCCAACCTGTAACTTTGATGGAATCGGACAACGTTTACGACATGGAAAAAAAAATTGTTTTATTGGTCATCGTCGTTTTCTTCCTCTAGATCATGGCTTTCGGCAGAATCAGGCAGATTTTGATGGAAAATTAGAAACCAGATCCCCACCAGCCAGGCAGCCACATTGACAGGTTCCACAATTATTCATCAATTAGAGCAAGTTAATGTTACTCTTGGTAAAAAAGATAAGTCTGTGGTAGTTGGAAGAAAGAGAGACATAAGTGATGCCGAAAGATCTAGTACTCAGCAGTGGAAGAAAAAAAGCATATTTTTTGAGCTGCCTTATTGGGAATTTACAATGCTGCGACATAACTTGGATGTCATGCATATAGAGAAGAATGTGTTTGATAATTTAGTCTACACATTGTTGGATGACAAAAAAAAATCGAAAGATAATCTGAATGCCAGAAAAGATCTTCGTGAGCTAAATATACGTTCTGACTTGTGGCCTGATGATAATGAGAAATATCAAGCTGCATGTTTTTCTCTTAACAATCATGGGAAAGACATTTTCTTAAGTGTCTTAAAGAATGTTAAACTGCCAGATGGTTATGCTTCTAACTTGTCAAGTTGTGTTGATGTTAACAGTCGAAAGCTATCAGGCTTAAAAAGCCACGACTCTCACGTGATAATGAGAGATTTATTATCAGTCGCAATTCGGAATCTGCTCCCTACAGATGTTTCATCAGCCATTGTCGAGCTTTGCCAATTTTTTAGAGATATATCTGCAAAATTTCTTGATATAGATGAGCTTGATAAATTACAAGATCGTACTGTTATGACTTTATGTCGTCTGGAGATGTTTTTTCCTCCATCATTTTTCACAGCGATGGTACATTTAATAGTACATCTGACAGAAGAAGCAAAACTTTGTGGACCAGTTCCGTTTCGTTGGATGTATCCGATTGAGAGGTGTGTTGTTTTTATTATGTATATGTCTGTATATGTATATACACAAAACTGGAAACTTACATGATTCAGTTATGTACAGGACTCTAGGATACTTCAAATCATATGTAAGAAATCGCGCCAAGCCTGAAGGTTCTATAAGTGAGCAATATTTAGCTGATGAGTGTATAACATTTTGCTCAATGTATCTAAATGATATAGAGACACGATTTAATCGGATTGGACGCGTTGATGATCAACCTCCAGTTGAGATTAGTATAAGAACAAATTCAGAACTTCCACATATTTTTCCAAACCATGGAAGATTTGTTGGAGCAGGTCAATTTCATTCTCTTAATCATGTAGAGAGGCAGCAAGCACATCGACATATATTAGTCAACTGTTAACTACTTGATCACTTAAGAGAGTAAGGTTCTATTATTATTTTAGTTATTTTTTCTTGACGTCCTAATGTACATGTTTTTTAATTGTTTGTATAGGAAATACAAAAATGAATTGTTGACAAAACAATCTCATCAGGGCAGGATGAATCGTGCTATCGACATTGACCGAGAAGTTCATATTAATTTTTCAGAATGGATCAGACAGAAAGTACAGACTAATGAGATAGATGGGATAACTGATGATTTACGATGCTTGGCTATGGGTCCATCTGAGAAAGTTTTAAAGTACACAGCTTACAATGTCAATGGTTTCAAATTTCGGGCAACAGAAAGAGAAGCTAACCTGAAAACACAAAATAGTGGTGTGTATGTGGCTGCTGAGACTATGAGCTATGCTAGTTCTCGTGATTCAAACCCAAGAACAGGAACTGTTAATTACTATGGAAATCTGATTGAAGTTATGGAGATAGATTACTATGAAGTTTTCAAAGTTGTATTATTTAAGTGTAACTGGATGGACACTCGTACAGAACGAGGTTATAAGCAGGATGCGTATGGTCATCATATGGTAAACTTTTCACGTTTTTTACCCACTGAAGAAGAAGGGGATGAACCATATATATTAGCGTTTCAGGCAAAAATGGTTTATTATGTGAAAGATCCTTCTGAAGTAGAGTGGAATATTGCTGTTCATGTTCAACCTCGAGATGTGTATGACATGGGTGATTCAAATGATGCATAGCCGTTGGAAGATGGTTTCGAACCTAGCATCTCTGTTTCTTCTTGAGGAGATATTTAATTATTTATTTGGTTATTGGTTTTTAGAACGTTAAAGACTATTTTGATGATGAATTATTTTTACAAGTTGTTTTTTATGCAAACATGTTTTCCATTACTTAAACGTGAAAATCCCTACAATAGTTCATAGCTTTTACAGCTCCATTAGCATTACAAACTGCCAACTTGGTGGCTAAACGAGAGATTAAAGTACTTAAGATAAATAAACCACATAACTTCAATTGCCAAGCTTCATGAAGGATCCTGTAGAGACCAATGTGATTGTTGAACGAGATTTGTAGCATCACCAAATACGACATGCCTCCTCCACTTGCCGCCGAATGCAAAAGTTTCAAATGGAAAATAGAAGTTATAGGTAATATAACTAAAAAATATTTCTTTCATTTACTTGAAATTTATTTTCTTAAAACTGTTATGTTATTTAGTCATCAAATATTTTTAATGTGTAGAGAAACTTAAATTGAAATTCAGAGAACATATTATTAAACGTAGTCACTACGGCACCGTCATTTGTGTGGGCAAGGAAGATTCAGTTATAGTCAATTTATTTGCTATACCGTATTAACTTAGTTTATCAAGATAGCTTATGTTTTATTCTTGCACAATGTCTTGTCTAGATAATCAGCTTTTTTTGTTGCAATGCTAAAATTATTTATATATGCTCCGTTCATAAAAAAATAGATACTTCATGCTAATTTAGCCTATTAGATAACACTCATATTTTGTTTTTATAAACAAGATACTGCTGGGAAAATCGAAGGAAAAATGATAACATCTAAAGAAGTTTGGAAAATTCAAAATAGCAAAGTGATTGTTCATTTTGACGAAGTTAGTGGCCAGCCAATCGGAGAGTCGGGAGGTCTACTAGGGTCATGGTTAGGTCAACTAAGCAATGATGTGAATTTGCTACCCATTAACTACAGTGACTGGAGAATGGTTAATCCTCACATAAAAACTAAAGTCTGGGAAGTAATACAGGTAATACATAACATTTAATCTCTTTATAAATTATTAACTTTGAGATGTAAGATAATATATTCGTATGATGAACATAGTTTGGTTTGTTTTTATTATTTCAGTCCAAATTCTGGTTTGATGATCCACTGACGAGAAAAGTGTTTGTGATGAGTGCATTAGGTAGCAGATGCAAAGATGTCAAACTACGTCTTTGGAAAGAATACAAGCGAGACAGTCTAAGTGAGACATTGCTCAATCGACCAGAAAATGTTCCTGAAAATCAATGGGGTCATTTCGTTCACATGAGATTCACTGAAAAGTGGAAGGTACAGTTTTATTTGTTATATATTTATACATAGTTCTATATCAAATACAAGCAATATTTTTGTATGTGAGATTATAGAAAATGCAAGAGAGGAATACAGAAAGCCAAAAGAAAAATATCATGCCTCATGTATGTGGGAGAAAAAGTTTTTCAAAGAAAAGAAATGATATTGTAAGTAATGTAAAGTTAGTTTATTATATTGATATAAACTACTTTACTATACTAATATTATATATATTTATGCATGTTACAAAGACAATCAAGACTGGAAAACGACCATGTCGAGCAAATTTTTTTATCGAGACTCGTACAAAACCTAATGGAAGCTTTGTATGTGAAGAAGCAAAAACACGGGCGGTTAGTTTCAGTCAATATTATCATTGGTTTGTATGTTAATTCTACTTGATATTTATTCTTCATTTGTGGTTTAGGAAAAACTTACGACGTTGTTGGGCCAAAAGTCACATGTGACAAACAATGCTATTGCTAATTTGGATGATGAATATGCACAAGTTTTTGGTCCAGAGCGTCCAGGACGAGTACGGTGTGTTGGTCGTGAACCTACACCTTCAAAATTAGTGAACCATTCACCTGTTACGAGACAAGAGATAGAGAATTCAGAAATGGTTATTGAACTGAAGTCACAAGTGAAAGAATTATCAGATCAAGTCAAGGGAATGACTACATTCATCTAACAAGTAATTGGTACTTCAACCGGTGAACAGGTAATAATATATTTTATAAGTTAATTGTATTTTTATACTTTTGATATATGTAAACTAATATATGCTGAAGTAATTATTTAGGCAAGAGTATGGGCTTCAAGTTTTGCTGTAGCTTTTGCTAACATACCAAACCCAGCTTTTGCCAACGTACCATCTCCACCAAATCCAAATCAGGTAAATTATAATTAATTTTAGTTTTATAATCAATAGTTATTCAAAATATTAACTGATTTGTTGTATAATTCTATTTCAGGAACGGAGTGATGATGCTGTTAGAGACTAATTAAGACTCAGACGTTGGAAGCAATGGCAGTGATCTTCATCAACATTAGTTTAATAATATTTTCAGTAACTTTCAATTTATTTTATTTTTATGAATTTGCATGATGGATTAGTTGATTTGATTTCTAATACTTTATTTATTATCTAAATCAGGTTTTATTCATTTAATTAATTTCCTGCATTTTTATATATATATTTTAAATTTAATAACAAAACAAAAATTCGTTTATATTAATATTAATATAAATCATAAATATGTAAATAAACATAATATTTGTATCATTTATATATAAGTGAAATATATTATAATCATTTATGAAAACTGATATAGATTTAGCATCAATTATATAAAAATGATGATAGAAATTTAAATCACTAAATTGTAAATGATACAATTATAAAAATCACTTCTTAAAACTGATATAAATTTAACATCAATACGTAAAATGATAATAATACTTTAAATCACTTGCTTTAAATGATATAATTATTAAAATCACTTTTAAAAAAATGATTTAAGGTTAACATCAATTGTTTAAAATGATATATTATTTAAAAACGCTTGTTATAAATGATACAATTACTAATATCATTTCTAAGAATTGATGTTACTGTTACATCAGTTTATAATAAATGATTTAACAATTCAAATCAGTTTTTCTAATTTATACTAATACTAAAATCATTTCGCATAACTGATCTTAAAGTTAACATCATTTTCTTACAAATGACACATTTTAAAATCATTTAAAATAATTGATGTAAATATATAATTTTATTGTATCAGTTTTGATTAAAATGATGTAAATTATTTGCATCACCACTTTCAGAGTCATTTATTTAACTGATGTAAAAGTTTTTTACATCATTTATAACCCATGTTCTAAAATACGCTCTCCGCGCCCGCGTAATCGCCGGAAAAACGTGAAACGGGCAGTGACCGCCGCGATTTGGCATGAATCGCTCAGTGAATCGGAAAAAAAATTCAAGTTCATTGTTTTATAGATTTGCAACTTGATATCATATTTTAAATTATAGATTTCTGTTATTTAGACCAAAACTTACAAGATTAGCATGAAACAAGGCTGAAATCGTAAAAAGAAAAACAAAAAAACGGCTACAGTTTCAGAGGAAGAAGGTAGAAGACAAGGACAATTCTGTCATTTACTATTTTTAACCTAATTCCTAGAAAAATAGAGAAATGGGACACAGGTCAACTCGAATCCGGGTTGTGACAAAGTAATAAGGTAGCTACAACCACTAGACCACGGTACAATTACGTTAGTATTGAACATATTTAAATATATAACCCTTATATCTATATAAAGCCCTAAAATAACTCCCCGATTAATCCCCGTATAATTTCCGATTAATTGATTACGCGCTAGGCGCTGCTCGACCGCACGCGTTACGCCTAGCGTAGTTTCAAACATGGTTTATAACTAATGCAAATATATAAAATAAATGATGTAAACTAGTCATTTTCTTGTAGTGAGGCAACAAAGTGGCAGATAAATTGGCGAAGCATCAGATTGAAGACAATGTCTCTTTTAAATTTCATTACTGTGTTCCGAATTTATAACTTCTGAAATGCATAATGATTATGTAAACTCAACATAAAGTTAGTGTTTAAAAAAAAACTAGATTCTAACTCGCGCGGATACGCGGATATTATTTTCATTTTTATTACAAAATTTAAACTAATAGTAACGTAACTGAATTTATTAAAATAATAATATTATATATAATATAACTAAAATGTATGTGAGTTTTTACTTTTTGCTACAATAATTTAATTCATCACTATATAGTTTTCATAGCCTATTTTTAAAATTTTCATATTTTCTTCTATTCTTATATTCTTGTAACATTTTTTGTTTCAAATAAAATACGGGATCCCAAAATATTAATTATGTATATATTTAGATGCAAAAACTTATGTAGAATTCTGCCTTGTATCAAGTGATGTTGGGATTTAACATTAGTAAGTCCACCTTCTGTTTTAGAGGTGTTGATTTCTTGTGACTATGGTGGTGTGAGGCTTTGTTATTTTGTGTGGTTGTATGATTTCTTGCTTGGTGTATGGCATCTCGTCTCCTCCCCTATAGAAAACGAGTTCCTGGAATAAAGACTCAAATCTCATGATTTAGAAGAGAAGCTTGCATCGGTCTCCACCTACGTCCATCTTTTCAGATCGCTTATTGTACTTTGCATTTCAAATTTGGTCAATGGTAGCTTAACAAAAGCTAACTTGGAACCAAATTGATAAAGGCAATTGAAGAAGAAGACTTATCTACACTATGAAATTTTTTGTTTTGATTTTGTTAAAGATATTAGAAGTCCGTCTGCTACTGCTGGAACGAAAACATCTACTTTATCTTATTTCAAAATAAGATCGGTTTAGTTTTGCTAATGTGTCATCATTAATGTTTATCCTTGCTAGTTTCCGATGCAGAAAGACCATTAGTTTCTCATTTTTATCTTGTGGTATTTTTTCTTTGATGATGTAATGGATTGCAAATCATTATCAACAAAACAAAGCGTTTCAAAAAAACATCAACATGTATTGTAAATATGGAAAGAAAATAGGAACGCCAAACCGATAGTGACAAAAGAGAACATTTTCCCAAAATGTAGAAAAGCATCATCAAAGAATAGAGGGTTTTAGTTTCTTCTTGTAGAATTCTGGTAGTTATTTAGTGATATTCCCTTGCAGTTTTCTGCCAGTTGCTTACTAGTAGTATGCCAAGCTTCACACTCAGAAATTGTATTCTTAGGATATATCCAGCTAAAACTGATTTTAACACTTTAATAAGTTTTCATCTTGTGCCTTCTATATGAATCAAATTATCAAAAGATATAAGACCTTTAGATGACTTTCTACTTTTATCACAATGCTGTCGTGTATGAAGCTTATAAGAGGTGTTTAATATAACAAATTTACTGATTCCTTCCCTTCTCCCTTTCCATACTATAGAAAATGGTTGTCACATCTCATCTGATCGCTTTTTGATTTAGATTATTTATCATCGCAATATAACCGGACAAAAGTCCTCAAATTATTATTAACAATGTTCTTTCTGCTTAATATCCTGATTTTTAGTACTATACTAGCTAATTTTTGTATATATTCGGCAATGGCTATATCTTAGGTTAAAAAAAACTTGTAAATTAACGTTTTTGACTGTATTTCTTAACGTAAACTGAATGAATAATCTTACTATTGAATGAAAACAGGAACATGTGAATGTATGTGTTAGCCTGTTTGACGGTTTAGGTTTCGCGCTGAGAAGATGACAAGCTACGGGGGTGAACCAAAATTTGTCTTGATCACTAGCATCAACCCCAAGGTTGTTGGAGGTTAGTTATATTGAATTGACTTTACTCTACTTATAAGAGGTGTTTAATATAACAAATTTACTGATTCCTTCCCTTCTCCCTTTCCATACTATAGAAAATGGTTGTCACATCTCATCTGATCGCTTTTTGATTTAGATTATTTATCATCGCAATATAACCGGACAAAAGTCCTCAAATTATTATTAACAATGTTCTTTCTCTTAATATCCTGATTTTTAGTACTATACTAGCTAATTTTTGTATATATTCGGCAATGGCTATATCTTAGGTTAAAAAAAACTTGTAAATTAACGTTTTTGACTGTATTTCTTAACGTAAACTGAATAAATAATCTTACTATTGAATGAAAACAGGAACGTGTGAATGTATGTGTTAGCCTGTTTGACGGTTTAGGTTTCGCGCTGAGAAGATGACAAGCTACGGGGGTGAACCAAAATTTGTCTTGATCACTAGCATCAACCCCAAGGTTGTTGGAGGTTAGTTATATTGAATTGACTTTACTCTACTGCCATAATTCAAAAATATTATGTAAATAAAAATATGATTATACTTATAAAAATAATTATATTTCTCTAAAAGTATTTATTTTTAGTCATTGCAATAAAAGAAAAAGTTAAGGGAATATTTTCTTTAACATGCTTTTATAGTAGATCAATGTTATTTGTTTATCTGAATATAGATGAAAATAGCAATCTCTATTTCATAAAATAAATAGAAGTGGACTGGAATATTCATTTGTCTATTATACTATTTAGAATAAAAAATTAACAATGAGTTGAAAATGTTGTAACATGCTGCTGTGATGGCTTTATTTATTAGATTAACCCCAAAATGTTGTTTTTAGTGTAATATTAATTTATAGCAAGGCAAAGAGAAATATTAACTCAATCTATTATTTTAAATGCTCTCACTTGCAAAGTGTCTATTTTGTTCTCTAAGAAACCATCTAGCATTTGAATTAGATTTCCTCTACACAGGTCGATTATTCCTCAATGGGACTTCTGGGACCCACATCTACTTTGACTCTGAGACAGATGCAGGCAAAGAACGCTATACACAGTAAGTAACTCGCCTATGAATATTATAGATACTTTTCGATTTAGTTTTTTCCTCACCCAACATAACCATCTGTTAAGGTTGTTTGGAGATGGCTCAAATCAAACATCCTCTTCATCAAAGCTGATTCACGCTCAGAAGTTAGAAGCCCTCACTATCTCTGAGCTTAACCAATATGTCCTCTCAGCTGACCCTCAGGTAATAGAACGAAATATATTCAATCAATCTGCCAAAAGTCACACTTTATTGTTTAACACAACTTGCTGATTTTACGTGATCGATTTCCTCTATACTGCCAAAGTAACTGGTATCCAGACTGAAAAAGGATGGTGTTATATTGGCTGCGCTAGCTGTGCTAAGAAGCTCGTGAAAGAGGTCTCATCCTTCACATGCCTCTCTTGTGATAACAATTGTTCACTAGCTACCTATTTTAAACAATTTCTAGGATGCTGATTGCAGGAAACATGTTGGGATATGAGTGCCGTCCATGAAAAGACGACAACAACATCTTCATAGGAACCTATTAAAGCAATTCTCATTTGATGGGGAGTGAAGGCTATCTGCTTCTATCATTCCTGTTTTATTTCTTGAATTTTGGATACAGTTTTAATTAAAATCTCTCGTTTTACTTTTGATTTCACTACCCGTTTCAATTATGAAAAACACTTGCAATTTCTTACATATTATTTTTCAGAAAACATATTTTGATGATCATGTTTCATCCAGTACATGTTTAAGCTTTTTTTGATGATGATATTTCATCGAGTTCATGTCGATGATAATAAACATATTAGAGTTTCAATCCCAAGGTAATGACACGCTAGATGAATATTTAGACACTATAATAAATATTTTCACATTTGGTGTGAAACCAATTTTGGTCTGAAATTTTTTTTGTAAACGACATGTCAGCACTTTAATATTTAAATGATTGTGAGTCTGCCACATCACAATGATACTATATTACAAATGTGAAACATTTATTGCAAATATTTTTTAATATATAACGGATATATCCTTTTATCTAAGTTAAATTTTACTTGCTTTTCAATTCATTTGTCTTTCACGCTTCTTTTACTGAGTTTCAAAACATTAATAATTATCTTTTAGCTTAAAATGTTTGGTTATATTGTCGATTGAAAAAAATATGATAAAAACTTTAACTATGAAAGTTCGATGGAAGATTTTGCAGCAAAAATGCAAAAAAAGAAATAGCTTTCTAAACTGATAAAGTTTAATTAGTTTTGAGGATATTGTAATTTTTACCATAAATTTAAGTTTTTATAAATCAAAATTTTTATGTATCATTCAAAAGCCTTATTTTTAATTTCGTATTGGGTCCAAAATATCTTAGGTACTAACCCAACGTGGAAAACGTGAGGTTTAGAATCAGGTTGCTGGATAGAAATCAAATTATTGCTAGACACTTGGACTTAGAGTGATACAATGTCCCGACGAACTCGGTAATAGTTAGGCTACTTACTGCTTTCTGTCAATTTTTCTTTGTCAAACAACTAGTGGCTACTTTGCTCTTACTGTAACCAAATTATTCTTTTGAAACGAGAGGAACCAAAAAAGGTTGGACTATATATTTAGAAGTTTGGATGTAAGATTTAGTCTTTGTTTTTTTTATCTTGTATTTCTATGTTGTTTTGCTGTAAAAAATATTACAACTTTTAATTTAAATCACTTTAATTGTTGTTTTTGAAAAAAAAAAACATGAACAAAAAAAGTTGTAGATGATGTAGCTAGGCTTTAACTTTTAAAATAATCATTTGGTTAAGATTAGTCATTTAAAATAAATAAAGCTAAAGTATAAAGTTGAATCCCAACCGATCATCACATATATTTCAAAATGTCTTGAAATTAATCTTATTTTGTTGAGTTTTTATCAACAAATGTGATTTATCGATTTTTCTATAAATTTTAATTATGTACAAAACTTACTTACCGCAAGTAATATTTAAGTGAGAAGTCATCTAGTTATTAACTCTTCAAAATCTTTATGTAATAAGAAAACCTTAACTAATAAAAAATAGCAACTCTAATAATAATATTGCATTAAGAAAAAAAAAGCAAAAGAGGCAAAAGGGTTGAGTCGGAAAGACGAGAGGACTCAGGCGCCTGGGAGAACGCTGAACTTCATGTTATAGGTACGGCAATAATAGCCGTTATCCTCTCCGCATGCAAAAGAGTAAGGCTGTGACATTGCAAGAGTAAATTTGAAGCTCTCTTTAGATCCATTCTCCTCCGATGAAGCAATCTTATTTCTACTTTCGAAGTTGCAGGTCCTGTAACTCCACAGATTTGTTTGCAAGTACACGTCATGTCTTCGGTTTGTCATATTGTTGTACTCGAAAACTGCAAATAATCAACAAGAATTTTAGCCAAAAAAACTATTTATAAAATCATCTAAAGATACAAGAAAATAGACAATATATACTTACCAAGAACATCGCCGACATGGAAAGTAGTCTTGGAAGCCCATTCTTCAAGATCCACCCCGTAGTTCCATCCACGTGATCCTCCCACTACGACCTCTCTTGGTGTTGCAAAGACCGGGTTCCTTGAATCGTTATCGTCTGAGCCTGACCTCGAATCGTTATGTTTTGATGAGCCTGGCTTCGTTTCATTATGGTTATGGTGCGATGAGCCTGGCTTCGTAACGTTATGGTTCGATGAGCCTGGCTTAGTAACGTTATGATTTGATGAGCCTTCAGGCTTCGTAACGTTATGGTTCGATGAGCCTGGCTTCGTAACGTTATGATTTGATGAGCCTTCAGGCTTCGTAACGTTATGGTTCGATGAGCCTTCAGGCTTCGTAACGTTATGGTTCGATGAGCCTGGCTTCGGATGGTGTGAGTCTGACCTCCATCTCCAGCCTGACCGTGTGTCCCACTTCCAACTCCAGTGCGAACCATCAGGGTTTGTACCCGAACCTGAGGCTGATCCGCCTGAGCCGTGGGATTCCCAACCCGAGCCTGAGCCTGAACCGGAGCTCCAACTCCAGCTCCATGCCTCTGAGCCTGATGAGAAGACGCATGCAAAGGCCACAAGTATTACCAGTAACTTCGTTTGTGAAAAAGACAGCGACATCTTTTCTCTTCTTCTTACGTGCTTTTGATTTTGAGCAATTTGTGATTTTGTAATTGGGATGCTTTCTTCGAGGGTTATAAGTGTATGTATTTATAAGAATACCGAGGGTCGGCATCATTAAACCAATTCCTAATATATATTGGAGAAAACAAAAAATCCTTTTCCAACAAGGATCTCATGTTTCTTCAAACTTTTTTTTTCTTGTTTTTTCTTTCGTAGTATATGCCATATGATACGTATATTTCGTAATATATGCCATAATCGTTATTCATTTATTTCTTATCTTAATTTTTGGCCAAAGTCCTAATTCGATATTAATAAGTTAGTTAAATAATTTTAATGGTAAAAGTGATATTAATATATAATTATTTGATAAAATTTATTAATTTATTGATCTATGGTTTAACAACAGTCGATCCAATGATCGGGAGACTCTGAAAATAATCTGGTTCAGTGTCCAAGTCAAGTTTAAAATATTGACAGTATGTGTAAATTGTTTAATCATTTTCCTTTATTTTAATAGTGTTTTACTTTCTTATATTTATTAATTCTATATATTTCTTATAATTAATAGTTGTAATATGTATATATATAACGTTTGATTCTGTGATTTCTAGGTTTGTTATTTGAGTGAGGAGAAAAACTTGTGTTGTTATGGCTTCTAAACGAATAAACCAGAACATTAAAAGCTCGTTCTAATATATTTACAAATTGTTCAAAATATTTTTATTGATGGATCGTATAAACAACAAATTTTTAAGGTTTGTTTATTTTTTTTAGTTCAGAGGTGTTTATAAACAACCAACTTTTTATGTTCTTTTTGATTTTTAGCTTAATCTGAAAATTCCAGACTCTGTCAATGATTTGTTGTTTTTATTTTGTGGTTATACGGAGTTGATTAATTATAAAGAGTTTTGGTTACACAGAGAATGAAGTTCCCATAGATGAGTTTTAATTAAGGTAATATTACCCTTATCCTAAACACAACTCTTTTCACCAAAATGGAAAGCCCGAAGGCATATATGTTTGCAGCTGACCTTGATTATAAGCAAAGTGATATATTTTCAGTTTCCTCTTAACACTGGTGTATTGGCTATGAGTATGAGGAAAAATAATGTGACTACAGGAATGATAAACAAAGCTTAGTACGTCTGCGAGAGTTAAGAAGAACTTCGTAAGTCATTTCTTACTACATCATGGTAATAGCTGGCTCTTGATATAATCTTCTTGAAAAATTATCTTGTCTAGCAAGAAAATATGAGTACAAAAGTTTGAGACTTAAATTAAGAAAGCTACAAATGATCAAAAAATTATAATATACCTCACTAGGGTCGGTCCGCCCTACGGGCGGGATCTCATATTTAATTTTTTTTATATATTTTTAATTATACTAATGGTATTATTTTACTGGTTGTTCTGATTATAATGTGCAAGAAATAATTAAAGGTTGAATTCCATACTTTGTGGATGGACAGTGGAGTACGCTAACTTTAATATATGATTTTCGAATTTGCATTTTGGGTAACTAAGGCGAAGTTTAATATTGTGTTTGTAACAAAATACTGTAGTGGTGGTATCTTTTATTTGTCTGAGTGAATTAGTATACATCATGATGAAACTATAACTTCCGTAGATTTCCGAACGGTAAATATATTGTTAATATTCTAGGCCCAATAGTTATCGGTTTATTAGTATGGGTTATTAGTAGCCCAAATCATTGAAATGTTAACTTGTGCCACAAGTTTCGAGTC
The DNA here is from genome assembly GCF_020379485.1 of Brassica napus. NCBI lineage: Eukaryota > Viridiplantae > Streptophyta > Magnoliopsida > Brassicales > Brassicaceae > Brassica > Brassica napus. The sequence continues at coordinate 34,287,157 of NC_063442.1, read as the reverse complement.
ATTGATAATTATGTAGAAGTAAAATTAACTTTTATGATATCGTAGAATTTTAATATGAATAACTGAATGTGCATATGTAAAACAGAATTAAAATATAGTCTAATAGATATGGAATTAGCAGCTATCATAATTTCTTTAAAGTAAACATGAAACAATGCATACAATGCAGGAAAAAGGAAAACAAAAGAGGTAGTAATTGAAACATGCATCGTAATGGAAAATACTAATAAAGGGTGAATTTAGGAGAGTTGTTAGCCACGGTGCACTAACTCCATAAACTTCGCCATCTCTTTATAATAGAAGCACTTACTGCATCTATCCTCAAGTTTGTTGAGTTCGCAAGCTCTTGGTGGCATTATAAGAATCATGTTCGTGCCATAGAAACTGTTCTTTATGATTGGAACTTCATGCAACGATCTCTTAACTTGCTTCCACAGCTTATCAACCACATAGGTGTTGCTTCTCCATTTATGAACGTCCAGAAGATTCATCCCTTCAACATGGTCACCTGCGAGTAGCTTAAGTAGTGCGTACAGATACTTACCTTTCTTATAGTTTTTTGTTGCTGAGAGCTTGATGTGCCTCATTCCTTTGGTACGATCATGTAAAGCAAAGAGATGAATACATCTGGGAGTATGTATGTTAACTAATTAGTAAACTGATTGTCTGATAATTACTCTAGCGTAATTTATAGAGTACCAAATTTATTCTTTCCTTTTCTATATTAACGTCACAAACCCAAAGCTCAGAGGAGTATCATTAACGGATTTTAATCCAACACAGCCCAATAGGATCCCAACCTAATATGTTTGTAAATTCATTATAGACTCCTTACATACTTTTATCGGTTTAATCCCAGGTGGCTAGATATTTTAAGTAATAAGATTAAAATATAATATATGAAACCGGATCGAATTATCCATACAATCAACTCCCAATTAATAACGAATTATGACCAACTACGGACAACTAAAATTCTAATAAATCTAAAACTCCAACTTAGTTATACAAATAAGAGTGTGAATCAATTTTATTGGTCGGTATACATGTGTACTTAAACCAAATGATACGTTCATAATAACCAAACAATGATGTGATCATGATTGCTAATTAATTTTCACTTTTTATTTCATTAGAAAGATACTAAACTACTGTATATGACTTAATGATTAAAAATAGTTATTTATTAACATCAAACTGACTGAAACAGAGTTTTAGATGAAGGGAAATGAGCAAACTGAAACAAAGACAATAAAGGTCGCGAACGTAAGACGATAAGAAATTTTCCAACTCGAAACATGAAACCATAACTGCTGGTACTCAACTTCAAACAACACGAGCTTTCTTGGCTGCACTGGTAGATGAGCGAGAACTCTTCTCCACCGCAGTATCGGCTGGAGGTCCATCAGCCTTCTTATCAGGACCACTGCTGCCTTCTCCAGAGTCATTGCGGACTGGAACATGACCACCACCTCCAAGGTTATTATCATCCTCATCGTTTCCTCCCTGATACATATGGCCAGCATTACAGACAAACACACGTACATAGTTATTAAAAGGCTGGCAATGACACCCATACACTTACGACAAAATCAGGAGCTGGAATACGCTCGTGCTCCTTAAGGATGCGGGTGATGGTAAAAGTCTGATGGTGCGCGGTGAAGTTAAACGCGCTAACTCTGACCTGGAAAGTGAGAGTTTTTCCTTCCATGTCATTGATAAACGGTGGCACCATCATGTCCTCAGGATTCTCTCCTTCTACCGCCTGTTAGAAAGTTTGAAAACATCAGGCATGCTATCATTTATTTTGAATAACGCTTTTAAAAACATACACATATCTTACCAACATCTGACCGGCCTCACTTGCTCGGAGATTATGCAGCTTAGTCATCACACCATCAAAACACACGAATGTACCTTCAGCAGTGCTATCAGCGATTGCCAACTCCAGACGATAACTGTGGAAGTTTACAGAAAAGAGGATCAAATATTCAATTTCAAGACCAGCTAATCTACACGCATGTGATTATGTATCTATATCTATATATATAACCGAGCAAACCGATCATAAGGATACACATGTAAATATGTGTATATGAATCTTTTTTTTTCTTTTTAATCTAAAAAGCACTAACTGGTTTTTTTACATTATTAAACGAATCTATATAACACAATGTAGGTTAAGATCGTTTTCAGTCTTTTTAATCTAAAGATCGTTTTCAGTCTTTTACGTGTAGGTTAAGAAAACACAATGTATCCAATACATACCGAAGAACTCCGACAGCATTAGGATTACTACATCGCACACACTCCAAAGCAGAGACAGTACGCTGCAATTTCTTACTGCATTTAGCGCATGCAACATAACACCATCCCTTGTCCACGTCGAGTCGAACCACTCTCCCGGTGCAGACAAAGTCAATGTCCTGCAGATTGTTTATTATACTCTACATACTAAGTAAAGAATCCAAACAGAATTTTTTTTAAAATCATATCTGCATATGGTACCTGTGGTTGAGCAGAGGCGACAAAACTTATAAGTTCTGATATGGTCAAGGTCTCCACCTTTGCATATCCTTTCAGCAGTGGTGCTGCAGATGGGACTCCATTGTCCCTGGCGACCAATTTATAGAAGTAGTCCTCCCCTGGCTTCGTCTCCTTGTCAAAGTAGACATGGGTTCCAGATGTCGCATTTAAGAACAAACCACCTACCATCATAACAGAAACTTATATCTCATGAAATATAAAGCAGGAAGTAGAATGAAAACCACAATACCTCCAATCATCTTTGGATTAATGCTGGTTGCAACAACAACTCTGGGGTCACCATGCATATCCTCAAGCCTTTTGTGAAAAGCCTCAGCTTGACTTTCAAAGAGACTTAAAGTGACGGTTGAATCCCTGTAATTATGTATTTCACATCAATAAAAATCATATAAAAAACGGTAGGAACGCATGGAAACTCATCTAAGCAATAAAAAAAAAAAGGTGTACTTATCCAGTTTGATAGTTGCCATGAGACGACTCTTTTCTCCAGGAGTATCACTCACATTACTCTTCACTGCAGTGATTGCACCTACAATGTCTGTGCAAGGCCAAGGAATATCTCAGTAGACCATATGGTTAACCATTCATTAATATTTACAATTTATAAACAAAAATTAAATAATATATGATTAATCGAACTAATCTAACTCAACATGGTAGCTGTGTACTCGTGTTGGCTAGACCAATCAATTCAGACTGATCACGGAACCGGAATCCTTCTTCAGGTAATGGACTAACCGGCTCGGCTAGCTCATCAAAGGCGGTGGAATCATTGAACCGTATCATCAGAGGGGAGTCGGTAAGCCTGAAATTCTGAGCACATCGAGCCACATCGAATCCAGAGATGGTGTACATCGTTCCGGCGGCGAGTTTGGAACGGAACCTTGAAAGACGGTTAGCATAGATGGTGGCCTGCATCATTGTCGCCTAATACATGAAGAACTTTTTTTTTATTAAACTTTAGGAAAAAAAAAACCAAACACGAAGAGGTTAATCGGAGTAATCATGTACGAAAATAACTCACATTGACATCAATCAAGATCATGTCGACCCACATCAGCTCTCCACCGCGTTTGACATTCTTCGCCTCCCAGAATCGCAGAAGCCGGGCCTCAACAGCGGATGAGCACTTGCCGGACTTGAGGTCTGAGAAGAAAACTCTCGGAGTAGACATGATAAAACTAAAGCAGAATCTATATAAGTAATAAGCAACAAAGATTTGATGAGTTGAGGATGAGAGATCTGACATCTATTTATACAAAAAAAACTCACCGCCTCTGTGACGCAAGGATCGCATTGAAGACACGTCGTGGAGGGAACAATCAATGGGAGTAAAGTCTCTCCTGAACCGTTACCGGAAACGTAAAGCCACGACGGAGGCGACGATGAGAACGCGATCTAGGGTTCCTTTTCACCGCATTTACGGGCCTGTTAAACGAAGCCCAAAACAACTCGCATATGAATTGAGTTTTCACGTGAAAAAATAAAACACGCACGGTTTGGGCAGAGGCAGAGACACGTGTCGACCCTATATCAATTGAGTTTCCACGTGGACACTCCAGGAGTGAACCAAACAATTTTATATATATATAGATTTGTTTCCTATGCTGACTACTACAGATAAAATATCTACTTAAATTCCTATTCCTTTTCGCTAAAACTACTTTAGACAATATATAACTCTCTTCTGAAATTAATGATATATATGAACAATTAATATATAAAGTCTTATCTATAAATGTCAAGCTCACGTCATCCTCCCTGAATCTCCCAGGGCTACATATATGCTCAAATAGTTCATCTCCAGTAGTATATTCCATTACAATAGCTGATATTCATTGGTGTCCAAAACCACCTGAAAAAGTCAAGTGAGGTGTGGCTATTGGTTAATAATCTCTCTTGCCATGTTTTCAAATGTGGTTATTGATTAATACATACTAGGGGTTGGTCCGCCCTACGGGCGGGTGATTTTACACTAAAACTATTTTATCTCAAAATATATTTTAATTTTATAAAATATTTGAAATTTTATTTTTTACTGGAAATAATAAATGTAATCTTTTTAATCTAAAATTATATTTTAAGTTTTATTAAATTTTGTTGGTCTTGAATTGAAAAGACCACTAACAATTCTTTTTTTGTCAAAAAATATAAAATTATTAGATTAAAAATTAAGGAAAATATAATGATTTATATTTTTTTCTATTTGATTTTCATTTCAGTTTTGATATAGTTGAAGAAAATTAAAAACTAATATTTTTTTTATTTTTAAGAGTAGCAGATTTAATATTATTATAGTAACTATCTTTTCACGATAATAAATTAATACAATTACCTCCAAGCTAAATCAATTTAAAATCAAATCTAATAAGATAAAATTATAAAACGTTATATTTTAAAGTAATATATAAATAGTTTCAATGATTATATATTATGTAACAACAAATGATGTTTTATAATATATGTTTGTTTCAGTCAATAAATCAAATTGATGAACTTAGGAAGTTGACAAGAAGAAGGAAATAAAAAGAATATGGAAGAATCTATTTAATCGAGAATGTGCTTTGGGGCCCAAATTGTTTGCAATTACTTTATGAAATTGAGAGTATAGCTCGATTATTTCCCCTGCAACAATTTTTTGTTATCATGTTTTGCAGGAATAATTTAAGAATTTGATACTTTTGATGAAGACATACAAAGTTCCAAATGTTAAACATGTAGCCTGGTGACTGTTAAACCACGATGTGTAAATGAAAGATGGTCTGCTAATTTGGACCTATCGAGTTCTTTTTCCTTGTTGTTTCAAGTGATAGTGAAATTAAGACCTATGAAGAGAAACAGTTTGAAGAAATTCATGTACCAAAGCTTTGACTCTATGAACCAAGATGTGTACTAAACGAATTTGTTCTTGTTGTTTTAAGAAACGTGGGAGGATGAACCTCTTTCTCTTTAGAGATTAATTCCAAAACAAAGCAATCTATGTATTTTGTGTCAACCTTTTTGATAGGCTATTCCTAGCAATGTGGCTGTCCTTTTAAGATTTGTCTCCAGTCAGTTGATTTGGCCGTTATTTAAAAAAACTGGAGCGCTGTCCCTAGCTGTTACCTGCAATGTATGCAGAGAAAGCGAGGCTGATATGTATAGTTGTTTTGATCGAACTTTCATTATTAGGAGAGGTTTATAAGTGACTTACTTGACCTGATACAATATTTGCGTGGTCCGACAATGGTAAAAGCTTGGCCAGACAAAAAAAGTTGCTCCATATCTCAGAGGAAAACATCCAAGCCCGATAGAACCTGAAGCAATGAAACAAATCCAAGGATCTACACTGAGATCAATCAAAAACAATCCACACAAAAAAATATAACCAATCCAAGAAAAGGTGACAATGGGCTCAAATTACATTAGACACTCGTCAATTCAGAATCGAACAAATCTCCAAACACATGATTGATAATCAAACATAATCAGATCCAATCTGGACACACACAAAAAAAATCAAAGAAAGACAAAACAAATTGATGATCTAAATCATAATCAGGAAAACGAATAGAAGAAGATCTGTGGTAAAATACCTAAGAAACAGCCTGCCTTCAAGTCGGGTAAATGGAGCTGAGAAGTTGCCATTCTGGTAGCAATTAGACTAATAAGAAAAACGTAGAGGATTTGGAGAGATAACAGAGAAGGTATATATATACTCTGTACTAAGCGTATATGAATGAGTTAAACGTACAGTCAGGAGGAGAGGATGGGATTAGTGGGTCATGTTGATTGATTGTCATACGGAGGAGCGTTTCTTCACCGGGGAAGGGGAATCGGGAACGATAGATTTCAAGTTAGGTTAGATAATCTCTTGTGAAAGATTAGGCCAGCAACCAACGATTGAACTAAAGCCCATCGAATTTTTTTAGAATGATGCCACGTGTCTAAATTTGCCCCTATGCAAAACGATGATGTGGAAGGCTGTGCTTAGAGCACAAGCCTACTTTATATAGATAGATAGATAGATAGATGTGGTTCTTGCATGGCCTTCCTCTTCTTCTTTCTTGGAGCTGATATACAGCGAAGCTCCATAGAAAAAGGAAACTCTGAGACAACCATGTTGAGTTATAAGATTGTGAGTTTCAAATCAAATGACAGACCAATAATAAACGTAACAGTTTATGGGCAATGGATGCAAAGTTGATGAGCAAGTGATGAACTAAATTGATATGGATTGAAGAAATTGATTGCAATAGTTAAAGTCAAGTGTATAAACCTTCAGAGTTATGCTTTACATCCGCCATGACATGATTTCGCACAGAAGCTTCGGTTGCTTCTAATTCCATATCATCTGCTCACTGATGAATCTAATGTAATCTTGAACATGACGCTGATGCACATGAGTCAGCCGCCATTCCTGTCATATATCGCCACCTTAAGCGTTTAAGTACTTTGTTTAAAAGAAACGTATTGTTAGATCAGGGAAAACAATCTTAATCGAAACATTATGATGTGAAACTGAGATTTAATACAAACAATAGAAGCAATCTCAAAACCATTTAGAAAATAAACATGTCCCAAGTTCGAGCATGAGATCGAAACCAAGATATTAATAAACACACTCTTGAGAGATCTTACGGGTGGTGTAATTGTAAGTGTTTGGGAATGAGAAAGTACATAGCTTTCTGGTGTGATCAGACAGCCTGTATCATCACAGAGGTCATGAATGTTGGTACATGAAATCCAAAGTATGAAATCTTGATTACTACTCTTCCTCCAGAGATGTCTTCGCCTTGTACAAAATATTTTATGAAGATAAGTCAACACGTAATTCTAGGTGTTGAATGATGGAGTAGAAATTTTATGGAAAAGAAGAAGCAGGAAGATGATATAAGGGAAGTTACATGTAGAACATTAGATTTTAAATATTGCGTCTTTACCACTCACAACAGTTTCAGGAGAGATCTTTACACCTTCGACCTTAACCAGACCCAACCTGATCCTTCATGGTTTTGAAATATTAAAATGCAGTATAGTATGAGAAGATAAAAATATGATTCCTGTATATCATCAGTGTCATTAAACTTGATACAAAGAGAGGATAACAAAATCATACCCCTTTCGGAAATACACTTTTGCCAATGTCAAAAGGAAGTAATATCTGAAAAGCATCTTGATGCTCAGCTTTTACGCTCTGAGCAACAGCTTGCTCATATATAATCCTTAAGAGGAGCAATCTACAAAATTTATCGATCCAAATCATCTATGCAGCAGAACAAACAAATGCATCAAGAGCTTCATAGTAAGATATACTGAAGTTATCTTGAAATCCTTGTTCAAGACGATCCTAAACTACAAATATATATATTTTTTAAATTCTTTAAATGTTTTGCCTCAAGACCCATTAATGGTTCTGTAAAAAGAAATATACTTACATGTGTTGGTTGATTCATGTGTGATTCGATATTGATCCAATAGATGTTTTACAGTCTCTTCCTTCCCCTTGTAATCACGCATGCACTCCATGATCCTACAGTGAACCTGAAACAGAGCAAAGAAAGAAGAGTGTAAGAGATTATATAATGTAACTTTTAACTGATTGATGGAGTCTTACGTAAGGCATCGCCAGAATTAGGAGTAGTAGGTTCTTGAGGTGTTTGTGGTGTTACAGCATCATCATCTCTTTGGATATTACATAGACGTTGTTGCTCTTTCTCTCTTTTATCCCTGAACCACATCAGTATAAGTTTGTGGCTGTCTATTCTTGAAGCTTCACGTATCTTCCGATAAGTCTAGCAAGACTGATAGTATGATCTGAAATATTCTGTGTACATTGCTTAACAAAGATCCCAAACTACCAAATAAAAATTTATAATCACTGAAACTACCAGTTCAAGTGGTCCAGAGACATATACATTTAGTCATACAAACCAAAGAAGAAAAAAACGGACACAATTCATTAGGTCTTGTAAGCTTCAGAGATATAGACTAAAATTAAGTATGCAATCCCATGTCTTCATGAGAAGAGAAAAGTTACATGCAATTGATGGGCAGATCCAAAAATATAAACTTGGGACACAATAAGAGAAACTTACTTGCAAGAGTAAGCTCCAGAGTTTATTCTCAAACAACAAAGGAAGACTTGTGAATTTGGTAAAAAGAACCTGAAATAGCAAAGCAAGCAGCACACATCAAAAAAATTCAATCTAAACCACTTCTGACAGGTTTCATCCACAATAAAAGCATGCCTTAAGCTAACAATAGATCACTACAGCTATTGTTATCTTTCCTCAAAACTTCAGTAAAAGAGAGAAGCAAGAGACAGTTAAAGCATGTGAAAGTTGAAGCCAGGGGAGACATCGTGGAAGACAGAAGAAACAGATGAGAATTGGAGAAGTTAGAAACACATTTGTTTCTCTGATGAGGAGGAAGAAGGTAAAGACGATGAGACATGTAGGGTTTCGACAAAACTGGTGTGACCTGGCACCATACTGCTTTCTAATTGGTCGATTTAATTTAATACTTGGCAGCTCTCTCCATTGAGTATATTGCCCTTTTAGTATTGTAAGAAACTGTTTCAGAGTACGTGCTTGGCTTTATAGGATCACTTAGCTTTATGTAAAATGGCTATGATCTCTTGCTATCTGCTCATTACACTATTCTAAAATCACAAGTCGTCTCTTGAATCAGGGAATGAGAATCTATAGGCTTGACCAGACCATGTCAGAGTATATATCAAATGCGACTGAAGTGAAGCTGTGGAATGTGAACCCCCAAGGTTGACCTAACCAGCTAATACTATAATTTGTATAAATTTAACTTGGTTTTGACTCTACGGTAAAACAGCTGATACGTATGTAGAGCCGGCTTTGAGGGCATATCCATAAAACTTTTGCATAGGGTCCATAATTTTCTACAAACTGTAAGTCCTATTTTTCTGTTATATATATATATACATATATATATATATATATATATTATTATTATCAATTTATCATGTTTCTCTTCTGTGAGGCTTCCATGTCAGCGCCATGTTAGAAAGTCAGAGTCATGTGCTTACGATACATGTCCTGCTTCTCTCAAAAGTCAAAACGCAGCTCTTCATTAAAGGTTGTCGTTAATATTTTGGGCTTAGTGTTTGGGGTTTATGATTAAACAGATTTTGACCCCAAAAGGACCAAGCGCGTATCGTCTTCCTCGGCATCACAACGAGTTTAGGGTTCATCCTCCTTTTCTCAGAGTCGACATCCCAGTCCTGATAGAGAGAGCCTACTATCTTCTCCATAGAAGGCGACACAAAAATTTAAGCTTCGTGTTGTTTTAGGTTCTCTGACGATCTACACCAACAACAGAGTTTCAGGCTATTGAGTGAGAAGAACCGTGAAGAATCTCCGTGTGAAGCTTTGATTGTGTCGTTTCTTAACTCTTCGACCCACTCCAAGCACACTTCATCCCGTAAACAATAGAATCATCACGCCTGTCTGATGAAGGTTATTTACTTTTTTCTTATATTGCTTGGAGCTTATGATCATGAGAGCTTATGTTTGTTGTTTGCTGCCATTCTTGTGATACAGTTGGTTGTTCAGAACTGATTTCTGATTTAGTTCAACATCACTGCAAGATTGGCTGCTTTTCATGTATTGATAAAATTCTTCTCAATGAATCTCCAAATGTTACACATTCTTATATATATATATATATATATGAGATACAATGATGAATTTTAGCGCCTTTAAAAAATTTCAGTTTTTATGTTGTCAGCTGAACTTTTTCTTTGGCTCTGCTTTTACAATCGAGAAAATGGTAATTCAATAATGCAAATCTAAATCTGTAAGTAGACTACTATCTATCCATTGCTAGATTAGTAGTCAGAGGTAAAAAAATGTATTATGATTCCTTAAGAACGTTCTTTCTGATATTGCTGAAGGTTGTCATCCTTCTTCATACTGTCATCACCATGACTCAGGTCCTGCATCCAGTTTATGTCACCATAAGGTTATAATTAAGCTAGGTGTTTCTGGTCTGAGCTTCTGTCACTCTTTTTATGTTTAGTTGGTTAACTCCATGATCTTGAGAGCGGAAATTTGTGTCAAATGTTTTTTTGTCTGAAGCCTTCAATCTTTGTTTTTTTTCTCAGCGAAGCTATTCTCCGTTCAGGAGACGCTACAGGCTGCTGTTTCTGTTGCGGCCAAGTGTAAGGGGCCAGTTTATCGAAGGGAGAGCTTAAGACGCAGAGTGAGCTTGACTCAGTCATGGCAATCTAGGATGCTGAGGGTTGAGTCGGATAGACGACAGGACTAAAAATCTTTATGTAATAAGAAAACCTTAACTAATAAAACTAGGGCTAAAAAATAGCAACTCTAATAATAATATTGCATTAAGAAAAAAACAAAGCAAAAGAGGCAAAAGGGTTGAGTCGGATAGACGAGAGGACTCAGGCGCCTGGGAGAACGCTGAACTTCATGTTATAGGTACGGCAATAATAGCCGTTATCCTCTCCGCATGCAAAAGAGTAAGGCTGTGACATTGCAAGAGTAAATTTGAAACTCTCTTTAGATCCATTCTCCTCCGATGAAGCAATCTTATTTCTACTTTCGAAGTTGCAGGTCCTGTAACTCCACAGATTTGTTTGCAAGTACACGTCATGTCTTCGGTTTGTCATATTGTTGTACTCGAAAACTGCAAATAAATCAACAAGAATTTTAGCCAAACAAAACTTTGTATAAAATCATATAAAGACACAAGAAAATAGACAATATATACTTACCAAGAACATCGCCGACATGGAAAGTAGTCTTGGAAGCCCATTCTTCAAGATCCACCCCGTAGTTCCATCCACGTGATCCTCCCACTACGACCTCGCTTGGTGTTGCAAAGACCGGATTCCTTGAATCGTTATCGTCTGAGCCTGACCTCGAATCGTTATGTTTTGATGAGCCTGGCTTCGTAACGTTATGGTTCGATGAGCCTGGCTTAGTAACGTTATGATTTGATGAGCCTTCAGGCTTCGTAACGTTATGGTTCGATGAGCCTGGCTTCGTAACGTTATGATTTGATGAGCCTTCAGGCTTCGTAACATTATGGTTCGATGAGCCTGGCTTCGTAACGTTATGATTTGATGAGCCTTCAGGCTTCGTAACATTATGGTTCGATGAGCCTGGCTTCGTATGGTTTGAGTCTGACCTCCATCTCCAGCCTGACCGTGTGTCCCACTTCCAACTCCAGTGCGAACCATCAGGGTTTGTACCCGAACCTGAGGCTGATCCGCCTGAGCCGTGGGATTCCCAACCCGAGCCTGAGCCTGAGCCTGAACCGGAGCTCCAACTCCAGCTCCATGCCTCTGAGCCTGATGAGAAGACGCATGCAAAGGCCACAAGGATTACCAGTAACTTCGTTTGTGAAAAAGACAGCGACATCTTTTCTCTTCTTCGTACGTGCTTTTGATTTTGAGCAATTTGTGATTTTGTAATTGGGATGCTTTCTTCGAGGGTTATAAGTGTATGTATTTATAAGAATACCGAGGTCGGCATCATTAAACCAATTCCTAATATATATTGGAGAAAACAAAATCCTTTTCCAACAAGGATCTCATGTTTCTTCAAACTTTTTTTTTCTTGTTTTTTCTTACGTGATATGCTATATGATACGTATATTTTAAGTAATTAAATGTAATAATATATATATATTGTTAAACGATAGAGATTTTAGATATAATTATTAAACTAGGTGATGTGCGGGCATGATCATTTTACTAGTAATTAGTAATATATGTATTATGATTTAAACATCATGATAACTTATTCTTTATATTCTTAATCATTTTAGTTCTCTTTAATTTTTATTTCGACTTACGTCTTTTTAAGAAAGCTATAAAACTATGAGACCATAAGATCATAATTACATATCAAATATTCCACATAATAAAGTAAAGTAAGAATGTGAACTTTTGGTCTCTTTTAATCTACTTTGTATTTTTGAACCATAAACATGAATTAACTTACCAAAAAACATTAAAAAACACAAAATCCAAATAAGAACAAAATAAATAAAAAGTAAATAAAAACTAAAGTTTGATGATAATTTTGAAGAATTATTTAAAAAAAAAACGAATTGAGATAATGACAATATTTTATTGGTTATATACATTGACTTATCTTAATATTTCATAAGTTTACTTTTTAATAAAAGAAACAATAGATAATGATAGTTTTATTATTAAAGTTAATTTATGGTTAATTATATAATGATAAATCTAATTATTCATTAAAAATATATTTAATTTTAGCCGTTTTAGAAACTAAACCATTAAAAACATGATTACATAGAAAATTCTCTAAATTTAATATCAAAACATATTTTTCTTATAGATTAAAGAGTAATAAAACATACACGTGAAATAACTACTGAAGTAATTCATAATACCTAATGCATAATTCCATGTAACAAAACTGATTTGCTCCAAGTATTTCAGACTCAAAGAAAGAAGAAAAACATAGAACTCCAACTATAAAAAACAAATATCAAAAATACATAAATATAGATGTCAAAAACTATAATCAAGACAACTCAGAATGAATGCAAAAATTGAAACTATAGAGTTTAAAACATCTTACATCATATGAAAATAAGAATTGGTCCTAATTTTTTAAAAATAATTATATTGTAGTTCCAGTTAGAAAGTTTGAAATAGTTATGGTATTTAAATTAATAAATTAATGATTTAAGCTAAAAACTAATAGAAATCTTGTGAAAGTTAAAATAATTATAATCATAATTCCAATTAGAATTTTCGAAATATTTATATTATTTAAATTAATAAATGAATTAGAAATTGAAATATTTATATTATTTAAATTAATAAATTGATGATTTAATCTAAAACTAATAAAAACATGACAAATAAGCAAAATTATCTAAAATCATGGAGTATGTGACAAATCAGCAAAACCACTTCATAAATAATAGTATAGATTTCATATATTAAGTTATAACACAATTATATTGGTCAAAGACTAACTCCAAATATACAGTACTCGAAATGCTCGATGTGATTGTAAATATTTATAATATGCATTTGGTGAAGTAACATATACATCTAAGTATAAGTCAAGGATCGGTTCCCCTCAAACGTGGAATGCACATGCAATGTTAAATTCGTTCAGATTTTATCTGGAAACAATAATTTGTTTTATTTGAATTATGATCAACATAATTATTAGGCGATATTTCTCTCGGCCGTTAAAACACTTTTTTCGTTTTTTCAGATCTGAGGCCCTCTCCAGTCCGGCTTTCCACACTGGTGCTGTAATAGGGTCTCATCCTTCTTGTCTTTTTAAGTTGATTTTTTTGTGTTTGGTGTTTGTTTCTTTGTGTTGTCGTTTTGGTGTGACTTTCCGGTGAAGGATTATGCCTTGTATCAAGTGATGTTGGGATTCAACATTAGTAAGTGCGCCCTCTATTTTAGAGGTGTTGTTTTGTGACTATGGCGGTGTGAGGCTTTGTTATTTTGTGTGGTTGTGTGATTTCTTGCTTGGTGTATGGAATCTTGTCTCCTCCCCTAAAGAAAATGAGTTCCTGGAATAAAGACTCAAATCTCAGGATTTAAAAGAGAAGCTTGCATCGGTCTCCACCTACGTCCATATTTTCAGATCGCTTATTGTACTTTGCATTTCAAATTTATTCAATGGTAGCTTAACAAAAGGCAATTGGAACAAACTTGATAAAGGCAATTGAAAGACTTATCTACACTATGAAATTTTTTGTATTGATTTTGTTAAATATATTAGAAGTCCGGCTGCTACTGCTGGAACGAGAACATCTAATTTATCTTATTTCAAAATAAAACCGGTTTAGTATTGCTAATGTGTCAGCACTAATGTTTATCCTTGCTAGTTTCCGATGCAGAAAGACGATTAGTATCTCATTTTATCTTGTGGTATTATTTCTTTGATGATGTAATGGATTGCAAATCATTATCAACAAAACAAAGCGTTTTAAAAAAATATCAACGTATATTATAAATAT